>NC_054471.1:166747883-167947883 GCF_017639515.1 Carcharodon carcharias
TACACCCCAACAACCCCCCACACATACATACCCACACACCCTCGCACACACCCAGCCCCACACACACACCCCCTCACCCCCACACCCTCCACATATGCATCCCTACGCTCCCCACACACACACCACTACATATCTCTCCCACACACACCCCCAACCCCCACCTCTCCCACACTCACAGCCCCACACACATACACCCCTACATACAACCGCTCCACACACACACACCCACTCCCATACCCCCCAACCCCCCACCTCCCCCACACTCACACCCCCTCACACATACACCCCTACACACACCTCACATACACACACAGCCACACACCCAGACACACATGCACAAATGCACACACAGACACACACACACCCACACACACCCACACCCACACACTTGCACACCCACACAACCCCCCCACACACACACATATATCCCCGCACACACACCCCCACACACACATGCCCACACCCCCATAACCCCCATACATGCATCCCTACTCCCCCCTCCACACACACCCCACTACATACCCCTCCCCCACACACACACACACACACACACCTCCCCCACACATACACCCCCACACAGCAACCCCACCCACACACACACACACACACCCACACACCTCCACATACCCACACACATGCACAGATACACGCACATACACACAGGTCAGAAATGAGAAGTTAGGAGTTCAAATAAAATTTTTTAAAGAATTTACAAATCAGTCCTTGGCTTGTCCATGGTGTGTAGATGGTGGTGTATTGCAGCCGTTTAGTTGTTGATTTCAGTAGAGCTGACTTTGGCAGGTTTGCAATCTTTATAAGCTTGCCCCAGTGGGAGAGATGACCTGGTTGTCCCTGCAGGATTAACTGAAGAGGCTGTCCTGTTTCTTCCTGCTTGCTGCCTGTCTCTGCTAAAATACACTTGCCTCCAATAAGAGAGAAAGGAGAGAGAGAGAGAGGTCCTTCTTGCTTCTTTGTTCTTCTGCTCTGTATCACTCACTGGTCTTCAGCCAGTTTTAACTCAGTTTTTCTGTGTATTCCTGTGAGAAGGAAGTAGGCATATTTTGCATCTACAGTGCTGTCGCTTTCATTTCAGAACTTTTTAAAAACACATTCTGAGATGTAAATTAACAGGTGATGGGTTTTTTTTTTTGGATTTCTAATGAGACGTACAAGAAACAGTCCATTGTCTCCACAACCACAGGAGGTTAAAGCCCAACCTTTTGCATTTTCCATACCTTTCTTTCAAGTGTCACTGTTTTAAGTGAGCCCTCACACCACTTTGAGAACAAAATTCCATGTTCTCAGGACAGGTCTGTCAGTGAAATCCACATAGGAATTTTCCAGAAAATGGTCCCTTTACAGTATCAGCTACCTTTTGATCAGTGTCTTCCCTTATATTTCTTTAAAAAAACACAGGTCTTCCTTAAAAAGCTCAACATGCCTACAGGTGGAAAGGGAAGCTATAGCCCACTTTTTTGACAATGGTTAAATTTCCAGTGATTCAATTTCTGGCGGGATTTTTGTCAGAAGAAGGAAAAAAGCTTGCATTTATATTTATATTTTCCAAAGCTACAACCTCTACCATCTAGAAGGACAAGGGCGCCAGATACATGGGAACACCACCACCTGGAAGTTCCCCTCCAAACCACTCACCATCCTGGCTTGGAAATATATCGCCGTTCCTTCACTGTGGCTGGGTCTAAATCCTGGAATTTCCTTCCTTAGGTGTACCTACACCACATGGACTGCAGCGGTTCAAGAATGCAGCTCACCACCACCTTCTCAAAAGCGATTAGGGATGGACAATAAATGCTGGCCCAGCCAGCGAAGCCCACATTAATGAATATTTTTTAAAAAGTACCTTTCATGATCTGAGGATGCCCCAATGAGGGTAACAGCCTATGAAGTACTTTTGAAGTGTAGTCACTTATCTAACGTAGGATGCCAATCTGATCTTGACCTGACATCCATGCACGCAAACATCTGGGAGGAGTTTCTGGATACACTGGGAATGGGATATCTGTCAGAAATTCACATGCAGTAGAACAGCTTACCCCAGGGAGGATTAAATCTCTGAGGCAATTAGTCTAGAAGCAATCATTGAAGTGGATTGGTGGATTTAAGAGATAGGTTGGAGCTAATTTTATTCCCCATTGAATTGTAGCTTCTGGAACTATAAACAGGTATCTTATGGTTGGTTTGTAAGTCATTTGTACTGATGTGCCAGTAAAAGAGGTCAACTTATGAGAAAATAATTGGTTATTATTCTCCAAAAGTGTCATCTATCCTTCTTTGTGAACTGACATCTCAGGGGATATAGCTGCTGGTCCTCCCTTCATGCCCTTTTACTTTCCATTTAACACTGCACCCTGTTTCAGGTGCATGGCTTCCATGAGCTACTCTCATACTTTCACAGTAGGAGTCGGAAAAATTGTCTCAGTAAACCTATTGTCCTTCACTTTAACATGGAGGTCCATAGATCAGCCACTATCTAATAGAATGGCAGAGTAGTCTTGCAGGGCTCCTGTTCCTAAAGATCTTTGATGGCAAATCCACTTGACTAGTTCTGCAGCTTTTCACAAATTAAACCAGCTCCCTTATCACAGCGCAGAATTGTAGGTGCACAGTTTTATGCACTTACATTGCTAGGGGCTCTTGGAATCTGAGCCTGTATACACTACTGAGTGGAGTTGACAGAAGGAGATGCATATGGCATAGTCACTGCATTCGCAGTGTAGAACTGCATTCACACATGTGTGCCATGACACTGTTTTGTACACTTTATTGGAATGATATAACTACTAATGATTTTTCCATCTATTTGACCCCTTCAGTCGAAGAGTATTTCTAACACCAGGAAGTCATGCTGCTTTGAAGAGGAAACATCACATTTTTTTTTTTGTTTGTTTGCAGCAAGTGAGACAATCTTCCGAAGTCAAAACATCGAGCAGCAGCCAAAACTCAATGAGTAACCGATGTGTGGGAAAAATTGACGATTATGTCTTTTTCTCAAAATAAGGCTTAACATTAGACATTGCATTCCTACAACTAGAATGTAGTCTTTCCATAACTTTTGCTGAAGCTCTGCTCAAATTCAGTGGAATTTGACCCTAAATATAATTTGATAAAAAAGGTTCTTCCCTTCTCCCTGCAAAGAATTAATGCTTGCCTGGATTTTGGCCTGGGCACCCTGTCAAAATCTTGGCAGCCGAAATTCTTTTCAACGCTCCCCCAATAATGGGGTATATTTGGGACTGTCTATAAAAATTATCATGGCTGGGGGTGCAGAAGGTAGCCTACTGGCATCTTGCCAGCCCTATTATTGCTGCCCCGCCCCAATTCTTTAGTGGTCATCCAAGATGGGCCCTCGTTTATGTGGCTCCCATCACCTCAGGTTACCTTGCCTAAAGCCCACACATTAATTTGGGTTCAGGAGCCGAGAGTCACCGGCCGTCATTCCTTTGCACATCTGCCAGTGGAACCAGGTCCCCACACCACATTCAGTTCACATTGATGGCTATTGTTCAGTCGTCAGCTTCGTTTGAAGCTGTTGATCAGCATTGACTAGGTTTGTAGGATAAGTCTGCATGGGCAGAATTTTTAGGTTGGCATGTGGGCGTGTGCCTGATCCGATCAGACATGAAATCGCGTGTGATGACATCGGGCGAGTATCCTGACGTCATCCCGCGCTCACGCGATATTCCGGTCGGCAGGCGTGTGCAAGTTTCAGAAGCGCGCCCACCGACAATTAAAGTTAAGGTTCCAATTGTCCCCAATTTTCCGTGGTCCGTCCAAACTTGCGCTTGGCAGACAGGCGACTCTGCCAGGTGGAATTTTCAATTTTGTTGAAACCTCATCCAAGAGCGGGATGAGGTTTCCGTTATTAAAATTGAAAAAATAAATAGGCATGGACAGAATTTTCAGCATGTATGTGTTCAGGTACTGATTCTGTGCCCGGACATTATTTTCTAGATTTTAAAATCTTTATTTAATCGTTTCGAAGTCTTCAGCTCCTTGAGGCAGCTCCCTGTCTTCGGGGCGCTTTCGTTCAGCGCTCGCCCATGCCCGTGCTTACATCTGCGCCCACCCACCTCCAGCCTCCACCCTAGCAGCGCTGAGCATTTCAGCCCACGCTTTATGGTGGCTGGCTGTTGATTGGCCAGCCAGCATGTAATTTTGGTCGGGGGCCGATTGTGGGCGGCGGTCCATTCTCTGGCTGCTCCTGGGCCCGCTGATCGCGCCACATGCCAATCTAAAAATCCTGCGCCACGTTTTACTCTTAAATAAAACCACAATTCCAGTGGTATAATGTACAGAGCGATAGGAGACCGTGTTAGAACCATAAATGCCCAATTCAAGTGAGCTGTCAGGGGGCAATGGTGAAGTCTAATTGGACTTTCTAAGACAGGTGCAATTTTGGTGAGCAGTGTCCAGGCACATTCAGCACCAAGGGCACCAGTGCTGTCATATTGGCATAGACAGGTATCTATTCCCATTACACCAATATTAGCAGGCAAAAGGGCCCTTACTTAGGTAACAGTAACAGGCCTAACACCTGTTTCGCGATCCCAACATTAAATTGATGAGCAGAGAATGCTCTGGTCTGCTCTGCTCAGCATATTTTAATGTGAAATGTGGCCCAGGCAACACCTACCACCAGTTTCTTCCTGACAAAAATGTTTTCGTGCATTGATACTGACTCGCAATCACCCTCCTCCTCTCTTTCCTATTATTTTTCCACCCCTCTCCCTGGACATACCTTAGGGATGCTGCCAACTGAGAAAGGTGGTCTGAAATCAAGACCCTTAGAATGGCCATGGGAGGGCCAACGGGTGCTGGTAGCTCATCCAAATTACTGCAATGAGGCCCAAGGCCCAAATATGGGCAAGATACGGGCCTGCCAGTGGAGACAAGTGCTGTCTGCCCACTATCAGTTCTGTGCCCAAAAATGAAGCATAAGCAATTTTTACCAAAGGTGCTACATACTGTGGAGGAATAGTGACTGGCTGAGGGAGGCTGTACAGTTCTGCTACTGAAAGGAATGGCCAACATCCCCCAGGGGCCCATTTTGTAAAGAGCCAATATGTAACTATGGAATTGGAAATTATAATTATTTTCTCTGGGGTCCAGGTCACAATCTTAGCCTGGATCCCCAGGTAAGGGCATTCAATCACCATTTGGTAAGTAGGTGTCTGACCTTACTGGACATAGTACGACTGATTATATATCAGGCCCTTCTCATAGACTGGAATGCAGGAAATCCTAGTGTCAGGAGTCTCCAACTCCCACCCCCACTCCGGTTTCTGCTTTTTCTGTGTCACTGGCCTAGCAAAGGGAGTTAAAAGAGGCTTTCCCATTTCCAATCAATCCTTTCCAACTCTCATGACAGCGGTTCACAACCTGAATTACTTACGGATATATTGAACTTTTTAAAGGAAAACGTGTTCTTTTTAAAAAAGACATACAAGCAAAAGCTGGCTGAAAATGTAAAGTAACCACTTGATGGAGAATTCCCAAGTGGATTACACTTGACTGATTAGCCAAGAGAACATGGAATGTTGCACCTGAAAAGGTGTCAAGGCCTGCTTTAGACAGAGACACTTCAAAGGGAGAGATGCAATGCAACAGACTGAATTTTAATCTCCTGTGGTTGCGGAGACAATGGAGATTAATTACCATCTCAGCATAAACCATCTCCTGTTGGATTATACCTCAGAATGTGGGCATGATCTGAATTGAAAGAAGGCAGATTCTGGTTGAAAGACATGTTTGTTTTTCCCTTCCAGGAATACACAAGAAAAGGGGTTAAAAAGCCAGCTGTAAACCTGGTCTCTGTGTGCTAGTTTTGGTGTTTTAGTTCTGGCATGCTTCTGTGTACTGTGAACATCACCGCAGAAGAATAGCAACTAGGCATCCCAACAGCTTGCAGGTAAAAGTCTCTCTCTGTTGTTGGTCACAAGTCAGCAAAGCCACAATCAAAAAGGAAAAAGGACTACCCCTTGAGCAAACCTACAGAAGCAAGTGTCTCAAAACCAACTGCTCATCTGCCAAAGTCAGCTCTACCAGGGTCACCCAACTTCACAGCCACAACGTTTCACCTACTACTCCTCACGGACAAGCCAAAGACTGATTTGTGTTTTTTTTTTACTTTTATTTTTGGACTCAACTTCTCATTTCTGATCCGTGTGCATGTATGTTGCATTTTTATTATTTGTTTTTGGGTTTTTAGCAACTAATAAACTTACTCTTTCTTTGGCTCAAAAAAGCTTGGTTAAATTGGCTCCTTCTACATCATAAATACCTTTGAACTGGGAAAAGTTATCCACGAGGGAAGGAATCCAAGGGGGTTGAATAAAGAAGGGGAGGCAGTTCATCCCTTCTCATCCGGGATCATAATTAATTGGGGGACTTCACCCAGGGACTGATGGTAACGCCAATCAGGTATGGCCTGCCATATTCAGGACTGGTCTGATATCAGGCCCTTTTAGTACAATCCCATCAGTAAGGCTGCGGATCATCAGTATGGAACTTCACTAATAGTAGAAGAACTGGGAATTGAGGCCCTGAAAGACTCCACTCCCAATTCCCTGTTCCTTCTGCTCTGGCTGTGCTAATGGTCTCCTGGCACACCAAAGCATGAAGTCACCTCCCTCATCGCATCGCTTACTATTTTACCTCATCTCACCTTCAGCAATCTTCTACAATCATCAGACTTTCAAAATCAGGCTGGGTGCCACCTCAATCTTATTTCTTGTCCAGGCTCATATTGAGCATAGGCAAAGTACTAGTTGCCTGACAATGTCACTGGACATTGAGTCAATGAATAACCACTTGGAAGTGTGGGTGGTTAAGGAGAAAACATTATGGGATTTTTTTTTTGGGAAGGAAAGGAACCTGTCAGCTTTGCTGCAAAGAATAAGTTTATTTGGTTCCACTTGTCAGAGACAATACCTTTGGAGGAGGGAGAAGCACACTGTAACAAAACAAACACACATGTGAGGTAGAGGTGGAGAGATAAGAAAGTGCCTCAAGGGCAAATGTGCAATTTGCTGCAATTCTTTAGGACTTTGTGAGATGAGTTCACACAGATAGGCTCTTAGCCAGAAGTGCTGTCCTGAGGACTTAGCCTTACTTTGTTACACTTCAGGTAAAGAATCTTAAAATGAAATTACTCTTCCATCAATAACTTCAAGGAAGCATTAGGAGGAGGCACCTGCAGGATGAAACGTATTTCAGTCAGTGAGGAAAACTTGGAAAATACACAGTTTGGGAAAACAGAAAAGTGGCTGATTAAAGCTTTGAAAATAATTAGACTTATATGTGTTTTGCATGTGTATGCATGCTTGTGTGTGTATGTTGTTTGTGTTGGGTGCTAATGTTTTGTGTCTATGTGTGTTGTGTGTTTGTGTGTGTTGTGTGTTGTGTATGGGTATGCATGTGATGTGCTGTTGGGACTAATGGCCATACGAAAAACAAAGTCTCAGCTTCAATCTGTAGTCTGTTCTCAGATAACTTCACCTCACTTGTGATGGTGGCGCCGCAGTTAATTGTAGTGGTTTTGGAACACAGCAGGGGGGAAATAAATCGGTGAAAATTTTCACTCCTAGCTGTCTGGAATGACCCCAGTATGTACTGAAGCCATCAATCTTAGCAAAGTGTGTGGTAAAGTAATATGATTAACCTCAGTACTCCAGAGTAAGGGAGTAACCTGTGCTGGAATGTGTCTTTGTGTTGGATTAAGTTCACCAACAATGAGCCCCATGCTGATATAGCCTGTAGACACTGCCAAGGCTTGCACATGAAGAGGGGTCAATTGAACAAGGTACTAGAGAGCCAGTGGTGCTCATAGAATTGTACCACAGAAGAGTTGGCGCCTTTGATCAGGACAGAAGGGAGTAAGATTGAGAAAATAATCAAAGAAGACACCAAGAATTCTCTTCAGCTAATAGGAAATTTATAGCAGCCTATTTTGTTTGTGACAGAAAGTTAGCATGAGTAGAAGCTACCATGAGAGATTGCACACTTGGCCATGGCAAGATGGCATGAAAAAATATTTAATTACAGTGCTGCACCAGGTTTCAAAATGATGCAAGCCTTCACAACGGCAGACTTGTTATCCAAGTGTGCCAAAATAAGGAAATAAAGCTGATGTACCAATTACCTGTGAGGTACAACTGGCCTTGTGCCGTTGCAAGTCTTGAAAAAGGTCAATCACCATGTGCAGGGAAAATTCAAAGGGACATCTTTTAATTTACTGAGCTTAGATTTGGTGGAGAGAAAGACAAGCACACAAGTAGTAATGATTTTACCTTCAGCCCAGCTTTATACAGGCATGTGTGGTGAGAGACGTGACAGATGCATGTGTGTTTATTCTGTATTGCAATGTGTCTGTACAAACCAAATCAGTTTCAATAATGGAGACACAGATCCTAGAGACCCACCACAGCATCCGTCACACAACAAATAAGAGACAGATGATCATACAGATCCATATGAGTAATTCAGACAGCAGTAATGATTTGTTAAAATAACAAGTCTAGACCACACATTCATGTTGTATTTACAATTTGATACAGATTCCCCCACAACCACAAAATGCTATCTGACCAGAGATAATGACTCACTTTTAGCTGCTGTTATGTTGCACGTGACCTGCACTCAAACAGCCATTTCACAAAGTATGATTCTAACATAGCTGGACTGCAATCCCAAGGTGATCTAAACAACTGCAAACCCAATATGAAACTGCCGAGACTTAACAAATCCCTAAAGCGGACAGCAAGAAAGGAACGTTTTATAGCAGGTTAATCTCCAGCAGCCAGGTTTAACTTGTGCTGGTAGATTTACATGCAGCGCACACTTCAGCAAATGACTGTGCTATAACGCAGGTCCCACGGAGTGGCATTTGGCACCATATATCAGCCTATGAGGCACATATTATCAATTAGCACTCTCAGCACAGAGGTCTGTGCAACTAGAGCATGTAGTGGGCATTCAACCATGAAGGTCAGCACATCCATCTGATTTTTAATTAGATATGGACCCATCATGTGGATCTGAATTCCCAATATATGAGGGGTTAAGTCTCAGGAGGAGTAATGTGTAAAATATACCAAAGAGATGAATAATGCTGGTTTTACATCACACAATATAATCTTTTCTTAAATTTTATGTTAAAATGGAAAAAGAATGTTTTGTCCATTCAGTCCATTCTCTTAATATCTGTGGTTCTGTATTTTATCTTGTTTTTATTTGCCCTTGTTATTTCTTCATATTTCCAGGGCCTGGTGGTTTCCAGACTAGGGTGTTCAAAAGATATAGGTGAGGAGATTGTAGGTATGATAGTTATAATTTTCTAACACTCTCTAAATGCAGGAATTATGTCTTTGAATTGGAAAACTGTAAGTGTCACTAATATTCAAGAAGGGTGGGGGAAAGAAACCAGGTAACTACAGACATGTCAGCTTAGCATCAATTGTAGGGAGGTTACTGAAATCTAGCATCTCAGCCAAAGTGATGGACACATGGAATGAGGTGATCAAAGAAAGTCAGCATGGGCTTGTGAAGGCTGGGTCATGCTTTTTTATTCATTCATGGGATGTGGGCATCACTGGCTGGGCCAGCATTTCTTGCACATCCCTAATTGCCCTTGAGGAGGTAGTGGTGAGCTGCCTTGAACCACTGCAGTCAATGTGCTGTAGGTACACCCACAGTGCTGTTAATGAGGGAGTTCCAGGATTTTGACCCAGTGACAGTGAAGGAACGGTGATATATTTCCAAGTCAGAATGGTGAGTGACTTGGATGGGAACTTCCAAGGTGGTGGTGTTCACATGCATCTGCTGCTCTTGTCATTCTAGATGGTAGTGGTCATGAGTTTGGAAGCTGCTGTCTAAGGAGCCTTGGTGAGTGGCTGCAATGCATCTTGTAGGTGGTCCACACTGCTGCTACTGTGCATCAGTGGTAGAGGGAGTGAATATTTGTAGGTGAGGTGCCAATCAAGCAGGCTGGATGGTGTCTCACTTCTTGAGTGTTATTGGAGCTACATTCATCCAGGCAAGTGGAGAGTATTCCATCACATTCCTGACTTGTGCCTGATAGATGGCAGATACGATTTGGGGAGTCAGGAGGTGAGTTATTTGCCACAGGATTCCAAGCCTCTGACCTGCACTTGTAGCCACAGTATTTATATGGCTAGTCCAGATCAGTTGCAGTCAATGGTAACACCCAAGATTTTGATAGTGGTAGATTCAGCAATGGTAATGCCATTGAACATCAAGGGGCAATGGTTAGATTCTCTCTTGTTGGAGATGGTCATTGCCTGGCACTTGTGTGGCACGAATGTTACTTGTCACTTGTCAGCCCAAGCCTGGATATTGTCCAGGTCTTGCTGCATTTGGACATCTGAGGAGTCGCGAATGGTGCTGAACATTGTGCAATCATCAGCAAACATCCCCACTCTTGACCTTATGATGGAAAGAAAGTCATTGATGAAGCAACTGAAGATTGTTGGGCCGAGGACACTGCCCTGAGGAACTCCTGCAGTGATGTCCTGGAACTGAGTTGATTGACCTCCAACAACCACAACCATCTTCCTTTGGGCTAGGTATGACTCCAGCCAGTGGAGAGTTTTCCCATTGATTCCCATTGACTCCAGTTTTGCTAGAGCTCCTTGATGCCATGCTTGGTCAAATGCTGCCTTGATGTCAAGGGCAGTCACTCTCATCTCATCTCTGGAGTTCAGCTCTTTTGACCATGTTTGAACCAAGGCTGTAACGAGATTCAGGAGCTGAGTGACTCTGGCGGAGCCCAAACTGGGTTTCGGTGAATAGGTTAATCCTAAGTAAATGCCGCTTGATAGCACTATTGATGATCCCTTCAATCACTTTACTGATGATCGATAGAAGACTGATGGGGCGGTAATTGGCCAGGTTGGATTCGTCCTGCTTTTTGTGTACAGGACATATGTGGACAATTTTCCACATTGCTGGGTAGATGCCAGTGTTGTAGCTGTACTGCAACAGCTTGGCTAGGGGCACAGCAAGTTCTGGAGCATAAGCCATCAGTACTATGGCTGGAACATTGTCAGGACCCATAGCTTTTGCAGTAGCCAGTGCCTTCATCCACTACTTGATATCACGTGCAGCGAATCAAAGTGGCTGAAGACTAGCATCTGTGATGCTGGGGACCTCCAGAAGAGGCTGTGATGGATCATCCACTCGGCACTTCTGGCTAAAGATTGTTGCAAATGCTTCAGCCTTATCTTTTGCACTGATGTGCTGGGCTCCTCCATCATTGAGGCTGGGGATATTTGTTGAGCCTCCTCCTCCAGTGAGTTGTTTAATTGTCCGTCACCATTCACGACTGGATGTGGCAGGACTGCAGAGCTTAGATCTGATCTGTTAGTTGTGGAATCGATTATCTTTGTCTGTCACTTGCTGCTTATGCTATTTTTCACACAAGTAGTCCTGGCTCTACCAGGTTGACACCTCATTCATAGGTGCTGCTCCTGGCATGTTCTCCTGCACTCTTCACTGAAACAGGGTTGATCCCGCAGCTTGGTGGTCCAGGTAGAGTTTGGAATACACTGGGCCATGAGGTTACAGGTTGTAGTTGCGTACAATTTTGAGTGTCCTACAAGTCTTGTTTAATTTTTTTGAAAAGGCCACGAGCATGGCAGATAGGTGCGTGTCCAAGGATATTAAGTACATGAACCATACATAAGCCATGTGATAGGGTTCTCCACCTGAAATTATAAACAAAAATTAAAATACATGCTATTGAAAATAATGTTTCATATGCGTAGGTAATTGATTGGGAGATAGGAAACAAAGAGTAGGAATAGAAGGAGTGACCACTGATTGGCAGAAGTTAACGAGTGTTGTTTCCCTGGAAGCAGTGCTGGGGTATCAGATTTTAAACATTAATGGATTGAATTAAGGAATAAACAGAGTTGTATATTGAAGCATTCAGATGGCACTAAATTACAAAGGGGATTAAGTTTGTGATCACAGAAAATGCACAATAATAACAAACCCAATGATGGCTCCTGCACAAAGTTAAAACTCTTGGCAATAGGCAGTGCACAGAGCCAAGGCTCCACATCACACAAAGTGTACAGTGCTAACACTCCCAATCAGTGACAGTGCACAGTGCTAACACTCCCAATCAGTGACAGTGCACAGTGCTAACACTCCCGGTCAGTGACATTACACAGTGCTAACACTCACAATCACTGACAGTGCACAGTGCTAACACTCCCGATCACTGACAGTGCACAGTGCTAACACTCCCGATCACAGACAGTGAACAGCGCTAACACTCCTGATTACTGACAGTGCACAGTGCTAACACTCCCAACCACTGACAGTGCACAGTGCTAACACTCTCAACCATGGACAGTGCACAGTGCTAACACTCCTGATCACTGACAGTGCACAGTGCTCATACTCTCGATCATGGACAGTACACAGTGCCAACACTCCCGATCACGGACAGTGAACAGTGCTAACACTCCTGATCACTGACAGTGAGCAGCGCTAACACTCCCAACCACTGACAGTGCACTGTGCTAACACTCTCGATCATGGACAGTGCACAGTGCTAACACTCCCAACCACTGACAGTGGACAGTGCTAACACTCCCAACCACTGACAGTGCACAGTGCTAACATTCCCGACCACTGAAAGTGTACAGTGCTTACACTCCCAATCAATGACAGTGCACAGTGCTAACTCTCCCGATCACGGACAGTGCACAGTGCTAACACTCCCGATCACTGACAGTGCACGGTGCTAACACTAGTGATCACTGACAGTGCTCAGTGCTAACACTAACAATCACTGACAGTGCACGGTGCTAACACTCCCCATCAGTGATAGTGCACAGTGCTAACACTACTGATCACTGACAGTGCACAGTGCTAACACTAACGATCACAGACAGTGAACAGCGCTAACACACCCGATTACCGACAATGCACAGTGCTAACACTCTCGATCATGGACAGTGCACAGTGCTAAAACTCCTGATCACTGTCAGTGCACAGTGCTAACACTCCTGATTACTGATAGTGCACAGTGCTAACACTCCCAACCACTGACAGTGCTCAGTGCTAACACTCCCGATCAGTGACAGTGCACTGTGCTAACACTCCCGACCTCTGACAGTACATAGTGCTAATACTCCCGGTCAGTGACAGTGCACAGTGCTAACAATCCCGACCACTGACAGTGCACAGTGCTAACAATCCCGACCACTGACAGTGCAGAGTGCTAACACTCCCGATTACTGACAGTGGACAGTGCTAACACTCCCGATCACGGACAGTGCACAGTGCTAATACTCCCGATCACTGACAGTTCACAGTGCTAACACTCCTGACCACTGACAGTGCACAGCGCTAACACTCCCGACCACTGACAGTGAACAGCGCTAACACTTCCGATTACTGACAGTGGACAGTGCTAACACTCCCGATCATGGACAGTGCTAACACTCTCGATCAGTTTCAGCGGACAGTACTAACACTCTCGATCACTGACAGAGCACAGTGTTAACACTCTCGATCACTGACAGTGCATAGCTCTAACACTCCCGATCAGTGACAGTGCACAGTGCTAAACTCTCGATCACTGACAGTGCACAGTGCTATCACTCTCGATCACTGACAGTGCACAGTGCTAACACTCCCGACCACTGACAGTGCATAGTGCTAACACTCAAGATCACACAGAGTGCACAGCGCTAACACTCCCGATCAGTGACTGTGCACAATGCTAACACTGTCGATCACATACAGCGCACAGTGCTAACACTCCCGATCACTGACAGTGCACAGTGCTAACACTAACAATCAGTGACAGTGCACTGTGCTAACACTCCCGACCACTGACAGTGCACAGTGCTAACATGACCAGTGACAGTGAACAGTGCTAACACTCCCGATCAGTGACAGTGCACTGTGCTAACACTCCCGACCACTGACATTCACAGTGCTAATACTCCCGATCAGTGACAGTGCACGGTGCTAACACTCCCGACCACTGACAGTTCACAGTGCTAACACTCCCGACCACTGACAGTGTACAATGCTAACACTCTCGATCACTGAACGTGCACAGTGCTAACACTCCCGACCACTGACAGTGCACAGTGCTAACACTCTCGATCACTGCTAGTGCACAGTGCTAACACTCCCGACCATGACAGCGCATAGTGCTAACACTCCCGATCACGGACAGTGCACAGTGCTAATACTCCCGATCACTGACAGTTCACAGTGCTAACACTCCTGACCACTGACAGTGCACAGCGCTAACACTCCCGACCACTGACAGTGAACAGCGCTAACACTTCCGATTACTGACAGTGGACAGTGCTAACACTCCCGATCATGGACAGTGCTAACACTCTCGATCAGTTTCAGCGGACAGTACTAACACTCTCGATCACTGACAGAGCACAGTGTTAACACTCTCGATCACTGACAGTGCACAGCTCTAACACTCCCGATCAGTGACAGTGCACAGTGCTAAACTCTCGATCACTGACAGTGCACAGTGCTATCACTCTCGATCACTGACAGTGCACATTGCTAACACTCCCGACGACTGACAGTGCACAGTGCTAATACTCCCGATCACACAGAGTGCACAGTGCTAACACTCTCGATCACTGACAGTGCACAGTGCTAACACTCCCGACAACTGACAATGAACAGTACTAACACTCTCGATCACTGACCATGCACAGTGCTAACACTCCCGACCACTGACAGTGAACAGTGCTAACACTCTCGATCACTGACAGTGCACAGTGCTAACACTCCCGACCACTGACAGTGCATAGTGCTAACACTCAAGATCACACAGAGTGCACAGCGCTAACACTCCCGATCAGTGACTGTGCACAATGCTAACACTGTCGATCACATACAGCGCACAGTGCTAACACTCCCGATCACTGACAGTGCACAGTGCTAACACTAACAATTAGTGACAGTGCACTGTGCTAACACTCCCGACCACTGACAGTGCACAGTGCTAACATGACCAGTGACAGTGAACAGTGCTAACACTCCCGATCAGTGACAGTGCACTGTGCTAACACTCCCGACCACTGACATTCACAGTGCTAATACTCCCGATCAGTGACAGTGCACGGTGCTAACACTCCCGACCACTGACAGTTCACAGTGCTAACACTCCCGACCACTGACAGTGTACAATGCTAACACTCTCGATCACTGAACGTGCACAGTGCTAACACTCCCGACCACTGACAGTGCACAGTGCTAACACTCTCGATCACTGCTAGTGCACAGTGCTAACACTCCCGACCATGACAGCGCATAGTGCTAACACTCCCGATCACTGACAGTGCACAGTGCTAACACTCTCGATCACTGACAGTGCACAGTGCTAACACTTTCGATCACTGACAGTGCACAGTGCCAGCACTTCCGACCACTGACAGTGTACAGTGCTAACACCCTCGATCACTGACCGTGCACAGTGCTAACACTCCCGACCACTGACAGTGCACAGTGCTAACACACCCGATAACACAGAGTGCACAGCTCTAACACTCCCGACCACGGACAGTGTACAGTGCTAACACCCTCGATCACTGACCGTGCACAGCTCTAACACTCCCGACCACTGACAGTGAACAGTGCTAACACTCTCAATCAATGACCGTGCACAGTGCTAACACTCTCGATCACTGACAGTGCACAGTGCTAACACTCCCGATCAGTGACAGTGCACAGTGCTAAACCCTCGATCACTGACAGTGCACAGTGCTAACACCCTCGATCACTGACAGTGCACAGTGCTAACACTCCCGATAACACAGAGTGCACAGCTCTAACACTCCCGACCACTGACAGTGCACAGTGCTAACACTCTCAATCACTGACCGTGCACAGTGCTAACACTCTCGATCACTGACAGTGCACATTGCTAACACTCCCGACGACTGACAGTGCACAGTGCTAATACTCCCGATCACATAGAGTGCACAGCGCTAACACTCTCGATCACTGACAGTGCACAGTGCTAACACTCCCGACAACTGACAGTGAACAGTACTAACACTCTCGATCACTGACCATGCACAGTGCTAACACTCGCGACCACTGACAGTGAACAGTGCTAACACTCTCGATCACTGACAGTGCACAGTGCTAACACTCCCGACCACTGACAGTGCACAGTGCTAACACTCTCGATCACTGACAGTGCAGAGTGCTAACACTCCCGATCACAGACAGTGCACAGTGCTAACACTCCCGACCACTGACAGTGCACAGTGCTAACACTCTCGATCACTGACAGTGCACTGTGCTAACACTCCCGACCACTGACAGTGCACAGTGCTAACACTCAAGATCACACAGAGTGCACAGCGCTAACACTCCCGATCAGTGACTGTGCACAATGCTAACACTGTCGATCACATACAGCGCACAGTGCTAACACTCCCGATCACTGACAGTGCACAGTGCTAACACTAACAATCAGTGACAGTGCACTGTGCTAACACTCCCGACCACTGACAGTGCACAGTGCTAACATGACCAGTGACAGTGAACAGTGCTAACACTCCCGATCAGTGACAGTGCACTGTGCTAACACTCCCGACCACTGACATTCACAGTGCTAATACTCCCGATCAGTGACAGTGCACGGTGCTAACACTCCCGACCACTGACAGTTCACAGTGCTAACACTCCCGACCACTGACAGTGTACAATGCTAACACTCTCGATCACTGACAGTGCACAGTGCTAACACTTTCGATCACTGACAGTGCACAGTGCCAGCACTTCCGACCACTGACAGTGTACAGTGCTAACACCCTCGATCACTGACCGTGCACAGTGCTAACACTCCCGACCACTGACAGTGCACAGTGCTAACACACCCGATAACACAGAGTGCACAGCTCTAACACTCCCGACCACGGACAGTGTACAGTGCTAACACCCTCGATCACTGACCGTGCACAGCTCTAACACTCCCGACCACTGACAGTGAACAGTGCTAACACTCTCAATCAATGACCGTGCACAGTGCTAACACTCTCGATCACTGACAGTGCACAGTGCTAACACTCCCGATCAGTGACAGTGCACAGTGCTAAACCCTCGATCACTGACAGTGCACAGTGCTAACACCCTCGATCACTGACAGTGCACAGTGCTAACACTCCCGATAACACAGAGTGCACAGCTCTAACACTCCCGACCACTGACAGTGCACAGTGCTAACACTCTCAATCACTGACCGTGCACAGTGCTAACACTCTCGATCACTGACAGTGCACATTGCTAACACTCCCGACGACTGACAGTGCACAGTGCTAATACTCCCGATCACATAGAGTGCACAGCGCTAACACTCTCGATCACTGACAGTGCACAGTGCTAACACTCCCGACAACTGACAGTGAACAGTACTAACACTCTCGATCACTGACCATGCACAGTGCTAACACTCGCGACCACTGACAGTGAACAGTGCTAACACTCTCGATCACTGACAGTGCACAGTGCTAACACTCCCGACCACTGACAGTGCACAGTGCTAACACTCTCGATCACTGACAGTGCAGAGTGCTAACACTCCCGATCACAGACAGTGCACAGTGCTAACACTCCCGACCACTGACAGTGCACAGTGCTAACACTCTCGATCACTGACAGTGCACTGTGCTAACACTCCCGACCACTGACAGTGCACAGTGCTAACACTCAAGATCACACAGAGTGCACAGCGCTAACACTCCCGATCAGTGACTGTGCACAATGCTAACACTGTCGATCACATACAGCGCACAGTGCTAACACTCCCGATCACTGACAGTGCACAGTGCTAACACTAACAATCAGTGACAGTGCACTGTGCTAACACTCCCGACCACTGACAGTGCACAGTGCTAACATGACCAGTGACAGTGAACAGTGCTAACACTCCCGATCAGTGACAGTGCACTGTGCTAACACTCCCGACCACTGACATTCACAGTGCTAATACTCCCGATCAGTGACAGTGCACGGTGCTAACACTCCCGACCACTGACAGTTCACAGTGCTAACACTCCCGACCACTGACAGTGTACAATGCTAACACTCTCGATCACTGAACGTGCACAGTGCTAACACTCCCGACCACTGACAGTGCACAGTGCTAACACTCTCGATCACTGCTAGTGCAGAGTGCTATCACTCCCGACCACTGACAGCGCATAGTGCTAACACTCCCGATCACTGACAGTGCACAGTGCTAACACTCCCGACCACTGACAGTGCACAGTGCTAACACTCTCGATCACTGACAGTGGACAGTGCTAACACCCCCGATCAGTGACAGTGCACAGTGCTAACACTCTCGATCACTGACAGTTCACAGCGCTAACACTCTCGATCACTGACAGTGCACGGTTCTAACACTTTCGATCACTGACAGTGCACAGTGCCAGCACTTCCGACCACTGACAGTGTACAGTGCTAACACCCTCGATCATTGACCGTGCACAGTGCTAACACTCCCGACCACTGACAGTGCACAGTGCTAACACTCTCGATCACTGACAGTGCAGAGTGCTAACACTCCCGATCACAGACAGTGCACAGTGCTAACACTCCCGACCACTGACAGTGCACAGTGCTAACACTCTCGATCACTGACAGTGCACTGTGCTAACACTCCCGACCACTGACAGTGCACAGTGCTAACACTCAAGATCACACAGAGTGCACAGCGCTAACACTCCCGATCAGTGACTGTGCACAATGCTAACACTGTCGATCACATACAGCGCACAGTGCTAACACTCCCGATCACTGACAGTGCACAGTGCTAACACTAACAATCAGTGACAGTGCACTGTGCTAACACTCCCGACCACTGACAGTGCACAGTGCTAACATGACCAGTGACAGTGAACAGTGCTAACACTCCCGATCAGTGACAGTGCACTGTGCTAACACTCCCGACCACTGACATTCACAGTGCTAATACTCCCGATCAGTGACAGTGCACGGTGCTAACACTCCCGACCACTGACAGTTCACAGTGCTAACACTCCCGACCACTGACAGTGTACAATGCTAACACTCTCGATCACTGACAGTGCACAGTGCTAACACTTTCGATCACTGACAGTGCACAGTGCCAGCACTTCCGACCACTGACAGTGTACAGTGCTAACACCCTCGATCACTGACCGTGCACAGTGCTAACACTCCCGACCACTGACAGTGCACAGTGCTAACACACCCGATAACACAGAGTGCACAGCTCTAACACTCCCGACCACGGACAGTGTACAGTGCTAACACCCTCGATCACTGACCGTGCACAGCTCTAACACTCCCGACCACTGACAGTGAACAGTGCTAACACTCTCAATCAATGACCGTGCACAGTGCTAACACTCTCGATCACTGACAGTGCACAGTGCTAACACTCCCGAGCAGTGACAGTGCACAGTGCTAAACCCTCGATCACTGACAGTGCACAGTGCTAACACCCTCGATCACTGACAGTGCACAGTGCTAACACTCCCGATAACACAGAGTGCACAGCTCTAACACTCCCGACCACTGACAGTGCACAGTGCTAACACTCTCAATCACTGACCGTGCACAGTGCTAACACTCTCGATCACTGACAGTGCACATTGCTAACACTCCCGACGACTGACAGTGCACAGTGCTAATACTCCCGATCACATAGAGTGCACAGCGCTAACACTCTCGATCACTGACAGTGCACAGTGCTAACACTCCCGACCACTGACAGTGCACAGTGCTAACACTCTCGATCACTGACAGTGCAGAGTGCTAACACTCCCGATCACAGACAGTGCACAGTGCTAACACTCCCGACCACTGACAGTGCACAGTGCTAACACTCTCGATCACTGACAGTGCACTGTGCTAACACTCCCGACCACTGACAGTGCACAGTGCTAACACTCAAGATCACACAGAGTGCACAGCGCTAACACTCCCGATCAGTGACTGTGCACAATGCTAACACTGTCGATCACATACAGCGCACAGTGCTAACACTCCCGATCACTGACAGTGCACAGTGCTAACACTAACAATCAGTGACAGTGCACTGTGCTAACACTCCCGACCACTGACAGTGCACAGTGCTAACATGACCAGTGACAGTGAACAGTGCTAACACTCCCGATCAGTGACAGTGCACTGTGCTAACACTCCCGACCACTGACATTCACAGTGCTAATACTCCCGATCAGTGACAGTGCACGGTGCTAACACTCCCGACCACTGACAGTTCACAGTGCTAACACTCCCGACCACTGACAGTGTACAATGCTAACACTCTCGATCACTGAACGTGCACAGTGCTAACACTCCCGACCACTGACAGTGCACAGTGCTAACACTCTCGATCACTGCTAGTGCAGAGTGCTATCACTCCCGACCACTGACAGCGCATAGTGCTAACACTCCCGATCACTGACAGTGCACAGTGCTAACACTCCCGACCACTGACAGTGCACAGTGCTAACACTCTCGATCACTGACAGTGGACAGTGCTAACACCCCCGATCAGTGACAGTGCACAGTGCTAACACTCTCGATCACTGACAGTTCACAGCGCTAACACTCTCGATCACTGACAGTGCACGGTTCTAACACTTTCGATCACTGACAGTGCACAGTGCCAGCACTTCCGACCACTGACAGTGTACAGTGCTAACACCCTCGATCATTGACCGTGCACAGTGCTAACACTCCCGACCACTGACAGTGCACAGTGCTAACACTCTCAATCACTGACCGTGTACAATGCTAACACTCTCGATCACTGACAGTGCACAGTGCTAACACTCCCGACCACTGACAGTGCACAGTGCTAACACTCTCGATCACTGACAGTGCAGAGTGCTAACACTCCCGATCACAGACAGTGCACAGTGCTAACACTCCCGACCACTGATAGTGCACAGTGCTAACACTCTCGATCACTGACAGTGGACAGTGCTAACACCCCCGATCAGTGACAGTGCACAGTGCTAACACTCTCGATCACTGACAGTTCACAGTGCTAACACTCTCGATCACTGACAGTGCACAGTTCTAACACTTTCGATCACTGACAGTGCACAGTGCCAGCACTTCCGACCACTGACAGTGTACAGTGCTAACACCCTCGATCACTGACCGTGCACAGTGCTAACACTCCCGACCACTGACAGTGCACAGTGCTAACACTCCCGATAACACAGAGTGCACAGCTCTAACACTCCCGACCACTGACAGTGCACAGTGCTAACACTCTCAATCACTGACCGTGCACAGTGCTAACACTCTCGATCACTGACAGTGCACAGTGCTAACACTCCCGACCACTGACAGTGCACAGTGCTAACACTCTCGATCACTGACAGTGCAGAGTGCTAACACTCCCGATCACAGACAGTGCACAGTGCTAACACCCCCGAACACAGACAGTGCACAGCGCTAACACTCTCGATCACTGACAGTGTACAGTGCTAACACTCCAGATGACTGACAGAGCACAGTGCTAACACTCCCGACCACTGACAGTGCACAGTGCTAACACTCCCGATCACACAGAGTGCACAGCTCTAACACTCCCGACCACTGACAGTGCACAGTGCTAACACTCTCAATCATTGACAGTGCACAGCGCTAACACTCCCGACCACTGACAGTGCATTTTGCTAACACTCTCGATCACAGACAGTGCACAGTGCTAACACCCCCGAACACAGACAGTGCACAGCGCTAACACTCTCGATCACTGACAGTGTACAGTGCTAACACTCCAGATGACTGACAGTGCACAGTGCTAACACTCCAGATGACTGACAGTGCACAGTGCTAACACTCCAGAAGACTGATAGTGTACAGTGCTAACACTCCTGATCACAGACAGTGCACAGTGCTAACACCCCCAATCACAGACAGTGCACAGTGCTAACACTCTCGATCACTGACAGTGCACAGTGCTAACACTCCAGCAGACTGTCAGTGTACAGCGCTAACACTCCCAATTACTGACAGTGCACAGTGCTAACACTCCCAACCACTGACATTGCACAGTGCTAACACTCTCGTTCAGTGACAGTGCACAGTGCTAACACACCCGATCACTGGCAGTGCACAGTGTTAACACTCACGATCACAGACAGTGCACAGTGCTAACACTTCCAATCACAGCCTGTGCACAGTGTTAACACTCCCAATCACAGACAGTGCACAGTGCTAACACATCCAATCACAGAGGGTGCGCAGCGCTAACACTCACGATCACAGACAGTGCACAGTGCAAATTCTTCCAATCACAGAGGAAGCGCGGCGCTAACACTCCCGATCACAGAGGGTGTACAGTGCTAAAACTTCTGGCCACAGACAGTGCATTGTTCTAACACTCCCGACCACTGATGCTGCAAGTGCTAAACTCCCGATCACTTACAGTGAACAGTGCTAACACTCCCAATCACAAACAATGCACAGTACTAACACTCCTAATCATGCAGAGTGCAGAGTGCTAACAAGCCAGATCAGGGACAGTGCACAGTGCGAATGCTCCTAATCACAGACAGTGTACGGTGCTAACACTCCCGATAACACAGAGTGCATAGTGCTGAGACTCCCAATCACAGATATTGCGCGGCACTAACACTAACAATCATGCACAGTGCACAGGGCCAACACTGCTGATCACAGACAGTGCACAGTGCTAACATGTCTGATCACAAACAACGCAAAGTGCTGACACTCCCGATCAATGACAGTGCACAGTGCACAGTGATAACACTCCAGATGAGACACGGTGCACAGTAATAAAACGCCCAATCACACAGAGTGCACAGCACTAAAACTCCCCATGACTGTCAGTGCACACTGCAAACACTCCCGATACAGGCGTTGCACTGTGTTAACACTCCCGATCTCACACAGTACACATTGCTAACATTCCTGATTACACACATCGCACAGCTCTAAGACTCACAATCACAGACATTTCACAGCGCTAACACTCACGATCATGCACTGTGCTCCGTGCCAACTTCCCTGATCAGAGACAGTGTACAGCGCTAACACTTCCGATCTCATACAGTGCACACTGCTAACAATTACGAGCACAGACATTGCATAGCACAAACATTCTCGATCACAAACAGTGCACAGCACAAATATTCCCGATCACACACAGTACACAGGGCTAACACTCCCGATCACAGAGCGTGCACTGTGCTAAAACTCCTGATCACACACAGTGCACAGTGCTAACACTCCCGGTCACAGACAGTGCACAGTGCAAACACTGCCGAACACAGAGGGTGCACTGTGCTAAAACTCCTGATGACACACAGTGCACAGTGCTAACACTCCCAGTCACAGACAGCGCACAGTGCTAACACTGCCGAACACAGACAGTGCACAGTGCTAACACTACCACTCACTGGCAATTTACAGTACCAACATATCCGATCACTGACAGTGCACTGTGTTAAGACCAGAAGACCAGAATACCATAAGACATAGGAGGAGAAATTAGGCCATTCGGCCCATCAAGTCTGCTCCGCCATTCAATCACTGCTGATAAGTTTCTCAACCCCATTCTCCCGCCTTCTCCCCGTAACCTTTCATCCCCTTACCATTCAAGAACCTATCTATCTCGGTCTTAAATACACTCAATCACCTGGCCTCCACAGCCTTCTGTGGCAATGAATTCCATAGATTCACTACTCTCTGGCTAAAGAAGTTTCTCCTCATCTCTGTTCTAAAAGGTCTTCCCTTTACTCTGAGGCTGTGCCCTCGGATCCTAGTCTCTCCTACTAATGGAAACATCTTCCCCACATCCACTCTTTCCAGGCCTTTCAGTATTCTGTTAGTTTCAATCAGATCCCCCTTCATCCTTCTAAACTCCATCGAGTATAGACCCAGAGTCCTCAAACGTTCCTCATATGTTAAGCCTTTCACTCCTGGGATCGTTCTCATGAACCTCCTCTGGACCCTCTCCAGGGGCAGAACATCCTTCCTGAGATACGAGGCCCAGAATTGCTCACAATATTCTAAATGTGGTCTGACCAGAGCCTTATAAAGTCTCAGCAGCACATCCCGGCTTTTATATTCTAGTTCTCTCGAGATAAATGCCAACATTGCATTTGCCTTCCTAACTACCGACTGAACCTGCAGGTTAACCTTAAGAGAATCCTGGACTAGGACTCCCAAGTCCCTTTGCACTCCAGATTTCTGAATTCTCTCCCCATTTAGAAAATAGTCTATACCTCTATTCTTCCTACCAAAGTGCATGATCTCACACTTCCCCACGTTGTATTCCATCTGCCACTTCTTTGCCCATTCTCCTAACCTGTCCAAATCCTTCTTCAGCCTCCCGCCTCCTCAATACTACCTGTCCCTCCAGCTATCTTTGTATCATCTGCAAACTTAGCCAGAATGCCCTCAGTTCCTTCATCTAGATCATTAAAGTGAAAAGTTGTGGTTCCAACACTGACCCCTGCGGAACTCCACTAGTTACCGGCCGCCACCCCACTTATCCCTACACTTTGCCTGCTGCCAGACAGCCAATCTTCTATCCATGCTAGTACCTTGCTTCTAACATCATGGGCTCTTATCTTACTGAACAGCCTCCTGTGCGGTACCTTGTCAAAGGCCTTCTGGAAGTCTAAGTAGATAACATCCATTGGCTCTCCTTTGTCTAACCTACTCGTTACCTCCTCAAAGAATTCTAACAGATTTGTCAGGCATGATCTTCCCTTGGTGAAACCATGCTGACTTTGCCCGATTTTACCATGCACTTCCAAGTATTCTGAAATCTCATCCTTAATAATGGACTCTAAAATCTTACCAACGACTGAGATCAGGCTAATCGGCCTGTAATTTCCCGTCTTTTGCCTCACTCCCTTCTTAAACAGGGGCGTTACATTAGCGATTTTCCAGTCTTCTGGGACCCTCCCTAACTCGAGTGATTCTGAAAGATCACCACTAATGCCTCCACTATCTCTTCAGCTATCTCCTTCAGAACTCTGGGATGTAGTCCATCTGGCCCAGGTGATTTATCCACCTTCAGACCTTTCAGTTTTCCTAGCACCTTCTCCTTGGTAATGGCCACCATACTCACCTCTGCCCCCCGACTCTCTTGAACTTTGGGGATGTTACTCATGTCTTCCACTGTGAAGACTGATGCAAAGTACCTATTCAGTTCCTCCGCCATCTCTTTGTTCCCCACTACTACTTTTGCCTCTCTCTTTATATATCTAAAAAAAACACTTGCAATCTTCTTTTATATTACTGCCTAGTTTACCCTCATATTTAATCTTTTCCCTCCTTATTTCTTTTTTAGTTGTCCTCTGTTGGTCTTTGTAGGCTTCCCAATCCCCTGGTTTCCCACTGCTCTTCACTGCAGAGTATGCTTTCTCTTTAGCTTTTATGCTGTCCCTGACTTCCCTTGTCAGCCATGGTTGCCTTGTCCTCCCTTTAATATGCTTCTTCTTCCTAGGGATGAATTTTTGCTGTGTCTTCCAAATTACTCCCAGAAACTCCTGCCATTGCTGTTCCACTGTCTTTCCTGTTAGGCTCATCTCCCAGTCAAATCTGGCCAGCTCCTCCCTCATGCCTCTGTAGTTGCCTTTATTCAACTGTAATACCGTTACATCTGATTCCAGCTTTTTCCTCTCAAATTGCAGGGTAAATTCTATCATATTATGGTCACTTCCTGCTAAGGGTTCCTTCACCTTAAGCTTCCTTATCAAATCTGCCTCATTACACATCACCAAATCTAGAATTGCCTGTTCCCGAGTGGGCTCCACCACAAGCTGCTCCAAAAAGCCATCTCATAGACATTCCACAAATTCCTTTTCTTGGGATCCACTACCAACCTGATTTTCCCAGTCTACCTGCATTGAAATACCCCATGATCACTGTAACCTTACCTTTCTTACACGCCTTTTCTATCTCCTGGTGTATCTTGTGCCCCACATCCTGACTACTGTTCGGAGGCCTGTACATAACTCCCATTATGGTTGTTTTACCTTTGCGGTTCCTCAACTCTACCCACACAGATTCTACATCATCTGACCGTATGTCATTTCTTGCTATCGATTTAATTTCATTTCTTAGGAACAAAGCAACCCCACCACCTCTGCCAACCGGCCTATCTTTTCTATAGGATGTATATCCTTGGATATTTAGCTCCCAGTCCTGATCCCCTTGAAGCCATGTCTCTGTAATGCCCACCACATCATACCTACAATGTTAAAAGTCTTGATCACAGACAGTGCACAGTGCTAACACTCCTGATCACCGACAGTGCACAGTGCTAACACTCCCGATCACAGACAGTGCACAGTGCTAACACTACTGATCACAGACAGTGCACAGTGCTAACAATCCTGATCACAGACAGTGCACAGTGCTAACATTCCTGATCACAGACCATGCACAATGCTAAAATCCCTGATCAGACTCAGTGCACAGTATAAAAACTCCCAATCATAGATGGTGTACATTGCCAACGCTCCAGATCACACACAGCACACAGTGCTAACAGCCCCGATCACAGACAGTGCATGGTACTAACACTCCAGATCACTGACAGTGCATAGTGCTAACAGTTATGAACACAGAAAGTGCATAGTGCTAACACTCTCAATCAAGGACAGTGCACAGTGCTAATACTACTGATCACACACAGTGCAAAGTGCTAACACTCCTGATCACTGGTGGGGCACAGTGCCAGCAGTCATGATCATACACAGTGCACAGTGCAAAAACTACCACTCACTGGCAGTGCACAGTGCAAACACTCCTGGTTACAGACAGTGCACAGTGCTAACACCCCTGATCACACACAGTGCACCTTGCTAAAACTCCCGATCATAGACAGTGCACAGTGATAACACTCCCCATCACAGACAGTGCCCAGTGCTAACACTCGTGATCACAAACCGTGCACGTGCTAAAATTCCTCATCAGACACAATGCACAGTGCAAAATCTCCCGATCACAGATGCTGCATAGTGTTAACACTCCCGATCACTGACATTGCACGGTGCTAGAATTCCCAATTTTACACATTGCACAATGCTAACGCTCCCGATCACTGACAGTGCACAGTGCTAACGCTCCCGATCACAGACAGTGCACAGTGCTAACACTCCCGATCACAGACAGTGCACAGTGCTAACACTCCCGATCACAGACAGTGCACAGTGCTAACACTCCCGATCACAGACAGTGCACAGTGCTAACACTCCCGATCACAGACAGTGCACAGTGCTAACACTCCCGATCACAGACAGTGCACAGTGCTAACACTCCTGATCACAGACCATGCACAATGCTAAAATCCCTGATCAGACTCAGTGCACAGTATAAAAACTCCCAATCACAGATGGTGTGCATTGCCAACGCTCCAGATCACACACAGCACACAGTGCTAACAGCCCTGATCACAGACAGTGCATGGTACTAACACTCCAGATCACTGACAGTGCATAGTGCTAACAGTTATGAACACAGACAGTGCATAGTGCTAACACTCTCAATCAAGGACAGTGCACAGTGCTAATACTACTGATCACACACAGTGCATAGTGCTAACACTCCCGATCACTGAAATTGCACAGTGCTAACATTCCCAATTTTACACATTGCACAATGCTAACGCTCCCGATCACTGACAGTGCACAGTGCTAACACTCCCGATCACAGTCAGTGCACGGTGCTAACACTCCCGATCACAGACAGTGCACAGTGCTAACACTCCCGATCACAGACAGTGCACAGTGCCAACGCTCCAGATCACACACAGCACACAGTGCTAACAGCCCCGACCACAGACAGTGCATAGTGCTAACACTCCAGATCACTGACAGTGCATAGTGCTAACAGTTATAAACACAGACAATGCATAGTGCTAACACTCTCAATCAAGGACAGTGCACAGTGCTAATACTACTGATCATACACAGTGCATAGTGCTAACAGTCCTGATCACTGGCGGTGCACAGTGCCAGCAGTCATGATCATACACAGTGCACAGTGCAAAAACTACCACTCACTGGCAGTGCACAGTGCAAACACTTCTGATCACACACAGTGCACAGTGCTAACACTCCTGATCACACACAGTGCACCTTGCTAAAACTCCCGATCATAGACAGTGCACAGTGATAACACTCCCCATCACAGGCAGTGCGCAGTGCTAACACTCCCCATCACAGACAGTGCCCAGTGCTAACACTTGTGATCACAAACCGTGCACGGTGCTAAAATTCCTCATCAGACACAACACACAGTGCAAAATCACCTGATCACAGATGCTGCATAGTGTTAACACTCCCGATCACTGACATTACACGGTGCTAACATTCCCAATTTTACACATTGTACAATGCTAACGCTCCCAATCACTGACAGTGCACAGTACTAACACTCCCGATCACAGTCAGTGCACAGTGCTAACACTCCCGATCACAAACCGTGCACGGTGCTAACACTCCCGATCACTGACATTGCACGGTGCTAACATTCCCAATTTTACACTTTGCACAATGCTAACGCTCCCGCTCACTGACAGTTAACAGTGCTAACGCTCCCGATCACGGACAGTGCACAGTGCTAACGCTCCCGGTCACAGTCAGTGCACAGTGCTAACACTCCCGATCACAGGCAGTGCACAGTGCTAACACTCCCGATCACAGACAGTGCACAGTGCTAACACTCCTGATCACAGACAGTGCACAGCGCTAACACTACTGATCACAGACAGTGCACAGTGCTAACACTCCTGATCACAGACCATGCACAATGCTAAAATTCCTGATCAGATTCAGTGCACAGTACAAAAACTCCCACTCACAGATGGTGTACATTGCCAACGCTCCAGATCACACACAGCACACAGTGCTAACAGCCCCGATCACAGACAGTGCATGGTACTAACACTCCAGATCACTGACAGTGCATAGTGCTAACAGTTATGAACACAGACAGTGCATAGTGCTAACACTCCCGATCACAGACAGTGCACAGTGCCAACGCTCCAGATCACACACAGCACAAAGTGCTAACAGCCCCAATCACAGACAGTGCATGGTACTAACACTCCAGATCACTGACAGTGCATAGTGCTAACAGTTATGAACACAGACAGTGCACAGTGCTAACCCTCCCGATCACAGAAAGTGCACAGTGCCAACGCTCCAGATCATACACAGCACACAGTGCTAACAGCCCCGACCACAGACAGTGCATAGTGCTAACACTCCAGATCAGTGACAGTGCATAGTGCTAACAGTTATAAACACAGAGAGTGCATAGTGCTAACACTCTCAATCAAGGACAGTGCACAGTGCTAATACTACTGATCACACACAGTGCACAGTGCTAACATTCAGTGCATAGTGCTAACACTCCTGATCACAGACAGTGCACAGTGCTAACACTCCTGATCACTAACAGAGCATGCTGCTAAAAACCCCAATCACAGACCATGCACATTGCTAAAACTCCTGATCACAGAAAGTGTGCACTCCTGATCACTGACAGAGCATGGTGCTAAAACTCTCGATCAGAGACAGTGCACAGTGCTAATGATTCCGATCAGACAGTGTACAGCGCTAACCCTCCCGATCACACAGAGTGCAGTGTGCTAACACTCCCAATCACAGACAGTGCACAGTGCTGACACTCCTGATCACACAGAGTGTACTGCGCTAAGACTCCCGATCACACACAGTGAACAGCGCTAACACTCCCGATCACAGACAGTACACAGTGCTAACACGCCCAAGCACAGACAGTGCACAGTGCTAACACTCCCAATCACAGACAGTACACAGTGCTAACACGCCCAAGCACAGACAGTGCACAGTGCTAACACTCCCAATCACACAGAGTGCACAGTGCTGACACTCCTGATCACACAGAGTGCACAGTGCTAACACTCCTGATCACAGACCATGCACAATGCTAAAATTCCTGATCAGACTCAGTGCACAGTATAAAAACTCCCAATCACAGATGGTGTGCATTGCCAATGCTCCAGATCACACACAGCACACAGTGCTAACAGCCCCGATCACAGACAGTGCATGGTACTAACACTCCCGATCACAGTCAGTGCACAGTGTTAACACTCCCGATCACAGACAGTGCACAGTGCTAACGCTCCCGATCACAGACAGTGCACAGTGCTAACACTCCCGATCACAGTGTACAGTGCTAACACTCCCGATCACAGATAGTGCACAGTGCTAACACCTCCGCTCACAGACAGTGCACAGTGCTAATGCTCCCGATCACAGATAGTGTACAGTGCTAACACTCCCGCTCACAGATAGTGCACAGTGCTAACACTCCCGCTCACAGATAGTGCACAGTGCTAACCCGCCTGATCACAGACAGTGCACAGTGCTAACACGCCCAAGCACAGACAGTGCACAGTGCTAACACTCCCAATCACACAGAGTGCACAGTGCTGACACTCCTGATCACACAGAGTGCACAGTGCTAACACTCCTGATCACAGACCATGCACAATGCTAAAATTCCTGATCAGACTCAGTGCACAGTATAAAAACTCCCAATCACAGATGGTGTGCATTGCCAACGCTCCAGATCACACACAGCACACAGTGCTAACAGCCCCGATCACAGACAGTGCATGGTACTAACACTCCCGATCACAGTCAGTGCACAGTGTTAACACTCCCGATCACAGACAGTGCACAGTGCTAACGCTCCCGATCACAGACAGTGCACAGTGCTAACACTCCCGATCACAGTGTACAGTGCTAACACTCCCGATCACAGATAGTGCACAGTGCTAACACCTCCGCTCACAGACAGTGCACAGTGCTAATGCTCCCGATCACAGATAGTGTACAGTGCTAACACTCCCGCTCACAGATAGTGCACAGTGCTAACACTCCCGCTCACAGATAGTGCACAGTGCTAACCCGCCTGATCACAGACAGTGCACAGTGCTAACACTCCCGATCACAGTCAGTGCACAGTGCTAACACTCCCGATCACAGACAGTGCACAGTGCTAACGCTCCCGATCACAGACAGTGCACAGTGCTAACACTCCTGATCACAGACAGTGCACAGTGCTAACACTCCAGATCACACACAGCACAAAGTGCTAACAGCCCCGATCACAGACAGTGCATGGTACTAACACTCCAGATCACTGACAGTGCATAGTGCTAACAGTTATGAACACAGACAGTGCACAGTGCTAACCCTCCCGATCACAGACAGTGCACAGTGCCAACGCTCCAGATCATACACAGCACACAGTGCTAACAGCCCCGACCACAGACAGTGCATAGTGCTAACACTCCAGATCACTGACAGTGCATAGTGCTAACAGTTATAAACACAGACAATGCATAGTGCTAACACTCTCAATCAAGGACAGTGCACAGTGCTAATACTACTGATCACACACAGTGCATAGTGCTAACAGTCCTGATCACTGGCAGTGCACAGTGCCAGCAGTCATGATCATACACAGTGCACAGTGCAAAAAACTACCACTCACTGGCAGTGCACAGTGCAAACACTCCTGATCACACACAGTGCACAGTGCTAACACTCCTGATCACACACAGTGCACCTTGCTAAAACTCCCGATCATAGACAGTGCACAGTGATAACACTCCCCATCACAGGCAGTGCGCAGTGCTAACACTCCCCATCACAGACAGTGCCCAGTGCTAACACTCGTGATCACAAACCGTGCATGGTGCTAAAATTCCTCATCAGACACAACGCACAGTGCAAAATCACCTGATCACAGATGCTGCATAGTGTTAACACTCCCGATCACTGACATTACACGGTGCTAACATTCCCAATTTTACACATTGTACAATGCTAACGCTCCCGATTACTGACAGTGCACAGTGCTAACACTCCCGATCACAGTCAGTGCACAGTGCTAACACTCCCGATCACAAACCGTGCACGGTGCTAACACTCCCGATCACTGACATTGCACGGTGCTAACATTCCCAATTTTACACTTTGCACAATGCTAACACTCCCGATCACTGACAGTTAACAGGGCTAACGCTCCCGATCACGGACAGTGCACAGTGCTAACGCTCCCGGTCACAGTCAGTGCACAGTGCTAACACTCCCGATCACAGACAGTGCACAGTGCTAACACTCCCGATCACAGACAGTGCACAGTGCTAACACTCCTGATCACAGACAGTGCACAGCGCTAACACTACTGATCACAGACAGTGCACAGTGCTAACACTCCTGATCACAGACCATGCACAATGCTAAAATTCCTGATCAGATTCAGTGCACAGTACAAAAACTCCCACTCACAGATGGTGTACATTGCCAACGCTCCAGATCACACACAGCACACAGTGCTAACAGCCTGGATCACAGACAGTGCATGGTACTAACACTCCAGATCACTGACAGTGCATAGTGCTAACAGTTATGAACACAGACAGTGCATAGTGCTAACACTCTCAATCAAGGACAGTTCACAGTGCTAATACTACTAATCACACACAGTGCATAGTGCTAACACACCCGATCACTGACATTGCACAGTGCTATCATTCCCAATTTTACACATTGCACAATGCTAACGCTCCCGATCACTGACAGTGCACAGTGCTAACACTCCCGATCACAGACAGTGCACAGTGCTAACGCTCCCGATCACAGACAGTGCACAGTGCTAACACTCCCGATCACAGTGTACAGTGCTAACACTCCCGATCACAGATAGTGCACAGTGCTAACACCTCCGCTCACAGACAGTGCACAGTGCTAATGCTCCCGATCACAGATAGTGTACAGTGCTAACACTCCCGCTCACAGATAGTGCACAGTGCTAACACTCCCGCTCACAGATAGTGCACAGTGCTAACCCGCCTGATCACAGACAGTGCACAGTGCTAACACTCCCGATCACAGACAGTACACAGGGCTAACACTCCCGATCACAGACAGCGCACAGTGCTAACACTCCCGATCACAGATAGTGCTCAGTGCTAACACTCCTGATCACTAACAGAGCATGGTGCTAACACTCCTGATCTGTGACATTGCACAGTGCTAACATTCCCAATTATACACATTGCACAGTGCTAACGCTCCCGACCACAGACAGTGCATAGTGCTAACACTCCTGATCACAGACAGTGCACAGTGCTAACACTCCTGATCACTAACAGAGCATGCTGCTAAAAACCCCAATCACAGACCATGCACATTGCTAAAACTCCTGATCACAGAAAGTGTGCACTCCTGATCACTGACAGAGCATGGTGCTAAAACTCCCGATCAGAGACAGTGCACAGTGCTAACGATTCCGATCAGACAGTGTACAGCGCTAACACTCCCGATCACACAGAGTGCACAGTGCTAACACTCCCAATCACAGACAGTGCACAGTGCTGACACTCCTGATCACAAAGAGTGTACTGCGCTAAGACTCCCGATGACACACAGTGAACAGCGCTAACACTCCCGATCACACACAGTGCACTGCACTAACAATTCTGAACAATGAGAGTGCACAGTGCTAATACTGCTGATCACAGACAGTGCAGAGTACTACCACTCCCAATCTCAGACGTTGCACTGTGTTAACATTTCAGATGAGATACAATGCACAGTACTAAATCTCCCAATCATGCAGAATGCACAGCTCTAAAACTCCCCATGACTGACACTGCACAGTGCAAGCACACCCGACCAGAGACAGTGAACAGTGCTAACACACCCGATCATTGACATGCACTGTGCTAACACTCCTGATCACAGACAGTGCACAGTGCTAACACACCCGATCATTGACATGCACAGTGCTAACACTCCTGATCACAGACAGTGCACAGTGCTAACACTCCTGATCACAGACAGTGCACAGTGCCAACACTCATGATCACAGACAGTGCAGGGAGCTAACAATCCAGATCATAGGCAGTGCACAGTGCTAACGTTCCCGATCACAGATGGTGCACAGTGCTAACACTCCTGATCACAGACAGTACACAGTGCTAACACTTCCAATCACAGACAGTGCACAGTGCCAACGCTCCCGATCACAGACAGTGCACAGTGCTAACACACCCGATCACAGACAGTGCACAATGCTAACACTCCCAATTATACACATTGCACAGTGCTAACGCCCCCAACCACAGACAGTGCATAGTGCAAACACTCCTGATCACAGACAGTGCATAGTGCTAACACTCCTGATCACTAACAGAGCATGGTGCTAACACTCCTGATCTCTGACTTTGCACAGTGCTAACATTCCCAATTATACACATCGCACAGTGCTAACAGCCCCGATCACAGACAGTGCTTAATGCTAACACTCCAGATCACTGACAGTGCATAGTGCTAACAGTTATGAACACAGACAGTGCATAGTGCTAACACTCTCAATCAAGGAAAGTGCACAGTGCTAATACTACTGATCACACACAGTGCATAGTGGTAACACTCCTGATCACTGGCGGTGCACAGTGCCAGCAGTCATGATCATACACAGTGCACAGTGCAAAAACTACCACTCACTGGCAGTGCACAGTGCAAACACTCCTGGTTACAGACAGTGCACAGTGCTAACACTCCTGATCACACACAGTGCTCCTTGCTAAAACTCCTGATCACAGACAGTGCACAGTGCTAACACTCTGATCACAGACAGTGCACAGTGCTAACACTCCTGATCACTAACAGAGCATGCTGCTAAAAACCCCAATCACAGACCATGCACATTGCTAAAACTCCTGATCACAGAAAGTGTGCACTCCTGATCACTGACAGAGCATGGTGCTAAAACTCCCGATCAGAGACAGTGCACAGTGCTAACGATTCCGATCAGACAGTGTACAGCGCTAACACTCCCGATCACAGAGTGCACAGTGCTAACACTCGCAATCACAGACAGTGCACAGTGCTGAAACTCCTGATCACACAGAGTGTACTGCGCTTAGACTCCCGATCACACACAGTGAACAGCGCTAACACTCCCGATCACACACAGTGCACTGCACTAACAATTCTGAACAATGAGAGTGCACAGTGCTAATACTTCTGATCACAGACAGTGCAGAGTACTACCACTCCCAGTCTCAGACATTGCACTGTGTTAACACTTCAGATGAGATACAATGCACAGTACTAAATCTCCCAATCATGCAGAATGCACAGCTCTAAAACTCCCCATGACTGACACTGCACAGTGCAAGCACACCCGACCAGAGACAGTGAACAGTGCTAACACACCCGATCATTGACATGCACAGTGCTAACACTCCTGATCACAGACAGTGCAGGAGCTAACAATCCAGATCATAGGCAGTGCACAGTGTTAACACTCCCGATCAGTGACAATGCACAGTGCTAACACACCCGATCATTGACATGCACAGTGCTAACACTCCTGATCACAGACAGTGCATAGTGCTAACACTCCCGATCACTGAAATTGCACAGTGCTAACATTCCCAATTTTACACATTGCACAATGCTAACACTCCCGATCACTGACAGTGCACAGTGCTAACACTTCCAATCACAGACAGTGCACAGTGCCAACGCTCCCGATCACAGTCTTTGCACAGTGCTAACACTCCCTATCACAGACAGTGCACAGTGCTAACACTACCGATCACAGACAGTGCACAGTGCTAACACACCCGATCACAGACAGTGCACAATGCTAACACGCCCAATTATACATATTGCACAGTGCTAACGCCCCCAACCACAGACAGTGCATAGTGCAAACACTCCTGATCACAGACAGTGCATAGTGCTAACACTCCTGATCACACACAGTGCTCCTTGCTAAAACTCCTGATCACAGACAGTGCACAGTGCTAACACTCTGATCACAGACAGTGCATGCTGCTAAAAACCCCAATCACAGACCATGCACATTGCTAAAACTCCTGATCACAGAAAGTGTGCACTCCTGATCACTGACAGAGCGTGGTGCTAAAACTCCCGATCAGAGACAGTGCACAATGCTAACGATTCCGATCAGACAGTGTACAGCGCTAACACTCCCGATCACACAGAGTGCACAGTGCTAACACTCGCAATCACAGACAGTGCACAGTGCTGACACTCCTGATCACACAGAGTGTACTGCGCTTAGACTCCCGATCACACACAGTGAACAGCGCTAACACTCCCAATCACACACAGTGCACTGCACTAACAATTCTGAACAATGAGAGTGCACAGTGCTAATACTGCTGATCACAGACAGTGCAGAGTACTACCACTCCCAATCTCAGACATTGCACTGTGTTAACACTTCAGATGAGATACAATGCACAGTACTAAATTTCCCAATCATGCAGAATGCACAGCTCTAAAACTCCCCATGACTGACACTGCACAGTGCAAGCACACCCGACCAGAGACAGTGAACAGTGCTAACACACCCGATCATTGACATGCACAGTGCTAACACTCCTGATCACAGACAGTGCAGGAGCTAACAATCCAGATCATAGGCAGTGCACAGTGTTAACACTCCCGATCAGTGACAATGCACAGTGCTAACACACCCGATCATTGACATGCACAGTGCTAACACTCCTGATCACAGACAGTGCACAGTGCTAACACTCCTGATCACAGACAGTGCACAGTGCCAACACTCATGATCACAGACAGTGCAGGGAGCTAACAATCCAGATCATAGGCAGTGCACAGTGCTAACGTTCCCGATCACAGATGGTGCACAGTGCTAACACTCCTGATCACAGACAGTGCACAGTGCTAACACTTCCAATCACTGACAGTGCACAGTGCTAACACTCCCAATCACTGACAGTGAGAAGTGTTAACACTCCAGAAGACTGACAGTGCACAGTGCTAACACCCCCGATCACGGACAGCGCACAGTACTAACACCTCCGGTCACAGACAGTGCACAGCGCTAACACTCTTGATCACTACAGTGCACAGTGCTAACACTACCAATCACTGACAATGCACAGTGCTAACACTCCAGATGACTGACAGTGCACAGTGCTAACACTCCCGATCACAGAAAGTGCACAGTGGTAATACTCCCAATCACTGACAGTGAGCAGTGTTAACACTCCAGAAGACTGACAGTGCATAGTGATAACACCCCCTATCACAGACAGTGCACAGTGCTAACATCCCCGATCACAGACAGTGCACAGCGCTAACACTCTCGATCACTGACAGTGCACAGTGCTAACACTCCAGATGATGGACAGTGCACAGTGCTAACACTCCAGATGACTGACAGTGCACAGCTCTAACACTCCTGATCACAGACAGTGCACAGCTAACATTCCCGATCACACACAGTGCTAACACTCCCAATCACAGACAGTGCACAGTGCTAACACCCCCGATCACACAGAGTGCACAGCGTTAACATTCCCGATCACACAGAGTGCACAGTGCTACCACTCCCGATCACTGACAGTGCACAGTGTTGACACTCTGGATCACAAAGAGTGCACAGTGCTGACACTCCTGATCACACAGAGTGTACTGCGCTAAGACTCCCGATCACACACAGTGCACTGCACTAACAATTCTGAACAATGAGAGTGCACAGTGCTAATACTGCTGATCACAGACAGTGCAGAGTACTACCATTCCCAATCTCAGACATTGCACTGTGTTAACACTTCAGATGAGATACAATGCACAGTACTAAATTTCCCAATCATGCAGAATGCACAGCTCTAAAACTCCCCATGACTGACACTGCACAGTGCAAGCACACCTGACCAGAGACAGTGAACAGTGCTAACACACCCGATCATTGACAGGCACAGTGCTAACACTCCTGATCACAGACAGTGCAGGAGCTAACAATCCAGATCATAGGCATTGCACAGTGTTAACACTCCCGATCAGTGACAATGCACAGTGCTAACACACCCGATCATTGACATGCACAGTGCTAACACTCCTGATCACAGACAGTGCACAGTGCTAACACTCCTGATCACAGACAGTGCACAGTGCTAACACTCATGATCACAGACAGTGCAGGGAGCTAACAATCCACATCATAGGCAGTGCACAGTGCTAACGTTCCTGACCACAGATGGTGCACAGTGCTAACACTCCTGATCACAGACAGTGCACAGTGCTAACACTCCTGATCACAGACAGTGCACAGTGCTAACACTTCCAATCACTGACAGTGCACAGTGCTAACACTCCCAATCACTGACAGTGAGAAGTATTAACACTCCAGAAGACTGACAATGCATAGTGCTAACACCCCCGATCACGGACAGCGCACAGTGCTAACACCTCCGATCACAGACAGTGTGCAGCGCTAACACACTTGATCACTACAGTGCACAGTGTTAACACTACCGATCACTGACAATGCATAGTGATAACACCCCCTATCACAGACAGTGCACAGTGCTAACATCCCCGATCACAGACAGTGCACAGCGCTAACACTCTCGATCACTGACAGTGCACAGTGCTAACATTCCCGATCACTGACAATGCACAGTGCTAACACTCCAGATGACGGACAGTGCACAGCTAACACTCCCGATCACACACAGTGCTAACACTCCCAATAACAGACAGTGCACAGTGGTAACACTCCCGATCACACAGAGTGCACAGCGTTAACATTCCCGATCACACAGAGTGCACAGTGCTACCACTCCCGATCACTGACAGTGCACAGTGTTGACACTCTGGATCATAAAGAGTGCACAGTGCTAACACTCCCAATCACGGACAGTGCACAGTGCTAACACTTCTGATCATACAGAGTGCACAGTGCTAACACTCCCAATCACAGACAGTGCACAGTGCTAAAACTCCTGATCAGAGACAGTGCACAGTGCTAACACTCCCGATCACAGACACTGCACAGTGCTAACACTCCCGATCACTGACAGTGCACAGTGCTAACACTCCCAATCACAGACAGTACACAGTGCTAACACTCCCAATCACAGACAGTGCACAGTGCTAACACTCCCGATCGCAGACAGTGCACAGTGCTAACACTCCCGATCACAGACAGTGCACAGTGCTAACACTCCTGATCACAAACCATGCACACTGCTAAAATTCCTGATCAGACTCAGTGCACAGTATAAAAACTCCCAATCACAGATGGTGTACATTGCCAACGCCCCAGATCACAAAAACACACAGTGCTAACAGCCCCGATCACAGACAGTGCATGGTACTAACACTCCAGATCACTGACAGTGCATAGTGCTAACAGTTATGAACACAGACAGTGCATAGTGCTAACACTCCTGATCACTGGTGGTGCACAGTGCCAGCAGTCATGATCATACACAGTGCACAGTGCAAAAACTACCACTCACTGGCAGTGCACAGTGCAAACACTCCTGATCACACACAGTGCACCTTGCTAAAACTCCCGATCATAGACAGTGCCCAGTGATAACACTCCCCATCACAGACAGTGCCCAGTGCTAACACTCGTGATCACAAACCGTGCACGGTGCTAAAATTCCTCATCAGACACAATGCACAGTGCAAAATCTCCCGATCACAGATGCTGAACAGTGTTAACACTCCCGATCACTGACATTGCATGGTGCTAACATTCCCAATTTTACACATTGCACAATGCTAACGCACCTGATCACTGACAGTGCACAGTGCTAACGCTCCCGATCACAGTCAGTGCACAGTGCTAACACTCCCGATCACAGACAGTGCACAGTGCTAACACTCCCGATCACAGACAGTGCACAGTGCTAACACTCCCAATCACAGACAGTGCACAGTGCTAACACTCCCGATCACAGATGCTGCACAGTGTTAACACTCCCGATCACTGACATTGCACGGTGCTAACATTCCCAATTTTACACATTGCACAATGCTAACGCTCCCAATCACGGACAGTGCACAGTGCTAACGCTCCTGGTCACAGTCAGTGCACAGTGCTAACACTCCCGATCACAGACAGTGCACAGTGCTAACACTCCCGATCACAGACAGCGCACAGTGCTAACACTCCCAATCACAGACAGTGCACAGTGCTAACACTCCCGATCACAGACAGTGCACAGTGCTAACACTCCCAATCACAGACAGTGCACAGTGCTAACACTCCCAATCACAGACAGTGCACAGTGCTAACACTCCCGATCACAGACAGTGCACAGTGCTAACACTCCCGATCACAGACAGTGCACAGTGCTAACAGTCCCGATCACAGACAGTGCACAGTGCTAACACTCCCAATCACAAAACGTGCACAGTGCTAACACTCCCGATCACAGATGCTGCACAGTGTTAACACTCCCGATCACTGACATTGCACGGTGCTAACATTCCCAATTTTACACATTGCACAATGCTAACGCTCCCAATCACGGACAGTGGACAGTGCTAACGGTCCCGGTCACAGTCAGTGCACAGTGCTAACACTCCCGATCACAGACAGTGCACAGTGCTAACACTCCTGATCACAGACAGTGCACAGTGCTAACACTCCTGATCACAGACAGTGCAGAGTGCTAACACTCCTGATCACAGACCATGCACAACGCTAAAATTCCTGATCAGACTCAGTGCACAGTATAAAAACTCCCAGTCACAGATTGTGTACATTGCCAACGCTCCAGATCACACACAGCACACAGTGCTAACAGCCCCAATCACAGACAGTGCATGGTACTAACACTCCAGATCACAAAATGTGCATAGTGCTAACAGTTATGAACACAAGCAGTGCATAGTGCTAACACTCTCAATCAAAGACAGTGCACAGTGTTAATACTACTGATCACACACAGTGCATAGTGCTAACACTCCCGATCACTGAAATTGCACAGTGCTAACATTCCCAATTTTACACATTGCACAATGCTAACACTCCCGATCACTGACAGTGCACAGTGCTAACACTCCTGATCACAGTCAGTGCACGGTGCTAACACTCCCGATCACAGACAGTGCACAGTGCTAACACTCCCGATCACAGACAGTGCACAGTGCTAAAACTCCCGATCACAGACAGTGCACAGTGCTAAAACTCCCGATCACAGACAGTGCACAGTGCTAACACTCCCGATCACAGACAGTGCACAGTGCTAACACTCCCGATCACAGATGCTGCACAGTGTTAACACTCCCGATCACTGACATTGCACGGTGCTGACATTCCCAATTTTACACATTGCACGATGCTAACGCTCCCAATCACGGGCAGTGCACAGTGCTAACGGTCCCGGTCACAATCAGTGCACAGTGCTAACACTCCCGATCACAGACAGTGCACAGTGCTAACACTCCTGATCACAGACAGTGCACAGTGCTAACACTCCTGATCACAGACCATGCACAATGCTAAAATTCCTGATCAGACTCAGTGCACAGTATAAAAACTCCCAATCACAGATGGTGTACATTGCCAATGCTCCAGATCACACACAGCACATAGTGCTAACAGCCCTGATCACAGACAGTGCATGGTACTAACACTCCAGATCACAAAAAGTGCATAGTGCTAACAGTTATGAACACAGGCAGTGCATAGTGCTAACACTCTCAATCAAGGACAGTGCACAGTGCTAATACTACTGATCACACACAGTGCATAGTGCTAACACTCCCGATCACTGAAATTGCACAGTGCTAACATTCCCAATTTTACACATTGCACAATGCTAACACTCCCGATCACTGACAGTGCACAGTGCTAACACTCCCGATCACAGTCAGTGCACGGTGCTAACACTCCCGATCACAGACAGTGCACAGTGCTAACACTCCCGATCACAGACAGTGCACAGTGCCAACGCTCCCGATCACAGTCTTTGCACAGTGCTAACACTTCCGATCACAGACAGTGCACAGTGCTAACACTACCGATCACAGACAGTGCACAGTGCTAACACACCCGATCACAGACAGTGCACAATGCTAACACACCCGATCACAGACAGTGCACAATGCTAACACTCCCAATTATACACATTGCACAGTGCTAACGCCCCCAACCACAGACAGTGCATAGTGCAAACACTCCTGATCACAGACAGTGCATAGTGCTAACACTCCTGATCACTAACAGAGCATGGTGCTAACACTCCTGATCTCTGACATTGCACAGTGCTAACATTCCCAATTATACACATCGCACAGTGCTAACAGCCCCGATCACAGACAGTGCTTAATGCTAACACTCCAGATCACTGACAGTGCATAGTGCTAACAGTTATGAACACAGACAGTGCATAGTGCTAACACTCTCAATCAAGGAAAGTGCACAGTGCTAATACTACTGATCACACACAGTGCATAGTGGTAACACTCCTGATCACTGGCGGTGCACAGTGCCAGCAGTCATGATCATACACAGTGCACAGTGCAAAAACTACCACTCACTGGCAGTGCAAACACTCCTGGTTACAGACAGTGCACAGTGCTAACACTCCTGATCACACACAGTGCTCCTTGCTAAAACTCCTGATCACAGACAGTGCACAGTGCTAACACTCTGATCACAGACAGTACACAGTGCTAACGCTCCTGATCACAGACCATGCACAATGCTAAGATTCCTGATCAGACTCAGTGCACAGTATAAAAACTCCCAAACACAGATCGTGTACATTATCAACGCTCCAGATCACACACAGCACACAGTGCTAACAGCCCTGATCACAGACAGTGCATGCTACTAACACTCCAGATCAAAAAAGGTGCATAGTGCTAACAGTTATGAACACAGACAGTGCATAGTGCTAACACTCTCAATCAAGGACAGTGCACAGTGCTAATACTACTGATCACACACAGTGCATAGTGCTAAAACTCCCGATCACTGACATTGCACAGTGCTAACATTCCCAATTTTACACATTGCACAATGCTAATGCTCCCGATCACTGACAATGCACAGTGCTAACACTCCCGATCACAGTCAGTGCACAGTGCTGACACTCCCGATCACAGACAATGCACAGTGCTAACACTCCTGATCACAGACAGTGCACAATGCTAAAATTCCTGATCAGACTCAGTGCACAGTGCTAACGCTCCCAACCACAGACAGTGCATAGTGCTAACACTCCTGATCACAGACAGGGCATAGTGCTAACACTCCTGATCACTAACAGAGCATGGTGCTAACACTCCTGATCTCAGACATTGCACAGTGCTACCATTCCCAATTATACAAATTGCACAGTGCTAACGCTTCCGACCACAGACAGTGCATAGTGCTAACACTCCAGATCACTGACAGTGAATAGTGCTAACAGTTATAAACACAGAGAGTGCATAGTGCTAACACTCTCAATCAAGGACAGTGCACAGTGCTAATACTACTGATCACACTCAGTGCACAGTGCTAACATTCCCAATTTTACACATTGCACAATGCTAACGCTCCGATCACAGACAGTGCACAGTGCTAACACTCCCAATCACAAAACGTGCACAGTGCTAACACTCCCGATCACAGATGCTGCACAGTGTTAACACTCCCGATCACTGACATTGCACGGTGCTAACATTCCCAATTTTACACATTGCACAATGCTAACGCTCCCAATCACGGACAGTGGACAGTGCTAACGGTCCCGGTCACAGTCAGTGCACAGTGCTAACACTCCCGATCACAGACAGTGCACAGTGCTAACACTCCTGATCACAGACAGTGCACAGTGCTAACACTCCTGATCACAGACAGTGCAGAGTGCTAACACTCCTGATCACAGACCATGCACAACGCTAAAATTCCTGATCAGACTCAGTGCACAGTATAAAAACTCCCAGTCACAGATGGTGTACATTGCCAACGCTCCAGATCACACACAGCACACAGTGCTAACAGCCCCAATCACAGACAGTGCATGGTACTAACACTCCAGATCACAAAATGTGCATAGTGCTAACAGTTATGAACACAAGCAGTGCATAGTGCTAACACTCTCAATCAAAGACAGTGCACAGTGTTAATACTACTGATCACACACAGTGCATAGTGCTAACACTCCCGATCACTGAAATTGCACAGTGCTAACATTCCCAATTTTACACATTGCACAATGCTAACACTCCCGATCACTGACAGTGCACAGTGCTAACACTCCTGATCACAGTCAGTGCACGGTGCTAACACTCCCGATCACAGACAGTGCACAGTGCTAACACTCCCGATCACAGACAGTGCACAGTGCTAAAACTCCCGATCACAGACAGTGCACAGTGCTAAAACTCCCGATCACAGACAGTGCACAGTGCTAACACTCCCGATCACAGACAGTGCACAGTGCTAACACTCCCGATCACAGATGCTGCACAGTGTTAACACTCCCGATCACTGACATTGCACGGTGCTGACATTCCCAATTTTACACATTGCACGATGCTAACGCTCCCAATCACGGGCAGTGCACAGTGCTAACGGTCCCGGTCACAATCAGTGCACAGTGCTAACACTCCCGATCACAGACAGTGCACAGTGCTAACACTCCTGATCACAGACAGTGCACAGTGCTAACACTCCTGATCACAGACCATGCACAATGCTAAAATTCCTGATCAGACTCAGTGCACAGTATAAAAACTCCCAATCACAGATGGTGTACATTGCCAATGCTCCAGATCACACACAGCACATAGTGCTAACAGCCCTGATCACAGACAGTGCATGGTACTAACACTCCAGATCACAAAAAGTGCATAGTGCTAACAGTTATGAACACAGGCAGTGCATAGTGCTAACACTCTCAATCAAGGACAGTGCACAGTGCTAATACTACTGATCACACACAGTGCATAGTGCTAACACTCCCGATCACTGAAATTGCACAGTGCTAACATTCCCAATTTTACACATTGCACAATGCTAACACTCCCGATCACTGACAGTGCACAGTGCTAACACTCCCGATCACAGTCAGTGCACGGTGCTAACACTCCCGATCACAGACAGTGCACAGTGCTAACACTCCCGATCACAGACAGTGCACAGTGCCAACGCTCCCGATCACAGTCTTTGCACAGTGCTAACACTTCCGATCACAGACAGTGCACAGTGCTAACACTACCGATCACAGACAGTGCACAGTGCTAACACACCCGATCACAGACAGTGCACAATGCTAACACACCCGATCACAGACAGTGCACAATGCTAACACTCCCAATTATACACATTGCACAGTGCTAACGCCCCCAACCACAGACAGTGCATAGTGCAAACACTCCTGATCACAGACAGTGCATAGTGCTAACACTCCTGATCACTAACAGAGCATGGTGCTAACACTCCTGATCTCTGACATTGCACAGTGCTAACATTCCCAATTATACACATCGCACAGTGCTAACAGCCCCGATCACAGACAGTGCTTAATGCTAACACTCCAGATCACTGACAGTGCATAGTGCTAACAGTTATGAACACAGACAGTGCATAGTGCTAACACTCTCAATCAAGGAAAGTGCACAGTGCTAATACTACTGATCACACACAGTGCATAGTGGTAACACTCCTGATCACTGGCGGTGCACAGTGCCAGCAGTCATGATCATACACAGTGCACAGTGCAAAAACTACCACTCACTGGCAGTGCAAACACTCCTGGTTACAGACAGTGCACAGTGCTAACACTCCTGATCACACACAGTGCTCCTTGCTAAAACTCCTGATCACAGACAGTGCACAGTGCTAACACTCTGATCACAGACAGTACACAGTGCTAACGCTCCTGATCACAGACCATGCACAATGCTAAGATTCCTGATCAGACTCAGTGCACAGTATAAAAACTCCCAAACACAGATCGTGTACATTATCAACGCTCCAGATCACACACAGCACACAGTGCTAACAGCCCTGATCACAGACAGTGCATGCTACTAACACTCCAGATCAAAAAAGGTGCATAGTGCTAACAGTTATGAACACAGACAGTGCATAGTGCTAACACTCTCAATCAAGGACAGTGCACAGTGCTAATACTACTGATCACACACAGTGCATAGTGCTAAAACTCCCGATCACTGACATTGCACAGTGCTAACATTCCCAATTTTACACATTGCACAATGCTAATGCTCCCGATCACTGACAATGCACAGTGCTAACACTCCCGATCACAGTCAGTGCACAGTGCTGACACTCCCGATCACAGACAATGCACAGTGCTAACACTCCTGATCACAGACAGTGCACAATGCTAAAATTCCTGATCAGACTCAGTGCACAGTGCTAACGCTCCCAACCACAGACAGTGCATAGTGCTAACACTCCTGATCACAGACAGGGCATAGTGCTAACACTCCTGATCACTAACAGAGCATGGTGCTAACACTCCTGATCTCAGACATTGCACAGTGCTACCATTCCCAATTATACAAATTGCACAGTGCTAACGCTTCCGACCACAGACAGTGCATAGTGCTAACACTCCAGATCACTGACAGTGAATAGTGCTAACAGTTATAAACACAGAGAGTGCATAGTGCTAACACTCTCAATCAAGGACAGTGCACAGTGCTAATACTACTGATCACACTCAGTGCACAGTGCTAACATTCCCAATTTTACACATTGCACAATGCTAACGCTCCGATCACAGACAGTGCACAGTGCTAACACTCCCGATCACAGTCAGTGCACAGTGCTAACACTCCCGATCACAGACAGTACACAGTGCTAACACGCCCAAGCACAGACAGTGCACAGTGCTAACACTCCCAATCACACAGAGTGCACAGTGCTGACACTCCTGATCACACAGAGTGCACAGTGCTAACACTCCCGATCACACACAGTGCACAGCACTAACAATTCTGAACAATGAGAGTGCACAGTGCTAACACTGCTGATCACAGACAGTGCACAATGCTACCACTCCCAATCTCAGGCATTGCACTGTGTTAACACTTCAGATGAGATACAATGCACAGTACTAAATCTCCCAATCATACAGAATGCATAGCTCTAAAACTCCCCATGACTGACACTGCACAGTGCAAGAACACCCGACCAGAGACAGTGAACAGTGCCAACACACCCGATCATTGACATGCACAGTGCTAACACTCCTGATCACAGACAGTGCAGGGAGCTAACAATCCAGATCATAGGCAGCGCACAGCGTTAACACTCCCGATCACTGACAATGCACAGTGCTAACACACCCGATCATTGACATGCACAGTGCTAACACACCTGATCACCGACAGTGCACAGTGCTAACACTCCTGATCACAGACAGTACACAGTGCTAACACTCCCGATCACAGACAGGACAGGGAGCTAACAATCCAGATCATAGGCAGTGCACAGTGCTAACGTTCCCGATCACAGACTGTGCACAGTGCTAACAATCCTGATCACAGACAGTGCACAGTGCTAACACTCCCGATCACAGACAGTGCACAGTGCTAACACTCCCGATCACTGACAGTGCACAGTGCTAACACTCCCGATCACAGACAGTGCACAGTGCTAACACTCCCGATCACAGACAGTGCACAGTGCTAACACTCCCGATCGCAGACAGTGCACAGTGCTAACACTCCCGATCACAGACAGTGCACAGTGCTAACACTCCTGATCACAGACCATGCACACTGCTAATATTCCTGATCAGACTCAGTGCACAGTATAAAAACTCCCAATCACAGATGGTGTACATTACCAACGCCCCAGATCACAAAAACACACAGTGCTAACAGCCCCGATCACAGACAGTGCATGGTACTAACACTCCAGATCACTGACAGTGCATAGTGCTAACAGTTATGAACACAGACAGTGCATAGTGCTAACACTCCTGATCACTGGTGGTGCACAGTGCCAGCAGTCATGATCATACACAGTGCACAGTGCAAAAACTACCACTCACTGGCAGTGCACAGTGCAAACACTCCTGATCACACACAGTGCACCTTGCTAAAACTCCCGATCATAGACAGTGCCCAGTGATAACACTCCCCATCACAGACAGTGCCCAGTGCTAACACTCGTGATCACAAACCGTGCACGGTGCTAAAATTCCTCATCAGACACAATGCACAGTGCAAAATCTCCCGATCACAGATGCTGAACAGTGTTAACACTCCCGATCACTGACATTGCATGGTGCTAACATTCCCAATTTTACACATTGCACAATGCTAACGCACCTGATCACTGACAGTGCACAGTGCTAACACTCCCGATCACAGTCAGTGCACAGTGCTAACACTCCCGATCACAGACAGTGCACAGTGCTAACACTCCCGATCACAGACAGTGCACAGTGCTAACACTCCCAATCACAGACAGTGCACAGTGCTAACACTCCCGATCACAGATGCTGCACAGTGTTAACACTCCCGATCACTGACATTGCACGGTGCTAACATTCCCAATTTTACACATTGCACAATGCTAACGCTCCCAATCACGGACAGTGCACAGTGCTAACGCTCCTGGTCACAGTCAGTGCACAGTGCTAACACTCCCGATCACAGACAGTGCACAGTGCTAACACTCCCGATCACAGACAGCGCACAGTGCTAACACTCCCAATCACAGACAGTGCACAGTGCTAACACTCCCGATCACAGACAGTGCACAGTGCTAACACTCCCAATCACAGACAGTGCACAGTGCTAACACTCCCAATCACAGACAGTGCACAGTGCTAACACTCCAGATCACAGACAGTGCACAGTGCTAAAACTCCCGATCACAGACAGTGCACAGTGCTAACACTCCCAATCACAAAAAGTGCACAGTGCTAACACTCCCGATCACAGATGCTGCACAGTGTTAACACTCCCGATCACTGACATTGCACGGTGCTAACATTCCCAATTTTACACATTGCACAATGCTAACGCTCCCAATCACGGACAGTGGACAGTGCTAACGGTCCCGGTCACAGTCAGTGCACAGTGCTAACACTCCCGATCACAGACAGTGCACAGTGCTAACACTCCTGATCACAGACAGTGCAGAGTGCTAACACTCCAGATCACAGACCATGCACAATGCTAAAATTCCTGATCAGACTCAGTGCACAGTATAAAAACTCCCAGTCACAGATGGTGTACATTGCCAACGCTCCAGATCACACACAGCACACAGTGCTAACAGCCCCAATCACAGACAGTGCATGGTACTAACACTCCAGATCACAAAATGTGCATAGTGCTAACAGTTATGAACACAAGCAGTGCATAGTGCTAACACTCTCAATCAAAGACAGTGCACAGTGCTAATACTACTGATCACACACAGTGCATAGTGCTAACACTCCCGATCACTGAAATTGCACAGTGCTAACATTCCCAATTTTACACATTGCACAATGCTAACACTCCCGATCACTGACAGTGCACAGTGCTAACACTCCCGATCACAGTCAGTGCACGGTGCTAACACTCCCGATCACAGACAGTGCACAGTGCTAACACTCCCGATCACAGACAGTGCACAGTGCTAAAACTCCCGATCACAGACAGTGCACAGTGCTAAAACTCCCGATCACAGACAGTGCATAGTGCTAACACTCCCGATCACAGACAGTGCACAGTGCTAACACTCCCGATCACAGATGCTGCACAGTGTTAATACTCCCGATCACTGACATTGCACGGTGCTAACATTCCCAATTTTACACATTGCACGATGCTAACGCTCCCAATCACGGGCAGTGCACAGTGCTAACGGTCCCGGTCACAATCAGTGCACAGTGCTAACACTCCCGATCACAGACAGTGCACAGTGCTAACACTCCTGATCACAGACAGTGCACAGTGCTAACACTCCTGATCACAGACCATGCACAATGCTAAAATTCCTGATCAGACTCAGTGCACAGTATAAAAACTCCCAATCACAGATGGTGTACATTGCCAACGCTCCAGATCACACACAGCACATAGTGCTAACAGCCCTGATCACAGACAGTGCATGGTACTAACACTCCAGATCACAAAAAGTGCATAGTGCTAACAGTTATGAACACAGGCAGTGCATAGTGCTAACACTCTCAATCAAGGACAGTGCACAGTGCTAATACTACTGATCACACACAGTGCATAGTGCTAACACTCCCGATCACTGAAATTGCACAGTGCTAACATTCCCAATTTTACACATTGCACAATGCTAACACTCCCGATCACTGACAGTGCACAGTGCTAACACTCCCGATCAGTCAGTGCACGGTGCTAACACTCCCGATCACAGACAGTGCACAGTGCTAACACTCCCGATCACAGACAGTGCACAGTGCCAACGCTCCAGATCACAGTCTTTGCACAGTGCTAACACTCCCGATCACAGACAGTGCACAGTGCTAACACTACCGATCACAGACAGTGCACAGTGCTAACACACCCGATCACAGACAGTGCACAATGCTAACACTCCCAATTATACACATTGCACAGTGCTAACGCCCCCAACCACAGACAGTGCATAGTGCAAACACTCCTGATCACAGACAGTGCATAGTGCTAACACTCCTGATCACTAACAGAGCATGGTGCTAACACTCCTGATCTCTGACATTGCACAGTGCTAACATTCCCAATTATACACATCGCACAGTGCTAACAGCCCCGATCACAGACAGTGCTTAATGCTAACACTCCAGATCACTGACAGTGCATATTGCTAACAGTTATGAACACAGACAGTGCATAGTGCTAACACTCTCAATCAAGGAAAGTGCACAGTGCTAATACTACTGATCACACACAGTGCATAGTGGTAACACTCCTGATCACTGGCGGTGCACAGTGCCAGCAGTCATGATCATACACAGTGCACAGTGCAAAAACTACCACTCACTGGCAGTGCAAACACTCCTGGTTACAGACAGTGCACAGTGCTAACACTCCTGATCACACACAGTGCTCCTTGCTAAAACTCCTGATCACAGACAGTGCACAGTGCTAACACTCTGATCACAGACAGTGCACAGTGCTAACGCTCCTGATCACAGACCATGCACAATGCTAAGATTCCTGATCAGACTCAGTGCACAGTATAAAAACTCCCAAACACAGATCGTGTACATTATCAACGCTCCAGATCACACACAGCACACAGTGCTAACAGCCCTGATCACAGACAGTGCATGCTACTAACACTCCAGATCAAAAAAGGTGCATAGTGCTAACAGTTATGAACACAGACAGTGCATAGTGCTAACACTCTCAATCAAGGACAGTGCACAGTGCTAATACTACTGATCACACACAGTGCATAGTGCTAAAACTCCCGATTACTGACATTGCACAGTGCTAACATTCCCAATTTTACACATTGCACAATGCTAACGCTCCCGATCACTGACAATGCACAGTGCTAACACTCCCGATCACAGTCAGTGCACAGTGCTGACACTCCCGATCACAGACAATGCACAGTGCTAACACTCCTGATCACAGACAGTGCACAATGCTAAAATTCCTGATCAGACTCAGTGCACAGTGCTAACGCTCCCAACCACAGACAGTGCATAGTGCTAACACTCCTGATCACAGACAGGGCATAGTGCTAACACTCCTGATCACTAACAGAGCATGGTGCTAACACTCCTGATCTCAGACATTGCACAGTGCTACCATTCCCAATTATACAAATTGCACAGTGCTAACGCGTCCGACCACAGACAGTGCATAGTGCTAACACTCCAGATCACTGACAGTGAATAGTGCTAACAGTTATAAACACAGAGAGTGCATAGTGCTAACACTCTCAATCAAGGACAGTGCACAGTGCTAATACTACTGATCACACTCAGTGCACAGTGCTAACATTCCCAATTTTACACATTGCACAATGCTAACGCTCCGATCACAGACAGTGCACAGTGCTAACACTCCCGATCACAGTCAGTGCACAGTGCTAACACTCCCGATCACAGACAGTACACAGTGCTAACACGCCCAAGCACAGACAGTGCACAGTGCTAACACTCCCAATCACACAGAGTGCACAGTGCTGACACTCCTGATCACACAGAGTGCACAGTGCTAACACTCCCGATCACACACAGTGCACAGCACTAACAATTCTGAACAATGAGAGTGCACAGTGCTAACACTGCTGATCACAGACAGTGCACAATGCTACCACTCCCAATCTCAGGCATTGCACTGTGTTAACACTTCAGATGAGATACAATGCACAGTACTAAATCTCCCAATCATACAGAATGCATAGCTCTAAAACTCCCCATGACTGACACTGCACAGTGCAAGAACACCCGACCAGAGACAGTGAACAGTGCCAACACACCCGATCATTGACATGCACAGTGCTAACACTCCTGATCACAGACAGTGCAGGGAGCTAACAATCCAGATCATAGGCAGCGCACAGCGTTAACACTCCTGATCACTGACAATGCACAGTGCTAACACACCCGATCATTGACATGCACAGTGCTAACACACCTGATCACCGACAGTGCACAGTGCTAACACTCCTGATCACAGACAGTACACAGTGCTAACACTCCCGATCACAGACAGGACAGGGAGCTAACAATCCAGATCATAGGCAGTGCACAGTGCTAACGTTCCCGATCACAGACTGTGCACAGTGCTAACAATCCTGATCACAGACAGTGCACAGTGCTAACACTCCTGATCACAGACAGTGCACAGTGCTAACACTCCCGATCACTGACAGTGCACAGTGCTAACACTCCCGATCACAGACAGTACACAGTGCTAACACTCCCAATCACAGACAGTGCACAGTGCTAACACTCCCGATCGCAGACAGTGCACAGTGCTAACACTCCCGATCACAGACAGTGCACAGTGCTAACACTCCTGATCACAGACCATGCACACTGCTAATATTCCTGATCAGACTCAGTGCACAGTATAAAAACTCCCAATCACAGATGGTGTACATTACCAACGCCCCAGATCACAAAAACACACAGTGCTAACAGCCCCGATCACAGACAGTGCATGGTACTAACACTCCAGATCACTGACAGTGCATAGTGCTAACAGTTATGAACACAGACAGTGCATAGTGCTAACACTCCTGATCACTGGTGGTGCACAGTGCCAGCAGTCATGATCATACACAGTGCACAGTGCAAAAACTACCACTCACTGGCAGTGCACAGTGCAAACACTCCTGATCACACACAGTGCACCTTGCTAAAACTCCCGATCATAGACAGTGCCCAGTGATAACACTCCCCATCACAGACAGTGCCCAGTGCTAACACTCGTGATCACAAACCGTGCACGGTGCTAAAATTCCTCATCAGACACAATGCACAGTGCAAAATCTCCCGATCACAGATGCTGAACAGTGTTAACACTCCCGATCACTGACATTGCATGGTGCTAACATTCCCAATTTTACACATTGCACAATGCTAACGCACCTGATCACTGACAGTGCACAGTGCTAACGCTCCCGATCACAGTCAGTGCACAGTGCTAACACTCCCGATCACAGACAGTGCACAGTGCTAACACTCCCGATCACAGACAGTGCACAGTGCTAACACTCCCAATCACAGACAGTGCACAGTGCTAACACTCCCGATCACAGATGCTGCACAGTGTTAACACTCCCGATCACTGACATTGCACGGTGCTAACATTCCCAATTTTACACATTGCACAATGCTAACGCTCCCAATCACGGACAGTGCACAGTGCTAACGCTCCTGGTCACAGTCAGTGCACAGTGCTAACACTCCCGATCACAGACAGTGCACAGTGCTAACACTCCCGATCACAGACAGCGCACAGTGCTAACACTCCCAATCACAGACAGTGCACAGTGCTAACACTCCCGATCACAGACAGTGCACAGTGCTAACACTCCCAATCACAGACAGTGCACAGTGCTAACACTCCCAATCACAGACAGTGCACAGTGCTAACACTCCCGATCACAGACAGTGCACAGTGCTAACACTCCCGATCACAGACAGTGCACAGTGCTAACACTCCCAATCACAAAAAGTGCACAGTGCTAACACTCCCGATCACAGATGCTGCACAGTGTTAACACTCCCGATCACTGACATTGCACGGTGCTAACATTCCCAATTTTACACATTGCACAATGCTAACGCTCCCAATCACGGACAGTGGACAGTGCTAACGGTCCCGGTCACAGTCAGTGCACAGTGCTAACACTCCCGATCACAGACAGTGCACAGTGCTAACACTCCTGATCACAGACAGTGCACAGTGCTAACACTCCTGATCACAGACAGTGCAGAGTGCTAACACTCCAGATCACAGACCATGCACAATGCTAAAATTCCTGATCAGACTCAGTGCACAGTATAAAAACTCCCAGTCACAGATGGTGTACATTGCCAACGCTCCAGATCACACACAGCACACAGTGCTAACAGCCCCAATCACAGACAGTGCATGGTACTAACACTCCAGATCACAAAATGTGCATAGTGCTAACAGTTATGAACACAAGCAGTGCATAGTGCTAACACTCTCAATCAAAGACAGTGCACAGTGCTAATACTACTGATCACACACAGTGCATAGTGCTAACACTCCCGATCACTGAAATTGCACAGTGCTAACATTCCCAATTTTACACATTGCACAATGCTAACACTCCCGATCACTGACAGTGCACAGTGCTAACACTCCCGATCACAGTCAGTGCACGGTGCTAACACTCCCGATCACAGACAGTGCACAGTGCTAACACTCCCGATCACAATCAGTGCACAGTGCTAACACTCCCGATCACAGACAGTGCACAGTGCTAACACTCCTGATCACAGACAGTGCACAGTGCTAACACTCCTGATCACAGACCATGCACAATGCTAAAATTCCTGATCAGACTCAGTGCACAGTATAAAAACTCCCAATCACAGATGGTGTACATTGCCAACGCTCCAGATCACACACAGCACATAGTGCTAACAGCCCTGATCACAGACAGTGCATGGTACTAACACTCCAGATCACAAAAAGTGCATAGTGCTAACAGTTATGAACACAGGCAGTGCATAGTGCTAACACTCTCAATCAAGGACAGTGCACAGTGCTAATACTACTGATCACACACAGTGCATAGTGCTAACACTCCCGATCACTGAAATTGCACAGTGCTAACATTCCCAATTTTACACATTGCACAATGCTAACACTCCCGATCACTGACAGTGCACAGTGCTAACACTCCCGATCAGTCAGTGCACGGTGCTAACACTCCCGATCACAGACAGTGCACAGTGCTAACACTCCCGATCACAGACAGTGCACAGTGCCAACGCTCCAGATCACAGTCTTTGCACAGTGCTAACACTCCCGATCACAGACAGTGCACAGTGCTAACACTACCGATCACAGACAGTGCACAGTGCTAACACACCCGATCACAGACAGTGCACAATGCTAACACTCCCAATTATACACATTGCACAGTGCTAACGCCCCCAACCACAGACAGTGCATAGTGCAAACACTCCTGATCACAGACAGTGCATAGTGCTAACACTCCTGATCACTAACAGAGCATGGTGCTAACACTCCTGATCTCTGACATTGCACAGTGCTAACATTCCCAATTATACACATCGCACAGTGCTAACAGCCCCGATCACAGACAGTGCTTAATGCTAACACTCCAGATCACTGACAGTGCATATTGCTAACAGTTATGAACACAGACAGTGCATAGTGCTAACACTCTCAATCAAGGAAAGTGCACAGTGCTAATACTACTGATCACACACAGTGCATAGTGCTAACACTCCAGATCACTGGCGGTGCACAGTGCCAGCAGTCATGATCATACACAGTGCACAGTGCAAAAACTACCACTCACTGGCAGTGCAAACACTCCTGGTTACAGACAGTGCACAGTGCTAACACTCCTGATCACACACAGTGCTCCTTGCTAAAACTCCTGATCACAGACAGTGCACAGTGCTAACACTCTGATCACAGACAGTGCACAGTGCTAACGCTCCTGATCACAGACCATGCACAATGCTAAGATTCCTGATCAGACTCAGTGCACAGTATAAAAACTCCCAAACACAGATCGTGTACATTATCAACGCTCCAGATCACACACAGCACACAGTGCTAACAGCCCTGATCACAGACAGTGCATGCTACTAACACTCCAGATCAAAAAAGGTGCATAGTGCTAACAGTTATGAACACAGACAGTGCATAGTGCTAACACTCTCAATCAAGGACAGTGCACAGTGCTAATACTACTGATCACACACAGTGCATAGTGCTAAAACTCCCGATCACTGACATTGCACAGTGCTAACATTCCCAATTTTACACATTGCACAATGCTAACGCTCCCGATCACTGACAATGCACAGTGCTAACACTCCCGATCACAGTCAGTGCACAGTGCTGACACTCCCGATCACAGACAATGCACAGTGCTAACACTCCTGATCACAGACAGTGCACAATGCTAAAATTCCTGATCAGACTCAGTGCACAGTGCTAACGCTCCCAACCACAGACAGTGCATAGTGCTAACACTCCTGATCACAGACAGGGCATAGTGCTAACACTCCTGATCACTAACAGAGCATGGTGCTAACACTCCTGATCTCAGACATTGCACAGTGCTACCATTCCCAATTATACAAATTGCACAGTGCTAACGCGTCCGACCACAGACAGTGCATAGTGCTAACACTCCAGATCACTGACAGTGAATAGTGCTAACAGTTATAAACACAGAGAGTGCATAGTGCTAACACTCTCAATCAAGGACAGTGCACAGTGCTAATACTACTGATCACACTCAGTGCACAGTGCTAACATTCCCAATTTTACACATTGCACAATGCTAACGCTCCGATCACAGACAGTGCACAGTGCTAACACTCCCGATCACAGTCAGTGCACAGTGCTAACACTCCCGATCACAGACAGTACACAGTGCTAACACGCCCAAGCACAGACAGTGCACAGTGCTAACACTCCCAATCACACAGAGTGCACAGTGCTGACACTCCTGATCACACAGAGTGCACAGTGCTAACACTCCCGATCACACACAGTGCACAGCACTAACAATTCTGAACAATGAGAGTGCACAGTGCTAACACTGCTGATCACAGACAGTGCACAATGCTACCACTCCCAATCTCAGGCATTGCACTGTGTTAACACTTCAGATGAGATACAATGCACAGTACTAAATCTCCCAATCATACAGAATGCATAGCTCTAAAACTCCCCATGACTGACACTGCACAGTGCAAGAACACCCGACCAGAGACAGTGAACAGTGCCAACACACCCGATCATTGACATGCACAGTGCTAACACTCCTGATCACAGACAGTGCAGGGAGCTAACAATCCAGATCATAGGCAGCGCACAGCGTTAACACTCCTGATCACTGACAATGCACAGTGCTAACACACCCGATCATTGACATGCACAGTGCTAACACACCTGATCACCGACAGTGCACAGTGCTAACACTCCTGATCACAGACAGTACACAGTGCTAACACTCCCGATCACAGACAGGACAGGGAGCTAACAATCCAGATCTTAGGCAGTGCACAGTGCTAACGTTCCTGATCACAGACTGTGCACAGTGCTAACAATCCTGATCACAGACAGTGCACAGTGCTAACACTCCTGATCACAGACAGTGCACAGTGCTAACACTTCCAATCACTGACAGTGCACAGTGCTAACACTCCCAATCACTGACAGTGAGCAGTGTTAACACTCCAGAAGACTGACAGTGCATTGTGCTAACACTCCCGATCCCGGCAGGGCACAGGGCTAACACCTCCGATCACAGAGAGTGCACAGCGCTAACACTCTCGATTACTACAGTGCACAATTCTAACACTCCCGATCATTGACAATGAACAGTGCTAACACTCCAGATGACTGAAAGTGCTCAGTGCTAACACTCACGATCACAGACAGTGCACAGCGGTAACACTCCCAATCACTGACAGTGAGCAGTGTTAACACTCCAGAAGACTGACAGTGCATAGTGATAACACCCCCTATCACAGACAGTGCACAGTGCTAACATCCCCGATCACAGACAGTGCACAGCGCTAACACTCTCGATCACTGACAGTGCACAGTGCTAACACGCCCGATCACTGACAATGCACAGTGCTAACACTCCCGACCACAGAGAGTGCACAGTGCTAACACTCCCGATCACAGACAGTGCACAGTGCTAACAATCACAATCACAGAATGTGCACAGTGCTAACACTCCTGGTTACAGACAGTGCACAGTGCTAACACTCCTGATCACAGACAGTGCACAGAGCTAACTCTCCCGATCATAGACAGTGCACAGTGCTAACACTCCCGATCACAGACAGTGCACAGTGCTAACACTCCCGACCACAGAGAGTGCACAGTGCTAACACTCCCGATCACAGACAGTGCACAGTGCTAACACTCCTGATCACAGACAGTACACTGTGCTAACACTCCCAATCACAGAAAGTGCACAGTGCTAACACACCCGATCACAGACAGTGCACAGTGCTAACACTGCCGATCACAGACAGTGCACAGTGCTAACGTTCCCGACCACAGACAGTGCATAGTGCTAAGACTCCTGATCACAGACAGTGCATACTGCTAACAATCCTGATCACTAACAGAGCATGGTGCTAACACTCCTGATCACTAACAGAGCATGGGGCTAACACTCCCAATCACTGACATTGCACAGTGCTAACATTCCCAATTATACACATTGCACAGTGCTAACGCGCCCGACCACAGACAGTGCACAGTGCTAACACTCCTGATCACTAACAGAGAATGCTGCTAAAATCCCCAAACACCGACCATGCACATTGCTAAAACACCTGATCACAGAAAGTGTGCACTCCTGATCACTGACAGAGCATGGTGCTAACACTCCCCATCAGACACAGTGCACAGTGCTAACGATTCCGATCAGACAGTGCACAACGCTAACACTCCCGATCACACACACTGCACAGTGCTAAAAACCTTGATCACAGACAGTGCACAGCGCGAACACTCCTGATCACACAGAGTGCAAAGTGCTAACACTCCTGATCACACAGAGTGCACAGTGCTGACAATCCTGATCACACAGAGTGCAAAGTGCTAACACTCCTGATCACACAGAGTGCACAGTGCTGACATCCTGATCACACAGAGTGCACAGTGCTGACACTCCTGATCACACAGAGTGCACAGTGCTGACACTCCCGATCACAAAGAGTGCACAGTGCTAACACTCCTGATCACAGACAGTGCACAGCGCTAACACTCCCGATCACAGAGTGCACAACGCAAACACTCCTGATCACAGACAGTGCGCAGCTAACACTCCCGATCACACAGAGTGCACAGTGCTAACACTCCCAATCACAGACAGTGCACAGTGCTAACACTCCCAATCAAACAGAGTGCACAGTGCTGACACTCCCGATCACACAGAGTGCACAGCGCTAACATTCAGGATCACACAAAGTGCACAGTGCTAACACTCCCATTCACTGACAGTGCACAGTGCTGACATTCCAGATCAAACAGAGTGCACAGTGCCAACACTCCCGATCACACAGAGTGCACAGTGCTAACACTCCCAATCACTGACAGTGCACAGTGCTGACATTCCAGATCACACAGAGTGCACAGTGCCAACACTCCCGATCACACAGAGTGCACAGTGCTAACACTCCCAATCACTGACAGTGCACAGTGTTGACACTCCTGATCACACAGAGTGCACAGTGCTAACAGATCCAATCACGGACAGTGCACAGTGCTGACACTCCCGATCACAAAGGGTGCACAGTGCTAACACTCCTGATCACAGACAGTGCACAGCGCTAACACTCCCGATCACAGAGTGCACAACGCTAACACTCCTGATCACAGACAGTGCACAGCTAACACTCCCGATCACACAGGGTGCACAGTGCTAACACTCCCAATCACAGACAGTGCACAGTGCTAACACTCCCAATCAAACAGAGTGCACAGTGCTGACACTCCCGATCACACAGAGTGCACAGCGCTAACATTCAGGATCACACAAAGTGCACAGTGCTAACACTCCCAATCACTGACAGTGCACAGTGCTGACATTCCCGATCACACAGAGTGCACAGTGCCAACACTCCCGATCACACAGAGTGCACAGTGCTAACACTCCCAATCACTGACAGTGCACAGTGTTGACACTCCCGATCACACAGAGTGCACAGTGCTGACACTCCTGATCACACAGAGTGCACAGTGCTGATTCTCCTGATCACACAGAGTGCACAGTGCTAACACTCCCTTTCTCACACAGTGCACAGCACTAACAATTCTGAACAATGAGAGTGCACAGTGCTAATACTGCTGATCGCAGACAGTGCACAGTGCTACCACTCCCAATCTCAGACATTGCACTGTGTTAACACTTCAGATGAGATACAATGCACAGTACTAAATCGCCCAATCATGCAGAATGCACAGCACTAAAACTCCCCATGACTGACACTGCACAGTGCAAGAACACCCGACCAGAGACAGTGAACAGCGCTAACACACCCGATCATTGACATGCACTGTGCTAACACTCCTGATCACAGACAGTGCAGGGAGCTAACAATCCAGATCATAGGTTGTGCACAGCACTAAAACTCCCGATCACTGACAATGCACAGTGCTAACACTCCTGATCACTGACAGTGCACAGTGCTAACACTCCAGATCACACAGAGTGCACAGTGCTAACACTCGCAATCACAGAAAGTGCACAGTGCTAACACTCCCGATCATTGACATGCACAGTGCTAACACTCCTGATCATTGACATGCACAGTGCTAACACTCCAGATCACAGACAGTGCACAGTGCTAACACTCCTGATCACAGACAGTGCACAGTGCTAACACTCCCGATCACAGACAGTGCACAGTGCTAACACACGCGATCATTGACATGCACAGTGCTAACACTCCTAATCACAGTGCACAGTGCTAACACTGCCAATCTCAGACATTGCACTGTGTTAACACTTCAGATGAGATATAATGCACAGTACTAAATCTCCCAATCATACAGAATGCACAGCACTAAAACTCCCCATGACTGACACTGCACAGTGCAAGCACACCCGACCAGAGACAGTGAACAGTGCCAACACACCCGATCATTGACATGCACAGTGCTAACACTCCTGATCACAGACAGTGCAGGGAGCTAACAATCCAGATCATAGGCAGCGCACAGCGTTAACACTTCCGATCACTGACAATGCACAGTGCTAACACACCCGATCATTGACATGCACAGTGCTAACACACCTGATCACAGACAGTGCACAGTGCTAACACTCCTGATCACAGACAGTACACAGTGCTACCACTCACGATCACAGACAGGACAGGGAGCTAACAATCCAGATCATAGGCAGTGCACAGTGCTAACGTTCCCGATCACAGACTGTGCACAGTGCTAACAATCCTGATCACAGACAGTGCACAGTGCTAACACTCCTGATCACAGACAGTGCACAGTGCTAACACTTCCAATCACTGACAGTGCACAGAGCTAACACTCCCAATCACTGACAGTGAGCAGTGTTAACACTCCAGAAGACTGACAGTGCATTGTTCTAACACTCCCGATCCCGGCAGGGCACAGGGCTAACACCTCCGATCACAGAGAGTGCACAGCGCTAACACTCTCGATTACTACAGTACACAATTCTAACACTCCCGATCACTGACAATGAACAGTGCTAACACTCCAGATGACTGAAAGTGCTCAGTGCTAACACTCACGATCACAGACAGTGCACAGCGGTAACACTCCCAATCACTGACAGTGAGCAGTGTTAACACTCCAGAAGACTGACAGAGCATAGTGATAACACCCCCTATCACAGACAGTGCACAGTGCTAACATCCCCGATCACAGACAGTGCACAGTGCTAACACTCTCGATCACTGACAGTGCACAGTGCTAACACGCCCGATCACTGACAATGCACAGTGCTAACACTCCAGATGACGGACAGTGCACAGTGCTAACACTCCAGATGACTGACAGTGCACAGCTCTAACACTCCTGATCACAGTCAGTGCACAGCTAACACTCCCGATCACACACAGTGCTAACACTCCCAATCACAGACAGTGCACAGTGCTAACACTCCCGATCACACAGAGTGCACAGTGTGACCATTCCCAATCACACAGAGTGCACAGTACTACCACTCCCAATCACGGACAGTGCACAGTGCTAACACTTCCGATCACACAGAGTGCACAGTGCTAACAATCACAATCACAGACAGTGCACAGTGCTAACACTCCTGGTTACAGACAGTGCACAGTGCTAACACTCCTGATCACAGACAGTGCACAGAGCTAATCTCCCGATCATAGACAGTGCACAGTGCTAACACTCCCGATCACAGACAGTGCACAGTGCTAACACTCCCGACCACAGAGAGTGCACAGTGCTAACACTCCCGATCACAGACAGTGCACAGTGCTAACACTCCTGATCACAGACAGTACACAGTGCTAACACTCCCAATCACAGAAAGTGCACAGTGCTAACACACCCGATCACCGACAGTGCACAGTGCTAACACTGCCGATCACAGACAGTGCACAGTGCTAACGTTCCCGACCACAGACAGTGCATAGTGCTAACACTCCTGATCACAGACAGTGCATACTGCTAACACTCCTGATCACTAACAGAGCATGGTGCTAACACTCCTGATCACTAACAGAGCATGGGGCTAACACTCCCGATCACTGGTATTGCACAGTGCTAACATTTCCAATTATATACATTGCAAAGTGCTAACGCGCCCGACCACAGACAGTGCACAGTGCTAACACTCCTGATCACTAACAGAGAATGCTGCTAAAATCCCCAAACACCGACCATGCACATTGCTAAAACACCTGATCACAGAAAGTGTGCACTCCTGATCACTGACAGAGCATGGTGCTAACACTCCCCATCAGACACAGTGCACAGTGCTAACGATTCTGATCAGACAGTGCACAGCGCTAACAATCCCGATCACACACACTGCACAGTGCTAAAACTCTTGATCACAGACAGTGCACAGCGCGAACACTCCTGATCGCACAGAGTGCAAAGTACTGACACACCTGATCCCACAGAGTGCACAGTGCTGACATCCTGATCACACAGAGTGCACAGTGCTGACACTCCTGATCACACAGAGTGCAAAGCGCTAACATTCCTGATCACACAGAGTGCACAGTGCTGACACTCCCGATCACAAAGAGTGCACAGTGCTAACACTCGTGATCACAGACAGTGCACAGCGCTAACACTCCCGATCACAGAGTGCACAACGCTAAAACTCCTGATCACAGACAGTGCACAGCTAACACTCCCGATCACACAGAGTACACAGTGCTAACACTCCCAATCACAGACAGTGCACAGTGCTAACACTCCCAATCAAACAGAGTGCACAGTGCTGACACTCCCGATCACACAGAGTGCACAGCGCTAACATTCAGGATCACACAAAGTGCACAGTGCTAACACTCCCAATCACTGACAGTGCACAGTGCTGACATTCCCGATCACACAGAGTGCACAGTGCCAACACTCCCGATCACACAGAGGGCACAGTGCTAACACTCCCAATCACTGACAGTGCACAGTTTTGACACTCCTGATCACACAGAGTGCACAGTGCTAACAGATCCAATCACGGACAGTGTACAGTGCTAACACTCCCGATCACACAGAGTGCACACTGCTGACACTCCTGATCACACAGAGTGCAAGTGCTAACACTCCCAATCACACACAGTGCACAGCACTAACAATTCTGAACAATGAGAGTGCACAGTGCTAATACTGCTGATCGCAGACAGTGCACAGTGCTACCACTCCCAATCTCAGACATTGCACTGTGTTAACACTTCAGATGATATAATTTGCACAGTACTAAATCACCCAATCATGCAGAATGCACAGCACTAAAACTCCCCATGACTGACACTGCACAGTGCAAGAACACCCGACCAGAGACAGTGAAAAGCGCTAACACACCCGATCATTGACATGCACTGTGCTAACACTCCTGATCACAGACAGTGCAGGGAGCTAACAATCCAGATCATAGGCAGTGCACAGCACTAACACTCCCGATCACTGACAATGCACAGTGCTAACACTCCAGATCACACAGAGTGCACAGTGCTAACACTCGCAATCACAGACAGTGCACAGTGCTAACACACCCGATCATTGACATGCATTGTGCTAACACTCCTGATCACAGACAGTGCACAGTGCTAACACTCCTGATCACAGAGAGTGCACAGTGCTAACACTTCCAATCACAGACAGTGCACAGTGCTAACACACGCGATCATTGACATGCACAGTGCTAACTTTCCTGATCACAGACAGTGCACGGTGCTAACACTCCCGATCACCGAGAGTGCAGGGAGCTAACAATCCAGACCATAGGCAGTGCAAAGTGCTAACGTTCCCAATCACAGATGGTGCACAGTGCTAACACTCCTGATCACAGACAGTGCACAGTGCTAACACTCCCGATCACACAGAGTGCACAGCGCTAACAGTCCCGATCACACAGAGTGCACAGTGCCAACACTCCCGATCACACTGAGTGCACAGTGCTAACACTCCCAATCACTGAGAGTGCACAGTGCTAACATTCCTGATCACACAGAGTACACAGTGCTAACAGTCCCATTCACGGACAGTGCACAGTGCCAACGGTCACGATTACACAGAGTACACAGTGCTAACAGTCCCAATCACGGACAGTGCACAGTGAGAACACACCCGATCACACAGAGTGCACAGTGATAACACTCCCAATCACACAGAGTGCACAGTGCTAACACTCCCGATCACACAGAGTGCACAGTGCTAACACTACCAATCGCAGAAAGTGCACAGTGCAAACACTCCCGATCACACAGAATGCACAGTGCTAACACTCCCAATCACTGACAGTGCACAGCGCTAACACTCCCAATCACTGACAGTGCACAGTGCTAACACTCCCAATCACTGACAGTGCACAGTGCTAACGCTCCCAATCACAGAAAGTGCACAGTGCTAACACTCCCAGTCACACAGAGTGCACAGTGCTAACACTCTCGATCACAGATGGTGCACAGTGCTAACACTCTTGATCACAGACAGTGCACAGTGCTAACACTCCCGATCACACAAAGTGTACAGTGCTAACATTCCCGATCACACAGAGTGCACAGTGCTACCACTCCCGATCACACAGACGGTGCGCAGTGCTAACCCTCCCAATCACTGACAGTGCACAGTGCTGACATTCCCGATCACACATTGATCACACTGACAGTGCACATTGCTAACACTCGCAAACACTGACTGTGCACAACGCTAGCACTCCCAATCACACAGAGTGCACATTGCTAACACTCCCAATCACAGACAGTGCACAGCGCTAACACTCCCAATCACACAGAGTGCACAGTGCTGACACTCCTGCTCACACAGAATGCACAGTGCTGACATTGCTGATCACACAGAGTGCACAGTGCTGACACTCCTGATCACACAGAGTGCATAGCGCTAACACTCCCAATCACACACAGTGCACAGCACTAACAATTCTGAACAATGAGAGTGCACAGTGCTAATACTGCTGATCACAGACAGTGCACAGTGTTACCTCTCCCAATCTCAGACATTGCACTGTGTTAACACTTCAGATGAGATACAATGCACAGTACTAAATCGCCCAATCATGCAGAATGCACAGCACTAAAACTCCCCATGACTGACACTGCACAGTGCAAGAACACCCAACCAGAGACAGTGAACAGCGCTAACACACCCGATCATTGACATGCACTGTGCTAACACTCCTGATCACAGACAGTGCAGGGAGCTAACAATCCAGATCATAGGCAGTGCACAGCACTAACACTCCCGATCACTGACAATGCACAGTGCTAACACTCCTGATCACTGACAGTGCACAGTGCTAACACTCCCGATCACAGAGAGTGCACAGTGCTAACACACGCAATCATTGACATGCACAGTGCTAACACTCCCGATCACACAGAGTGCACAGCGCTAACATTCCCGATCACACAGAGTGCAGAGTGCCACCACTCCCAATCACACAGAGAGCACAGTTTTAACATTCTCAATCACTGACAGTGCACAGTGCTGACATTCCCGATCACACACAGTGCACAGGGCTACCACTCCCAATCACACAGAGTGCACAGTGCCACCACTCCCAATCACACAGAGTGCACAGTGCTAACACTCCCAATCACAGACAGTGCACAGTGCTAACACTCCCGATCACACAGAGTGCACAGCGCTAGCTCTCCCGATCACAGACAGCGCACAGATCTAACACTCCCGATCACAGAGTGCACAGCGCTCACACTCCTGATCACAGACAGTGCACAGCTAACACTCCTGATCACACAGAGTGCACAGTGCTAACACTCCCAATCACAGACAGTGCACAGTGCTAACACTCCCAATCACACAGAGTGCACAGTGCTGACACTCCCGATCACACAGAGTGCATAGCGCTAACATTCAGGATCACACAGAGTGCACAGTGCTAACACTCCCAATCACTGACAGTGCAGAGTGCTGACATTCCCGAACACACAGAGTGCACAGCTAACACTCCTGATCACACAGAGTGCACAGTGCTGACACTCCTGATCACAGACAGTGCACAGCTAACACTCCCGATCACACAGAGTGCACAGTGCTAACACTCCCAATCACTGACAGTGCACAGTGCTGACATTCCCGATCACACAGAATGCACAGTGCCAACACTCCCGATCACACAGAGTGCACAGTGCTAACACTCCCAATCACTGACAGTGCACAGTTTTGACACTCCTGATCACACAGAGTGCACAGTGCTAACAGATCCAATCACGGACAGTGTACAGTGCTAACACTCCCGATCACACAGAGTGCACAATGCTGACACTCCTGATCACACAGAGTGCAAGTGCTAACACTCCCAATCACACACAGTGCACAGCACTAACAATTCTGAACAATGAGAGTGCACAGTGCTAATACTGCTGATCGCAGACAGTGCACAGTGCTAGCACTCCCAATCTCAGACATTGCACAGTGTTAACACTTCAGATGAGATACAATGCACAGTACTAAATCGACCAATCATGCAGAAAGCACAGCACTAAAACTCCCCATGCCTGACACTGCACAGTGCAAGAACACCCGACCAGAGACAGTGAAAAGCGCTAACACACCCGATCATTGACATGCACTGTGCTAACACTCCTGATCACAGACAGTGCAGGGAGCTAACAATCCAGATCATAGGCAGTGCACAGCACTAACACTCCCGATCACTGACAATGCACAGTGCTAACACTCCAGATCACACAGAGTGCACAGTGCAAACACTCGCAATCACAGACAGTGCACAGTGCTAACACACCCGATCATTGACATGCATTGTGCTAACACTCCTGATCACAGACAGTGCACAGTGCTAACACTCCTGATCACAGAGAGTGCACAGTGCTAACACTTCCAATCACAGACAGTGCACAGTGCTAACACACGCGATCATTGACATGCACAGTGCTAACTTTCCTGATCACAGACAGTGCACGGTGCTAACACTCCCGATCACAGAGAGTGCAGGGAGCTAACAATCCAGACCATAGGCAGTGCACAGTGCTAACGTTCCCGATCACAGATGGTGCACAGTGCTAACACTCCTGATCACAGAGAGTGCACAGTGCTAACACTTCCAATCACAGACAGTGCACAGTGCTAACACACGCGATCATTGACATGCACAGTGCTAACTTTCCTGATCACAGACAGTGCACGGTGCTAACACTCCCGATCACAGAGAGTGCAGGGAGCTAACAATCCAGACCATAGGCAGTGCACAGTGCTAACGTTCCCGATCACAGATGGTGCACAGTGCTAACACTCCTGATCACAGACAGTGCACAGTGCTAACACTCCCAATCACACAGAGTGCACAGCGCTAACAGTCCCGATCACACAGAGTGCACAGTGCCAACACTCCCGATCACACTGAGTGCACAGTGATAACACTCCCAATCACTGAGAGTGCACAGTGCTAACACTCCTGATCACACAGAGTACACAGTGCTAACAGTCCCATTCACAGACAGTGCACAGTGCCAACAGTCACGATTACACATAGTACACAGTGCTAACAGTCCCAATCACGGACAGTGCACAGTGAGAACACACCCGATCACACAGAGTGCACAGTGATAACACTCCCAATCACACAGAGTGCACAGTGCTAACACTCCCAATCACTGACAGTGCACAGCGCTAACACTCCCAATCACTGACAGTGCACAGTGCTAACACTCCCAATCACTGACAGTGCACAGTGCTAACACTCCCAGTCACACAGAGTGCACAGTGCTAACACTCTCGATCACAGATGGTGCACAGTGCTAACACTCTTGATCACAGACAGTGCACAGTGCTAACACTCCCAATCACACAAAGTGTACAGCGCTAACATTCCCGATCACACAGAGTGCACAGTGCTACCACTCCCGATCACACAGACGGTGTGCAGTGCTAACCCTCCCAATCACTGACAGTGCACAGTGCCGACATTCCCGATCACACAGAGTGCACATTGCTAACACTCGCAAACACTGACAGTGCACAACGCTAGCACTCCCAATCACACAGAGTGCACATTGCTAACACTCCTAATCACAGACAGTGCACAGCGCTAACACTCCCAATCACACAGAGTGCACAGTGCTGACACTCCTGCTCACACAGAATGCACAGTGCTGACATTGCTGATCACACAGAGTGCACAGTGCTGACACTCCTGATCACACAGAGTGCATAGCGCTAACACTCCCAATCACACACAGTGCACAGCACTAACAATTCTGAACAATGAGAGTGCACAGTGCTAATACTGCTGATCGCAGACAGTGCACAGTGTTACCTCTCCCAATCTCAGACATTGCACTGTGTTAACACTTCAGATGAGATAAAATGCACAGTACTAAATCTCCCAATCATGCAGAATGCACAGCACTAAAACTCCCCATGACTGACACTGCACAGTGCAAGAACACCCGACCAGAGACAGTGAACAGCGCTAACACACCCGATCATTGACATGCACAGTGCTAACACTCCTGATTACTGACAGTACACAGTGCTAACACTCCAGATCACACAGAGTGCACAGTGATAACACTCCCAATCACTGACAGTGCACAGTGCTGTCATTCCCGATCACACAGAGTGCACAGTGCCAACACTCCCGATCACACAGATTACACAGTGCTAACACTCCCAATCACAGAGAGTGCACAGTGCTAACACTCCCAATCACTGACAGTGCACAGTGCTAACACTCTCGATCAGACAGTGCAGGGAGCTAACAATCCACATCATAGGCAATGCACAGTGCTAACGTTCCCGATCACAGACGGTGCACAGTGCTAACACTTCTGATCACAGACAGTGCACAGTGCTAACACTCCCGATCAGAAAGAGTGCACAGCGCTAACATTCCCGATCTCACAGAGTGCACAGTGCTAACACTCGCAATCACTGACAGTGCACAGTATTGACACTCCTGATCACACAGAGTGCACAGTGCTAACAGTCCCAATCACGGAGAGTGCTCAGTGCCAAGACTCCCGATCACACCGAGTGCACAGTGCTAACACTCCCGATCACACAGAGTGCACAGTGCTAACACTCCCAATCACAGAAAGTGCACAGTGCTAACACTCCCGATCACACAAAATGCACAGTGCTAACACTCCCAATCACACAGAGTGCACAGTGCTAACGCTCTCAATCACTGACAGTGCACAGTGATGACATTCCCGATCACACACAGTGCACAGGTCTACCACTCTCAATCACACAGAGTGCATAGTGCTAACACTCCTGATCACAGGCAGTGCATACTGCTAACTCTCCTGATCACTAACAGAGCATGGTGCTAACACTCCTGATCACTAACAGAGCATGGGGCTAACACTCCCGATCACTGACATTGCACAGTGCTAACATTCCCAATTATACACATTGCACAGTGCTAACGCGCCCGACCACAGAAAGTGCACAGTGCTAACACTCCTGATCACTAACAGAGCATGCTGCTAAAATCCCCAAACACCGACCATGCACATTGCTAAAACACCTGATCACAGAAAGTGTGCACTCCTGATCACTGACAGAGCATGGTGCTAACACTCCCCATCAGACACAGTGCACAGTGCTAACGATTCCGATCAGACAGTGCACAGCGCTAACACTCCCGATCACACACACTGCACAGTGCTAAAAATCTTGATCACAGACAGTGCACAGCGCTAACACTCCTGATCACACAGAGTGCAAAGTGCGGACATCCTGATCACACAGAGTGCACAGTGCTGACACTCCTGATCACACAGAGTGCACAGCGCTAACACTCCTGATCACACAGAGTGCACAGTGCTAACACTCCTGATCACATAGAGTGCACAGTGCTAACACTCCCAATCACACACAGTACACAGCACTAACAATTCTGAACAATGAGAGTGCACAGTGCTAATACTGCTGATCACAGACAGTGCACAGTGCTACCACTCCCAATCTCAGACATTGCACTGTGTTAACACTTCAGATGATATAATTTGCACAGTACTAAATCACCCAATCATGCAGAATGCACAGCACTAAAACTCCCCATGACTGACACTGCACAGTGCAAGAACACCCGACCAGAGACTGTGAACAGCGCTAACACACCCGATCATTGACATGCACAGTGCTAACACTCCTGATTACTGACAGTACACAGTGCTAACACTCCAGATCACACAGAGTGCACAGTGATAACACTCCCAATCACTGACAGTGCACAGTGCTGTCATTCCCGATCACACAGAGTGCACAGTGCCAACACTCCCGATCACACAGATTACACAGTGCTAACACTCCCAATCACAGAGAGTGCACAGTGCTAACACTCCCAATCACTGACAGTGCACAGTGCTAACACTCTCGATCACAGACAGTGCAGGGAGCTAACAATCCACATCATAGACACTGCACAGTGCTAACGTTCCCGATCACAGACGGTGCACAGTGCTAACACTCCTGATCACAGACAGTGCACAGTGCTAACACTCCCGATCAGAAAGAGTGCACAGCGCTAACATTCCCGATCCCACAGAGTGCACAGTGCTAACACTCGCAATCACTGACAGTGCACAGTATTGACACTCCAGATCACACAGAGTGCACAGTGCTAACAGTCCCAATCACGGACAGTGCACAGTGCCAACACTCCCGATCACACCGAGTGCACAGTGCTAACACTCCCGATCACACAGAGTGCACAGTGCTAACACTCCCAATCACAGAAAGTGCACAGTGCTACCACTCCCAATCTCAGACATTGCACTGTGTTAACACTTCAGATGAGATACTTTGCACAGTACTAAATCGCCCAATCATGCAGAATGCACAGCACTAAAACTCCCCACGACTGACACTGCACAGTGCAAGAACACCCGACCAGAGACAGTGAACAGCGCTAACACACCCGATCATTGACATGCACTGTGCTAACACTCCTGATCACAGACAGTGCAGGGAGCTAACAATCTAGATCATAGGCAGTGCACAGCACTAACACTTCCGATCACTGACAATGCACATTGCTAACACTCCTGATCACAGAGAGTGCACAGTGCTAACACTTCCAATCACAGACAGTGCACAGTGCTAACACACGCGATCATTGACATGCACAGTGCTAACTTTCCTGATCACAGACAGTGCACGGTGCTAACACTCCTGATCACAGACAGTGCAGGGAGCTAACAATCCACATCATAGGCAGTGCACAGTGCTAACGTTCCCGATCACAGACGGTGCACAGTGCTAACACTTCTGATCACAGACAGTGCACAGTGCTAACACTCCCGATCAGAAAGAGTGCACAGAGCTAACATTCCCGATCTCACAGAGTGCACAGTGCTAACACTCGCAATCACTGACAGTGCACAGAATTGACACTCCAGATCACACAGAGTGCACAGTGCTAACAGTCCCAATCACGGACAGTGCACAGTGCCAACACTCCCGATCACACCGAGTGCACAGTGCTAACACTCCCGATCACACAGAGTGCACAGTGCTAACACTCCCAATCACAGAAAGGGCACAGTGCTACCACTCCTAATCTCAGACATTGCACTGTGTTAACACTTCAGATGAGATACTTTGCACAGTACTAAATCGCCCAATCATGCAGAATGCGCAGCACTAAAACTCCCCACGACTGACACTGCACAGTGCAAGAACACCTGACCAGAGACAGTGAATAGCGCTAACACACCCGATCATTGACATGCACTGTGCTAACACTCCTGATCACAGACAGTGCAGGGAGCTAACAATCCAGATCATAGGCAGTGCACAGCACTAACACTTCCGATCACTGACAATGCACAGTGCTAACACTCCTGATCACAGAGAGTGCACAGTGCTAACACTTCCAATCACAGACAGTGCACAGTGCTAACACACGCGATCATTGACATGCACAGTGCTAACTTTCCTGATCACAGACAGTGCACGGTGCTAACACTCCTGATCACAGACAGTGCACAGTGCTAACACTCCCGATCACAGAGAGTGCAGGGAGCTAACAATCCAGACCATAGGCAGTGCACAGTGCTAACGTTCCCGATCACAGATGGTGCACAGTGCTAACACTCCTGATCACAGACAGTGCACAGGGCTAACACTCCCGATCACACAGAGTGCACAGCGCTAACAGTCCCGATCACACTGAGTGCACAGTGCTAACACTCCCAATCACTGAGAGTGCACAGTGTTGACACTCCTGATCACACAGAGTACACAGTGCTAACAGTCCCAATCACGGACAGTGCACAGTGCCAACACTCCCGATCACACAGAGTACACAGTGCTAACAGTCCCAATCACGGACAGTGCACAGTGAGAACACTCCCGATCACACAGAGTGCACAGTGATAACACTCCCGATCACACAGAGTGCACAGTGCTAACACTCCCGATCACACAGAGTGCACAGTGCTAACACTCCCAATCGCAGAAAGTGCACAGTGCAAACACGCCCGATCACGCAGAATGCACAGTGCTAACACTCCCAATCACTGACAGTGCACAGCGCTAACACTCCCAATCACTGACAGTGCACAGTGCTAACACTCCCAATCACTGACAGTGCACAGTGCTAACGCTCCCAATCACAGAAAGTGCACAGTGCTAACACCCCCAGTCACACAGAGTGCACAGTGCTAACACTCTCGATCACAGACAGTGCAGGGAGCTAACAATCCAGATCATAGGCAGTGCACAGTGCTAACGTTCCCGATCACAGATGGTGCACAGTGCTAACACTCCTGATCACAGACAGTGCAAAGTGCTAACACTCCCGATCACACAAAGTGTACAGCGCTAACATTCCCGATCATACAGAGTGCACAGTGCTACCACTCCCGATCACACAGACGGTGCGCAGTGCTAACCCTCCCAATCACTGACAGTGCACAGTGCTGACATTCCCGATCACACAGAGTGCACATTGCTAACACTCGCAATCACAGACAGTGCACAGCGCTAACACTCCCAATCACACAGAGTGCACAGTGCTGACACTCCTGATCGCACAGAGTGCACATTGCTAACATTCCCAATCACAGACAGTGCACAGCGCTAACACTCTCAATCACACAGAGTGCACAGTGCTGACACTCCTGATCACACAGAATGAACAGTGCTGACACTGCTGATCACACAGAGTGCACAGTGCTGACACTCCTGATCACACAGAATGCACAGTGCTGACATTGCTGATCACACAGAGTGCACAGTGCTGACACTCCTGATCACACAGAGTGCACAGCGCTAACACTCCCAATCACACACAGTGCACAGCACCAACAATTCTGAACAATGAGAGTGCACAGTGCTAATACTGCTGATCGCAGACAGTGCACAGTGTTACCTCTCCCAATCTCAGACATTGCACTGTGTTAACACTTCAGATGAGATAAAATGCACAGTACTAAATCTCCCAATCATGCAGAATGCACAGCACTAAAACTCCCCATGACTGACACTGCACAGTGCAAGAACACCCGACCAGAGACAGTGAACAGCGCTAACACACCCGATCATTGACATGCACAGTGCTAACACTCCTGATTACTGACAGTACACAGTGCTAACACTCCAGATCACACAGAGTGCACAGTGATAACACTCCCAATCACTGAGAGTGCACAGTGCTGTCATTCCCGATCACACAGAGTGCACAGTGCCAACACTCCCGATCACACAGATTACACAGTGCTAACACTCCCAATCACAGAGAGTGCACAGTGCTAACACTCCCAATTACTAACAGTGCACAGTGCTAACACTCTCGATCACAGACAGTGCAGGGAGCTAACAATCCACATCATAGGCAGTGCACAGTGCTAACGTTCCCGATCACAGACGGTGCACAGTGCTAACACTTCTGATCACAGACAGTGCACAGTGCTAACACTCCCGATCAGAAAGAGTGCACAGCGCTAACACTCCCGATCACACAGAGTGCACAGTGCTAACAGTCCCAATCACGGACAGTGCACAGTGCCAACACTCACGTTCACACCGAGTGCACAGTGCTAACACTCCCGATCACACAGAGTGCACAGTGCTAACACTCCCAATCACAGAAAGTGCACAGTGCTACCACTCCCAATCTCAGACATTGCACTGTGTTAACACTTCAGATGAGATACTTTGCACAGTACTAAATCGCCCAATCATGCAGAATGCACAGCACTAAAACTCCCCACGACTGACACTGCACAGTGCAAGAACACCCGACCAGAGACAGTGAACAGCGCTAACACACCCGATCATTGACATGCACTGTGCTAACACTCCTGATCACAGACAGTGCAGGGAGCTAACAATCCAGATCATAGGCAGTGCACAGCACTAACACTTCCGATCACTGACAATGCACAGTGCTAACACTCCTGATCACAGAGAGTGCACAGTGCTAACACTTCCAATCACAGACAGTGCACAGTGCTAACACACGCGATCATTGACATGCACAGTGCTAACTTTCCTGATCACAGACAGTGCACGGTGCTAACACTCCTGATCACAGACAGTGCAGGGAGCTAACAATCCACATCATAGGCAGTGCACAGTGCTAACGTTCCCGATCACAGACGGTGCACAGTGCTAACACTTCTGATCACAGACAGTGCACAGTGCTAACACTCCCGATCAGAAAGAGTGCACAGCGCTAACATTCCCGATCTCACAGAGTGCACAGTGCTAACACTCGCAATCACTGACAGTGCACAGTATCGACACTCCAGATCACACAGAGTGCACAGTGCTAACAGTCCCAATCACGGACAGTGCACAGTGCCAACACTCCCGATCACACCGAGTGCACAGTGCTAACACTCCCGATCACACAGAGTGCACAGTGCTAACACTCCCAATCACAGAAAGTGCACAGTGCTACCACTCCCAAGCTCAGACATTGCACTGTGTTAACACTTCAGATGAGATACTTTGCACAGGACTAAATCGCCCAATCATGCAGAATGCACAGCACTAAAACTCCCCACGACTGACACTGCACAGTGCAAGAACACCCGACCAGAGACAGTGAACAGCGCTAACACACCCGATCACACAGAGTGCACAGCACTAACAGTCCCGATCACACAGAATGCACAGTGCCAACACTCCCGATCACACTGAGTGCACAGTGCTAACACTCCCAATCACTGAGAGTGCACAGTGTTGACACTCCTGATCACACAGAGTACACAGTGCTAACAGTCCCAATCACGGACAGTGCACAGTGCCAACACTCCCGATCACACCGAGTACACAGTGCTAACAGTCCCAATCACGGACAGTGCACAGTGACAACACTCCCGATCACACAGAGTGCACAGTGATAACACTCCCGATCACACAGAGTGCACAGTGCTAACACTCCCGATCACACAGAGTGCACAGTGCTAACACTCCTAATCGCAGAAAGTGCACAGTGCAAACACGCCCGATCACGCAGAATGCACAGTGCTAACACTCCCAATCACTGACAGTGCACAGCGCTAACACTCCCAGTCACTGACAGTGCACAGTGCTAACACTCCCAATCACTGACAGTGCACAGTGCTAACGCCCCCAATCACAGAAAGTGCACAGTGCTAACACCCCCAGTCACACAGAGTGCACAGTGCTAACACTCTCGATCACAGACAGTGCAGGGAGCTAACAATCCAGATCATAGGCAGTGCACAGTGCTATCGTTCCCGATCACAGATGGTGCACAGTGCTAACACTCCTGATCACAGACAGTGCAAAGTGATAACACTCTCGATCACACAAAGTGTACAGCGCTAACATTCCCGATCACACAGAGTGCACAGTGCTACCACTCCCGATCATACAGACGGTGCGCAGTGCTAACCCTCGCAATCACTGACAGTGCACAGTGCTGACATTCCCGATCACACAGAGTGCACATTGCTAACACTCGCAATCACAGACAGTGCACAGCGCTAACACTCCCAATCACACAGAATGCACAGTGCTGACACTCCTGATCACACAGAATGCACAGTGCTGACATTGCTGATCACACAGAGTGCACAGTGCTGACACTCCTGATCACACAGAGTGCACAGCGCTAACACTCCCAATCACACACAGTGCACAGCACTAACAATTCTGAACAATGAGAGTGCACAGTGCTAATACTGCTGATCGCAGACAGTGCACAGTGTTACCTCTCCCAATCTCAGACATTGCACTGTGTTAACACTTCAGATGAGATACAATGCACAGTACTAAATCTCCCAATCATGCAGAATGCACAGCAATAAAACTCCCCATGACTGACACTGCACAGTGCAAGAACACCCGACCAGAGACAGTGAACAGCGCTAACACACCCGATCAATGACATGCACAGTGCTAACACTCCTGATTACTGACAGTACACAGTGCTAACACTCCAGATCACACAGAGTGCACAGTGATAACACTCCCAATTACTGACAGTGCACAGTGCTGTCATTCCCGATCACACAGAGTGCACAGTGCCAACACTCCCGATCACACAGATTACACAGTGCTAACACTCCCAATCACAGAGAGTGCACAGTGCTAACACTCCCAATCACTGACAGTGCACAATGCTAACACTCTCGATCACAGACAGTGCAGGGAGCTAACAATCCACATCATAGGCAGTGCACGGTGCTAACGTTCCCGATCACAGACGGTGCACAGTGCTAACACTTCTGATCACAGACAGTGCACAGTGCTAACACTCCCGATCAGAAAGAGTGCACAGCGCTAACATTCCCGATCTCACAGAGTGCACAGTGCTAACACTCGCAATCACTGACAGTGCACAGTATTGACACTCCAGATCACACAGAGTGCACAGTGCTAACAGTCCCAATCACGGACAGTGCACAGTGCCAACACTCACGATCACACCGAGTGCACAGTGCTAACACTCCCGATCACACAGAGTGCACAGTGCTAACACTCCCAATCACAGAAAGTGCACAGTGCTACCACTCCCAATCTCAGACATTGCACTGTGTTAACACTTCAGATGAGATACTTTGCACAGTACTAAATCGCCCAATCATGCAGAATGCACAGCACTAAAACTCCCCACGACTGACACTGCACAGTGCAAGAACACCCGACCAGAGACAGTGAACAGCGCTAACACACCCGATCATTGACATGCACTGTGCTAACACTCCTGATCACAGACAGTGCAGGGAGCTAACAATCCAGATCATAGGCAGTGCACAGCACTAACACTCCCGATCACTGACAATGCACAGTGCTAACACTCCTGATCACAGACAGTGCACAGTGCTAACACTTCCAATCACAGACAGTGCACAGTGCTAACACACGCGATCATTGACATGCACAGTGCTAACTTTCCTGATCACAGACAGTGCACGGTGCTAACACTCCTGATCACAGACAGTGCACAGTGCTAACACTCCCGATCACAGAGAGTGCAGGGAGCTAACAATCCAAACCTTAGGCAGTGCACAGTGCTAACGTTCCCAATCACAGACAGTGCACAGTGCTAACACTCCTGATCACAGACAGTGCACCGTGCTAACACTCCCGATCACACAGAGTGCACAGCGCTAACAGTCCCGATCACACAGAGTGCACAGTGCCAACACTCCCGATCACACTGAGTGCACAGTGCTAACACTCCCAATCACTGAGAGTGCACAGTGTTGACACTCCTGATCACACAGAGTGCAGAGTGCTAACAGTCCCAATCACGGACAGTGCACAGTGCCAACACTCCCGATCACACAGAGTACACAGTGCTAACTTTCCCAATCACGGACAGTGCACAGTGAGAACACTCCCGATCATACAGAGTGCACAGTGATAACACTCCCGATCACACAGAGTGCACAGTGCTAACACTCCCGATCACACAGAGTGCACAGTGCTAACACTCCCAATCTCAGAAAGTGCACAGTGCAAACACGCCCGATCACGCAGAATGCACAGTGCTAACACTCCCAATCACTGACAGTGCACAGCGCTAACACTCCCAATCACTGACAGTGCACAGTGCTAACACTCCCAATCACTGACAGTGCACAGTGCTAACGCTCCCAATCACAGAAAGTGCACAGTGCTAACACCCCCAGTCACACAGAGTGCACAGTGCTAACACTCTCGATCACAGACAGTGCAGGGAGCTAACAATCCAGATCATAGGCAGTGCACAGTGCTAACGTTCCCGATCACAGATGGTGCACAGTGCTAACACTCCTGATCACAGACAGTGCAAAGTGCTAACACTCCCGATCACACAAAGTGTACAGCGCTAACATTCCCGATCACACAGAGTGCACAGTGCTACCACTCCCGATCACACAGACGGTGCGCAGTGCTAACCCTCCCAATCACTGACAGTGCACAGTGCTGACATTCCCGATCACACAGAGTGCACATTGCTAACACTCGCAATCACAGACAGTGCACAGCGCTAACACTCCCAATCACACAGAGTGCACAGTGCTGACACTCCTGATCGTACAGAGTGCACAGTGCTGACACTGCTGATCACACAGAGTGCGCAGTGCTGACACTCCTGATCACACAGAGTGCACAGCGCTAACACTCCCAATCACACACAGTGCACAGCACTAACAATTCTGAACAATGAGAGTGCACAGTGCTAATACTGCTGATCACAGACAGTGCACAGTGTTACCTCTCCCAATCTCAGACATTGCACTGTGTTAACACTTCAGATGAGATAAAATGCACAGTACTAAATCTCCCAATCATGCAGAATGCACAGCAATAAAACTCCCCATGACTGACACTGCACAGTGCAAGAACACCCGACCAGAGACAGTGAACAGCGCTAACACACCCGATCATTGACATGCACTGTGCTAACACTCCTGATCACAGACAGTGCAGGGAGCTAACAATCCAGATCATAGGCAGTGCACAGCACTAACACTCCTGATCAATGACAATGCACAGTGCTAACACTCCTGATCACACAGAGTGCACAGTGATAACACTCGCAATCACTGACAGTGCACAGTATTGACACTCCTGATCACACAGAGTGCACAGTGCTAACAGTCCCAATCACGGACAGTGCTCAGTGCCAAGACTCCCGATCACACCGAGTGCACAGTGCTAACACTCCCGATCACACAGAGTGCACAGTGCTAACACTCCCAATCACAGAAAGTGCACAGTGCTAACACTCCCGATCACACAAAATGCACAGTGCTAACACTCTCAATCACACAGAGTGCACAGTGCTAACGCTCTCAATCACTGACAGTGCACAGTGATGACATTCCCGATCACACACAGTGCACAGGTCTACCACTCCCAATCACACAGAGTGCATAGTGCTAACACTCCTGATCAGAGACAGTGCATACTGCTAACACTCCTGATCACTAACAGAGCATGGTGCTAACACTCCTGATCACTAACAGAGCATGGGGCTAACACTCCCCATCAGACACAGTGCACAGTGCTAACGATTCCGATCAGACAGTGCACAGCGCTAACACTCCCGATCACACACACTGCACAGTGCTAAAAATCTTGATCACAGACAGTGCACAGCCCAACACTCCTGATCACACAGAGTGCAAAGTGCTAACACTCCTGATCACAAAGAGTGCACAGTGCTGACACTCCTGATCACACAGAGTGCACAGTGCGGACATCCTGATCACACAGAGTGCACAGTGCTGACACTCCTGATCACACAGAGTGAACAGCGCTAACACTCCTGATCACACAGAGTGCAAAGTGCTGACACTCCTGATCACACAGAGTGCGAAGTGCTGACACTCCCGATCACAGAGTGCACAGTGCTAACACTCCTGATCACAGACAGTGCACAGCTATCACTCCCGAACACACAGAGTGCACAGTGCTAACACTCCCAATCACAGACAGTGCATAGTGCTAACACTCCCAATCAAACAGAGTGTACAGTGCTGATACTCCCGATCACACAGAGTGCACAGTGCTAACACTCCCAATCACTGACAGTGCACAGTGCTGACATTCCCGATCAAACAGAGTGCTCAGTGCCAACACTCCCGATCACACAGAGTGCACAGTGCTAGCACTCCCAATCACTGACAGTGCACAGTGTTGACACTCCTGATCACACAGAGAACACAGTGCTAACAGATCCAATCACGGACAGTGCACAGTGCTAACACTCCCGAACACACAGAGTGCACAGTGCTGAACTCCTGATCACACAGAGTGCACAGTGCTGACTCCCCTGATCACACAGAGTGCACAGCACTAACAATTCTGAACAATGAGAATGCACAGTGCTAATACTGCTGATCGCAGACAGTGCACAGTGATACCACTCCCAATCTCAGACATTGCACTGTGTTAACACTTCAGATGAGATACAATGCACAGTACTAAATCGCCCAATCATGCAGAATGCACAGCACTAAAACTCCCTATGACTGACACTGCACAGTGCAAGAACACCCGACCAGAGACAGTGAACAGCGCTAACACACCCGATCATTGACATGCACTGTGCTAACACTCCTGATCACAGACAGTGCAGGGAGCTAACACTCCAGATCATAGGCAGTGCACAGCACTAACACTCCCGATCAATGACAATGCATAGTGCTAACACTCCAGATCACACAGAGTGCACAGTGCTAACACTCGCAATCACAGACAGTGCACAGTGCTAACACACCCGATCATTGACATGCACAGTGCTAACACTCCGGATCACAGAAAGTGCACAGTGCTAACACTCCTGATCACAGACAGTGCACAGTGCTAACACTTCCAATCACAGACAGTGCACAGTGCTAACACACGCGATCGTTGGCATGCACAGTGCTAACTTTCCAGATCACAGAAAGTGCACAGTGCTAACACTCCTGATCACAGACAGTGCACAGCGCTAACACTCTCGATCACAGAGAGTGCAGGGAGCTAAAAATCCAGACCATAGGCAGTGCACAGTGCTAACGTTCCTGATCACAGATGGTGCACAGTGCTAACACTCCTGATCACATACAGTGCACAGTGCTAACACTCCCGATCACACAGAGTGCACAGCGCTTACAGTCCCGATCACACAGAGTGCACAGTGCCAACACTCCCGATCACACTGAGTGCACAGTGCTAACACTCCCAATCACTGAGAGTGCACAGTGTTGGCACTCCTGATCACACAGGGTACACAGTGCTAACAGTCCCAATCACGGACAGTGCACAGTGCCAACACTCCCGATCACACAGAGTACACAGCGCTAACAGTCCCAATCACGGACAGTGCACAGTGAGAACACTCCCGATCACAAAAAAGTTCACAGTGCTAACACTCCCGTTCACACAGAGTGCACAGTGCTAACACTCCCAATCACTGACAGTGCACAGTGCTAACACTCCCAATCACTGACAGTGCACAGTGCTAACACACGCGATCATTGACATGCACAGTGCTAACACTCCTGATCACAGACAGTGCACAGTGCTAACACTCCCGATCACACAGAGTGCACAGCGCTAACATTCCAGATCACACAGAGTGCAGAGTGCCACCACTTCCAATCACAGAGTGCACAGTGCTAACACTCTCAATCACTGACAGTGCACAGTGCTGACATTCCCGATCACACACAGTGCACAGGGCTACCACTCCCAATCACACAGAGTGCACAGTGCTAACACTCCCAATCACAGCCAGTGCACAGTGCTAACACTCCCGATCACACAGAGTGCACAGCGCTAACACTCCCGATCACAGACAGTGCACAGCGCTAACACTCCCGATCACAGAGTGCACAGCGCTAACACTCCTGATCACAGAGAGTGCACAGCTAACACTCCCGATCACACAGAGTGCACAGTGCTAACACTCCCAATCAAACAGAGTGCACAGTGCTGACACTCCCGATCACACAGAGTGCACAGCGCTAACATTCAGGATCACACAGAGTGCACAGTGCTAACGCTCCCAATCACTGACAGTGCACAGTGCTGTCATTCACGATCACACAGAGTGCACAGTGCTAACACTCCAGATCACACAGAGCGCACAGTGCTAACACTCCCAACCACTGACAGTGCACAGTATTGACACTCATGATCACACAGAGTGCACAGTGCTAAGAGATCCAATCACGGACAGTGCACAGTGCTAACACTCCCGATCACACAGAGTGCACAGTGCTGACACAACTGATCACACAGAGTGCACAGTGCTGACACTCCTGATCACACAGAGTGCACAGTGCTAACACTCCCAATCACACACAGTGCACAGCACTAACAATTCTGAACAATGAGAGTGCACAGTGCTAATACTGCTGATCGCAGACAGTGCACAGTGCTACCACTCCCAATCTCAGACATTGCACTGTGTTAACACTTCAGATGAGATAAAATGCACAGTACTAAATCGCCCAATCATGCAGAATGCACAGCACTAAAACTACCCATGACTGACACTGCACAGTGCAAGAACACCCGACCAGAGACAGTGAACAGCACTAACACACCCGATCATTGACATGCACTGTGCTAACACTCCTGATCACAGACAGTGCAGGGAGCTAACAATCCAGATCATAGGCTGTGCACAGCACTAACACTCCCGATCACTGACAGTGCACAGTGCTAACACTCCAGATCACAGACAGTGCACAGTGCACAGTGCTAACATGCCCGATCACAGACAGTGCACAGTGCTAACACATGCGATCATTGACATGCACAATGCTAACACTCCTGATCACAGACAGTGCACAGCGCTAACATTCCCGATCACACAGAGTGCAGAGTGCCATCACTCCCAATCACACAGAGTGCACAGTGCTAACATTCTCAATCACTGACAGTGCACAGTGCTGACATTCCCGATCACACACAGTGCACAGGGCTACCACTCCCAATCACACAGAGTGCACAGTGCCACCACTCCCAATCACAGACAGTGCACAGTGCTAACACTACCAATCACAGACAGTGCACAGTGCTAACACTCCCGATCACAAAGAGTGCACAGCGCTAACACTCCCGATCACAGACTGTGCACAGCTCTAACACTCCCGATCACAGAGTGCACAGCGCTAACACTCCCGATCACAGACTGTGCACAGCTCTAACACTCCCGATCACACAGAGTGCACAGCGCTAACATTCCAGATCACACAGAGTGCAGAGTGCCACCACTTCCAATCACAGAGTGCACAGTGCTAACACTCTCAATCACTGACAGTGCACAGTGCTGACATTCCCGATCACACACAGTACACAGTGCTAACACTCCCAATCACAGCCAGTGCACAGTGCTAACACTCCCGATCACACAGAGTGCACAGCGCTAACACTCCCGATCACAGACAGTGCACAGCGCTAACATTCCTGATCACAGAGAGTGCACAGCTAACACTCCCGATCAGACAGAGTGCACAGTGCTAACACTCCCAATCAAACAGAGTGCACAGTGCTGACACTCCCGATCACACAGAGTGCACAGCGCTAACATTCAGGATCACACAGAGTGCACAGCGCTAACACTCCCGATCACACAGAGTGCACAGTGCTAACACTCCCAATCACTGACAGTGCACAGTATTGACACTCATGATCACACAGAGTGCACAGTGCTAAGAGATCCAATCACGGACAGTGCACAGTGCTAACACTCCCGATCACACAGAGTGCACAGTGCTGACACTCCTGATCACACAGAGTGCACAGTGCTAACACTCCCAATCACACACAGTGCACAGCACGAACAATTCTGAACAATGAGAGTGCACAGTGCTAATACTGCTGATCGCAGACAGTGCACAGTGCTACCACTCCCAATCTCAGACATTGCACTGTGTTAACACTTCAGATGAGATAAAATGCACAGTACTAAATTGCCCAATCATGCAGAATGCACAGCACTAAAACTCCCCATGACTGACACTGCACAGTGCAAGAACACCCGACCAGAGACAGTGCACAGCCCTAACACTCCAGATCACAGACAGTGCACAATGCTAACATGCCCGATCACAGACAGTGCACAGTGCTAACACACGCGATCATTGACATGCACAGTGCTAACACTCCTGATCACAGACAGTGCACAGCGCTAACATTCCCGATCACACAGAGTGCAGAGTGCCACCACTCCCAATCACACAGAGTGCACAGTGCTAACATTCTCAATCACTGACAGTGCACAGTGCTGACATTCCCGATCACACACAGTGCACAGGGCTACCACTCCCAATCACACAGAGTGCACAGTGCTAACACTACCAATCACAGACAGTGCACAGTGCTAACACTCCCGATCACACAGAGTGCACAGCGCTAACACTCCCGATCACAGACAGTGCACAGCTCTAACACTCCCGATCACAGAGTGCACAGCGCTAACGCTCCTGATCACAGACAGTGCACAGCTAACACTCCCGATCACACAGAGTGCACAGTGCTAACACTCCCAATCGCAAACAGTGCACAGTGCTAACACTCCCAATCACACAGAGTGCACAGTGCTGACACTCCCGATCACACAGAGTGCACAGTGCTAACACTCCCGATCACACAGAGTGCACAGTGCTAACGCTCCCAATCACAGACAGTGCACAGTGCTAACACTCCCAGTCACAGAGAGTGAACATTGCTAACGCTCTTGATCACAGACAGTCCAGGGAGCTAACAGTCCAGATCATAGGCAGTGCACAGTTCTAACGTTCCCGATCACAGACGATGCACAGTGCTAACACTCCTGATCACAGACAGTGCATAGTGCTAACACTCCCGATCAGAAAGAGTGCACAGCGCTAACATTCCCGATGACACAGAGTGCACAGTGCTAACACTCGCAATCACTGACAGTGCACAGTGTTGACACTCCCGATCACACAGAGTGCACAGCGCTAACACTCCTGATCACAGACAGTGCACAGCTAACACTTCTGATCACAGACGGTGCACAGTGCTAACACTTCTGATCACAGACAGTGCGCAGTGCTAACACTTCTGATCACAGACAGGGCACAGTGCTAACACTCCCGATCAGAAAGAGTGCACAGCGCTAACATTCCCGATCTCACAGAGTGCACAGTGCTAACACTCGCAATCACTGACAGTGCACAGTATTGACACTCCTGATCACACAGAGTGCACAGTGCTAACAGTCCCAATCACGGACAGTGCACAGTGCCAACAATCCCGATCACACAGAGTGCACAGCGCTAACATTCAGGATCACACAGAGTGCACAGTGCTAACACTCCCAATCACTGACAGTGCACAGTGCTGTCATTCCCGATCACACAGATTACACAGTGCTAACACTCCCAATCACAGAGAGTGCACAGTGCTAACACTCCCAATCACTGACAGTGCACTGTGCTAACACTCTCGATCACAGACAGTGCAGGGAGCTAACAATCCACATCATAGGCAGTGCAGAGTGCTAACGTTCCCGATCACTGACGGTGCACAGTGCTAACACTTCTGATCACAGACGGTGCACAGTGCTAACACTTCTGATCACAGACAGTGCGCAGTGCTAACACTTCTGATCACAGACAGGGCACAGTGCTAACACTCCCGATCAGAAAGAGTGCACAGCGCTAACATTCCCGATCTCACAGAGTGCACAGTGCTAACACTCGCAATCACTGACAGTGCACAGTATTGACACTCCTGATCACACAGAGTGCACAGTGCTAACAGTCCCAATCACGGACAGTGCACAGTGCCAACAATCCCGATCACACAGAGTGCACAGTGCTAACACTCCCGATCACACAGAGTGCACAGTGCTAACACTCCCAATCACAGAAAGTGCACAGTGCTAAGACTCCCCATCACACAGAATGCACAGTGCTAACACTCCCAATCACACAGAGTGCACAGTGCTAACGCTCTCAATCACTGACATTGCACAGTGCTGACACTCCCAATCACACAGAGTGCACAGTGCTAACACTCCCAATCACAGACAGTACACAGTGCTAACACTCCCAATCACAGACAGTACACAGTGCTAACACACCCAGTCACAGACAGTGCACAGTGCTAACACTCACAATCACACAGAGTGCACAGTGCTGACACTCCCAATCACACAGAGTGTACAATGCTAACACTCCTGATCACAGACAGTGCACAGCACTAACACTCCTGATCACAGACAGTGCACAGCGCTAACACTCCCGATCACAGAGTGCACACCGCTAACACTGCTGATCAAAGACAGTGCACAGCTAACACTCCCGATCACACAGAGTGCACAGTGCTAACACTCCCAATCACAGACAGTGCACAGTGCTAACACTCCCAATCACACAGAGTGCACAGTGCTGACACTCCCGATCACACAGAGTGCACCGTGCTAACATTCAGGATAACACAGAGTGCACAGTGCTAACACTCCCAATCACTGACAGTGCACAGTGCTGACACTCCTAATCACACAGAGTGCACAGTGCTGACACTCCCGATCACACAGAGTGCACAGTGCTAACACTCCCAATCACTGACAGTGCACAGTGCTGACACTCCTGATCACACAGAGTGCCCAGTGCTAACAGATCCAATCACGGACAGTGCACAGTGCTAACAATCCCGATCACACAGAGTGCACAGTGCTGACACTCCTGATCACACAGAGTGCACAGTGCTGACACTCCCGATCACACAGAGGGCACAGTGCTAACACACCCAATCACTGACAGTGCACAGTGCTGACACTCCTGATCACACAGAGTGCACAGTGCTAACAGATCCAATCACGGACAGTGCACAGTGCTAACACTCCCGATCACACAGAGTGCACAGTGCTGACACACCTGATCACACAGAGTGCACAGTGCTAACACTCCCAATCACACACAGTGCACAGCACTAACAATTCTGAACAATGAGAGTGCACAGTGCTAATACTGCTGATCGCAGACAGTGCACACTGCTACCACTCCCAATCTCAGACATTGCACTGTGTTAACACTTCAGATGAGATACAATGCACAGTACTAAATCGCCCAATCATGCAGAATGCACAGCACTAAAACTCCCCATGACTGACACTGCACAGTGCAAGAACACCCGACCAGAGACAGTGAACAGCGCTAACACACCCGATCATTGACATGCACTGTGCTAACACTCCTGATCACAGACAGTGCAGGGAGCTAACAATCCAGATCATAGGCAGTGCACAGCACTAACACACCCGATCAATGACAATGCACAGTGCTAACACTCCAGATCACACAGAGTGCACAGTGATAACACTCCCAATCACACAGAGTGCACAGTGCTAACGCTCTCAATCACTGACATTGCACAGTGCTGACATTCCCGATCACACACAGTGCACAGGGCTACCACTCCCAATCACAGATAGTACACAGTGCTAACACACCCAGTCACAGACAGTGCACAGTGCTAACACTCACAATCACACAGAGTGCACAGTGCTGACACTCCTGATCACACAGAGTGCACAGTGCTGACACTCCCGATCACACACAGTGCACAATGCTAACACTCCTGATCACAGACAGTGCACAGCGCTAACACTCCCGATCACAGAGTGCACACCGCTAACACTGCTGATCAAAGACAGTGCAGAGCTAACACTCCCGATCACACAGAGTGCACAGTGCTAACACTCCCAATCACAGACAGTGCACAGTGCTAGCACACCCTATCACACAGAGTGCACAGTGCTGACACTCCCAATCACACAGAGTGCACCGTGCTAACATTCAGGATAACACAGAGTGCACAGTGCTAACACTCCCAATCACTGACAGTGCACAGTGCTAACACTTCTGATCACAGACAGGGCACAGTGCTAACACTCCCGATCAGAAAGAGTGCACAGCGCTAACATTCCCGATCTCACAGAGTGCACAGTGCTAACACTCGCAATCACTGACAGTGCACAGTATTGACACTCCTGATCACACAGAGTGCACAGTGCTAACAGTCCCAATCACGGACAGTGCACAGTGCCAACGCTGCCGATCACACAGAGTGCACAGTGCTAACACTCCCGATCACACAGAGTGCACAGTGCTAACACCCCCAATCACAGAAAGTGCACAGTGCTAAGACTCCCCATCACACAGAATGCACAGTGCTAACACTCCCAATCACACAGAGTGCACAGTGCTAATGCTCTCAATCACTGACATTGCACAGTGCTGACACTCCCAATCACACAGAGTGCACAGTGCTAACACTCCCAATCACAGACAGTACACAGTGCTAACACTCCCAATCACAGACAGTACACAGTGCTAACACACCCAGTCACAGACAGTGCACAGTGCTAAAACTCACAATCACACAGAGTGCACAGTGCTGACACTCCCAATCACACAGAGTGCACAGTGCTGACACTCCCGATCACACAGAGTGCACAATGCTAACACTCCTGATCACAGACAGTGCACAGCACTAACACTCCTGATCACAGACAGTGCACAGCGCTAACACTCCCGATCACAGAGTGCACAGTGCTAAAACTCCCAATCACAGACAGTGCACAGTGCTAACACTCCCAATCACACAGAGTGCACAGTGCTGACACTCCCGATCACACAGAGTGCACCGTGCTAACATTCAGGATAACACAGAGTGCACAGTGCTAACACTCCCAATCACTGACATTGCACAGTGCTGACACTCCTGATCACACAGAGTGCACAGTGCTAACACTCCCAATCACTGACAGTGCACAGTGCTGACACTCCTGATCACACAGAGTGCCCAGTGCTAACAGATCCAATCACGGACAGTGCACAGTGCTGACACTTCCGATCACACAGAGTGCACAGTGCTGACACTCCTGATCACACAGAGTGCACAGTGCTGACACTCCCGATCACACAGAGTGCACAGTGCTAACACTCCCAATCACTGACAGTGCACAGTGCTGACACTCCTGATCACACAGAGTGCACAGTGCTAACAGATCCAATCACGGACAGTGCACAGTGCTAACACTCCCGATCGCACAGAGTGCACAGTGCTGACACACCTGATCACACAGAGTGCACAGTGCTAACACTCCCAATCACACACAGTGCACAGCACTAACAATTCTGAACAATGAGAGTGCACAGTGCTAATACTGCTGATCGCAGACAGTGCACACTGCTACCACTCCCAATCTCAGACATTGCACTGTGTTAACACTTCAGATGAGATACAATGCAAAGTACTAAATCGCCCAATCATGCAAAATGCACAGCACTAAAACTCCCCATGACTGACACTGCACAGTGCAAGAACACCCGACCAGAGACAGTGAACAGCGCTAACACACCCGATCATTGACATGCACTGTGCTAACACTCCTGATCACAGACAGTGCAGGGAGCTAACAATCCAGATCATAGGCAGTGCACAGCACTAACACACCCGATCAATGACAATGCACAGTGCTAACACTCCAGATCACACAGAGTGCACAGTGATAACACTCCCAATCACACAGAGTGCACAGTGCTAACGCTCTCAATCACTGACATTGCACAGTGCTGACATTCCCGATCACACACAGTGCACAGGGCTACCACTCCCAATCACAGATAGTACACAGTGCTAACACACCCAGTCACAGACAGTGCACAGTGCTAACACTCACAGTCACACAGAGTGCACAGTGCTGACACTCCTGATCACACAGAGTGCACAGTGCTGACACTCCCGATCACAGACAGTGCACAACGCTAACACTCCCGATCACAGAGTGCACACCGCTAACACTGCTGATCAAAGACAGTGCAGAGCTAACACTCCCGATCACACAGAGTGCACGTTGCTAACACTCCCAATCACAGACAGTGCACAGTGCTAACACACCCTATAACACAGAGTGCACAGTGCTGACACTCCCAATCACACAGAGTGCACCGTGCTAACATTCAGGATAACACAGAGTGCACAGTGCTAACACTCCAAATCACTGACAGTGCACAGTGCTGACACTCCTAATCACACAGAGTGCACAGTGCTGACACTCCCGATCACACAGAGTGCACAGTGCTAACACTCCCAATCACTGACAGTGCACAGTGCTGACACTCCTGATCACACAGAGTGCCCAGTGCTAACAGTCCCAATCACGGACAGTGCACAGTGCTAACACTCCCGATCACACAGAGTGCACAGTGCTGACACTCCTGATCACACAGAGTGCACAGTGCTGACACTCCCGATCACACAGAGTGCACAGTGCTAACACTCCCAATCACTGACAGTGCACAGTGCTGACACTCCTGATCACACAGAGTGCACAGTGCTAACAGATCCAATCACGGACAGTGCACAGTGCTAACACTCCCGATCACACAGAGTGCACAGTGCTGACACACCTGATCACACAGAGTGCACAGTGCTAACACTCCCAATCACACACAGTGCACAGCACTAACAATTCTGAACAATGAGAGTGCACAGTGCTAATACTGCTGATCGCAGACAGTGCACAGTGCTACCACTCCCAATCTCAGACATTGCACTGTGTTAACACTTCAGATGAAATACAATGCACAGTACTAAATCGACCAATCATGCAGAATGCACAGCACTAAAACTCCCCATGACTGACACTGCACAGTGCAAGAACACCCGACCAGAGACAGTGAACAGCGCTAACACACCCGATCATTGACATGCACTGTGCTAACACTCCTGATCACACACAGTGCAGGGAGCTAACAATCCAGATCATAGGCAGTGCACAGCACTAACACTCCTGATCAATGACAATGCACAGTGCTAACACTCCTGATCACACAGAGTGCACAGTGATAACACTCCCAATCACAGACAGTGCACAGTGCTAACACACCCGATCATTGACATGCACAGTGCTAACACTCCTGATCATTGACATGCACAGTGCTAACACTCCAGATCACAGACAGTGCACAGTGCTAACACTCCTGATCACAGACAGTGCACAGTGCTAACACTTCCAATCACAGACAGTGCACAGTGCTAACACACGCGATCATTGACATGCACAGTGCTAACACTCCTGATCACAGACAGTCCACAGTGCTAACACTCTCGATCACAGAGAGTGCAGGGAGCTAAAAATCCAGACCATAGGCAGTGCACAATGCTAACGTTCCTGATCACAGTTGGTGCACAGTGCTAACACTCCTGATCACAGACAGTGCACAGTGCTAACACTCCCGATCATTGACATGCACAGTGCTAACACTCCTGATCATTGACATGCACAGTGCTAACACTCCAGATCACAGACAGTGCACAGTGCTAACACTCCTGATCACAGACAGTGCACAGTGCTAACACTTCCAATCACAGACAGTGCATAGTGCTAACACACGCGATCATTGACATGCACAGTGCTAACTTTCCTGATCACAGACAGTGCATAGTGCTAACACTCCTGATCACAGACAGTGCACAGTGCTAACACTCTCGATCACAGAGAGTGCAGGGAGCTAAAAATCCAGACCATAGGCAGTGCACAGTGCTAACGTTCCTGATCACAGTTGGTGCACAGTGCTAACACTCCTGATCACAGACAGTGCACAGTGCTAACACTCCCGATCACACAGAGTGCACAGTGCTAACACTCCCGATCACACAGAGAGCACAGCGCTAACTGTCCCGATTACACAGAGTGCACAGTGCCAACACTCCCGATCACACAGAGTGCACAGTGCTAACACTCCCGATCACACAGAGTGCACAGCGCTAACAGTCCCGATTACACAGAGTGCACAGTGCCAACACTCCCGATCACACTGAGTACACAGTGCTAACAGTCCCAATCATGGACAGTGCACAGTGCCAACACTCCCGATCACACAGAGTACACAGTGCTAACAGTCCCAATCACGGACAGTGCACAGTGACAACACTCCCGATCACAAAAAAGTTCACAGTGATAACACTCCCGATCACACTGAGTGCACAGTGCTAACACTCCCGTTCGCACTGAGTGCACATTGCTAACACTCCCAATCACAGAAAATGCACAGCGCAAACACTCCCGATCACACAGAATGCACAGTGCTAACACTCCCAATCACTGACAGAGCACAGCACTACCACTCCCAATCACTGACAGTGCACAGTGCTAACACTCCCAATCACTGACAGTGCACAGTGCTAACGCTCCCAATCACAGAAAGTGCACAGTTCTAACACTCCCAGTCACACAGAGTGCACAGTGCTAACACTCTCGATCACAGACAGTGCAGGGAGCTAACAATCCAGATCATAGGCAGTGCACAGTGCTAACGTTCCCGATCACAGACGGTGCACAGTGCTAACACTCCTGATCACAGACAGTGCACAGTGCTAACACTCCCGATCACACAAAGTGTACAGCGCTATCATTCCCGATCACACAGAGTCCACAGTGCTACCACTCCCGATCACACAGACGGTGCGCAGTGCTAACCCTCCCAATCACTGACAGTGCACAGTGCTGACATTCCCGACCACACAGAGTGCACATTGCTAACACTAGCAATCACTGACAGTGCACAACGCTAGCACTCCCAGTCACACAGAGTGCACAGTGCTGACACTCCTGATCGCACAGAGTGCACAGTGCTAACACTCCTGATTACTGACAGTGCACAGTGCTGACACTCCCGATCACACAGAGTGCACAGTGCTAACACTCCCAATCACTGACAGTGCACAGTGCTGACACTGCTGATCACACAGAGTGCACAGTGCTGACACTCCATATCATTGACATGCACAGTGCTAACCCTCCTGATCACAGACAGTGCACAGTGCTAACACTCCCGATCACAGACAGTGCACAGTGCTAACACTTCCAATCACAGACAGTGCACAGTGCTAACACACACGATCATTGACATGCACAGTGCTAACACTCCTGATCACAGACAGTGCACAGTGCTACCACTCCTGATCACGGACAGTGCAAAGTGCTAACACTCTCGATCACAGAGAGTGCAGGGAGCTAACAATCCAGACCATAGGCAGTGCACAGTGCTAACGTTCCCGATCACAGATGGTGCACAGTGCTAACACTCCTGATCACAGACAGTGCACAGTGCTAACACTTCCAATCACAGACAGTGCACAGTGCTAACACACGCGATCATTGACATGCACATTGCTAACACTCCTGATCACAGACAGTCCACAGTGCTAACACTCTCGATCACAGAGAGTGCAGGGAGCTAAAAATCCAGACCATAGGCAGTGCACAATGCTAACGTTCCTGATCACAGTTGGTGAACAGTGCTAATACTCCTGATCACAGACAGTGCACAGTGCTAACACTCCCGATCACACAGAGTGCACAGCGCTAACAGTCCCGATCACACAGAGTGCACAGTGCCAACACTCCCGATCACACTGAGTGCACAGTGCTAACAGTCCCAATCACTGAGAGTGCACAGTGTTGACACTCCTGATCACACAGAGTACACAGTGCTAACAGTCCCAATCACGGACAGTGCACAGTGCCAACACTCCCGATCACACAGAGTACACAGTGCTAACAATCCCAATCACGGACAGTGCACAGTGAGAACACTCCCGATCACAAAAAAGTTCACAGTGATAACACTCCCGATCACACAGAGTGCACAGTGCTAACACTCCCGTTCACACAGAGTGCACAGTGCTAACACTCCCAATCACTGACAGTGCACAGTGCTAACACTCCCAATCACTGACAGTGCACAGTGCTTACACACACGATCATTGACATGCACAGTGCTAACACTCCTGATCACAGACAGTGCACAGTGCTAACACTCCCGATCACACAGAGTGCACAGTGCTAACACTCCCGATCACACAGAGTGCACAGCGCTAACAGTCCCGATTACACAGAGTGCACAGTGCCAACACTCCCGATCACACTGAGTACACAGTGCTAACAGTCCCAATCACGGACAGTGCACAGTGCCAACACTCCCGATCACACAGAGTACACAGTGCTAACAGTCCCAATCACGGACAGTGCACAGTGACAACACTCCCGATCACAAAAAAGTTCACAGTGATAACACTCCCGATCACACAGAGTGCACAGTGCTAACACTCCCGTTCACACACAGTGCACAGTGCTAACACTCCCAATCACAGAAAGTGCACAGTGCAAACACTCCCGATCACACAGAATGCACAGTGCTAACACTCCGAATCACTGACAGTGCACAGCGCTAACACTCCCAATCACTGACAGTGCACAGTGCTAACACTCCCAATCACTGACAGTGCACAGTGCTAACGCTCCCAATCACAGAAAGTGCACAGTGCTAACACTCCCAGTCACACAGAGTGCACAGTGCTAACACTCTCGATCACAGACAGTGCAGGGGGCTAACAATCCAGATCATAGGCAGTGCACAGTGCTAACGTTCCCGATCACAGACGGTGCACAGTGCTAACACTCCTGATCACAGACAGTGCACAGTGCTGACACTCCTGATCACACAGAATGAACAGTGCTGACACTGCTGATCACACAGAGTGCACAGTGCTGACGCTCCTGATCACACAGAGTGCACAGCGCTAACACACCCAATCACACACAGTGCACAGCACTAACAATTCTGAACAATGAGAGTGCACAGTGCTAATACTGCTGATCGCAGACAGTGCACAGTGCTACCACTCCCAATCTCAGACATTGCACTGTGTTAACACTTCAGATGAGATACAATGCACAGTACTAAATCGCCCAATCATGCAGAATGCACAGCACTAAAACTCCCCATGACTGACACTGCACAGTGCAAGAACACCCGACCAGAGACAGTGAACAGCGCTAACACACCCGATCATTGACATGCACTGTGCTAACACTCCTGATCACACACAGTGCAGGGAGCTAACAATCCAGATCATATGCAGTGCACAGCACTAACACTCCCGATCAATGACAATGCACAGTTCTAACACTCCAGATCACACAGAGTGCACAGTGATAACACTCCCAATCACAGACAGTGCACAGTGCTAACACACCCGATCATTGACATGCACAGTGCTAACACTCCTGATCATTGACATGCACAGTGCTAACACTCCAGATCACAGACAGTGCACAGTGCTAACACTCCTGATCACAGACAGTGCACAGTGCTAACACTTCCAATCACAGACAGTGCACAGTGCTAACACACGCGATCATTGACATGCACAGTGCTAACTTTCCTGATCACAGACAGTGCATAGTGCTAACACTCCTGACCACAGACAGTGCACAGTGCTAACACTCTCGATCACAGAGAGTGCAGGGAGCTAAAAATCCAGACCATAGGCAGTGCACAGTGCTAACGTTCCTGATCACAGTTGGTGCACAGTGCTAACACTCCTGATCACAGACAGTGCACAGTGCTAACACTCCCGATCACACAGAGTGCACAGTGCTAACACTCCCGATCACACAGAGTGCACAGCGCTAACAGTCCCGATTACACAGAGTGCACAGTGCTAACACTCCCGATCACACAGAGTGCACAGCGCTAACAGTCCCGATTACACAGAGTGCACAGTGCCAACACTCCCGATCACACTGAGTACACAGTGCTAACAGTCCCAATCACGGACAGTGCACAGTGCCAACACTCCCGATCACAAAAAAGTACACAGTGCTAACAGTCCCAATCACGGACAGTGCACAGTGACAACACTCCCGATCACAAAAAAGTTCACAGTGATAACACTCCCGATCACACTGAGTGCACAGTGCTAACACTCCCAATCACAGAAAATGCACAGCGCAAACACTCCCGATCACACAGAATGCACAGTGCTAACACTCCCAATCACTGACAGAGCACAGCGCTACCACTCCCAATCACTGACAGTGCACAGTGCTAACACTCCCAATCACTGACAGTGCACAGTGCTAACGCTCCCAATCACAGAAAGTGCACAGTTCTAACACTCCCAGTCACACAGAGTGCACAGTGCTAACACTCTTGATCACAGACAGTGCAGGGAGCTAACAATCCAGATCATAGGCAGTGCACAGTGCTAACGTTCCCGATCACAGATGGTGCACAGTGCTAACACTCCTGATCACAGACAGTGCACAGTGCTAACACTCCCAATCACACAAAGTGTACAGCGCTATCATTCCCGATCACACAGAGTCCACAGTGCTACCACTCCCGATCACACAGACGGTGCGCAGTGCTAACCCTCCCAATCACTGACAGTGCACAGTGCTGACATTCCCGACCACACAGAGTGCACATTGCTAACACTCGCAATCACTGACAGTGCACAACGCTAGCACTCCCAGTCACACAGAGTGCACAGTGCTGACACTCCTGATCGCACAGAGTGCACAGTGCTAACACTCCTGATTACTGACAGTGCACAGTGCTGACACTCCCGATCACACAGAGTGCACAGTGCTAACACTCCCAATCACTGACAGTGCACAGTGCTGACACTGCTGATCACACAGAGTGCACAGTGCTGACACTCCATATCATTGACATGCACAGTGCTAACCCTCCTGATCACAGACAGTGCACAGTGCTAACACTCCCGATCACAGACAGTGCACAGTGCTAACACTCCTGATCACAGACAGTGCACAGTGCTAACACTTCCAATCACAGACAGTGCACAGTGCTAACACACGCGATCATTGACATGCACATTGCTAACACTCCTGATCACAGACAGTCCACAGTGCTAACACTCTCGATCACAGAGAGTGCAGGGAGCTAAAAATCCAGACCATAGGCAGTGCACAATGCTAACGTTCCTGATCACAGTTGGTGAACAGTGCTAACACTCCTGATCACAGACAGTGCACAGTGCTAACACTCTCGATCACACAGAGTGCACAGCGCTAACAGTCCCGATCACACAGAGTGCACAGTGCCAACACTCCCGATCACACTGAGTGCACAATGCTAACAGTCCCAATCACTGAGAGTGCACAGTGTTGACACTCCTGATCACACAGAGTACACAGTGCTAACAGTCCCAATCACGGACAGTGCACAGTGCCAACACTCCCGATCACACAGAGTACACAGTGCTAACAGTCCCAATCACGGACAGTGCACAGTGAGAACACTCCCGATCACAAAAAGGTTCACAGTGATAACACTCCCGATCACACAGAGTGCACAGTGCTAACACTCCCGTTCACACAGAGTGCACAGTGCTAACACTCCCAATCACAGAAAGTGCACAGTGCAAACACTCCCGATCACACAGAATGCACAGTGCTAACACTCCGAATCACTGACAGTGCACAGCGCTAACACTCCCAATCACTGACAGTGCACAGTGCTAACACTCCCAATCACTGACAGTGCACAGTGCTAACGCTCCCAATCACAGAAAGTGCACAGTGCTAACACTCCCAGTCACACAGAGTGCACAGTGCTAACACTCTCGATCACAGACAGTGCAGGGAGCTAACAATCCAGATCATAGGCAGTGCACAGTGCTAACGTTCCCGATCACAGACGGTGCACAGTGATAACACTCCTGATCACAGACAGTGCACAGTGCTAACACTCCCGATCACACAAAGTGTACAGCGCTAACATTCCCGATCACACAGAGTGCACAGTGCTACCACTCCCGATCACACAGACGGTGCGCAGTGCTAACCCTCCCAATCACTGACAGTGCACAGTGCTGACATTCCCGATCACACAGAGTGCACATTGCTAACACTCGCAATCACTGACAGTGCACAACGCTAGCACTCCCAATCACACAGAGTGCACAGTGCTGACACTCCTGATCGCACAGAGTGCACATTGCTAACATTCCCAATCACAGGCAGTGCACAGCGCTAACACTCTCAGTCACACAGAGTGCACAGTGCTGACACTCCTGATCACACAGAATGAACAGTGCTGACACTGCTGATCACACAGAGTGCACAGTGCTGACGCTCCTGATCACACAGAGTGCACAGCGCTAACACTCCCAATCACACACAGTGCACAGCACTAACAATTCTGAACAATGAGAGTGCACAGTGCTAATACTGCTGATCGCAGACAGTGCACAGTGCTACCACTCCCAATCTCAGACATTGCACTGTGTTAACACTTCAGATGAGATACAATGCACAGTACTAAATCGCCCAATCATGCAGAATGCACAGCACTAAAACTCCCCATGACTGACACTGCACAGTGCAAGAACACCCGACCAGAGACAGTGAACAGCGCTAACACACCCGATCATTGACATGCACTGTGCTCACACTCCTGATCACAGACAGTGCAGGGAGCTAACAATCCAGATCATAGGCAGTGCACAGCACTAACACTCCCGATCAATGACAATGCACAGTTCTAACACTCCAGATCACACAGAGTGCACAGTGATAACACTCCCAATCACAGACAGTGCACAGTGCTAACACACCCGATCATTGACATGCACAGTGCTAACACTCCTGATCATTGACATGCACAGTGCTAACACTCCAGATCACAGACAGTGCACAGTGCTAACACTTCCAATCACAGAGAGTGCACAGTGCTAACACACGCGATCATTGACATGCACAGTGCTAACTTTCCTGATCACAGACAGTGCATAGTGCTAACACTCCTGATCACAGACAGTGCACAGTGCTAACACTCTCGATCACAGAGAGTGCAGGGAGCTAAAAATCCAGACCATAGGCAGTGCACAGTGCTAACGTTCCTGATCACAGTTGGTGCACAGTGCTAACACTCCTGATCAGAGACAGTGCACAGTGCTAACACTCCCGATCACACAGAGTGCACAGTGCTAACACTCCCGATCACACAGAGTGCACAGCGCTAACAGTCCCGATTACACAGAGTGCACAGTGCCAACACTCCCGATCACACAGAGTACACAGTGCTAACAGTCCCAATCACGGACAGTGCACAGTGCCAACACTCCCGATCACACAGAGTACACAGTGCTAACAGTCCCAATCACGGACAGTGCACAGTGACAACACTCCCGATCACAAAAAAGTTCACAGTGATAACACTCCCGATCACACAGAGTGCACAGTGCTAACACTCCCGTTCGCACTGAGTGCACAGTGCTAACACTCCCAATCACAGAAAATGCACAGCGCAAACACTCCCGATCACACAGAATGCACAGTGCTAACACTCCCAATCACTGACAGAGCACAGCGCTACCACTCCCAATCACTGACAGTGCACAGTGCTAACACTCCCAATCACTGACAGTGCACAGTGCTAACGCTCCCAATCACAGGAAGTGCACAGTTCTAACACTCCCAGTCACACAGAGTGCACAGTGCTAACACTCTCGATCACAGACAGTGCAGGGAGCTAACAATCCAGATCATAGGCAGTGCACAGTGCTAACGTTCCGGATCACAGACGGTGCACAGTGCTAACACTCCTGATCACAGACAGTGCACAGTGCTAACACTCCCGATCACACAAAGTGTATAGCGCTATCATTCCCGATCACACAGAGTCCACAGTGCTACCACTCCCGATCACACAGACGGTGCGCAGTGCTAACCCTCCCAATCACTGACAGTGCACAGTGCTGACATTACCGATCACACAGAGTGCACATTGCTAACACTCGCAATCACTGACAGTGCACAACGCTAGCACTCCCAGTCACACAGAGTGCACAGTGCTGACACTCCTGATCGCACAGAGTGCACAGTGCTAACACTCCTGATTACTGACAGTGCACAGTGCTGACACTCCCGATCACACAGAGTGCACAGTGCTAACACTCCCAATCACTGACAGTGCACAGTGCTGACACTGCTGATCACACAGAGTGCACAGTGCTGACGCTCCATATCATTGACATGCACAGTGCTAACCCTCCTGATCACAGACAGTGCACAGTGCTAACACTCCCGATCACAGACAGTGCACAGTGCTAACACTCCCAATCACAGAAAATGCACAGCGCAAACACTCCCGATCACACAGAATGCACAGTGCTAACACTCCCAATCACTGACAGAGCACAGCGCTACCACTCCCAATCACTGACAGTGCACAGTGCTAACACTCCCAATCACTGACAGTGCACAGTGCTAACGCTCCCAATCACAGAAAGTGCACAGTTCTAACACTCCCAGTCACACAGAGTGCACAGTGCTAACACTCTCGATCACAGACAGTGCAGGGAGCTAACAATCCAGATCATAGGCAGTGCACAGTGCTACCACTCCTGATCACGGACAGTGCAAAGTGCTAACACTCTCGATCACAGAGAGTGCAGGGAGCTAACAATCCAGACCATAGGCAGTGCACAGTGCTAATGTTCCCGATCACAGATGGTGCACAGTGCTAACACTCCTGATCACAGACAGTGCACAGTGCTAACACTTCCAATCACAGACAGTGCACAGTGCTAACACACGCGATCATTGACATGCACATTGCTAACACTCCTGATCACAGACAGTCCACAGTGCTAACACTCTCGATCACAGAGAGTGCAGGGAGCTAAAAATCCAGACCATAGGCAGTGCACAATGCTAACGTTCCTGATCACAGTTGGTGAACAGTGCTAACACTCCTGATCACAGACAGTGCACAGTGCTAACACTCTCGATCACACAGAGTGCACAGCGCTAACAGTCCCGATCACACAGAGTGCACAGTGCCAACACTCCCGATCACACTGAGTGCACAATGCTAACAGTCCCAATCACTGAGAGTGCACAGTGTTGACACTCCTGATCACACAGAGTACACAGTGCTAACAGTCCCAATCACTGACAGTGCACAGTGCCAACACTCCCGATCACACAGAGTACACAGTGCTAACAGTCCCAATCACGGACAGTGCACAGTGAGAACACTCCCGATCACAAAAAGGTTCACAGTGATAACACTCCCGATCACACAGAGTGCACAGTGCTAACACTCCCGTTCACACAGAGTGCACAGTGCTAACACTCCCAATCACAGAAAGTGCACAGTGCAAACACTCCCGATCACACAGAATGCACAGTGCTAACACTCCGAATCACTGACAGTGCACAGCGCTAACACTCCCAATCACTGACAGTGCACAGTGCTAACACTCCCAATCACTGACAGTGCACAGTGCTAACGCTCCCAATCACAGAAAGTGCACAGTGCTAACACTCCCAGTCACACAGAGTGCACAGTGCTAACACTCTCGATCACAGACAGTGCAGGGAGCTAACAATCCAGATCATAGGCAGTGCACAGTGCTAACGTTCCCGATCACAGACGGTGCACAGTGATAACACTCCTGATCACAGACAGTGCACAGTGCTAACACTCCCGATCACACAAAGTGTACAGCGCTAACATTCCCGATCACACAGAGTGCACAGTGCTACCACTCCCGATCACACAGACGGTGCGCAGTGCTAACCCTCCCAATCACTGACAGTGCACAGTGCTGACATTCCCGATCACACAGAGTGCACATTGCTAACACTCGCAATCACTGACAGTGCACAACGCTAGCACTCCCAATCACACAGAGTGCACAGTGCTGACACTCCTGATCGCACAGAGTGCACATTGCTAACATTCCCAATCACAGGCAGTGCACAGCGCTAACACTCTCAGTCACACAGAGTGCACAGTGCTGACACTCCTGATCACACAGAATGAACAGTGCTGACACTGCTGATCACACAGAGTGCACAGTGCTGACGCTCCTGATCACACAGAGTGCACAGCGCTAACACTCCCAATCACACACAGTGCACAGCACTAACAATTCTGAACAATGAGAGTGCACAGTGCTAATACTGCTGATCGCAGACAGTGCACAGTGCTACCACTCCCAATCTCAGACATTGCACTGTGTTAACACTTCAGATGAGATACAATGCACAGTACTAAATCGCCCAATCATGCAGAATGCACAGCACTAAAACTCCCCATGACTGACACTGCACAGTGCAAGAACACCCGACCAGAGACAGTGAACAGCGCTAACACACCCGATCATTGACATGCACTGTGCTCACACTCCTGATCACAGACAGTGCAGGGAGCTAACAATCCAGATCATAGGCAGTGCACAGCACTAACACTCCCGATCAATGACAATGCACAGTTCTAACACTCCAGATCACACAGAGTGCACAGTGATAACACTCCCAATCACAGACAGTGCACAGTGCTAACACACCCGATCATTGACATGCACAGTGCTAACACTCCTGATCATTGACATGCACAGTGCTAACACTCCAGATCACAGACAGTGCACAGTGCTAACACTTCCAATCACAGAGAGTGCACAGTGCTAACACACGCGATCATTGACATGCACAGTGCTAACTTTCCTGATCACAGACAGTGCATAGTGCTAACACTCCTGATCACAGACAGTGCACAGTGCTAACACTCTCGATCACAGAGAGTGCAGGGAGCTAAAAATCCAGACCATAGGCAGTGCACAGTGCTAACGTTCCTGATCACAGTTGGTGCACAGTGCTAACACTCCTGATCAGAGACAGTGCACAGTGCTAACACTCCCGATCACACAGAGTGCACAGTGCTAACACTCCCGATCACACAGAGTGCACAGCGCTAACAGTCCCGATTACACAGAGTGCACAGTGCCAACACTCCCGATCACACAGAGTACACAGTGCTAACAGTCCCAATCACGGACAGTGCACAGTGCCAACACTCCCGATCACACAGAGTACACAGTGCTAACAGTCCCAATCACGGACAGTGCACAGTGACAACACTCCCGATCACAAAAAAGTTCACAGTGATAACACTCCCGATCACACAGAGTGCACAGTGCTAACACTCCCGTTCGCACTGAGTGCACAGTGCTAACACTCCCAATCACAGAAAATGCACAGCGCAAACACTCCCGATCACACAGAATGCACAGTGCTAACACTCCCAATCACTGACAGAGCACAGCGCTACCACTCCCAATCACTGACAGTGCACAGTGCTAACACTCCCAATCACTGACAGTGCACAGTGCTAACGCTCCCAATCACAGGAAGTGCACAGTTCTAACACTCCCAGTCACACAGAGTGCACAGTGCTAACACTCTCGATCACAGACAGTGCAGGGAGCTAACAATCCAGATCATAGGCAGTGCACAGTGCTAACGTTCCGGATCACAGACGGTGCACAGTGCTAACACTCCTGATCACAGACAGTGCACAGTGCTAACACTCCCGATCACACAAAGTGTATAGCGCTATCATTCCCGATCACACAGAGTCCACAGTGCTACCACTCCCGATCACACAGACGGTGCGCAGTGCTAACCCTCCCAATCACTGACAGTGCACAGTGCTGACATTACCGATCACACAGAGTGCACATTGCTAACACTCGCAATCACTGACAGTGCACAACGCTAGCACTCCCAGTCACACAGAGTGCACAGTGCTGACACTCCTGATCGCACAGAGTGCACAGTGCTAACACTCCTGATTACTGACAGTGCACAGTGCTGACACTCCCGATCACACAGAGTGCACAGTGCTAACACTCCCAATCACTGACAGTGCACAGTGCTGACACTGCTGATCACACAGAGTGCACAGTGCTGACGCTCCATATCATTGACATGCACAGTGCTAACCCTCCTGATCACAGACAGTGCACAGTGCTAACACTCCCGATCACAGACAGTGCACAGTGCTAACACTTCCAATCACAGACAGTGCACAGTGCTAACACACACGATCATTGACATGCACAGTGCTAACACTCCTGATCACAGACAGTGCACAGTGCTACCACTCCTGATCACGGACAGTGCAAAGTGCTAACACTCTCGATCACAGAGAGTGCAGGGAGCTAACAATCCAGACCATAGGCAGTGCACAGTGCTAACATTCCCGATCACAGATGGTGCACAGTGCTAACACTCCCGATCACACAGAGTGCACAGTGCTAACGTTCCCGATCACAGACGGTGCACTTTGCTAACACTCCTGATCACAGACAGTGCACAGTGCTAACACTCCTGATCACAGATAGTGCACAGTGCTGACATTCCCGGTCACACAGAGTGCACATTGCTAACACTCGCAATAACTGACAGTACACAACGCTAGCACTCCCAATCACACAGAGTGCACAGTGCTGGCACTCCTGATCGCACAGAGTGCACATTGCTAACACTCCCAATCACAGACAGTGCACAGCGCTAACACTCCCAATCACACAGATTGCACAGTGCTGACACTCCGGATCACACAGAGTGCACAGTGCTGACACTGCCAATCACACAGAGTGCACAGTGCTGACACTCCTGATCACACAGAGTGCACAGCGCTAACACTCCCAATCACACAGAGTGCACAGCACTAACAATTCTGAACAATGAGAGTGCACAGTGCTAATACTGCTGATCACAGACAGTGCACAGTGTTACCACTCCCAATCTCAGACATCGCACTGTGTTAACACTTCAGATGAGATAAAATGCACAGTACTAAATCTCCCAATCATGCAGAATGCACAGCACTAAAACCCCCCATGACTGACACTGCACAGTGCAAGAACACCCAACCAGAGACAGTGAACAGCGCTAACACAACCGATCATTGACATGCACAGTGCTAACACTCCTGATTACTGACAGTGCACAGTGCTAACACTCCAGATCACACAGAGTGCACAGTGATAACACTCCCAATCACAGACAGTGCACAGTGCAAACACTTCCAATCACAAACAATTCACAGTGCTAACACACCCGATCATTGACATGCACAGTACTAACACTCCAGATCACACAGAGTGCACAGTGCTAACACTCCCGATCACAGACAGTGCATAGTGCTAACACTTCCAATCACAGACAATGCACAGTGCTAACACACCCGATCATTGACATGCACAGTGCTAACACTCCTGATCACTGACAGTGCACAGTGCTAACACTCCAGATCACACAGAGTGCACAGTGCTAACAATCCCAATCACAGAGAGTGCACAGTGCTACCACACCCGATCATTGACATGTACAGTGCTAACACTTCCAATCACAGACAGTGTACAGGGCTAACACACCCAATCATTGACGTGCACAGTGCTAACACTCCTGATCACAGACAGTGCACAGTGCTAACACTCCTGATCACAGACAGAGCACAGTGCTAACACTCTCGATCACAGAGAGTGCAGGGAGCTAACAATCAAGACCATAGGCAGTGCACAGTGCTAACGTTCCCGATCACAGACGGTGCACAGTGCTAACACTCCTGATCACAGACAGTGCACAGTGCTAACATTCCCGATCACACAGAGTGCACAGTGCCAACACCCCCGATCACACAGAGTGCACAGTGCTAACACTCCCAATCACTGAGAGTGCACAGTGTTGACACTCCTGATCACACAGAGTACACAGTGCTAATTGTCCCAATCACGGACAGTGCACAGTGCCAACACTCCCGATCACACAGAGTACACAGTGCGAACAGTCCCAATCACGGACAGTGCACAGTGAGAACACTCCCGATCACACAGAGTGCACTGTGCTAACACTCCCAATCACTGAGAGTGCACAGTGCTGACACGCCTGATCACACAGAGTGCACAGTGCTAACACTCCCAATCACAGACAGTGCACAGTGATAACACTCCCGATCACACAAAATGCACAGTTCTCACACTCCCGATCACACAGAGTGCACAGTGCTAACACTCCCAATCACAGACAGTGCACAGTGCTAACACTCCCAGTCACACAGAGTGCACATTGCCAACACTCCCAATCACAGACAGTGCACAAAGCTAACACTCCCAATCACACAGAGTGCACAGTGCTGACACTCCTGATCACACAGAGTGCACAGTGCTGACACTCCTGATCACACAGAGTGCACAGCACTAACAATTCTGAACAATGAGAGTGCACAGTGCTAATACTGCTGATCACAAACAGTGCACAGTGCTACCACTCCCAATCTCAGACATTGCACTGTGTTAACACTTCAGATGAGATACGATGCACAGTACTAAATCTCCCAATCATGCAGAATGCACAGCACTAAAACTCCCCATGACTGACACTGCACAGTGCAAGAACACCCGACCAGAGACAATGAACAGCGCTAACACACCCGATCATTGACATGCACAGTGCTAACACTCCTGATCACTGACAGTGCACAGTGCTAACACTTCAGATCACACAGAGTGCACAGTGTTAACACTCCCGATCACACAGAGTTCACAGTGCTAAGACTCCCGATCACACAGAATGCACAGTGCTGACAATCCTGATCACACAGAGTGCACAGTGCTGACACTCCTGATCAAACAGAGTGCACAGCGCTAACTCTCCCGATCACACACAGTGCACAGCACTAACAATTCTGAACAATGAGAGTGCACAGTGCTAATACTGCTGATCACAGACAGTGCACAGTGATACCACTCCCAATCTCAGACATTGCACTGTGTTAACACTTCAGATGAGATACAATGCACAATACTAAATCTCCCAATCATGCAGAATGCACAGCACTAAAACTCCCCATGACTGACACTGCACAGTGCAAGCACACCCGAACAGAAACAGTGAACATCGCTAACACACCCGAACATTGAAATGTACAGTGCTAACACTCCTGATCACAGACAGTGCAGGAAGCTAACAATACAGATCATAGGCAGTGCACAGCGCTAACACTACCGATCACTGACAATGCACAGTGCTAACTCTCCCGATCACTGACAGTGCACAGTGCTAACACACCCGATCATTGACATGCACAGTGCTAACACTCCTGATCATACACAGTGCACAGTGCTAACACTCCTGATCACAGACAGTGCACAGCGCTAACGCTCTCGATCATAGACAGTGCAGGGAGCTAACAATCCAGACCATAGGGAGTGCACAGTGCTAACGTTCCTGATCACAGACGGTGCACAGTGCTAACACTCCTGATCACAGACAACGCAGGGAGCTAACAATCCTGATCATAGGCAGTGCACAGCGCTAACATTCCTGATCACAAAGAGTGCACAGTGCTACCACTCCCGATCACACAGAGTGCACAGTGCTAACACTCCTGATCACTGACAATGCACAGTGCCAACACTCCCGAACACTGACAGTGCACAGTGCTAACACTCCAGATCACAAAGAGTGCACAGTGCTAACACTCGCAATCCATGACAGTGCACAGTGCTAACACACCCGATCATTGACATGCACAGTACTAACTCTCCTGATCATTGACATGCACAGTGCAAACACTCCTGATCACAGACAGTGCACAGTGCTAACACTCCATATCACAGACAGTGCACAGTGCTAACACTCCCGATCACAGACAGTGCACAGTGCTAACACTTCCAATTACAGACAGTGCACAGTGCTAACACTCTCGATCACAGACAGTGCAGGGAGCTAACAATCCAGATCATAGGCAGTGCACAGTGCTAGCACTCCTGATAATGAAGAGTGCACAGTGCTAACACTGATGATCACAGACTCTGCACAGTGCTAACAATCCCGATTACTGGCAGTGCACAGCGTTAACACTCCCGATCACTGGCAGTGCACAGTGCTAACACTTCCTATCACACACAATGCAAAGTGCTAATACTTCCAATCACAGACAATGCACAGTGTTAACACGCCTGATCACAGAAAGTGCAGGAAGCTAACAATACAGATCACAGGCAGTGCACAGCGCTAACACTCCCGATCACTCACAATGCACAGTGCTAACACTCCCGATCACTGACAGTGCACAGTGCTAACATTCCAGATCACAGAGAGTGCACAGTGCTAAGACTCCCGATCACACAGAGTGCACAGTGCTGACACTTCTAATCACAGACAGTGCACAATGCTAACACACCCGATGACTGACAGTGCACAGTGCTAACACTCCAGATCACAAAGAGTGCACAGTGCTAACACTCCCAATCACAGACACTGCACAGTGCAAGCACACCCGAACAGAGACAGTGAACATCGCTAATACACCCGAACATTGACATGCACAGTGCTAACACTCCTAATCACAGACAGTGCAGGAAGCTAACAATACCGATCATAGGCAGTGCACAGCGCTAACACTCCCGATCACTGATAATGCACAGTGCTAACACTCCCGATCACTGACAATGCACAGTGCTAACACTCCCGTTCACTGACAGTGCACAGTGCTAACTCTCCCGATCACTGACAATGCACAGTGCTAACACTCCAGATCACGCAGAGTGCACAGTGCTAACACTCTCAATCACAGACAGTGCACAGTGCTAACACACCCCATCATTGACATGCACAGTGCTAACACTCCTGATCACAGACAGTGCACAGTGCTAACACTCTCGATCACAGACAGTGCAGGGAGCTAACAATCCAGATCATAGGTAGTGCACAGTGCTAGCACTCCTGATCACAAAGAGTGCACAGTGCTAACACTGCTGATCACAGACTGTGCAGAGTGCTAACACACCCGATCACTGGCAGTGCACAGCGTTAACACTCCCGATCACTGGCAGTGCACAGTGCTAACACTTCCTATCACACACAATGCAAAGTGCTAATACTTCCAATCACAGACAATGCACAGTGTTAACACTCCTGATCACAGAAAGTGCAGGAAGCTAACAATACAGATCATAGGCAGTGCACAGCGCTAACACTCCCGATCACTGACAATGCATAGTGCTAACACTCCTGATCACTGACAGTGCACAGTGCTAACATTCCAGATCACAGAGAGTGCACAGTGCTAACACTCCCAATCACAGACAGTGCACAGCGCTAACACACACGATCATTGACATGCACAGTGCTAACACTCCTGATCACAGACAGTGCACAGTGCTGACACTCTCGATCACAGATGGTGCACAGTGCTAACATTCCCGATCACAGACGGTGCACATTGCTAACACTCCTGATTACAGACAGTGCACATTGCTAACACTCCCAATCACACAGAGTGCACCGCGCTAACATTCCCGATCACAAAGAGTGCACAGTGCTACCACGCCCGATCACACAGAGTGCACAGTGCTAACCCTCCCAATCACTGACAGTGCACAGTGCTGACGTTCCCGATCACACAGAATGCACAGTGCTAACAGTCCCAATCACGGACAGTGCACAGTGCTAACAATCCCGATCACACAGATTGCGCAGTGCTAACACTCCCGATCACACAGAGTGCACAGTGCTAACACTCCCAATCACAGACAGTGCATAGTGCTAACACTTCCAGTCACACTGAGTGCACAGTGCTAACACTCCCAATCACAGACAGTGCACAGTGCTGACACTCCTGATCACAAAGAGTGCACAATGCTGACATTCCTGATCACACAGAGTGCACAGCGCTAACACTCCCAATCGCACACAGTGCACAGCACTAACAATTCTGAACAATGAGAGTTCACAGTGCTAATACTGCTGATCACAGACAGTGCACAGTGCTACCACTCCCAATCTCAGACATTGCACTGTGTTAACACTTCAGATGAGATACAATGCACAGTACTAAATCTCCCAATCATGCAGAATGCACAGCACTAAAACTTCCCATAACTGACACTGCACAGTGCAAGCACACGCGATCAGAGACAGTGAACATCGCTAACACACCCAAACATTGACGTGCACAGTGCTAACACTCCTAATCACAGACAGTGCAGGATGCTAACAATACAGATCATAGGCAGTGCACAGCGCTAACACTTCCGATCACTGACAATGCACAGTGCTAACACTCCCGATCACTGACAGTGCACAGTGCTAACATTCCAGATCACAGAGAGTGCACAGTGCTAAGACTCCCGATCACACAGAGTGCACAGTGCTGACACTTCTAATCACAGACAGTGCACAATGCTAACACACCCGATGACTGACAGTGCACAGTGCTAACACAATCGATCACAGACAGTGCACAGTGCTAACACTCTTGATCACAGACAGTGCAGGGAGCTAACAATCCAGATCATAGGCAGTGCACAGTGCTAACGTTCCCGATCACAAATGGTGCACAGTGCTAACACTACTGATCACAGACAGTGCACAGTGCTAACACTCCCGATCACACAGAGTGCACAGCGCTAACATTCCCGATCACACAGAGTGCACAGCGCTACCACTCCCAATCACACAGAGTGCACAGTGCTAACCCTCCCAATCACTGACAGTGCGCAGTGCTGACATTCCCGATCACACAGAGTGCACAGTGCTAACGCTCCCAATCACTGACAGTGCACAGTGCTAACACTCCCGATCCCACAGAATGCACATTGCTAACACTCCCGATCACACAGAGTGCACAGTGCTAACACTCCCAATCACAGACAGTGCCCAGCGCTAACACTCCCAATCACACAGAGTGCACAGTGCTGACACTCCTGATCACACAGAGTGCACATTGCTAACACTCCCAATCACAGACAGTGCACAGTGTTAACACTCCCAATCACACAAAGTGCACAGTGCTGACACTCCTGATCACACAGAGTGCACAGTGCTGACACTCCTGATCACACAGAGTGCACAGCGCTAACACTCCCGATCACACACAGTGCACAGCACTAACAATTCTGAACATTGAGAGTGCACAGTGCTAATACTGCTGATCACAGACAGTGCACAGTGCTACCACTCCCAATCTCAGACATTGCACTGTGTTAACACTTCAGATGAGATACAATGCACAGTACTAAATCTCCCAATCATGCAGAATGCACAGCACTAAAACTCCCCATAACTGACACTGCACAGTGCAAGCACCGCGACCAGAGACAGTGAACATCGCTAACACACCTGAACATTGACATGCACAGTGCTAACACCCCTAATCACAGACAGTGCAGGAAGCTAACAATACAGATCATAGGCAGTGCACAGCGCTAACACTTCCAATCACTGACAATGCACAGTGCTAACACTCCCGATCACTGACAGTGCACAGTGCTAACATTCCAGATCACACAGAGTGCACAGTGCCACCACTCGCAATCACAGACAGTGCACAGTGCTAACACACCCGATCATTGACATGCACAGTGCTAACACTCCTGATCATTGACATGCACAGTGCTAACACTCCTGATCACAGACAGCGCACATTGCTAACACTCCTGATCACAGACAGTGCACAGTGCTAACACTCCCGATCACAGACAGTGCACCGTGCTAACACTTCCAATCACAGACAGCGCACAGTGCTAACACACCCGATCAATGACATGCACATTGCTCACAATCCTGATCACAGACAGTGCACAGTGCTAACACTCTCGATTACAGACAGTGCAGGGAGCTAACAATCCAGATCATAGGCAATGCAGAGTGCTAATGTTCCCGATCACAGACGGTGCACAGTGCTAACACTCCGGATCACGGACAGTGCACAGTGCTAACACTCCTGATCACAGACAGTGCACAGTGCTAACACTCCCGACAACAGATAGTGCACAGTGCTAGCACTCCTAATCACAAAGAGTGCACTGTGCTAACACTGCTGATCACAGACTGTGCACAGTGCTAACACTCCCGATCACTGGCTGTGCACAGTGTTAACACTCCCGATAACTGGCAGTGCACAGTGCTAACACTTCCTATCACACACAATGCAAAGTGCTAATACTTCCAGTCACAGACAGTGCACAGTGTTAACACTCCTGATCACTGACAGTGCAAAGTGCTAACAGTTCCAGTCACAGACAGTGCACAGTGCTAACACACCCGATCATTGACATGCACAGTGCTAACACTCCTGATCACATACAGTGCAGGGAGCTTATAATCCAGATCATAGGCAGTGCACAGCGCTAACACTCCCGATCACTGACAATGCACTGTGCTAACACTCCTGATCACTGACAGTGCACAGTGCTAACACTCCAGATCACAAAGAGTGCACAGTGCTAACACTCGCAATCACAGACAATGCACAGTGTTAACACTCCTGATCACTGACAGTGCAAAGTGCTAACACTTCCAGTCACAGACAGTGCACAGTGCTAACACACCCGATCATTGACATGCACAGTGCTAACACTCCTGATCACAGACAGTGCACAGTGCTAACACTCTCGATCACAGACAGTGCAGGGAGCTAACAATCCAGATCATAGGCAGTGCACAGTGCAATCGTTCCCGATCACAGATGGTGCACAGTGCTAACACTCCTGATCACAGACAGTGCACAGTGCTAATACTCCTGATCACAGACAGTGCACAGTGCTACCACTCCCGATCACACAGAGTGCACAGTGCTAACCCTCCCAATCACTGACAGTGTACAGTGCTGACATTCCCGATCACACAGAGTGCCCAGCACTAACATTCCCGATCACAAAGAGTGCACAGTGCTACCACTCCCGATCACACGGAGTGCACAGTGCTAACCCTCCCAATCACTGACAGTGCACAGTGCTGACATTCCCGATCACACAGAGTGCACAGTGCTAACAGTCCCAATCACGGACAGTGCACAGTGCTAACACTCCCGATCACACAGAATGTGCAGTGCGAATACTCCCGATCACACAGAGTGCACAGTGCTAACACTCCCAATCACAGACAGTGCACAGTGCTAACACTCCCAGTCACACAGAGTGCACATTGCTAATACTTCCAATCACAGACAGTGCACAGCGCTAACACTCCCAATCACACAGAGTGCACAGTGCTGACACTCCTGATCACACAGAGTGCACAGCGCTAACACTCCTGATCACACACAGTGCCCTGCACTAACAATTCTGAACAATGAGATTCACAGTGCTAATACTGCTGATCACAGACAGTGCACAGTGCTAGCACTCCTAATCACAAAGAGTGCACAGTGCTAACACTGCTGATCACAGACTGTGCACAGTGCTAACACACCCAATTACTGGCAGTGCACAGTGTTAACACTACGGATCACTGGCAGTGCACAGTGCTAACACTTCCTATCACACACAATGCAAAGTGCTAATACTTCCAATCACAGACAGTGCACAATGTTAACAATCCTGATCACTGACAGTGCAAAGTGCTAACACATCCAATCACATACAGTGCACAGTGTTAACACTCCCGATCACTGACAGTGCACAGTGCTAACACATCCAATCACAGAAGGTGTGCAGTGCTAACACTCACGATCACAGAGAGTGCACAATGCAAACTCTTACGATCACAGAGGAAGCGCAGTGCTAACACTCCCGATCACAGAGTGTGTACAGTGCTAAAACTTCTGGCCACAGACAGTGCATTGTTCTAACACTCCCAACCACTGGCAGTGCAAGTGCTAAAACTCCCGATCACTTACAGAGAACAGTGCTAACACTCCCAATCACAGACAATGCACAGTACTAACACTCCTAATCATACAGAGTGCAGAGTGCTACAAGCCAGATCAGGGACAGTGCACAGTGCTAATGCTCCTCATCACAGACAGTGTACAGTGCTAACACTCCTGATAACACCTAGTGCACAGTGCTGAGACTCCCAATCACAGATATTGCGCGGCGCTAACACTAACAATCATGCACAGTGCACAGGGCCGACACTGCTGATGACAGACAGTGCACAATGCTAACATGTCTGATCGCAGACAACGCAAAGTGCTGACACTCCCGATCAATGACAGTGCACAGTGCACAGTGTTAACACTCCAAATGAGACACGGTGCACAGTACTAAAACGCCCAATCACACAGAGTGCATAGCTCTGTAAAACTCCCCATGACTGTCAGTGCACAGTGCTAACACTCCCGATTACAGGCGTTGCACTGTGTTAACACTCCCGATCACACACAGTGCACAGTGCTAACACTCCCGATTACAGGCGTTGCACTGTGTTAACACTCCCGATCTCACACAGTACACAGTGCTAACATTCCTGATTACACACATCGCACAGCGCTAAGACTCACGATCACAGACATTTCACAGCGCTAACACTCACGATCATGCAGAGTGCTCAGTGCCAACTTCCCTGATCAGAGACAGTGCACAGCGCTAACACTCACGTTCATGCACAGTGCTCAATGCCAACTTCCCTGATCAGAGACAGTGCACAGCGCTAACACTCACGATCATGCACAGTGCTCAGTGCCAATTTCCCTGATCAGAGACAGTGCACAGCGCTAGCACTTCCGATCTCATACGGTGCACACTGCTAACAAGTACAAGCACAGACAGTGCAGAGCACAAACATTCCCGATCACGCACAGTGCATACTGCTAATACTCCTCATCACAAACAGTGCACATTGCAAACACTCCCGATCACAGACAGTGAACAGCACAAACATTCCCGATCACACACTGTACACTGTGCTACCACTCCCGGTCACAGTGCACAGTGCTAACACTCCCAGTCACAGACAGTGCACAGTGCTAACACTGCCAAACACAGAGAGTGCACTGTGCTAAAACTCCTGATGACACACAATGCACAGTGCTAACACGCTCGGTCACAGACAATGCACAGTGCTAACACTACCAATCACTGGCAGTGCACAGTACCAACACACCTGATCACTGACAGTGCACTGTGTTAAGACCAGAAGACCAGAAGACATTGGGGCAGAAATTAGGCCATTCGGCCCATCGCGTCTGCTCCGCCATTCAATCATGGCTGATAAGTTTCTCAACCCCATTCTCCCGCCTTCTCCCCGTAACCTTTGATTCCCTTACCAATCAAAAACCTATCTATCTTGGTCTTAAATACACTCAATCACCTGGCCTCCACAGCCTTCTGTGGCAATGAATTCCATAGATTCACCGCTCTCTGGCTAAAGAAAGTTTCTCCTCATCTCTGTTCTAAAAGGTCTTCCCTTTACTCTGAGGCTGTGCCCTCGGATCCTAGTCTCTCCTACTAATGGAAACATCTTCCCAAGTCCACTCTATCCAGGCCTCTCAGTATTCTGTAAGTTTCAATCAGATCCCCCCTCATCCTTCTAAATTCCATCGAGGATAGACCCAGAGTCCTCAAACATTCCTCATATGTTAAGCCTTTCATTCCTGGGATCATTCTCCTGAGCCTCCTCTGGACCCTCTCCAGGGCCAGCACATCCTTCCTGAGATACGGGGCCCAAAATTGCTCACAATATTCTAAATGTGGTCTGACCAGAGCCTTATAAAGCCTCAGCAGCACATCCCTGCTTTTATATTCTAGTCCTCTCGAAATAAATGCCAACATTGCATTTGCCTTCCTAACTACCGACTCAACCTGCAAGTTAACCTTAAGAGAATCCTGGACTAGGACTCCCAAGTCCTTTTGCACTCTAGACTTCTGAATTCTCTCCCCATTTAGAAAATAGTCTATGCCTCTATTCTTCCTACCAAAGTGCATGACCTCACACTTTCCCACGTTGTATTCCATCTGCCACTTCTTTGCCCATTCGCCTAACCTGTCCAAATTCTTCTGAAGCCTCCCCGCCTCCTCAATATTACCTGTCCCTCCAGCTATCTTTGTATCATCTGCAAACTTAGCCAGAATGCCCTCAGTTCCTTCATGTAGATCATTAATGTATAAAGTGAAAAGTTGTGGTTCCAACACTGACCCCTGCGGAACTCCACTAGTCACCGGCCGCCATCCCCATTATCCCTACACTTTGCCTCCTGACAGACAGCCAATGTTCTATCCATGCTAGTACCGTGCCTCTAACACCATGGGCTCTTATCTTACTGAGCAGCCTCCTGTGCGGCACCTTGTCAAAGGCCTTCTGGAAGTCCAAGTAGATAACATCCATTGGCTCTCCTTTGTCTAACCTACTCGTTACCTCCTCAAAGAATTCTAACAGTCACTCTTGATCACAGATGGTGCATAGTGCTAACAATTCCGATCACATACACTGCACAGCGTGAACACTCCCAATCACAGAGACTGCACTGTGCAAACATTCCTGATCAGACACAGTGCACAGTGCTTATACTACCAATCAACAGAGAGATCAATAGATCCAGCAGAGGGTGCTGGTGAGAAGTGACTGAAGCATTCTGGGAGAAGTCATCGCAGTCACCACTACTCAGGAGGGAATAGAGGAGAAGGACTCTTACACTCAACAGGAGGAAGGGCATCCAACAGAGGGTGCTGGTGAGAAGTGATTGAAGCATTCTGGGAGAAGTCATTGCAGTTACCACTACTCAGGAGGGGATCGAGGAGAAGGACTCTTGGACTCAACACGAGGAAGGGCATCCAACAGAGAGCGCTGGTGAGAAGTGACTGAAGCATTCTGCGAGAAGTCATCGCAGTCACCCCAACTCAGGAGGGAATCGAGGAGGACCCACTGTCAAAGAAAGGAATAGCCCCAATCATTACATTGCTGTAGTGTTTCCATTCCACACTCCTCCTCAAACCTAAAAAAAAAGAGAGGAAGAGGCAGTGCCTTCAGGATTCCACCAGACCTGCGAGGCACTCTTCTGAAAATGGATTTTAAAGAAAAAGCAGCTGATTGGTGAGTAAATCCTGGGAGCAGACTCAGAGGGAGGGGCACTGGAGCAGTGAACTCGGGGCACAGAGTAACTGAAGCCAAAACTAAAAAAGTGACATCATAGGAAAGCTGTGACCTGATTGGTTGGTAGGAAATCTGCACCAAATTTGATTAAAAAAACACTGCAAAGCTAATTAATAAATTAATTATCTAAGTACAGAGGCCGGGCAGGTGATGTGCTGTAGCTGTATGATGTGGGAGCTGGCAGATCCCAGTGGGAGCCGCAGTGACCACATCTGCAGCAAGTGTTGGTTGCTGGAGGAACTCCAGCTCAGAATTGATAAACTGGAGTCCGAGCTCCAGACGCTGCGGCACATCCGGGAGGGGGAGGGTTATGCTTTGTATCAGGAGGCGGTCATACCCGGTAGATTAAGTACCTCAAGTCCGGTCAGTGGTCAGGGTCTGCAGGGTGTGACTGCAAGTGAGGCAGGTAGAGGGATCCTGTGTTCAGGAACATAGGAGCCTCAGCTCTTGACCTTGTCCAACAGGTACGAGGTACTTGCTCCCTGTGTGGATGAGGAACAGGGCTGTAGGGAGGATGAGCCAGCTGACCACGGCACCGTGGCACAGGAGGCCATTCAAGAGGGGGGAGCAAAAAGACAAGTGGTAGTTGTGGGGGATTTTATAATTAGGGGAATTGATAGCATCCTTTGTAAGCAGGATTGAGAGTCCCGCATGGTATGTTGCCTGCCCGGTGCCAGGCTGAGGGACATCTCGGACCGGCTTGAAAGGATATTGGAAAGGGAGGATCCAGTTGTTATGGTCCATGTCGGGACAAATAACATGGGTAAGACTACGATAGAGGACCTGTTTGGGGATTATCAGGAACTAGGAACTAAATTAAAGAACAGGTCCGCAAGGGTTATAAACTCCGGATTACTACCCGAGCCACGTACAAATTGGCATAGGGATGCGAGAATAAGGGAAGTAAACATGTGGCTAAAGGAGCGGTGCGGGAAAGAGGGGTTCCAGTTCATGGGGCACTGGCATCAGTATTGGAACAGGAGGGATCTGTACCGTTGGGATGGTCTCCACCTGAACCGATCAGGGATCAATGTTCTAGCGAAAAGGGTAAATAGGGTGGTCAACAGGTCTTTAAACTAGAAAGTGGGGGGGGAGGGAAGGGTAAAATTCCAAGAAATATGACTAATGGGAAACAAAGCAGCAGGTTAGCGTGTGGGTGGGTGGATGGAAAATTTATGAAAAAACTGAAAAGAAAGGAGAGCCAGGAGAGGCTATTAAAGTCCCCAGAACACAAAATAGCACAGAGTGTTTGGAAAGGGCTAGGAATCTAACTTTAAGCACATCAGATAAAGGGACGACAATGAGAAGGGGACAGGAAATACACGATTGAAGGTGTTGTATCTGAATGCACGCAGTATACGAAATAAGGTAAATGAGCTTGATTGAAATTGACAGATATGATGTGGTGGGCATCACAGAGACATGGCTGCAAGGGGATCAGGACTGGGGGCTAAATATCCAAGGATATACATCCTATCGAAAAGATAGGCAGGTTGGCAGAGGGTGTGGGGTTGCTTTGTTCATAAGAAATGAAATTAAGTCGATAGTAAGAAATGACGTAGGGTCAGATGATGTCGAATCTGTGTGGGTAGAGTTGAGGAACCACAAAGGTAAAAAAACCATAATGGGAGTTATGTACAGGCCTCCGAACAGTGGTCAGGATGTGGGGCACAAGATACACCAGGAGATAGAAAAGATGTGTAAGAAAGGCAAGGTTACAATGATCATGGGGGATTTCAATATGCAGGTAGACTGGGATAATCAGGTTGGTAGTGGATCCCAAGAAAAGGAATTTGTGGAATGTCTACGAGATGGCTTCTTGGAGCAGCTTGTGGTGGAGCCCACTAGGGAACAGGCAATTCTAGATTTAGTGATTCAACTACAGAGGCATGAGGGTGGAGCTGGCCAGAATTGACTGGGAGATGAGCCTAGCAGGAAAGACAGTGGAACAGCAATGGCAGGAGTTTCCGGGAGTAATTTGGGAGACACAGCAAAACTTCATCCCTAGCAAGAAGAAGCATACTAAAGGGAAGATGAGGCAACCATGGCTGACAAGGGAAGTCAGGGACAGCATAAAAGCAAAAGAGAAAGCATACAATGTGATGAAGAGCAGTGGGAAACCAGGGGATTGGGAGCCTACAAAGACCAACAGAAGACAACTAAAAAAGAAACAAGGAGGGAGAAGGTTAAGTATGAAGGTAAACTAGCCAGTAATATAAAAGAAGATTACAAGAGGTTTTTTTAGATATATAAAGGGTAAGAGAGAGGCAAAAGTGGACATTGGGCCGCTGGAACATGACGCTGGAGAAGTAGTAGTGGGGAACAAAGAAATGGCAGAGGAACTGAATAGGTACTTTGCGTCAGTCTTCACAGTGGAAGACACGAGTGACATCCCCCAAGTTTAAGAGAGTCGGGGGGCAGAGGTGAGTATGGTGGCCATTACCAAGGAGAAGGTGCTAGGAAAACTGAAGGTCTGATGTTGGATAAATCACCTTGGAGATAGCTGACGAGCTATTGAAGGCTTTAATGGTGATCTTTCAGGAATCACTCGAGTCAGGGAGGGTCCCAGAGGAGTGGAAAATCGCTAATGTACCCCCCCATTTAAAAAGCGAGTAAGGCAAAAGATGGGAAATTAAAGGCCGATTAGCCTGACCTCAGTCGTTGGTAAGATTTTAGAGTCCATTATTAAGGATAAGATTTCAGAATACTTGGAAGTGCATGGTAAAATTGGGCAAAGTCAGCATGATTTCATCAAGGGGAATTCATGCCTGACAAATCTGTTAGATTTTTGAGGAGGTAACGAGTAGGTTAGACAAAGGAGAGCCAATGGATGTTATCTACTTGGACTTCCAGAAGGCCTTTGACAAGGTGCCGCACGGGAGGCTGCTCAGTAAGATAAGAGCCCATGGTGTTAGAGGCAAGGTACTAGCATGGATAGAAGATTGGCTGTCTGGCAGGAGGCAGAGAGTGGGGATAATGGGGTCCTTCTTAGGATGGCGGCTAGTGGAGTTCCGCAGGGGTCAGTGTTGGAACCACAACTTTTCACTTTAATGATCTACATGAAGGAACTGAGGGCATTCTGGCTAAGTTGGCAGATGATACAAAGATAGGTGGACAGGCAGGTAGTATTGAGGAGGCGGGGAGGCTGAAGAAGGATTTGGACAGGTTAGGAGAATGGGCAAAGAAGTGGCAGATGGAATACAACGTGGGGAAGTGTGAGGTCATGCACTTTGGTAGGAAGAATAGAGGTATAGACTATTTTCTAAATGGGGAGAGAATTCAGAAGTCGAGAGTGCAAAAGGACTTGGGAGTCCTAATCCAGGATTCTCTTAAGGTTAACTTGCAGGTTGCGTCGGTAGTTAGGGAGGCAAATGCAATGTTTGCATTTATTTCGAGAGGACTAGAATATAAAAGCAGGGATGTGCTGCTGAGGCTTTATAAGGCTCTGGTCAGACCACATTTAGAATATTGTGAGTAATTTTGGGCCCCGTATCTGAGGAAGGATGTTCTGGCCCTGGAGGGAGTCCAGAGGAGGTTCACGAGAACGATCCCAGGAATGAAAGGCTTAATGTATGAGGAACATTTGAGGACTCTGGGTCTATACTCGATGAGTTTAGAAGGATGAGGGGAGATCTGATTGAAACTTACAGAATACTGAAAGGCCTGGATAGAGTGGACGTGGGGAAGATGTTTCCATTAGTAGGAGAGAAGACCTTTTAGAACAGAGATGAGGAGAAACTTCTTTAGCCAGAGAGTGGTGAATCTATGGAATTCATTGCCACAGAATGCTGTGGAGTCAGGTCACTGAGTGTATTTAAGACTGAGATAAATAGGTTCTTGATTGGTAAGGCGATCAAAGGTTATGGGGAGAAGGCGGGAGAATGGGGTTGAGAAACTTATCAGCCATGATTGAATGGCGGAGCAGACTCGATGGGCCAAATGGCCTAATTTCTGCTCCTATGTCTTATGGTCTTATGATCACAGAGAGTGTACTGTGATCAGACTCCTGATCAGGCACAGTGCACAGCGCTAACACATCCGATCACTGTCAGTGCACACTCCTGATCACTGGCAGTGCACGGTGCTAACTCTTACGATCACAGCCAGTGTGCGACGCTATCGCTCCCGAATAGACACATTGCACATTGCTAAAACCCCCGATCACAGAAGGTGCACAGTGCTAACACTCCCAATCACAGTGCACAGTGCTAAAACTCTCAATCACTGACAGTGCACAGTGCTAACACTCCTGATCACAGTGCACAGTGCTAACAGTCCTGATCATCGACGGTGCACAGAGCTAAACTCCCGAACACAGACCGTGCACAGTGCTAACACCCCTGATCAAAGACAGTGCACTGTGCTAACACTCCCAATCACGGACAGTGCACTGTGCTAACACTTTGATCACACACAGTGCTAAAACTCCTAAGTTCAAACAGTGCATAGCGCTATCACTGATAACTTCATGCAAATCTCTACATGTAATAATATCACATTTGAGCTGCACCTTGAGGTAAAATACGTAGCAGATTTTAGTTTGTTGATGCCTGCTGTGCCACGTGGATGCTGAAGTGGAAAGCTGGGAACTTGACACATTCATTTATGAAAGCTAGCAAAAGTTTAAATAGCTCCAGTGGCTGGAGTTTATTACAGAGCAGACTCTTACCAACAATGTTTGTGTTTCTGCTGTTGCCACGGCTGAATATATCCACACCCATGCTGTAGAAGCCAAAGTTACACGATAGTCACCATAGATAGGAATTAAATGGGTTTGCACATACTTACATTTTTCTTTGCCAGTTTTCATATTTTCTGAGCAGGAATGTATTTTGTAAGTTGTCAGCAGCTTTTGGGTACTTTGGACAGTTATTGACTCTCCTTGATTGAATCTGGACAACCTTTGGGAATGTCCTTGGAGCTGTGTCCCCTTTGCTGCCATTACTTCACTCAATGTGGTGCAGTCTTCTGGGGCAGTTCAGAGGAAATTCCCAATCAATGAATTTTAGCCTCCAATCCCCAGGACATAACCGGCAAACATGTTTTCACCGAAGGAGTGTTTTTAGGGACTCCACATCTCTCACAGATGTTCACCATTCCCCCTGACCCCACCCTACCAGCCCAGTGGCACAAAAGTAAATGTTAGTACCTAGAGTCAGGAGAGCTAACTCAGCACATGGACCATCTGAGTTGCATTACACTGCATCATATCGGATGATGCCTTTAACCATAAGCAATTGGGGGAGTTATCCAATGAGCTCTATAGACCCATGGATTACAGAACATGCTTGAAATCTCTGTATGTATTTTTTTAAACACATTTTTATATACAGCTTACTGTAATGGCTTTAATTTTGGTCTGTTGAGGTTGGGTGACGCACACTGTGGTTGTGGTGTTAATCAGCCTGTGGAAAGAAACAGTGCAGAGAGCTATAGTAAGAACAGCCTGAATGTTATGGAGTGGGGTAGGCTGCCCATGCATCTCAATGCTATGGCATCCTCAGAGGATGGCACATGGAGGGAATTCAGGAGTTGAGAATATCAGTGATCCATTAGTGATCCATTTTCAAGAAAGTGAGAGACCCGAGTGCTCTCGGACTGACTCTTGTTTGATGCCAGCAAGAGAGAATCTAACTATCTCCTCCCCCTTGATATTCAATGCCATCACCATCAGTAAATCCTCTACTATCAACATCCTTGCAGTTACCATTGACCAGAAACTGAACTGGACTAGCCATATAAATACTGTGGCTACAAGAGCAGGTCAGTGGCTGGGAATTCTGCAGAGGGTAATTCACCACCTGACTCCCCAAAGCCTGTCCACCATCTACAAGGCACAAATCAGGACTGTGATGGAATACTCTCCGCTTACCTGGATAAGTGCAGCTCCAGCCACTCTCAAGAAGCTTGATTGGCATGGCGTCCACCACCCTAAACATTCATTCCCTCCACCAGCACCTTCCAAACCTGCAACCTCTGCCATCTAGAAGGACAAGAGCAACAGATAGATAGGGACACTTCCACCTTGAGGTTCCCCTTCAAGCTTCTGACCATCCTGACTTCACTGTCGCCGGGTCAAAACACTGGAACTCCCTTCCTAAGAGCACTGTCTGTGTACCTACACCACATGGACTGCAGTGGTTCAAGAAGGTAGCTCACCACTGCTTTCTCAAGGGCAATTTTGGATAGGCAATAAATGTTAGCCTAGCCTGCGATGCCCGCATCCCATGAACAAATCTGAAAGAAAATCAGGGTTCACCACCAGCAGGTGGGAGCGGGAAATCAGCAGCGACTGAAAGATAGGGACCTCAGCAGTGTAAGTCAGGGAAAGGAGTGTTCTGGGCTGATCGCAGTCGGTGAGAGGGAAGCCAAGAGCAGTATCCCCAGAGTGTCCTTGTTGGGCCTGAAGCAATGCTCCAGTTCTATTTCGGCATTACTGCTCACCTGGACCCCTGCCGGTGGCTTGCTGTGTTTGTATAATTCATCCAACTCACAGTTAAAATTATATTGGAGTCCAAATTACGCCAACAGACCCCAACATTTCAATATTTATGAGAAACTTTGACGCTCCTGAAAACCCAGGTGGAGGCGGAATACAGCAGTTTCTACCCCAACATGAGTTAAATCCCTTGCCCCACCACCAGCCCTGTTCGCCTGAGTAAGAAGGATTAAAACTGGGGCTAATATGCCTCATGACTCATATTATAGTGTGTTATACACTTATATTGATTGGTCTTTTTACATTTTCTTTCATTATATTGCTTATGGATATTGTGGTGTCTTGTGCTTGATTGTGAGGTTTCACTGCTAACCATACGTTTTAAGATCACTGCTTGTTATTCCCATGTAGGGTTTTAGTCTAAAGCAGACCTGAAATCACTTAGGGTTGAACTTTTGTTTAATGAACAGGTTTTCCAACCTCCTGCATTATCTGAGAATGCCCCAAAGTAGAAGATCATTCTCCTGGGCACCACTGCTGGGGAGAGCCCTACCTGAAAACTTTGACAGAATTCTGTGTGCAACAGTGTTAACTTGCGCTCGGGGACAATGCTCTACGTTTCGAAGTGATGTTCCAGTCATCATTATACATCTGAAAGTGATCAAATGAAGTCACTGACCTGAAATTAATTCACACAGCACTCAAACCACATCAATTGTGAACATTTACTTGCCTGTAAGCACTCAGCTGACATCATTGGTGTTCAAATGACATGGAATGATGCCGAATCAGCTCTTAGCTAGCTCCAACTGTGCTCATAACAAGTACCTTAGGACTGTTTAAGCACTCACAGACAGAAATGTATAAGTCCCTGCAGTTGTTGGAAATTTAACTGAGTCCCTGAAGTGTGGTTTAAGTGCAGGTACCAGTGATTATTATAGGCCAGGCTCATGTCCACCTCTTAATTTCAGGTGTCACGGAAATGTACCCACCAAATCCTTGACATGCTCCAACCTTCCCAACTGTACCCCCATTGATGACCTTACCCCCACTTCCCCTATTCCCCACCCCTCTTACCCGCAAAGGGGGGCAGAGAGAGAGAGAGGCAAAGAGGGAAGCAGAGAGAAAGAGAGAGAAGGAGAGAGAGAGAGACAGAGAGAAAAGCAGAGACAGAGAGAGAGAGGGAGAGAGAAAGCGGCAGTGATAGAAGCAGAGGCAGAGAGAGAGAGACAGGCAAAGAGAGTGGGGCAGAGAAAGGGAGGCAAGGAGAGGGAGGCAGAGAAAGGGAAGCAGAGAGGGAGGGAGGCAGAGTGCTGGGAAAGGCATGAGGCTGGGAGATATGTTGGGCTAGGAGAGGCAGAACACCAGTGCAGAGAATGATAGGGGCTGGGGGGTGAGTGACAGGGAGGGGGACTGGAGGGGAGATTGAGTGGAAGGGGGTGAGGGAGAGCGAGAGAAATGGGGGCTGGGGGAGGAGAGTTGGGGGGGTGCTGGGGGTAGATTGAGAGGAAGGAGGGCTGGGGAGGGTGAACTGGTGGACAGAGGGAGCTGGGGGGGGGGGCAAGAGAGGGGAGCTGGGTGAGAGAGGTGGATGCTGAAAGGGAGAGAGAGAGTGGGAATGGGGGTAAAGAGAGGGGACTGGGGGAGGCGGGTGTAGTTACTGAAGGTATAGCCTCACCTGCTGTCTATTAGGGGTCAAGTGATGTTCTTGGAGGTTTCGACCAATGAGCACTAAGCACGGGTAATCCGGGTGACGGGCCTTCTTGTTGAGGGCTTGGTTCAAGCATGTAGCATCTGAAAAGTTCTCTGTAATAAAGTTTATCTGTTTCTTGTTGAAACCTGTCTGCTCCGCCAAGTCATTGCATTTGGCGACGAGGATACCGATGCTGCACCTCGCGTTGTTAACATGAGTACATCTAATCTTAAGAAAAAAGAAAAGAATACTCACCAGCCATGCCACTCTTTGGCAGAATCGATCCTTACGACGCGACTATGGAAGACTGGAGCCAGTGTGTAGACCTCCTTGGTTTTTATTTCATAGCAAATGAAGTTACCGCGGAGGAAAAGCAGAAAGCAATCCCTTTGAGTGTATGTGGTAACAAGACAGACAATCTCATTCACAGTCTGATGGCCCCGATCACGCCCAATTCTAAGTACTTTAACGAATTAGTGGGCCTCATGAAAACGCATTTCCAGCTGAAGCCATCCGTAATAATACAGAGGTTTATGTTTAACTCCAGAGTTAGGGCCCCAGGAGAGTCCACCGCAACCTACGTAGCGAAGTTGAAGCAGTTGACAGAGCACTGTGACTTCGAAGACACACTCAATGAGATGCTGTGGGACCGATTCGTTTGTGGAGCTCAGGATGATGCCATTCAGCACCGTTTACTCGCAGAAGTCGACATCAATTTGAAGCGCGCCCTGGAAATATTCCTCGCCATGGAAAGCGTTGCGAGAGATTCGCAGGCTTTATAACACATACAGCATGGCGCCGTTCTTCAGGGGGCAGGAACCAACCATCGAGCGTGGTGCAAAAACCAGAAAGACAGCATTGAAGTGAGAGGCAATGTCTCCTGTCAGAAATATGAAAAGGCCTAGGAAACAAATTTCAGCAGCGACTCCAAGGATAATCTGTTGTAGATGTGGGGGTGATCACGGATCGGACACCTGCAGGTTTAAGGAGGCAGAATGCCATAAGAAATTTCTCGCAGTAAGGCAATGCAGGGCAAGGTCGAAACAGCCTGTAAAGAAGAAAACCAACATGATTGAAATAAAAAATAAAACAGAATCTGAATCTGCCGATACCAACATCTGTTCCGTGTCTAACTTCACTGCTGTGAAAACCGAACCTATCACTGTCACAATCCAAATTAATGGGAAGCCACTAATGATGGAGGTGGATATGGGAGCCTCAACCACCATGGTGGGAGAGCACACATTTAAGTATCAAATGAAGGTACCCAGCCACTAAATCTGGGGCGGACAACAGCTCAATTGAAGACATACACTGGAGAATCTATACAGGTAAGGGGCATTGCCACAGTACCAGTGTTTTATAGGCAACAGGCAGCCCAGATGCCAGTGATAATAGTGACAGGAGAAGGACCTAGTCTTTTGGGCTGAGACTGGTTACAGAAAATCAAGCTTGGTTGATCTGAGCTACTGCACCTGAAAACAGGAGGAGTTCCTGAACTGCTAAGGAAATTTGACAGTGCATTTTGGGACGAATTAGGGAAGTTAAAAGGCTTGCAAGCAAAAATATATATGGATCCTCAGGCGACACCACATTTCTTTAAGGCTAGACCTGTGCCTTATGCGTTAAAGCAAAAGGTGGATGCAGAACTGTGCTGGTTAGAAAAGCTAGGCATCATCCAAACAATCCAATTTTCAGAATGGGCAGCGCCCATAGGTCTAGTGGTTAAGCCAGATCAAACCACATGCACTTATGGAGACTATAAATTGACCGTAAACAAGGCAGCCGAACTAGATAAGTACCCTGTTCCAAGGATAGATGACTTATATGCAAAGCTAGCTGGAGGCAAATCCCATGCAAAATTGGATATGAGCCATGCCTACCAACAAATAGAACTGGATAGCACGTCTAGCGAATACTTGACTATTAACATACACAAGGGTCTTTATCAGTACGCTCACCTACCCTATGGAGTATCGTCTGCATGTGCAGTCTTCCAAAAGACCATGGAGAGTCTTTTGTTCTGATCACAGGGTCAACTGAGACCAAACACTTGGCCAACCTGGGAGAGGTGCTAAGAAGGTCCATGGAAGCCGGCATTCGATTGTAGAAGGGAAAAAGTACATTTCAAGTGCCAGAAGTTATTTACCTGGGTCACAGGGTGGATGCCGTGGGTTTGCCTCTGGTAGAAAAGAAAGCTCGGGCAATAAAAGATGCAAATTCACCATACAATGTAACCAAACTCAAATCTTTCCTGGGTATGATCAGCAAATATAGCCATTCTTCTTGACAAACTTATCAACTGTGTTGGCACCATTGCACATATTGTTAAAAAAGAATCACTGTTGGTCATGGAATTCACAACAGGAAGAAGTCTTTATGAAAGTAAAGAAATTGTTTCAGTTGTTGTGTTTATTGGTACAACTACAACCCATCAAAAGAATTGGTGTTAACAGGTGATGAGCCTCTTTATGGTGTGGGAGCTGTGTTATCACATAGAATGAAAAATGGATCTGAAAGGCTCATTGACTACAGCTCGAGAACACTATCCACAGCTGTGAAGGAAGGTTTGTCAGTGGTATTCGGAGTGAAGAAATTCCACCAGTATCTGCATGGACAACATTTCACCATTGTGTCAGAGCATAACCCATTAATGGGTTTATTCAGGGAGGACAAGGCCAGTCCGTCAATAGCATCAGCAAGAATACAGTGTTCGGCTTTGATATTATCTGCATACTGTTATGTGCCGTCCTAGCTTGCACATTGAAATTGTGGACACACTCAGTCATCCCCCATTACCAGATAGTATTGCACATGCTCCAGTGCCACAACAAGTTGTACTACTACTGAATTTCTCGGATTGTTTGCCTGTGTGTGAAATTGCATGAAGAGATCCAATTTTGTCGAAAGTCAGAGACCTTGTATTGCAAGGATGGTCAAATTTGCCTGCATCTGAAGAGATGAGGCCATTTTATGACCAAAAAACAGAATTAAGCTGTCAAGATGGAATTTTGTTGTGGGGACCAAGAATTGTTGTCCCTTCACAAGGAAGAGAACCACTCTTGACAGAGCTTCACAGTGCGCATCCAGGCATATCAAAGATGAAAATGCTTTCTCGAAGCTATGTCCGGTGCCCAGGCATTGACAGTAACATTGAAAGCATGGTCAAGCACTGTCTCTATTGTCAGCAGCAACAGAAGTTGCCTGTTTCAGCTCCACTGCATCCATGGAGTGGCCTGGTCAACCCTCTGTTCAACCACATATTATGTAGGACCATTCTTAGGCACCATGTTTTTGTTGATCAGAGGTACTCATTCTAAATGGATGGATGTATACAAAGTCAGATCACCAACATACTAAAACAGCACCCCTCATTAAATGGTTTATTTGACAGGGCTGTGCAACCTTTCAAATCTGGAATGAAGAGGTTATCAAGTACCTTAGAAACTCGAACTTCCTGCTTTCCTCTCAGTTATCGTACAACACCACATTTAACTACAGGTTCAACACCGTCTGAATTATTGATGAAACGCTGCCTACGGACAAGGTTAAGTCTGGTGTTTCCAAACTTAGAGGGGAAGGAAGAGAGGAATCAGAGTAATCAAAAATTGAATCACAATATTCACAGCAAAGCTCACATATTCAGTGTTGGAGATTCAGTATTTGTGCAAAATTTCAGAAGCGGATCTTATTGGAACCATTCCCTCAGAGACTGGTCCTTTATCCTTCCTGGTGGAAGTGGAAGACAGATTTGTTCGAAAACACGTGGATCATATTCGTGATAGAGACATTACAACAACCAATTATTCCGCCTCTGATTAATGTCGAACCACCAATTCCTGAAGTGACAGATCGACCGAGAATAGACATTTCTCTGTAGAGGCAATGCTAGAGAGTTGCAGAACCCAGAACTGCCACTTTCTAATGATGTATCTCGTGCTGAAATTCCTGATCATGTCAATCCTGTGGAGGAATCTCAAGTGGTAGAGTTACACTGCTCTAATCGAATAAGAAGAGATCACAGGGACTTAATTTTTAAATCACCTGAAATTGTAGATATGTATATGTTGTTGGGTATTCAAATGTTCTCTGTAAATAGTCATCAATAAAGTAGTGGAAGGGGTCTTCAATAGTGCTATCAAGCAGCACTTGCGTAGCAATAACCTGCTCACTGATGCCCAGTTTAGGTTCTGCCTGGGCCATTCAATTCCTGACGTCATTACAGCCTTGGTTCAAACATAGACAAAAGAGCCGGACACCCGAGGTGATGTGAGTGACTGCACTTGACATCAAGGCCACATTCCACTGAGTGTGGCATCAAGGAGCCCTAGCAAAACTGGAGTCAATGGGAATCAGGAGGAAAACTGTCCACTGGTTGGAATCATACCTAGCACAAAGGAAGATGGTTGTGGTTGTTGGAGGTCAATCATCTCAGCTCCAGGACATCACTGCAGGAATTCCTCAGGGTAGTGTCCTCAGCTCAACCATCTTTAGCTGCTTCATCAATGATCTTCCTTTCATCATAAGGTCAGAAGTGGGGATGTTCGCTGATGATTGCACAATGTTCAGCACCATTCGCGACTCCTCAGATACTGGAGCAGTCCATGTCCAAGTGCAGCAGGACCTGGACAGTATCCAGGCTTGGGCAACCAAATGGCAAGTAAAATTCACACCTCAGGGCATCTCCAACAAAAGAGAATCCAACCATTGCCCTTTGATGTTCAATTCCATTACCATCACTGAATCCCCTACTATCAACATCCTGGGGGTTCCCATTGACTAAAAACTGAACTGGACTAGCCATATAAATACTGTGGCTACAAGGGCAGGTCAGAGGCTAGGAATCCTGTGATGGGTAACTCACCCCCTGACTCCCCAAAGCCTGTCCACCATCTACAAGGCACAAGTCAGGAGTATGATGGAATACTCCCCACTTGCCTGGATAAGTGCAGCTACTACAACACTGAGGAAGCTGGACACCATCCAGAACAAAGCAGCCCACTTGATTGGCACCACATCCACAAACATTCACTCCCTCCACCACCGACGCAAGTAGCAGCAGTGTGTACCATCTACAAGATGCGCTGCAGGAATTCACCAAGGGTCCTTAGATAGCACCTTCCAAACCCATGACCACTACCATTTATTAGGACAAGGGCAGTAGATACATGGGAACACCACCACCTAGAAGTTGCCCTCCAAGTCACTCACCATCCTGACTTGGAAATATATTGCCATTCCTTCACTGTCGATGGGTCAAAATCCTGGAACTCCCTTCCTAACAGCACTGTGGGTGTACCTGGACTGCCGCGATTCAAGAAGGCAGCTCACCACCACCTTCTCAAGGGCAACTAAAGATGGGCAATAAATGCTGGCCCATCCAGCGAAGCCCATATCCCATGAATGAATTTTAAAAAAAAAGACCCATAAAAAACTGAAGGGGGAGAAAATGTAGTAATTGAAGGTATAGCCTCTCCAGCTGTCTATTAGGTGTCACATGATGTTCTTGGAGGCTCCGACCAACAAGCCCTTGGCAGGTGTAATCTCGGGGGGCGGGGCTTCCTGACAAGAGTTCTGATCGAGCATGTAGCACCTGAAAAGCTCTCTGCAATAAAGTTTATCTACTTCTGCTCTATCAAGTCATTTCAGAGAAAGAGAGGCTGAGGGGGGGGGGGAGGAAGACTGGAGGGGAGTGGGGAGAGGCTGGTGGAATGATGGGCTTGAAGTTGAGGTTGGGGGGGGCGGTGGGGGAAAGAGGCCCAAAACTTGACATTAGGGTGTGTAGGCTCAAGGCTTGAGTGGGATTCTAGTGTTTGCCCCAATACTGGGGTGGAGGCTGGCACATTGTCTCAGGTTGAATCATTTCCATAGCCTGGGGGATAGGGGGAAGGGTCCGGGCCAGCCTGAGACTTGGGTGCTGGTTGTTGTTGACTTATGGCAAGGTAAGTGGGATCTGGAAAGACCTGAAGTGAGGGCCACGGGGTGGTTGAGGTGTACTGCAAGATTGCGGTTTTAGCCATGCATTGGGTAGTGCAATTTTTTTTTTAAATTTTATTGTTCACAATATGTTTTTACTTTCTCCTGATCTCTCCTCTTCAGGTGTAAACCTTCCATGATGTCCAGTTGTCTTGGGCAGTTGCATGGCCTGAATGATGGGCAGGACCCTGTCCTGGCCATGGTGACTTCTCCTGGCAGTTTGTTGAGCTCCCCGTCATTGTTGACAATGAGCTGCTGGTAGTGGAGGCCGATGTGAGTCTTCTTGTTGTCCTGGGCCACATTGTTCATAAGCTCCTGGGTCTCGGCAATCAGGTACTCAGGAACAGCGGCCAAGTAGATAAGGGCTATTAGAAGGGAGTTCCAGGATTTTGACCGAGTGACAGCAAATGAATGGCAAATTAGTTGGAAGTCAGGATGGTGTGTGGTTTGGAGGGGAAATTGCAAGTGGTGGTGTTCCCATTTATCTGCTGCCCTTGTCTTTCTTTGTAGCAGGGGTCGCATGTTTAGAAGGTGCTGTCGAGGAACCTAGGTGAATTGCTAGCTTTCTACTTTCTAATTTTTTTAATAATTTCACTGCACTTTTACTTCTCAATGGTGCCACATTTACTTTCTTACTTAAATTGTTGACTATTTCTTTACCCGCACCCTTTGTTTTACCCAGAGTTACTGATCCTGGTGTAATCTGCACAGCAGAGACACAGGAGAATGATCAGAAGGAAGGGGTAACATGCCAGCTGAAATGGAATGGGTGAGGGAAGGTCGTAGAAAAACTTTCAAAAATAAGCAGTAAAATTTGTTTACTATTTCCATCGTAAGATGTAGGAAGCTGCATTGATAAACTCCTAGGTCGCTTTGCCTAATGATCACACCTAAAGATCACTTCCAAACACCGCTGATCACTTCCACAACTTTAACAAGCTGTGATTGCTTTTGTCGAGTGCTTCAATGGTGTGCAGTCAGTACTCATTCCGAATGACATCATTTGATGTCAGATGGAGCACTGATCGCTTTTAGCTATACTGCACATTGAATCAATGTCAGGTCTTTAAGTTAGGGAGGGGCCAGCAGGGATAGGATCTTCAGCCCTTCGAGCAGACTGGAATCATCCAATGCGGTGATCGACAGCGTCTCCAGCACAACCAATGCAGGTAGGATGGTGCGGTGTAGCATTTGGCAGATCAGAGCAGGAATTAACAGATCAGGGCAGAAATTGACAGAATGGAGTGGGAATTGACAAATTGGAGGACAAGCAACATACCTTAGCAGGAATTGACAGGCTGAAGTGGGAATCCACAGATCGGAGTGGTGATCCACAGATCAGAGCAGGAATCTACAGATTGGAGCCGGAATCCACAGATCGGAGTGGGAATCCACAGATCGGAGTGTGAATCCACAGATCGGAGTGTGAATCCACAGATCGGAGCGGGAATCCACAGATCGGAGTGGGAATCCACAGATCGGAGCGGGAATCCACAGATCGGAGTGGGAATCCACAGATCGGAGTGTGAATCCACAGATCGGAGTGGGAATCCACAGATCGGAGTGGGAATCCACAGATCGGAGTGGGAATCCACAGATCGGAGTGGGAATCCACAGATCGGAGTGGGAATCCACAGATCGGAGTGGGAATCCACAGATCGGAGTGGGAATCCACAGATCGGAGTGTGAATCCACAGATCGGAGTGTGAATCCACAGATCGGAGTGTGAATCCACAGATCGGAGTGTGAATCCACAGATCGGAGTGGGAATCCACAGATCGGAGTGTGAATCCACAGATTGGAGTGGGAATCCACAGATCGGAGTGTGAATCCACAGATCGGAGTGTGAATCCACAGATCGGAGTGTGAATCCACAGATCGGAGTGGGAATCCACAGATCGGAGTGGGAATCCACAGATCGGAGTGGGAATCCACAGATCGGAGTGGGAATCCACAGATCGGAGTGGGAATCCACAGATCGGAGTGGGAATCCACAGATTGGAGCTGTAACTCACAGATTGGAGCAGGAATCCACAGATCGGAGTGTGAATCCACAGATCGGAGTGGGAATCCACAGATCGGAGTGGGAATCCACAGATCGGAGTGGGAATCCACAGATCGGAGTGGGAATCCACAGATCGGAGTGGGAATCCACAGATTGGAGTGTGAATCCACAGATCGGAGTGTGAATCCACAGATCGGAGTGTGAATCCACAGATCGGAGTGGGAATCCACAGATCGGAGTGGGAATCCACAGATCGGAGTGTGAATCCACAGATTGGAGTGTGAATCCACAGATCGGAGTGTGAATCCACAGATTGGAGTGTGAATCCACAGATCGGAGTGGGAATCCACAGATTGGAGCAGGAATCCACAGATCGGAGTGGGAATCCACAGATCGGAGTGTGAATCCACAGATCAGAGTGGGAATCCACAGATCGGAGTGGGAATCCACAGATCGGAGTGGGAATCCACAGATTGGAGCTGTAACTCACAGATTGGAGCAGGAATCCACAGATCGGAGTGTGAATCCACAGATCGGAGTGGGAATCCACAGATCGGAGTGGGAATCCACAGATCGGAGTGGGAATCCACAGATCGGAGTGGGAATCCACAGATCGGAGTGGGAATCCACAGATTGGAGTGTGAATCCACAGATCGGAGTGTGAATCCACAGATCGGAGTGTGAATCCACAGATCGGAGTGGGAATCCACAGATCGGAGTGGGAATCCACAGATCGGAGTGTGAATCCACAGATTGGAGTGTGAATCCACAGATCGGAGTGTGAATCCACAGATTGGAGTGTGAATCCACAGATCGGAGTGGGAATCCACAGATTGGAGCAGGAATCCACAGATCGGAGTGGGAATCCACAGATCGGAGTGTGAATCCACAGATCAGAGTGGGAATCCACAGATCGGAGTGGGAATCCACAGATCGGAGTGGGAATCCACAGATTGGAGCTGTAACTCACAGATTGGAGCAGGAATCCACAGATCGGAGTGGGAATCCACAGATCGGAGTGGGAATCCACAGATCGGAGTGGGAATCCACAGATCGGAGTGGGAATCCACAGATCGGAGTGGAAATCCACAGATCGGAGTGTGAATCCACAGATTGGAGTGTGAATCCACAGATCGGAGTGGGAATCCACAGATTGGAGTGGGAATCCACAGATTGGAGTGTGAATCCACAGATTGGAGTGTGAATCCACAGATCGGAGTGTGAATCCACAGATTGGAGTGTGAATCCACAGATCGGAGTGTGAATCCACAGATCGGAGTGGGAATCCACAGATCGGAGTGTGAATCCACAGATCGGAGCAGGAATCCACAGATCGGAGTGGGAATCCACAGATAGGAGTGGGAATCCACAGATCGGAGTGGGAATCCACAGATCGGAGCGGGAATCCACAGATCGGAGTGTGAATCCACAGATAGGAGTGGGAATCCACAGATTGGAGCTGTAACTCACAGATTGGAGCAGGAATCCACAGATCGGAGTGGGAATCCACAGATCGGAGTGGGAATCCACAGATCGGAGTGGGAATCCACAGATCGGAGTGGGAATCCACAGATCGGAGTGGAAATCCACAGATCGGAGTGTGAATCCACAGATTGGAGTGTGAATCCACAGATCGGAGTGGGAATCCACAGATTGGAGTGGGAATCCACAGATTGGAGTGTGAATCCACAGATCGGAGTGTGAATCCACAGATCGGAGTGTGAATCCACAGATCGGAGTGGGAATCCACAGATCGGAGTGTGAATCCACAGATCGGAGCAGGAATCCACAGATCGGAGTGGGAATCCACAGATAGGAGTGGGAATCCACAGATCGGAGTGGGAATCCACAGATCGGAGCGGGAATCCACAGATCGGAGTGTGAATCCACAGATAGGAGTGGGAATCCACAGATCGGAGTGGGAATCCACAGATCGGAGCAGGAATCCACAGATAGGAGCGGGAATCCTTCTAACTGATAGTGGCCATGGGTTTGAAAGGTGCTGTCAAAGGAGCCTTGGTGAATTCCTGCAGTGCATCTTGTAGATGGTACACACTGCTGCTACCGTGCGTCAGTGGTGGAGGGAGTGAATGTTTGTGGATGTGGTGCCAATCAAGCAGGCTGCTTTGTCAGGGATGGTGTCCAACCTCTTGAGTGTTGTGGGAGCTGCACTCATCCAGGCAAGTGGGGAGTATTCCATTACACTCCTGAACTCCTGACTTGTGCTTTGTAGAAGGTGGATAGGCTTTGGGGAGTCAGGGGCTGAGTTATTTGTCACATGATTCCTAGCCTCTGACCTGCTCTTGTAGCCACAGTATTTATATGGCTAGTGCAGTTCAGTTTCAGGTAAATAGTAACTTCCAGAATGTTGATAGTGGGGTGTTCAGTGATGGCAATGCCATTGAATGTCAAGGGGCAATGATTAGATTCACTCTTGTTGGAGACGGTCATTGCCTGGCACTTGTGTGGCACGAATGTTACTTGCCCCTTGTCAGCCTAAGTCCAGATTTAGCTGCATTTGGACATGGGCTGCTTCAGTATCTGAGGAGTCGCGAATGGTGCTGAACATTGTGCAATCATCAGCAAACATCCCCACTTCTGACCTTAAGGTGGGAGGAAGGTCATTGATGAAGCAGCTGAAGATGGTTGGGCCGAGGACACTACCCTGAGGAAATCCTGCAGTGATGTCCTGGAGCTGAGATGTCTGACTTCCAACAACCACAACCAACTTCCTTTGTGTGAGGTATGACTACAACCAGTGGAGAGTTTTCCCCCTGATTCCCATTGACTCCAATTTTGCTACACTCAGTGTAATGCAGACCTGATGTCAAGAGCCGTCACTCACACCTCACTTCTGGAGTTCAGCTCTTTTGTCCATGTTTGAACCAAGGCTATAATGAGGTCAGGAGCTGAGTGGCCCTGGCAGAACCCAAACTGAGCTTCAGTGAGCAGGTTATTGCGAAGCAAATGCTGTATGATAGCACTGTCGATGACCCCTTCTCTTACTTTACTGATGATGGAGAGTAGACTGATGGGGCGGTAATTGGCCGGGTTGGATTTGTCCTGTATTTTGTGTACAGGACATACCTGGGCAATTTTCCACATAGTCAGGTAGATGCCAGTGTTGTAGCTGTACTGGAACAGCTTGGTTAGGGGCACGTCAAGTTCTGGAGAGCAAGTCTTCAGTACTATTGCCGGAATATTGTCAGGGCCCATAGCCTTTACAGTGCCTTCAGTTATTTCTTGATATCACATGGAGTGAATTGAATTGGCTGAAGACTGGCATCTGTGATGCTCAGACCCTCTGGAGGAGGCCAAGTTGGATCATCCACTCAGCACTTCTGGCTGAAGATTGTAGCAAGTGCTTCAGCCTTATCTTTTGCACTGATGTGCTGGGCTTCTCCATCATTGTGGATGGGGATATTTGTGGAGCCTTCTCCTCCAGTGGGTTGTTTAATTGTCCACCAACATTCACAACTGGATGTGGGAGCACGGCAGAGCTTAGATCTGATCCATTGGTCGTGGGATTACTTAGCTCTGTCTATCACTTGCTGCTGATGCAATTGGGCACACAAGTGCTCCTGTGTTGTAGCTTCAACAGGTTGACACCTCATTTTTAGGTATGCCTGGTGCTGCTCCTGACATGCCCTCCTGCACTCTTCATTGAACCAGGGTTGATCCCCTGGCTTGATGGTAATGGTAGAGTGGGGGAGATGCTGGACCATGAGGTTACAGATTGTGTTCGAGTACAATTCTGCTGCTGCTGATGGCCCACAGCACCTCATGGATGTCCAGTCTTGAGTTGCTAGATCTGTTCAAAATCTATCCCATTTAGCACAATGGCAGTGCCACACAACACGAAGGAGGGTATCCTTAATTTGGAGGTGGCACTTCATCTCCACAAGGACTGTGTGGTGTTCATTCCTACCAACACTGTCATGGACAGATGCATCTGCAGCAGGCAGGTGAGGTTGAGGCCGAGTATGTTCTTCCCTCCTGTTGGTTCCGTCACTACCTGCCGCAGACCCAGTCTAGCAGCTATGTCCTTTAGGGCACGGGCTGCTTGGTCAGTAGTGGTGCTACCAACCAGTCTTGGTGATGGACATTGAAGTCCCCCACCCAGAGTACATTCTGCTCCCTTGCCACTCTCAGTGCTTCCTCCAAGAGGTGCTCAACATGGAGGAGCACTGGTTCATCAGCTGAGGGAGGGCGCTACATGGTAATCTGTAGGAGGTTTTCTTGCCCATGTTTGACCTTTTGCCATGAGACACATGGGGGTCTGGAGTCAATGTTGAGGACTCCCAGGCAACTCCCTCCCAACTGTAAACCATTGTACCGCCATTTCTGCTGGGACTGTCCTACTGGTGGAATGGGACATACCCAGGTGTGGTAATTATGATTTTATTTAGTGTGTAATATACCTTTAAGAATAATACTTGTTAAGCAAGATCACAAAATCTTTAGCACCCTATAGGAGAGTAGCATGGGCTACATCTGTAGTTAGTAGTGTAGAGATCGGGTTTGAAGTAAAAGCACACATGTAGTTGCTGCTGAGTAGCTTTGTAAGTAATCTTGAAGTTTCCTAAGAAGTGTCTGCTGATCAACTCTATCAATAGTACCAATTCGGCCACCACTCACAACAAACTGGTGATGAGGATCCACAGGATCCAACAAACTGGCGAAGAGGATAAAACACACATAAACAGAAGAAATCAAGTGAAAAGAAATTGACACTGTACCTCGCCCAGTAATTTTAAGTGGAAATTCCATTCAAATTGAAGAATTAATTCCCTCTCAGAATGCCACAATTTGGTAGAATTGATCCTTTCGATCCGGCCACGGATGTTTGGTCTCAATACATTGAATGCTTCGCACTCTGTTTTCCAAGCAAGCGGATTACAGGGGAAGAGAAGAGGTGAGCGATCCTCTTAAGTACATGTGGGAATAAAGCCTATGGCTTGATTTGTCGTTTAACAGCACCCAGTGCCCCAGGTTCAAAAAATTTTGATCAATTAGTAGACCTCGTGAAGGGTGATTATCAACCAAAGCCCTCAGTAATGATGCAAAGGTTCAAGTTTAACTCAAGAAATAGAGCACCGGGGACACAGTTGAATGCTATGTAGCATGTTTGAAACAGTTAACAGAACATTGTGAGTTTGGTACATCCCTAAATGACATGCTCAGAGATCTTTTAGTGTGCGGTGTGAATGAGGATACGATTCAGAAGAGATTATTGTCTAAAGTGAATTTGGATTTCAAGAAGGTGCTAGAGATAGCACAGGCCATGGAAAGCACAGTAAGGATTCAAAATCCATACAGGGTGTGCAAAATGGCGTCATCCTCCACACCGGGTGGGAAACCCCAGTCAAAAAGCGTGCAAAATTGCAGGACTCTGCCGAGAAGTGGGAAGCAGACCCTGGTAGCTGGAAAATGAAAAAAAGCTTAGCAGAAAAAACAAAGAATAATTTCAATAGAGGTGGAAACAAGCAGTCTTATAACAATTGGCAGTTTAAAAACAGCAAATGTTATTATTGTCATGGAAATGGACATGTAATGAGAAAGTGCAAGGAAAGATTCAAACTGACTTTTAAACAAAAGAAAAAACCCAGTGAGGTCTACAATGTAGAAGAGGCAGAAACAACCAATTTAGATATTTACCCATTGTTTATTCTGAAAGTTGGAAAGACAGAACCAACATTTGTCACAGTGAAAGTAAATAGCAGACCTATTAGAATGGAAATGGACACGGGAGCTTCCACTACAGTAATTGGGGAATACATCTTCAGATATTTGAATAATGGTAAACACCAATTAAATTTAGAAGAAACAGCCGCCAAGCTCAAAACATAAATGGGTGAAGACTTTCAAGTCAGAGGCATACGTAGAGTAGTTGTCCATTATGGAAGCCAATCAGCAAAGCTACCCTTAATGGTGGTAGCAGGCAAGGGGCCAAGCCTCCTGGGGAGAAACTGGCTAAAGGAAATTAAGTTAGAATGGGCTGAAATTTTCCAGTTGAGAGCAAATGGGTTTCAGAGCTATTCAAAAGTATGCCATGGATGAAGGATGAACTGGGGAAAATACAGGGTCTGCAGGCCAAGATTCATGTGGATCCAGAAGCAACTCCTCGCTTCATGAAGGTGAGAGCAGTGCCATATGCCCTGCAAGAAAAAGTTGGCATTGAGGTGAACAGAGTAGAGGAACTGGGCGTTATACAAGATGTTCAGTTCTCACAAGGGGCAGCACCCACAGTCCCTGTCCTTAAACCTGACCAAAGCGTCCGCATTTGTGTAGACTACAAACTGACAATTAATAAAGTACCTAAGCTAGACAGGCACCCCATTCCAAAAATCAAAGGCCTGTATACCAAGCTGACAGGAGGAAAATGTACACAAAGCTTGACATGAGTTATGCTTATCAACAACTAGAGTTGGATAATGCCTCCCAGGAATTTGTCACAATTAATACCCACAAAGGGCTGTACCAATTTACACAATTGCCTTTCGGTGCCTCCTCTGCTTGTGCCATCTTTCAGAGAACAATGCAAAGCTTACTGCAGGGATTGCCCCAGGTTGTAGTCTATTTACATGATGTAATAGTGGCAGGATTCACTGAAAAGGAGCATTTGGAAAACTTAGAAGAAGTCTTGGAACGTTTCTTGCAAACTGGAGTGCGTTTAAAAAAAGAAAAGTGCACGTTCCAAGTGAGGGAGGTAATCTATTTGGGTCACCGGGTAGATTCACAGAGCCTCCGCTCGGTTGAGGAGAAAGTTGATCAACTACTGTGGGCAGTTCTTACCCAATTTTCTACAGTGCTGGACCCCCTGCATTCTCTACTCAAAAAGACCCAACGTTGGTCTTGGGAGGCACCCCAGAAAGAAGCTTTCATAAAGTTGAAACAATTGTAGTACTTGTCCAATCTATTAATGCATTATCACCAGACAAAAGAATTGGTGTTGACATGTGATTCATCCCTCTACAGAGTGGGAGTAGTGCTCTGCCATCGGATAGATGATGGCACAGAATGGTCTATAGGTTACGTATCAAGAACACTCACCACAGCAGAAAAGGTATACTCACAAGTAGAAAAAGAAGGCCAATCAATCATTTTTGGTGTCAAGAAATTTCACCAGTACGTACACAGCTGCCATTTTACAGTCATTTCAGACCACACACAACATTGCCATGATTGTTCAGTGAAGACAAGGCTACACCCCTCAAAGCCTCGGCAAGAATACAACGATGGGCTTTAATCCTGGCAGCATCTGAGTACACTTTCATACATAGGCCTGGAAATCAAATCACAAATGTTGATGCCCTTAGTCATTTGCCTTTACAAGAAAATGAGGAGCACGGTCCAGTTCCACAGGAACTTGTTTTACTGTTTAAATTTCTTAGATTCCTCACTGGTATGCGCTCGATAAATCAGAGACTGGACAGGTCGGGACCTAGTCCTATCTCAAGTACGAGAACAAGTGCTAGATGGTTGGTCACAAGAGCTGTATCTGTCGAAATGAAACCGTACTGCAACAGAAGACATGAAATAATCAGCCAGGATGGCATCTTATTGTGGGGAGCACGAGCGATAGTTCCTGCAAAGAGAAGGGAGACACTTAATTGAACCACACAGTGCCCATTCAGGAATTTACCGAAAGAAGGCCATAGCACACAACTATCTATCATGGCCTGGGATGGATGGCGAAATAGGGAATTTAGTAAAGCACTGTGTGCAATGTCAGCAATTGCAAAAGTTGCCAGTGACAGCTCCATTACACCCATGGGAGAGGCCAGAAAGACCCTGGGTGGGACTTTTCATGTAAACAATGTTTCTGTTCATTGTCGACGCCCATTCAAAATGGATGGACATATATGAGGTGAAGTCACCAACATCTTCTACTACAATTGAGAAGTTATGTCAAAGTTTTGCCATTAACGGACCACCAGAAGCAGCCGTTTCCAATAACGGCACAGCATTTATGAGTGCTGAGTTTCAACAGTTTATCAGCCTCAATGTTATCATTCATGTAAAAACTTCACTGTATCACCCTTCCTCAAATGAACTGGTCGAAAGGGCAGTTCAAACATTCAAGGCAGGCATGAAGAAGCTAACTGGAGATTCCTTAGCAATCAAGCTAGCACACTTTCTTTTCCATTATAGGACCACCCCTCACACAACACCAGGTGTCACACCTGCGGAGTTATTGTTGAAACGCTGTCTCAGGACAAGATTGAGCTCAGTAATGCCAAATTTAGAGGGGAAAGTGGAAAGGAAACAGGGAAGTCAGAAAACTAGACACAACTGGCATGGTCGCGCAAGAAAATTTACCGTGGGAGAGGCAGTATACGTGAAGAACTTTGGAGAAGGACCTAAGTGATTACCGGATGAAATAAGTGCAATGACTGGACCTCTATCTTAACATGTGGAGGTGAAAGGCTAAGTCATACAGAGACATGTGGATCATCTAAGGAAAAGAGAAACAAATCACCCAGAATTCATTCCACCAGTGCTCACAACCAGGTCAGCATTTCCTGTTGAGAGAACCCAGTACAGAAGTGTCTGGTGTTCCTGTAAGAGTTGAGGATACAGAACTGCAGGTGCCCACTGAAGCACCTGATGTTCAGGCAACTCCAGAAAAGGAGGTTCCTGACAAAGCATCTGAAGCTGTAGAGCTGAGACATCCTACACACATGAGAAAACCCTCAGAAAGATCGAACTTGTAAATTACTTACCAGAGTAAATATTTTGCAGTCCTGAGAAAATTGTATTTGTAAATATAAAATGTATATCCGAGTAATGGGGGAGGGATGTGGTAATTATGGTTTTATTTAGTGTAATATACCTTTAAGAATAATGCTTGTTAAGGAAGATCATATGATCTTTAGTACCCAATAGGAGAGTAGCACGGACTACCTCTGTAGTTTGGTAGTGTAGAGAAACTTAAAGTTTCTACCTAAGAAGTGTCTGCTAATCAACTTTATCAATAGTACCAATTTGGCCACCTCTCACAACAAACTGGTGTCAAAGATCCACAGAATCCATCACCAGGGATGGTGATGGTGGTGCCTGGGACATTATTTCCATGATTCCCTGAGGATGACTATATCAGGCTGTTGCTTAGCTAGTCTGTGAGACAGCTCTCCCAATTTTGGCACAAGCCCCCAGATGTTAGTAAGGAGGATTTTGCAGGGTCAACAGGGCCTTTGCCATTGTTATTTCTGGTGCCTAGGTCAATGCCGGATGGGCTGTCTGGTTTCATTCCTTTTTTGAGACTGAGTGGCTTGCTAGGCTATTTCAGAGGGTACTTAAGAGTCAACCACAATGGTGTAGGTCTGGAGTCATATGTAGGCCAGACCAGGTAAAGACAGCAGATTTCCTTCCCTAAAGGACATTAGTGAACCAGATGGGTTTTTACAACAATCAACAATGGTTTCATGGTCACCATTAGACTTTTAATTCCAGGTTTTTATTGAATTCAAATTCCACCATCTGCCATGCTGGGATCCGAACCCAGGTCCGCAGAATATTACCATGGCTCTCTGGATTACTAGTCCAGCAACAATATCACTACACCATTGCCTCCCCTAGCTGGCCTAGCCAGTGATGCCCACATCCTATGAATGAATAAAATAAGACTCGCCGAAGCTCCTTAGACAGCACCTTCCAAACTCACAACCACTGCCATCTAGAAGGACAAGGTCAACAAACACATAAGAACACCACCATCTGGAAATTCCCCTCGAAGCCACACACCATCCTTACTTGAAAATGTATCACTATTCCTTCATTGTCACTGGGTCAAAATCTTGGAACTCCCTCCCTAACTGCACCACATGGACTGCAGTGGTCCAAGAAAGCGGCTCACCGCCATATCCACAAGGGCAATTAGGAATGGGCAAGAAATGCTGGCCTGGCCAGTGGTGCCCAGCTCCCATAAGTTAGTAAAAAATAATGTTCACCTATACCAGGTGATATCAGGGTCAGCCTCTATGTCATCCCAAGGTCAAGTGAACATAAGAACTTAGGACACAGGAGCAAGGATTTAGTGTTCGAGCGTGCTTTGTCATTCAACATGATCATGGTTGACCTTCCATCCCAACTCCACCCTCCCCCATTATTCCTATATCCCTTAATTCCCCTAGCACCCAAAAATCTATCAACCACTGTCTTGAATATGCTCAATGACTGAGCATCTACAGCTTTCTGTGGTAGACAATTCTAAAGATTCATAACTCTTTGAGTGCAGACATTTCTCTTCATCTCAGTCCTAAATGGCTGTCCCCTTATTCTGAGACTATGCCCCTGTGTTTTACAGTCCCCAGCCAGGGGAAATATTTCCTCAGCATCTATGCTAACAAGTTCCTTAAGAATTTTATATGTTTCAATTATATCACCTGTCATTCTTTTAAACTCCAGGGAATCAATCTCTCCTCACAGGACACTCACATCATGCGAGGAACCAGTCTAGTGAATCTTTATTGTAGTGGACTTCTAAAACTCATCTTTAGGCCATACTCATAAAGAATGACTATTTTAGTTAGGTACCTGAGTTCAGCCAGTATTCCCTAAAAACAAAGGAAATTACAACAGGAGAAAGTAACACCCTAACTGCTGTGTTATAATGGTAATGGGTAAAGCTGGAGTATAGTATAAATTATGTTAAACCTTTATAAATCATTGCTCAGGCCTCAGCTGGAGTATTCCATCTAATTCTGGGAACCCCAATTTAGGAATGATGTCAAGGTCTTACAGAGGATGTAGAAGAGACTTACTAGAATGGTACCAGGGATGAGGGGCTTCAGTTACATGGAGAGAGAAGAGCAGCAAGGACTTTTCTCCTTGGAACAGGTTAAGGGGAGATTAAATATAGTTGCTCAAAGTCCCAAAGGTTTCTCATGGGACACAAAAAGGAAGGCTTGCATTTATATAGTGCTTTTCACAGCCTCTGGACACCCCAAAGCACTCTACAGCCAATGACATATTTTTGAAACGTAGGCAATGTTGTAATGTAGGAAAAGAGGCAGACAGGTTATGAATAGCAAGCTCCCACGTATAGCAATGTTTTAGTGATGTTCTTTGAAGGTTAAATATTGGCCAGGACCCTGGAGATAACTAAAACAAAAACAGAATTACCTGGAAAAACTCAGCAGGTCTGGCAGCATCGGCGGAGAAGAAAAGAGTTGACGTTTCGAGTCCTCATGACCCTTCGACAGAACTTGAGTTTGAGTCCAAGAAAAAGCTGAAATATAAGCTGATTTAAGGTGTGTGTGTGGGGGGCGGAGAGATAGAGAGACAGAGAGGTGGAGGGGGGGGGTGTGGTTGTAGGGACAAACAAGCAGTGATAGAAGCAGATCATCAAAAGATGTCAACGACAATAGTACAGTAGAACACATAGGTGTTAAAGTTGGTGATATTATCTAAACGAATGTGCTAATTAAGAATGGATGGTAGGGCACTCAAGGTATAGCTCTAGTGGGGTTTTTTTATAATGGAAATAGGTGGGAAAAGGAAAATCTTTATAATTTATTGGAAAAAAAAAGGAAGGGGGAAACAGAAAGGGGGTGGGGATGGGGAAGGGAGCTCACGACCTAAAGTTGTTGAATTCAGTATTCAGTCCGGAAGGCTGTAAAGTCCCTAGTCGGAAGATGAGGTGTTGTTCCTCCAGTTTGCGTTGGGCTTCACTGGAACAATGCAGCAAGCCAAGGACAGACATGTGGGCAAGAGAGCAGGGTGGGGTGTTAAAATGGCAAGCGACAGGGAGGTTTGGGTCATTCTTGTGGACAGACCGCAGGTGTTCTGCAAAGCGGTCGCCCAGTTTACGTTTGGTCTCTCCAATGTAGAGGAGACCACATTGGGAGCAACGAATGCAGTAGACTAAGTTGGGGGAAATGCAAGTGAAATGCTGCTTCACTTGAAAGGAGTGTTTTGGTCCTTGGACGGTGAGGAGAGAGGAAGTGAAGGGGCAGGTGTTGCATCTTTTGCGTGGGCATGGGGTTGTGCCATAGGAGGGGGTTGAGGAGTAGGGGGTGATGGAGGAGTGGACCAGGGTGTCCCGGAGGGAGCGATCCCTACGGAATGCCGATAAGGGGGGTGAAGGGAAGATGTGTTTGGTGGTGGCATCATGCTGGAGTTGGCGGAAATGGCGGAGGATGATCCTTTGAATGCGGAGGCTGGTGGGGTAATAAGTGAGGACAAGGGGGACCCTATCATGTTTCTGGGAGGGAGGAGAAGGCGTGAGGGCGGATGCGCGGGAGATGGGCCGGACACGGTTGAGGGCCCTGTCAACGACCGTGGGTGGAAAACCTCGGTTAAGGAAGAAGGAGGACATGTCAGAGGAACTGTTTTTGAATGTAGCATCATCGGAACAGATGCGACGGAGGCGAAGGAACTGAGAGAATGGGATGGAGTCCTTACAGGAAGCGGGGTGTGAGGAGCTGTAGTCGAGATAGCTGTGGGAGTCGGTGGGTTTGTAATGGATATTGGTGGACAGTCTATTACCAGAGATTGAGACAGAGAGGTCAAGGAAGGGAAGGGAAGTGTCAGAGATGGACCACGTGAAAATGATGGAGGGGTGGAGATTGGAAGCAAAATTAATAAATTTTTCCAAGTCCTGATGAGAGCATGAAGCGGCACCGAAGTAATCATCGATGTACCGGAGAAAGAGTTGTGGAAGGGGGCCGGAGTAGGACTGCAACAAGGAATGTTCCACATACCCCATAAAGAGACAGGCATAGCTGGGGCCCATGCGGGTACCCATAGCCACACCTTTTATTTGGAGGAAGTGAGAGGAGTTGAAGGAGAAATTGTTCAGCGTGAGAACAAGTTCAGCCAGACGGAGGAGAGTAGTGGTGGATGGGGATTGTTCGGGCCTCTGTTCGAGGAAGAAGCTAAGGGCCCTCAGACCATCCTGGTGGGGGATGGAGGTGTAGAGGGATTGGACGTCCATGGTGAAGAGGAAGCGGTAGGGACCAGGGAACTGGAAATTGTTGATGTGACGTAAGGTGTCAGAGGAATCACGGATGTAGGTGGGAAGGGACTGGACAAGGGGAGAGAGAAGGGAGTCAAGATAACGAGAAATGAGTTCTGTGGGGCAGGAGCAAGCTGAGACGATCGGTCTACCGGGGCAGTTCTGTTTGTGGATTTTGGGTAGGAGATAGAAGCGGGCCGTCCGAGGTTGGGCGACTATCAGGTTGGAAGCTGTGGGAGGGAGATCCCCAGAGGAGATGAGGTCAGTGACAGTCCTGGAAACAGTGGCTTGATGTTCAGTGGTGGGGTCATGGTCCAGGGAGAGGTAGGAGGAAGTGTCTGCGAGTTGACGCTCAGCCTCCGCGAGGTAGAGGTCAGTGCGCCAGACAACAACAGCACCACCCTTGTCAGCGGGTTTAATGACAATGTCAGGGTTGGACCTGAGAAAATGGAGTGCAGTAAGTTCAGAGAGAGACAGGTTAGAATGGGTGAGAGGAGCAGAGAAATTAAGACGAGAAATTGAGTTATCCCTGGGGATAACTCCCTTGCTTTTCTTTCAAAATAGTGCCATGGGGTCTTTTACATCCACCTGATTCTACGGCTGTACTACTCCCAGCCATCCAATTAAGTAGAGGAATCATGTGCCCACAATGTCATACCACCAAAGGATAATCCCCTATAGCTGTAGTTTTTGTCAGTGAAACGAACAGTCTGAACTCAACTGTGCTCCCAATGTGACAAAAAGAGGCGTCATTCACAATCCTTTTTGTCCCTGAAGAGCATATTTCCATACATATCAATTAAGTCGAGCTGTTAATTGCTAGTTGTTTGAATGTATATATGATGAGTGTTGGTTACTGTAATTCAGCAGCAGTCTAATTATCAGTAAACTGATATTTACAACTGAATTTACAATAGGCTTTGCTGAAAAGAGATCGGAATCAGGCTTAGTTTTAAGATTCTCTGCTAACCTGTTAACTCTTCTGTTGCTTCTAATTTGGAATTCGGGAGGCTGCTTCTGGCACTTAAAAGTGTTTTTTAAATCCATTTTAAGGAGTTACCAGCAGGAGTGCTGGGAGATTGCTCACTGTTTGCGGAATCCAAGAACAATATAAAAACAGTACAAGAAAAGCAAATGACTGCGGATGATGGAAAACTGAAATAAAGACAGAAGATTGCTGGAGAAAACTCAGCGGATTAGGCAGCATATCTGAAAAGAGGAACAGAGCTTCTGGTCAGGTTGGTGGCCCTCTCATTAGAGCTGGAAGATAAAATCAGTTGTTCTTACTTTATAGACAGTGCTAAACTCTACCAGCATGATGGGAATAGAGGATGTGATGATATTCTGGAACAGTGCAACACACTGTCCTTCTCCCTCTCTGATCTCCATAAAAGTCTTTTCATTGAAGGCATGTTTGAGGTGCTTTAACAGCATGGCACCAGTTTGGGTCTTTTCTCCCCATTTCCATTTTCACCCATCACCATTCTCCATCAAGGATCAGGTAAATATGGAGGCAGCCATAGCTTCATGGGAAGTAGGGTCCACATTGCCATGGGAGCAAGGCAAGTCAAGCAATTTATTTTCAAAGTACAACTGACAGCAAGAAACACACTTCTGTCATTGGCTATGCTTTTAAATCTTTTCATTGGCAATAAATAAATCAATAAATTAGCATTTTTGTTGAGTGATGGCACACTGGTCTAAGATATCCCACTGAACGGTGATGTGCTCTAATGGTTCCTTGTCACTGTCTTTTATTCTGTTACAATCTGTTGTAGTTAATTTATGGATTGGTTTGGTAGTTCTACTTGTGTTTCTGTGTATGTTATTGTAACTGCTGGTTGAATGTGCAGCTGACCCCAAACTGGTGCCAAGCTGTTAGCACACCTTAAAATGCAATTAGGAGTGAAGACTTTAACCCTGTCAGTTGAGGTGGATTCAAATCCAGGTCACAGAGGGAGAAGGGTAGTCTGTACCCAATGTGCCACACAGTCATCACATTCCCCTATCTCCATATACCAATGGAACTTAGCATTGTCTATGAAACAAATGCTGTTTTGAACCTCCAGTTCTGATGAAAGATATTGAAATGTTGTGCTGAATTTTACAGCAATAATGCGCTGCAGGTGGCCTTCAGGAGGTAAGGGTTGGACTTATGCCCCTCAGTATGAAGATGTCCTGCCCTCGTGAGCTGCTGGCCGATCATGTTGGCTGGCAGCTCCAGCAGTCCCAGCAGTCTCAGAGTTCAGTAGTGGGTGCTCCTGGGACTGCAAAGAAGCTCAGGAAGAAGATCAATGTATCCTGGACTAAAGTTGCTCCCATGGCTTTAGGGCAAAAAGGGATTGGGGAAAAAAATATATATATAAATATAAATATAAAAACAAAAAACTGCGGATGCTGGAAATCCAAAACAAAAACAGAATTACCTGGAAAAACTCAGCGGGTCTGGCAGCATCGGCAGAGAAGAAAAGAGTTGACGTTTTGAGTCGTCATGACCCTTCGACAGAACTGATTGGGGATTGGGGAACATAAGGAGGGAGGCGAGGGGAGTGAGGCAAGTTTTCAAGACTAGGCGGGCAGGAACAACATCTTGGGAGTTGATCCCGATGTGCACAGGGCACACCCCCTTCCTTGCTGCCTTTTCCACAAAGTTATTTAAAAAACAGCCTTTTGAATCTCGCTCGCCTGTCTACTCTAACTGTTTTATGACATGGGCAGCATATTCTTTGGGTCAATTGACTTGTTAAGAAGCTCAATTGCCCATTGATTATTTATTTGAAACTGGTGGGCAGGCTTCCAATTTTGGTGCCCACCCACCTACCATGACTGGATTGGGAGTGGGCAGAAAGGTGGATTGTTATCCAACTGTCATGTTTTACATGCTACACCTGCCATCCCCACGGCCAATAACACACCAAGCGGGGTCTATAAAATCCAGCCCGATAACATTGTTTTTCTCTCCACAGATGCTGCCTGGGCTGCTGAGTGCTTTTATTTCCAATTTCTAGCCTGTTTACTGAGCTCCTCTCTTATGTTAAAATGCACAGCGTTCTTATGGTAGCATTTGTCTTATGACAGTCAACCTTTGCTAATTTTCACTCTTGATAATTCCAGATCACCTATTCCAATAGTGTTCTAAAGCTTAGTCATTCCATCCTCAGCTCGGGGGCAAATTAAACAGTAAATGGATGGTTTGATCTCTTTTTCTGCTTTTGAACTTGGGTTGATTGACATAACATCATTCTTTGGAGCCTTTTGAGTACACTTATTGGACTTTATTCCAAAACAGCTTCAAGTGGTTCTGAGAGCACTTTTCATAGTGATTCTCTTTCCAAAGACTTGCCGTGAAAACATCCAAACCATATTTATTTGATCTGAGCATAGCTTATCTCTGCTTTGGTTAGAGATTTTGAGCATAAGTTACAGGTTAACCTAGCATGAAACATGCCCCAAGCCCTCACTCAGATGTGTTGCACTGTAGACATATCTCCTTGTTGACATCAAAGTATTTCAATACTGCTCCTTGAAAGATGATCTTCTTGACTTCAGCTAAAGACTTCTGATGTTCACATCCCATATATATTAAATTTATTAAGTCAGTAGGTCTTGAAGATGATCAATTACCTCTAGTACTCTTGCAGGTAATATGTCATTCCAATAATGGTCTGCATGCCTTGTTTATCACTTAAATGCTGCTTCAACTTGAGCAAGGATCTGCTTTTAGACCATCTACAGAGAGTTTGGCCAGAACATGTCACTCCTCCTTCCTTGAATTTTATTTTATTCTTGTTCAATCTGAGACCTTTTTCTTGGCAATACTGCAGCAATGATTCCAGTTTCTTATCACAGTCTCATTTAGTTGCAATATAGACCAAAATGTCATCTGCTGTGACAGTGACTCCTTCTACATTTTCCAATGACCCATGATGCCTCCTCACAGCCATATGTATCTTACCAAGTTGTGTTGTAAAGCTAGTCAAAAGATTTGACTTTCAAATTATACACTTTCTTTACAGGCACAAGTATGAATAATTTCAAATATAAAAACAGAAAATGCTGGAAATACTCAGCAGGTTAGAGAGCAGCTGTGGAGAGAGAAAGAGTCTCAGTTGCCTGCACTGAAGTCACCAAATAACGATGTCCAAAGCTGATCGAGCCATTGAGGCGTAGGGGAAATGGATGTGGTTGAGGCCTTTCAGTCATACAGCCAAGCCATTGGAGCAAGGAGCCTCTGCCTCTGAAGGCCACCAGGCCTGCAGCTGGGAGGCCACCTTGACTGAGCTGAAAGCCTTCGCTATCAGTGGGGAGTCACTCTGACAATGGGACAATACCAATGCTATCGAGGGGTATTAATTGCTCTACTTGTCTGTCCACCTCCCTATTTACCCAGCTCCACCTCCAACTCCATCTCCAAAGGGCTGCGAAAATTCAGACCAATGTTTCATGTCAATGGCCTTTCAAAAAGTCATCAGCTTGAAAGAGTAACTTGGGTTCTCTCTCCACAGCCGCTGCCTGACCTGAGTGTTTGTAACATTTCCAGTTTTATTTCAGATTTCCAACATCATCAGCTTTTTTATAAATAGTTCCATTTTCATTATTTCAGCCAGACCATTGTCTGTGGTGCCAAATGGATGATGATTATATTTGAGTGCTTTGTTATTTTGGATCAATCACAAGTGTACTTACCATTTCCTTTTTATTATCACCACCACTATGGGAACCAATCAGTGCTTTCATATCAACAAGCTTATTAATGGGTCTCTTGACAGGATTTTTACAGCTTTATGGCTGGCAATTGTCTAGCAAGGGGGTTCTTGGGATCAATTTGAAGCTGCAGGATGTCTTCTAGCCTCCACTTGCTGGTACTTGGCCATTATGTGACCTGTAATGAACCCACCATCTTCTTGTGATTCACTGTCACAGCTGCATAGGACCCTAATACCTCATATCCAATTAGATCTATGCTCTCTTTCCTATTGTTGGGATTCTTAAAACTGACTGTTTTTTTGCCCAAAGGCTTTCTTTCTCTTTTGTTGAACATGACAATGACATGTTGGAAGCCTGATTTTCTCTGCTACTTGGATCATCAAACAGTCTCAAATATTCATTCTCAGGTAGAACATTGACAGTCGCATAATAATCTAGCAGAAATCTGACTTGTTTGTTGTTCATGAGCATACTGCCTACAACCTGTTCACAAACTGGACTTCTGCAGATCCAATAACTTCAAACAAGAGAATGTGCTTTTGATCCGAATGTGATCTCCATCCAAATTGCAATTAGCTTCATGTACAACATGCTGCTTCTATTTGCCTTTATTCCAATTTGTGGACTTTGGGCATTTGGTTGAGAAATGGTTGAGTTCTCTATATGCATTGCACTTCTGACCTCAAACATAACAGGCTTCATTCTTTCTGATATGACATTTCCCATAGCAATTCATGATCCTTGCAAAATTTCTTAGCCATTTCATTTACAAATAAAACTACGATCTTGCTAAGAACAATCTCTATATTTATCTTGCTTTTATCTATATTAAACTTAAGACCATCAAATATTTTCAGTGTTCCTTTTCTCAAACTGTTAATTAGAATTACTGTTCAGACATCTTTTAACTTTTTAATGTGATTTAATGAACACTTGCAATTTTTCTCACATTAGTTTAAATCTTTTCTAGTTGATGCCTAGCTTACCTATTACCTTTAGTTTTGGCTGGAAATGGTACATTTTTAAATAATAGGGGTGCAGCAACTGAACATTAACCAAACTCCCTGTACATAATCTTTTCATTTGCTGTCTTTAAAATTACTGGTACAGAGACTGAGATCAGGACATAGTGAAAGGAAAAAACATACAGGCTCTAGACTTTCATCTTGCAGGAAACTGCTTTCTTGATTTTAAGCAGTTTCTATTTTCTGTATCTCATTTTAAAATGTTCCAGTAAATACATAGTGAATTATTTCTACACTGATTCCATGTAGTGTTTGCCGTCACATTCTGGTACTAACATTGTAGGAAAGGCTTCAGTGCTTCAAACATGTGGTTTGCATTCATCAGCTTTCTGTTGTGTTTAGCCTGCAGTTATCAATCATACAAACATTGCCAGGTCAGAAGGAAGAGTTTGGGAACTTCCAATGCATAAAAATCAGTACAAAATTAAACCAATAGTAATAGAACTGTAACACTGAATCTCTGACCTGCAATCTCCATTGAGTGTGGCTGCCCTATTGGGTCCATGGGATCAGTGAATTTACAGAATATTGTGTTTATAGTAAGTTGAAAAAGAACTGGATATGGGAGCATAGTACCTGAACAAATAGTGACTATTAGCACAATAGAGGGAGTGGGGGAACAAGGACCAGAGTCGGGGTTGGGGGTTGGTGTGGCTGGCAGACAGTACCTGTGGGCATGTAGGGGTGATGGAGATTGCTGATGTGGGGTATCTTAGATAGAAGAGGTATCAGAGTTTGAAAAGTGAAAGAGAATGAGGCAAATTTTAACTAAACAAATGGGTGGATTTGGATTGGGTGGAGGGTTAAAGTCTCAAAAATCTGTTTCCCGACCTGTCCCAACTCAACCATTTCTGGCTTTAGCCGAGGCAGAAGTTAGCCAGGTGACCGTCCTTTTCTAAAGAGACTGGTTTTAATTTTAAGGACAGAAAATGAGGCTGCGGCAAAACCATCGCCAAATCCCCACCGTCAACATCCTGGAGATTACTATTGACGAGAAACTGAACTGGGCCAGCCATATAAATATTGTAGCTACAAGAGCAGGCCAGAGGCTGGGAATTCTGCAGTGAGTAGCTCACCTCTTGTCTCCCCAAAGCCTGTCCACATCTACAAGGTGCAAGTCAGACGTGAGATGGAATACTCTCCATTTGCCTGGATGAGGGTAGTTCTAACAACATTCATGAACCTCGATACCAACCAGGACAAAGTAGTCCACTTGATCAGCACCTCATCCTTTACCTCAAACAGCCACTCCCTCCACCATTGGTACACAGTGGCAGCAGTGTGTACCATCTACAAGATGCACTGCAGCAACTCACCAATAATCCTTAGATAGCATCTCCAAAACCTGCAACCTCTACCACCATAAGGACAAGGACAACAGAAGCATGCAGACACCATCACCTTCAAGTTCCCCTCCAGGCCACACACCATCCTGACATAAAACCAAGGGGAAAATTTTCCCCCCATTTGGGGGGAAGCGCAGGAGTGGGCACGGGCAATCAGGGACGTGCCGCCATCTTACGAAAGAGCGCACTGATCTCCCTCAGGCTAAGTGCTGCCTCAGGGGATTGGCTCCAAATTTAAAAATGTTAAGCAAATGATATCAACATTTCCCTGACATGTCCTTTCATGTGACACTGTCACATGAATTGGGACATGTCAATCTCTTTTACTGAAACCTTTATTAAATATTTAAAAACCCTCATGAAACCTCATCCCGCCCATGGATGGGGTTTCATGCTTTTTCTTAAGCCCGCCAAGGCTCCTGGCCTGCCCGCCAACCCTAAGGTTGGATGGGTAGGTCCATTAATGAGGTTAATTACTTTTTAAATGGCCTCAATAGACCGTTGACAGGTTGGCGGGCGCACAGCTGACTCGGCTGTGCCCCCACTGACCTGAAAATGGAAATGACATGGAGCAGCATCAGGAGTTCCACCCCACATCATCCCGTGTCATTTTATGCATCGGTGAGCGGGCCCTACCCCCACCCCCCCACCCCCCCCCCCCCCCCCCCACGCGATGACTGGAAGATCCTCCCCTATATTACCAAAGGTATTTAGCCAAAGAAAAATAAATGCTTGGAATGATCTACCAATAAGGTGGTAGAGCCAGGAATGACTGGAGTTATTCAACATAAAATTAAATACATTCTCCTGACGGCCTGGTGAGATAACCTGATGAGAAGCCCACTCACACGAAGCAGGAACATCCCATTTTGCATCCCCTCTGTGCTGCGTTTGCAGATCTCATTGCAGTCATGGAGTTGTGGCCTCAGCAACCCTGGCTAGGGGAGAGGAAAATTGGATAAGCTTCAGTATCTCTATCCAATGACTGTTGTCTCTGATGGGAAATGCATGTGTGGGCATCAACAACAACGGCATGCTTTGTATAGTGTCTTTATCATAAAATATCCATGGCTGCTTCCGGGGAGGACAGGGTCAGGCTTAGCTGTGATGTACCTAGCAGAAGAATAGCTGCTAACATTTGTTGGCTAGCCTTATTCATAAATCATGGCTACTTTGGGGAGATACCAGAGGGCACCTGTAGAATTGCACTTCAGGAAGGAGGGAGAAAGACAATGCTGGTGAGAATTATTTTTTCCCTTTCTTCTTATGAATGGTAGCCCTCTTCCTATCCATCCTCCGTATCCTCGGGAATCTGCAGGCAATCAGAACCTCTACCCCCACTGTTTCCTCAGCTGGGATCAGTTAACTCAGCACAGAGCAGCTATTGAACACAGGACTTCTCTGGTCTGCATGTCGCAATACCATGTCATGCTGTGTGCTTACTCCCCATTGCATCTGGGACCACAGTTGAATTTGCTATGAAGAAAATAACACTGTCAATCATTTAATTCTTTATCATGTTGAAACTTTTCAACATACTTCACTCAATGAATTGCTTTCAGAGTATAATGACTTTTGTTCCATAGGCAAAGGTGAACCATTCAGCATCAGTAATACTCCCAGAAAAACAGTGAGACGAATAGCTGTTTATTTTTAGTTTTTGTTGACCCTGTTTGAGCAAGGAGAACTCCATGCTCTTTTATGAATAGAGCCATGGGATCTTGAATATTCAAATGAACTATTGGAACAAGTACCGGATGATTTAACATCTCATCCATTGAGCAGCACCTTTGATAGTTCAGCACTCCTTCAACATTGCTCTGGGGTGTCAGCCGAGGTTAAGCACACAAGTGTTACTGTATATGCATAACTATTATTGGGGAATTGGGATGCTAAATGAAAACAGCAGGGAATATGGAAATAGACACATAAACGACCAAGTAAATTAGTCAAAATAAATAATTGCACATATAGGGAATTAGTCTCATTTCAAAAAAACATTTGGTTGAGAAAGAGCCATTGTTGGACATGCATGAGTACTGGTGCAGTAGGAAAGACAATCAGGCAGCCTAGCCTTAGTTGTTATTAAGGGAGATAAACCTCCATTACTTGCTGGCAGCTGGTTTAAACTGATCACATTAAATTGTTCAAGCATATTCACTACGACTAACTGTAATGCAGTGGAGGAGCTGATTAGAAAAAAAAGTAAACATTATTCCAAGGTTTGGTACAAGTAAGGATGTTAAGGTATGGATCATACACTGGACAAGGTAAAACCTTTTTTGTTCCAGACTCCGTCAGTTGATACTGTATATACTCTCACAATTGTAATGGAAACAAAGGTGCAGTTACTGGAAAATAAGGGGATTATCCATGTGATTTGCAGCAGGGCTTGTACCTCAAAGAAGAGTTATTTACAGCATCTGTTTGAGGTGAAGCCAGTACTGCCAAAAGGCCAGAATGTTCCTCCTATATTGGGAAGTGCAGGAAGTGGGAATTTCACGCGTCCATCAGCAGTTGGAGCTTGATGAAGTTTGAGAATAGTGGTGAACATGTCTTTCCAGCGTATGAGCAGTTTACTAGGCACTCACCCATCAAATTCTGCAGCCTGATCTTCACTCCCTTTCTACATATGAACTAGTAAGAAAGACACGCTACTATACATTTGTTTTTTTTAACAGGGTTATGACTATTTTAACGCAGTACCACTCACGATGAAAGTATTACTGCGTGAAGTGTCAATGGGGGTAATTTTGACTGTGTGATAGGATGAAAGGACTGATAGTACCTGGCATTCTGTCTTACATCCAACCCCATTTTTATTTTCTTTGAAGTTCAATAGAAATAAAAACCAGGAAAATGTAAAATGAGCTGCCAATTCGCTAATACCCATTTTGCACTATCACACAAACAGCAACAAGTTATAAAATGTCCCAAGGCGCTTCATGGGAGCATTATAAAACAAAATTTGACACTGAGCCACATAAGGAGATATTAGGGCACATTATCAAAAGCAGATGGTCAAAGAACTAGGTTATAAGTGTCTTAAAGGAAGTAAGTGAGGTAAAGAGAATCCGGAAGGGAATTCCAGAGCCTAGGCAGCTGAAGGTATGGCTGCCAATGGTGCAGGAATTAAAATTGGAGATGCCCATAAGGCCAGAATTAAAAGGGTGCAGATAGCACGGAGGGGTGTGGGGCTGGAGGAGATTACAGAGATAGAGATGGGCCAAGCCCTGCTGAGATTAGAACTCACGTCTCTGAATCATTAGACCAGGCTTCTGGGTTACTCGTCCAGTGACATAGGGCAGTGTTAGGAGAAAATTAAAAATTCTAAATGAGAACACTGTAAGAATTTACTGAAGAACACTTAAAATCTCCAAGCAGCCATGGATGCTAAACCTATTGACAGCTGAGGGTAAGCAGATGGATATTGCACTCAAAGGGGCTTTGAGTTTTGTGTGATTTACAAAGTTTCAAGAGATTAGCTAATGTCCAGGCACAGGCAAAACCATTCAAGTGGTTGAAGTGTGTTGAAGCCTTGAGAGCTGGACTGGAGATAAAACATAACATAAAGTTGGATTAGGTATACTCCTCTCTCAGATAGGGATGGGCCAGATATGGTGGGTCATACAAAGACAAGAGAGGGCTTTGATGAAACACAAACAGTTCTGAGTTATGAGAATCAAGGTCTTTGCATACATGTTTTAATTTGCATTGGATAATACAATTATGTATACACCCTTTAGAATAATTGGTTAACAGAATCCCATGTTTATGTACTCAGTAGGATAGTTTTAACATGGTACCTGTGTGCCAGGTACCGATTGGATATATTCAAATGTATTATTATAAGAAAAATACAAAAGTACTGAAATGTAATCAGTTAGGGAACTGCTAGGTCTTCCTTCTTAGGAATGATTGCGGCTCCCTTGCATATGCTTGAATAAACCGGTGAAAGGAAGCCTGAGTCTCTGTGGTCGCTGTGTGATCGGGAATTGTAGTTCCACCTCTTCAACTGGCCTATGTGGTAGTTGCTGGATAGGAGGAAATATCCTCTTCAGGCAGAATCTTCCATTTTTGGTGGGTGTCTTTCCTAAATACATGGTGGGACACCTGCGCTGACTCTTGGAAAGAATATCTTCTGCCCATCAGGCACTTATGAGGATAGTTATGAGCTTTCCTCATGACTGAGGACTCCAGGATATGACATCCCGCCCACCTAGAGCTGCCGGCCAATCAGAGGCTGGCAGCTTTTGCATTTGGCAGCGCAGGGTGGAGGCCGTGGCCACTGCTGGAGCAACATCTACAGCATCCCAGGATTGTGCAGCGACCCAGGAAAAGGGTAAATGTTGGCGAGGGGGGGGGGTCAGTGTCTTGCAGAGTGGGGGTTGCAGAGAGAGCAAGGACAGGTGGGTATCCCAATTGCCATATGTCCATGCCCTTGATCATGCACAGATTACTGCAGATTGTAGGACCCCCCCTCCTTTTCCTGCTGAAATGTAGCCATTTTAACCTGTTGCGCAGGCTGCATGCTGGCTGCTTGCCTGGAGCTAAGGAAATTGCAGCATAGGTAGGAAGAGGCCCCTAAGTGGTCATTAATTGCCCACTTGAGGGTCTCATGGGATGGGGGTGGGTGGGGTAGGGGGTGGGGGGGGAGGGGGGAGTGTGGGTGGGGGGGGGTGGGGGCAGCGAGAATGTTGAACATGGGCCTTCCAGCCCAGAAGTTACTTCAGATGGAGGCTGGAGGGCATCAGATATCAGTCCCGAGGCCAACCCACCAAATTTTCAGTCCTGCCTGGCTCCTTACTCACCTCCTCCGTGGGCCAAAAATTCTGCCTATAACTACCATAACTCCAAACTATTCCGCCCCTTAAAAAAAGCTGTGTTAGTACCATCTCAACCAGTCCACACTAAATCCTAATGAAATATTTTCCTTTGCTACTTGTCCTGAGATATTCAGTGTCAGTAAAGCCTTGACCTTTCCCATCCCCACTGGGCCCCTCTGCTACAATAACAATCTCTCACCGCCCCACACCTGCAAGGCTCTGCCAGATCTCTCCTTGTACAAATACGTTTTTGTGGGAATATTTTCTCTTGATGGCATTTCACCTAAGTGTTTCATCAATAATATTGCAAGGAAGGAAATAAGACACAGAAGACAAAAGGAGAACCTAAATATTAAAGGAATGAGAAGTTTAAAATACAGACCATTAAAAAATATATCAAATATATAGATACATGGAAGTTATAAAACAGCAACAGGTCATATGACCCAATCAGTCTGTCAGTGTTTACCCTTCACATAAGCAAATAGTCCTAATCACATTTATCCAACTTGTTCCCTTATCTGTTCAACCTCTTTTCTTTCATTCACCTATTCAGTTTAGCCTTGAATGTTGCCTTAATTTTTGTCTGAACTACTAATCTTAGAAGTAAGTTCCACCGGCTTTACGATTCTCTGTTTAAAGGAGTTTATCCTACTCTTAGACTTCCATTAGATTTTTTTTGCAGCTTCATCACCCTTAGATGCTACTTTTATCATCCTGTAACTTTGCGCCCTTAAATTCTTCTGCTTTTCCACGGAACTGAATTCTATTCAGAGTATAATTGCTGTTGTTATTGTTTTACTAAAATGTATCACCTGACACTTCCTGACATTAAATCCTATGTGTACTTTTTGCCAACTTGTTAATATGCCTTTGCAGCTTTTTTTGGTGCTCTAGAAGAATTAACCATTCTCATAGTTTGTCTTCAAATTTTGATACCACTCCCTCACACAGTGAACAGAAGTGGCCCCAGTGCAGGACCCCATGAAACATCACTATCCACTTCCAGTCAGTAAGTAAAACTGCCATTCATTTCCATTCTCTGTTTCCTCCCTTCTAACCAATGTGTTGATCCTGTTTGCTATCCTAATTCTATACTTCTCAATCTTCTCTAGTAATCTCCCATCCTGTACCTTGTCAAGTACTTTGCCAAAGTCCACATACACTGCATCCAGTGCATTTGGCCCATCTATCATGCCTGTTCCCTTATCAAAGAATCCGATGGGGTCGATTTTGACTTTTGGATGATCAACCAATGAAGCACGCTTATCGGCCCCTGTTTTGATATTGAAGGAGCTTTGATATTGAAGGTCCCATTTAAATCGGACAGGCAGGTTGTGGTGAGCCAAACAGGTGTCCTGATGCAGCTCAGCAGATCAGAGCCTCAAGACAGCACCCGGGAAAGCTGCTAACAAGGGTAAGTTTTGGGGAGGAGGGTGCAAATAGTGATCGTGGAGGGTCAGGGATCCTGAGGCAGCTGCGGTCCAGAATATTTTTGAAGGTCCCAGAGGAGCGCCTGTGGCATCCACAAAAATAATTCAATGCTTATCTTTAGTGGGCCTTGTCTATTATCCATGAAATTGGTCAAAGTGTGCAAGGCACAGGCTCTGACCTGTTACATCTTAAAATGGCAACTGGGATCCTGATAGCATGTCCACCACATCTTTATCATTACTCATAAACAGACCTAGCAATGCCTCCACTCTTGGAGGCCTGCTAACGTGTTGCTTAAGAAAGGATTTCTGTACACATTTTAGGAAGTTTGTTCCCATTCCTCTATTTACTTTCTTTCTATCCCAATCCATAAATAATGATAAAAAATCTCCCAGAGCAATAATTATCCCTCAGGAATCCACTGATGGCTCAGTAGTTTATCCAGTGAGTGGCAGAGCCAAGGAGTCCAGGAACGTTCCAATTTTAATGCAGAGTCAGTGCCGAGTTTGTTGATCTCAGCTAAGGCACCAAGAGGGACACTATAATTAGTGTCAGCACTCCTGGGTTAAAAGAGGGAAAATTATTCAAGACTTCTATCCTGACTACTATTCAACAGCTCCTGGTGGAAAAGTTAAGTGTGGATATGGGGTGAGGACAAATTGGGATTGATCACAATGTCAATCCATGGGTAAGTAGCCTGACAATTCCCACTGTCAAGGTTCATATGTAAATAATTGTCACTTTGGCCTGGCAATTATGCACTTGTACCCAAGGAGGAAGTGGAGATCTTCAACAGGAGGGGAAAAAAAATATCTGCCAAGTGGAAGAACAATGGTAATGGAGTAAAGGCAAACAAGAAGGTGAGTATTAGAAGCAGCTGTCAACATTTGTATGGTCCAATTTACTGATTAGTATTTAAAATGCAAAAATGGGAAGAGTACAAGCAGTTCCACTTAATAAGACTCAGAAGAACACATTCCACTGAAGGACAGATTTTATCATTTTTCTGTCTTAATTTATTTTATTGTTCCCACCCAATTTTCCCCCTGTGTTTATGAAATGTGCTCACTCTTGCAGGGATTATACAAGGGTGTTGGTATATTCTTATAGCATTTCATTTAGTTTAATTTAATGTATTTCTTTACATTTTGTTTTATTTAGGGTTAGATGAAGTAGGAAGCAAATAGGCTCAAATGGCACTTAGGTATTGGCATGGATCAGTTGGAACAAATGGCCTGTTTCTGTGGCGTAATTTCTGTGTAATGCTATGAAATTCATTTTTCACATGAGAACCCTTCTAATCCTCAGGGCAACATTGTGTAGCCACTTTTGTATGGGTCTTTGATTCTGCTGCGGCTGGGTCAATGTTTTAGGAACGTAAGCCTAGGGAGCATATGAACTGACTTTGTGCACTCACAACCTAGACTATGGAAGTGCTAATTCTAAAAGCTCCACAAGATAGTTTTGCTGAAGCCAATCATGCCGGAGGTTACCAGAACCCTGAGTCCCACCTTAATGAGCTGTAGCACGAGTGGTGTTTCACAAGGGAATGTGTAATCTGTTGTGTAAACTTCATTCAGAATGTGAACTCTGGCACAGATTGCACCAGCCAAATTGGTAAACTTCTCAAATGATTCACTGTGGATTCTAATGGACTGTGACAATCAAGTATCCTGTGGAAAGAGCTAATTTGTATTTCAACAGCTTTTCAGGCAAATTACTAGATGTATATGCTATGAACATTTATTCCTCTGAATTCCATGGCAGCCTTTTAATTCCTGGGCAACTGCTGTAAACAATTTTAACAGATTCCTTGGTACAATTCAGGCACTGTCTCACTGGAAACATGCAGGTGGGAGTGATATAAAGAGAAAGGGGGAGATACACTATGCATGTGTAACTGAGAAGCATAAGGTCTTGGATCGCTTGGGATCTGCCTCCAAAAAGGCAACATTTCTTTCTCTACTTCCTTTAAGACAGTATGCCTCTCTCTTCCTTCTCCATCCTCAAGAGATTGCCAATCTCTTACCCCAGAAGCTGTTCACAACACCAGATGTGACTATGATCTGCGTCGCTCCTATACTGGCGATTCATAAAATGTGGTCATTTTCAGAACATATCTAACATTGTTCATGAAGGAATTAAAGAGTATACATAATAAGAGCATTCAGCCTCTCAGGCTCACTCAGCCATTCAATCAGTAATTTGTACTTCAATTACTCTTTGATCCATAACGCTTAATATCTTTATCAAATAAAAATCTGTTGAACTTAAGTCTTGAAAATTTCAATTGATGGGGAGAGAATTCCAGACGTCCACCATGTTTTATGTGAAAAAATGCTTCCTGCATTCATTCTTAAATGGCCTAGCTCTCATTTTAAGATAATTGTGCCCCCTTGTTCTGGATTGCCCCACCAGAGGAAGCTGATCTGTGGTGGAATCGTCCCAGATTTGTACTAAATGTGGTAGCGGACAGGTAAAACGATGATTACCCGCCAGCCGCAATGGCAGCTCTGCACGCTGTATCATCCCAAACCCGCCACATTAATTATGCATTCCCGGGAAACATGTCGTTTCCATCGCGAGTGGGCTCTCATTTGCCCACCACGCCATCACCTTGCTGCTTCATCACATCGGGCGCCATATGTAAAATTCAGTCGCGCGCACACATCTCAGTGCTCCCAGACCAGGACTGCTGCACAGAAGACATGGCCCTGAAAGGCAAGAAGACTGCAGCCTCCAGGTTCAATGATGCATCCCTCAAGCGCCTTTTGGACGCAGTAGAGGCTCGCTGTGATGTCCTCTACCCTGCTCTGGCTGCAGGATGGCCAGCAACCTCACTAATCCAGCTTGGGAGGCGGTGGCAATGGTGGTCAATGCCAATGCCCTGCAAAAGAGGACAGCCGCCCAGTGCTGCAAGAGGATGAATGATCTCCTCCGTCCCACCAGAGTAAGTCACTCTTCTCACACTCTCAACTCACACACTCACAAACCCATCACACATCCACAGGGACCTCGCTCACTACCAGTTCAAGGGACATCATATTTCACTCTTTCACACAGACCTTCATTTTCTCATTCCATCCATGGCACCACTCACCACCCACATGTGCCAGGCATAATTATCATCTGGCCTAGCAGACAACCTGCTTACAATCTCTCCATCTCTACTCATGCAGGACAAGCTGGCAAACAACAAGACGGAGAGGTCGCAGACTGGTGGGGGAATACCTGAAATCAAGATCCTCAGAGACTTTGAAAACAGAGCCATCCAGCTGGCCGGCGAGAATCTGGACCATTCCTTTTCTGGTGGTGAGGTTGGTGGTGCTCTACCAAATGAGGATCCAGCGGTGCAACATTCATCAGACAACCATGCAGGAATGATGTGTCCTGTTTCACAGGCTACTGCCATGCACTAATTATCTCTCCTCGCTTTCGTAGGCACATCTGGGAAACAGCCAATGGAGTCCACGACCCAGGGCCTTCAATCAAGCTCTGAAGAAACCTCTGAAGAGGAATCTGAAGGCAACCTCCCTGAAGTCCCATCACAGCACTCCACCAGCACAGAGACACACACCGCAGTGGGATCTAGCTTCAGAGTAGCCTCGGGATTACAATCCGGTGAGCACATCGCACTTTCTGATCCACAGCAGGAGGCAGCAGGGACTTGTGAAGTCCCGGTACTCAGAGGACTGCTGGAGGCCAGAAATTGGCTGAATCCAAGTCAGATGACAAGCCTCTGAACTCGGTCATGTCACAGTTGCTGGAGCAGCAAAGGCAAGCTCAAGAATATCAGGAAGGGATGTCTGCTACACTCCTCAGATTGCAAGGCACAATGGAGGAGTCTGTCCGCCTTCAGGCTCAGGTGATAGCGCCACATGCCAACGCACTGAGGTCAGCACTGGTAGGATGGCGGCTGCCATGGAGATCTTGGTCTAGGACGTTGCTCCTACACTGCTGCATGGGCTCAACTTCATCACTGATGCCATAGTTGGCCTCGAACAGTGTGTACACAAGAGATGCAGGGCAGCTCCTTCTCACTCCTCAGAGTCAGCCTGAGACCCCCAGGCACCCATAGGGAGGAGGATCAGCAGGTGTAGCTCCCCCAGGGTTGAGGCGACCCTGAGAGCATCCAGCTCATCTGAAATCCCTGTTCATGTAACCTCAGCAGCTCCAGCTCCACAGGCCAAGGATGGTGCCACTGCCATACAGCAGGACACTGAAAGCAGTCCGAGGCCCTCCAGGTCTCAGACTTCAAAAGGATGCCTGCCATGGTCATCACATACAGGGTGAAGCAGTCAGTAGGCTACCTCCACCTCTGCTGTGGATGTCTGGGGAGCATCAAGACATGGCGGTAGGGTCCAGAAGTTAAGATGCAGTTTCACAGCCTGGGCACGGGTGTTAATAACTTGTACATAATGTTCCCTATAATAAATAAACTCCCAACAATGTCTCCCTGTCCATGGCTCCTTGTTCTGATGAGCAGTAGTCATGTCTTTCTGATGTGAAACCTTTCTGCACAAGATGAAGGTAGGTGTCTCAGTCCAGGGCCTCTTCCCTGTGCTTTGTGCAGCCTTCAGTCCAAAGTGATAGTCCAGCCTCATACTCTCTGGACACATTACTGATGCCTGCACCTCGAAGTTGCTTGTCATTGCTGCCAGAATGTTGTGATCAGGCATCAGAGTTCCATCATACTCTCTGTGTGCTCTCAGCACTTTTAAGGTGGGGCTGGCCCATATCTCTTCAGGGTGCAACAGGCAACGATGATGCGTGACACCCTCTGTGGACTATATTGCAGGGCTCCACCAGACCGGTCCAGGCACCGGAACATCATCTTCAGCATCCCGATGGTTTGCTCCACCAAGTTGTGAGTTGCAGCATGAGCCTCATTATACCTTCGCTCTGCTGCAGTCTGAGGCCACCGCACGGGTGTCATCAGCCACGTCCTCTGTGGGTAGCCCTTGTCCCCGAGGAGCCATCCCTGCAGCCTCTGTGGACCCTGGAAGAGGTCAGGGATCTGTGACTGACTGAGAATGTAGAAGCCTTGCACACTCCCTAGAAACCGTGTACAGCCCCGCAGGATGCGTTTGTGGTGGTCGCATACCAGCTGCACATTCAGCAAATGGAAGCTCTTGCAGTTGACACAGTGACCCCTTATTGTGACGGAGATCTGAGCGCCACGTGAATGCAGTTGATTGCATCCTGGACCTGTGGGAAACCCGAGATCTGGGCAAATCCAAACGCTCTTGTATCCTGGCCGTCCTGGTTCTGGACGAAATGCACGAAGTTGTGTGCCCTCTCGATGGCATCCATGATCTCATGGATGTGTTTGTGGGTGGAGGCTTGTGAGATCCACAGAGCTCACCTGTGGAGCCCTGAAAGGAGCTACTGGCATAAAAATTGAGCGTTGGGGTCACATGGGTGCCCTCCATGTCCCCAAGGCGCCAAATCCTGCAGTAGCTGGCAGATGTGACTGACCAGTTCCCAAGACACGCGCAATCTTCAGCGGCGCTGGTAGCTGTTCTTCTTGCAGGAATGAAAGGTGGCATTTGTAGACCCTGGGCGCCAACCAACGATGGCTTACTGTGGCTCTTCAGCGGGGTGTGCGGGAGCCCCAGCCACACCTTCTTCCTGAGGGTGCAGCTCCTCCCTCTATGCAGCCAGGCACCTCCGTCGCTGGCTTCTCCGTCGTCTCCACTCTCTGTACATCCAAGGCATACAGCTAGTTCACCAGGCTTCATGCTCCTGATGTACTCCTCCTGCAGGATGAAAGAGAGAGGCGTGTGGGTTAGCTTGGGTGTTCTAAGAACCTCTCTTAGTTAATTCTGAAGGCCCCTTAACGCATCCCAGAGAGTGCTGGCCACCACTTGGATGGGCAGAGATTAGTGCACTGCATGTCTGCCTGAAGCCCCACCCACCTCCACCCCACTCCACCTGACCGATTGGTGGCAGCTCCGGAACATTTGGTGGCACTTTCATGCCTCTGCATTGCTTGAGTGAGCCGACAAGCTAAAGGTCCAACTCTAATCATACGAATGTGGCTGCGCCTGAACTGACTCAGCTGCAGAGGAATAGTCACTTTTACAAGGTTTCCCCAATGCGTGGCCACTTCCTTCCCTCCACCCAGCACATGCTTCTGTACTACCTTCAACTGCAGGGTATCCCTTGACGCCCCTCCAATGCACCTCAAGTTTGAAGTCCAACAGGCGACCCAGTTGAGCGCTGCGCAACGTCACTGTGTACTCACCTCTGAGACCTTCTCAAAGGGCAGCCCATCAAGTGCATGCCTTATATATGCTGTTGGGAAACACAATGGCATGCAATCACGCCAGTGTGTGCGGACAATCCAGCAAGAGGGGATGATTTCAGCGGGCTGGCTTTGTATTGATATGCAGATTTATTACAATGGGATATGCATTGAATGTTGTGAGCAGGCATCAGAGTTTCGTCATACTCTCTGTGTGCTCTCAGCACTTTTAAGGTGGGGCTGGCCCATATCTCTTCAGGGTGCAACAGGCAATGATGATGCGTGACACCCTGAACATCATCTTCAGCATCCCGATGGTTTGCTCCACCATTGACAGGCAGAACAGATGATCGCAATCTGGATTCACAATGTTGTGAAACTGATTTTTGGCCTTCTCACCATGTTGTCTGCTCACACCACAGAGCATGCCCGATGCCAACGGGCACGGATAATTCTGACGAGATTACAGAGATAGGGAAGGAAATGGAAATGAGTTTAAAACAAGGATGAGAATTTAAAAATCAAGATGTTGCTTGACAGACAGCCAGTGTATGTCAGCAAGCACAGAGGTGATAGATGAATGGGACAAGGTATGAGTTATGACACAGGCAGCAGAGTTGTGGATGACTTCAAGTTTACAGAGGGCAACAAAGGTACAAATGGAGCTTCCTCAGCAGATGAGATGCGATGTTGGTGAAGTCAGGTGACTTTATGGAGGTGAAAGTAGGCTGGGTTAGTGAAGATACAAACATGAGGTCAGAAGCTCATCTTGGGATCAAATATGACACCTAGGTTGTGAACAGACTGGCTTAGTCTCAGACTGTTGCCAGGGAGAGGGATGGAGTCAGTAGCGAGGGGACAAAGTTTAGAATGGGGGCTGAAAATAATGGCTTCAGTCTTCCCAATTTTTATTTGGAAGAAACTTCTGCTCATCCCATACTGATTGTCAGATAAGCAGTCTGATAATTTAGCAACAGTGGAGAAGTCAAGAGAGATGATAGTGAGGTCTAGCTGGGTGTTGTCACCATACATGTGAAAACTAATACTGTGCTTACGGATGATGTCACCATGAGGCAGCATGTACATGAGAAATAAGAGGGGGCCAAGGATCAATCCTTGGGGAACACCAGAGGTAACAGTGCAGGAGCAGGAAGCGAAGCCATTGCAAGTGATTCTCTGGCCTCAATTATGTAGATAAAAGTGGATCTAGATGAGAGCCGCTCCACCCATTTGGACAACAGTGGAGAGGCTGGAGGAGGATGGTGTGGTCAGCCATGTTAATGGCTGCAGACAGGGCGAGGAGGGAAAGTTTACCTTTTTCACAGTCACATAGGATGTCATTTGTGACTTTGATAAGAGCTGCTTTGATAATGTGGAGGGGTGGAAACCTGGTTAGAGGGACGGAGTTTCAGGGAACAGGTTTGGGAGGCAACATGTTCAAAGACTTTGGAGAGGAAAGGGAGGTTGGAGATGGGATGTTAGTTTGCTAGGCTGGTGGGGTCAAGGATTGTTTTTTTTAGGAGGGGTGATGATGACAGATTTAAAGGAGAGATGGGCAACACCTGAAGAGAGAACCATTTACAATGTTGACTAAGATGAGGAAGTTGGGAAATCAGCAGTTTAGTGGGAATAGGATTGAGACTCGAAACGTCAACTCTTTTCTTCTCTGCCGACGCTGCCAGACCTGCTGAGTCTTTCCAGGTAATTCTGTTTTTATTGAGGGAACAGAAGGCGGGTCCCGTGAACAAGATAAACTCAGACAGGATATAGATAGAGATAGGAGAGAAACTAGAGAAAGATGTGAGTTCAGGGCTAGGGCAGGAAGGAGCATTAAAGAAAATTTGGGCAGGTGGGCTAGGGGAAGTGAAGGACACAGCAGAGGCAGCCGATTAGATTGCCTTGATTGTTTGTTGGGATTATTTTTCAATGTGTGTGGGTGTAACATTAAAACAAACAATGCTCAAAACTTGTCATCCTTTCCACCATTCATGGGATTAGGTTTCTGTTTCTTTTCTGACAGCACCAATAATCTGCCTGACAGTCACTGTTTTATTTATCCAATAGTGAACAAGTAATGTTCCAGATAAGATTCCTTTGTCCGACTTCTATTGCACCAAATTGACTTCCCCGTTATGGGAGTTAAGAAATGTTTGGTTAGCTCTTGACTGTGTGATAGTGTAAAATGGACAATAGCAAACTGTAGCCTGCTTTACATCTCTCCTGATTTTTATTTCCATTGAAGTCAATAAAAATTAGGAGTGATGTTAAACAGGCTGCAACCTTACAATCATCTGTTTTACACTATAACATGAAGTCAAGACCTACACTATTGTGTTGATCTCAGCTGAGTTTGGCAACATGCCATACAGTTGGAAAGTGAAAAATTAGTCAGGGTTTTCAGTTCTCATTACCATTCCAGTGAATCCTAGTAGAAAATGTACATATGTGGACAGTGGGTGCACACAGTGCAAGGCATGGTTGTAAAGCATGGGTGAGGTCCTGGAAAGTTGGTCTGTCTGCAGAACCATACTTGATCCAGATTTAATAGCTTCAGGAAAGAAATGGACTGCAATCGGGTGAGAAAAGAATGAAAGCAGGAAAAAATGATAAAATCTGTTCTGGAGTGGAATGTGTTCCTATAATATGTGTTATTTAATGGAACTGCCTGTACCCTAACCTCATTCCTTTAATTCAAATACTAATTAGAATTGCACTGTAAATGCAATGGACAGCTGCTTCTAATATTTTCCTTCTTACTTGTTTTTAAAAGATACAAATTGTGGTCTGTGACAACTCTGTGATGCAATAACCTTCATGAATTTTGAAATTCTGAAACTGCAGAGCAGCTTTTGGTTGCTGTACCATTTGCACTATTGTGTATCAGGGTTAATTCCGGTTAAATTAAACATTCCTGTGGGGGAGAAAAAAACATTGAAAAGATGTTGGAAATGTTTTGGGTTTTGTCCCTCCAATTCACCATTCTCCCCTCCTGAAGCCATTAAATTATTCTTGTGTATAGCTTCATGGAGTAACTATCTGAGCACCCATTCTTCATGAGTCCACATAGCCCTGTCAGCAGGCAATCTAAAGAGAGGCAGCACACATGAGCCCTTGGTCTTCACTCATAATCAAAACACACTCACTTTTAAGCATTGGATTCTGACAAACATTCAGGATCAAAAACTGATTTTTCTTTTATTTCCCAAACCCTCATGGGCATGAATGCCAATGGTAGCACTCTTCCAGTCTCCCTTATTGTGACTAAAAAGATAATAAAGAGACATTATGTAAAGTATGATAGAAAACTAGCTAGTCATATAAAAACAGATAGTAAGAGTTTCTACAAGTATTTGAATAGAAAAAGAGTAACTAAAGCTAGTGTTGGTCCTCTAAAGAGTGAGTCTGGGGAACTGATAATGTAAAATAAAGAAATGACAGAGGCATCGAACAGGTATTTTGTGTGTGCCTTCACAGTAGAACACTTAGAAAACTTCACAAAGATACTTGAAAATCAAAAGGTGATAGGGAGGGATGAACTTACAACAATTACTATCACCAGGGAAAAAGGTGCTAGGAAAGCTATTAGATCTAAAGGCTGGCAAATCTGCAGGACAAGAGGCCTGCATCCCAGGGTCTTAAAAGAAGTGTCTGCACAGATAGTAGACGCATTGATTATAATTTTCCAAAGTTCCTTAGATTCTGGAAGGGTCCCAGCAGAATGGAAAATCACTAGTGTAACACCTTTATTCAAGAAAGGAGGAAAGCAGAAAGCAGGAAACTATAGGCCAGTTAGCCTAACATCTGGCATAGGAAAAGTGCTAGGATCCATTATTAAGGGACTTATAGCAGGGTTACTTAGAAAATCACAGTGTGAACGGGCAGAGCCAATGGGCATAACTGTCCTAGATTTGCACTAAGTGCAGTAGTGGGTGTGAAAAACCATGAGCAGAATGGTAGGTTTTCGCGCCATATTGTCCCTTTCCCAGCCTGTCCCGCCTCATTAATAATGCATTCACAAAAAACTTGCCAGATCGCTGGCAGGCGAGTTCGGATTTGCCCGCCAGGGCAATACCTCAGCATTTCCACACTCCGGGCACCATATTTAAAGTGCACCAGAGCACAGCCTACTTCATGCCCACAGGCCGGGACTGCTCCATGAGACAGGTGGCCCCGAAGGCAAAACTGACAACAGCCCCCAAATTTAGTGATGCCTCTCTGGGTGCCTGCTGGACGCAGTGGAAGGCCACTGTGAACTCTTTTACCCCTGCTCTGACCAGAGGAGGTCCACCAGAGTCACCAACCAGGCCTGGGTGGCAGTGGCAGCGGTAGTCAGTGCCACCAGAGCACAGAGGAGGTCAGCCAGCCAGTGCAGGAAGAGGATGAATGACCTCATGTGTTCCACCAGGGTAAGTCAACCACCCCATCGTGCTCAACACAAACTCCCAAACCCATCACAAATCCACAGGGCCCTCACACCACAAGGGACAACACCATTAACTCTTACACACATCCTCACATCCCCATCAAGCTCATATCCTCTGGAGCTTGTCTTCATCCCGTCCATGGCTCTGCTCACCACAGAAACATTCCAGGCATCCTTATCATCTGCAGTGGCTTGTGTCCTGCTGACAATCTCTCCATCTGTTTTCATGCAGGAGAAGCTGGCCCACAATAGGAGGGAGGGAGGTCCCAGGTCGGGGATGGAGTGGCCGTCACTCACTTTGAAGAGTGTACCATTGCGCCGACTGGTGAGGACATGGACCATGCCTGTGGCAATGGTGAGGTCGGCAACAAACACCCATTTGAGGATCCTGCACCACATCATCCCTCTCTCAATGGAAATGTGAGTGCTCTCTCTCCTACTTTTGAATCTGCTGCCATGCACTAATTATCTCTACTTTGGTTCACAGGGAGCTCTGCCAAGTGACCGACTCCCTCAGCCAGCCAGTCCCTCAACTCTATCCACATCCTCATCTCCAGTGAAGAGGACACCTCCTCCTTTGAAGAGCTGGAAATAAGAAGCATGGAAAACCCATCACAGTGTTTACCCACACCTTGCACCAGCGCAGGGACACACACCTCGGTGGGACCTAGATCTAGAGCAGGCTTGGGTTCACAATCTGGTGGTCACTCCACAGACATGTGTCCACAGCAGGAGGAGGCAAGTTCGGCCGAGCTTCCCGGCACTCAGAGGACTGCTGGGGAAGAGACATCTGTGGGGTCTGAGTCAAATGAACAGCCTCTGGATTCAGCCTACCAACTCATCATGAAGAGTCAGCAGAAGGCAGGGGTGTTGCAAACCCTCAACCTAGTGGCACGTGATGAAGTGGTGCTCACACATACACACATGGGGGTCTCCATGGGAAGGATGGCAAACGTCATGGAGACCCTGGTCCAGCAGAATGCGTTGATGTGTGCAGTCCATTGCGGTAGCCATTGGTGAGTTCCTGCAGTGACAACACGAGAGGGAAACAGCGACCCTCCAGCTGCTTGTTTTCCTCAAGGAGTCAGGCTGGGGCCCTCAGGCACCCAAAGGGAGGAGGAAAGGCAGCTGGACACCCCTGGGTCATCCACTCAGGAACCTCAGAGGGTAACATATTAGCATGGATAAAGGATTGGTTAACTAATGGCAGGCAGAGAGTAGGGATAAATGGGCCTTTTTTGGATTGGCAAGCTGTAATTAGTGGAGTGCCACAGGGATCTGTGCTGGGGCTCAACTGTTTACAATTTATATCAATGACTTGGATGAAGGGACCAAATGTATGGTAGCTAAGTTTGCCAATGACACAAAGAAAGGTAGGAAAGTAAGTTGTCAAGAGGAGGTAATGAGCCTGCAAAGGGATATAGATAGGTTAAGTATATGGGAAAAACTTTGGCATATGAAATATAATGTGGCAAGTAGAATAGAAAAGCAGTATGCTACTTAACTGGAGAGAGATTGCAGAACTCGGTGATACAGAAAGATCTGGGTGTCCTGGTACATGAATCACATAAAGTTAGTATGCAGAGACATATAGCAAGTGGTTAGGAAGGCAAATGGAATGTTGACATTTATTGAAAGAGGAATGGAATATAAAAGTGGGGAAGTCTTACCGCAGCTTTACAGGGCATTGGTGAGACAACATCTGGAGTACAGGTTTGGTCACCTTATTTGAAAAAAGATATAATTTCTTTAGCAGCAGTTCAAAGAAGGTTCACTCGGCTCATTCCTGGGATGAAGGGATGAAAGGTTGAACAGGTCAAGCCTATACTCATTGGAGTTTAGAAAAATGAGAGGCGCTCTTATTGAAACATATACGAACCTGAGGGGACTTGATAGGGTGAATACCAAGAGAATGTTTCCTCTTGTGGGGGAAACTAGAACTCAGGGACATAGTTTAAGAATAAGAGGTCCACCATTTAAGACAAAAATTAGGAGAATTTTTTGTTTCCTCTCAGAGGGTCCTTAGAGTGTGGAATTCTCTCCCCAAGAAGGTACTGGAGGTTGAGTCTTTATTGGGTCTTATTCAAGGCTGAGTTAGATAGATATTTGCAAAGTACTGTGGAGACTGCAAATCTGAAAGAAAAAAATCTGAAAGAAAAACAGAAAATGCTGGAAACACTCAGCAGGCCTGACATCATCATTGGAGAGAGAAACAGAGTTGACGTTTCGAGTCCGTAGGACCCGCACGCTCTCTCCACAGACGCTGTCAGACCTGCTGAGCTTTTCCAGCATTTTCTGTATTTCTTTCAGATTTTTTTCCTTTAGATAGGTTTCGTTAGACAAAGGAGTCAAGGGTTATAGGGTGCGCACAGGAAAGTGGAGCTGAGACCACAATGAGATCAGCCATGATGTAATTGAATGGTGAAGCAGGCTCAAAGGGCTGAATGGCCTACTCCTGCTCCTAATTCCTATGTTCCTATGATCAGTTAAGTCAACAGACAAGTGGGGATCAAATCTGAGAATGCTTGCCTACTTTTTAAAAGATGCCATACAACCAGAGTTTGGATTGATCTTTCGTATTACAAATTGTTTTTTTGTTACATTTGAAGATAGGTGTTACATTTTCAAATATTAGTTAATAAAAACATTATGACAACTGGTGGCGTCTAGCAATGCTGCTCTTAGTACAGACTTATCTCACTAAGGTTTTTTTGTGGATTGAAAAACAAGACCGAATATCTCCAACTCAGAGTGTGGGCAGACACCAAATTTAAAACAGATAAAAGAGAAGACAAGAGGGCTGATTTTAGCTCTTACTGGTGGTGGAAACTGAGAGGATTTGGTGCTCATTATGCTCCCCATCCTAATTTTCATTTAATTGACTTGTTAGGCTTACCTCAAAGCAGAATTTCCAAAATTACTTCAATGGCACAAAGCTATTGGGATGGATTTTTAATAAGGCTCTGAAACCGGACATGGGATCTAGTTCTGGTCCTGGCCCCGCACAAAGTGTTTTGGGCATGGCTACCACATTTTTCAATTCCCCAGCCAATTAAAGGCCAGGCTGTAGGCTCACTGTCCAATCAGGGATGGCAGCCTCCTGACGCTGGAGGTCCAATGGGCAGTCCTCCAGCATTCAGTGATCCACAGCCCTCCCAGCCAAGATGGAAGCTGCCAATCTAAAAATGGAGACAGTGAATGACAAGTGAATATATGTTAATATTTTCTTAAAAAGCAATGGCTGCATGGCCCTGATCCTGAAAGGGTAACCACTTCAGGAGATAGCTGGAGGCTATTGTAAGTCCATGGTGGAGGAGGGGGCAGGGACTCATTGGTTGGAATCTCTTACAAGATCCATCGGCCCCCAATCCCCAACCTCCTGCCCTTAGCCCACTATGTTGGCCCGAATGTGGTCCAAGTGAACATGGGCTGCCCATGCTACTGACTGGAAATCCAACTCAGGGTGGAAAGTGGGCCTTAATAGGCCCCTTAATTAAAAATAAGAGTCTGGGCAGCCATTCTTTTTAAATTTATTTGTTCATGGGATGTGGGCATTGCTGGCAAGGCCAGCAATTGTTGCCCATACCTCATTGCCCTTCAGAAGGTGGTGGTGAGCTGCCTTCTTGAATGGCTGCAGGCCATGTGGTGTAGGTACACCCACAGTGCGGTTAGGAAAGGAGTTCCAGGATTTGACTCAGTAACTGTGAAGGAACGACAATATAGTTCCAAGTCAGGAAAGTGAGTGACTTGGAGGGGAACTTGAAGGTGCTGCCCTCGTCCTTCTTGGTTGAAGAGTTTGTGGGTTTTGAAGGTGCTGTTGAAAGAGCTTTGGTGAATTCCTGCAGTGCATTTTGTAGTTGGTACACACTGCTGCCACTGTGCGTCAATGGTGGAGGGAGTGAATGCTGAAGGTAGTGGATGAGTTGTTGACCCAGCGACAGTGAAGGAATGGCAATATATTTCCAAGTCAAGATGGTAAGTGACTTGGAGGGGGACCTCCAGGTGGTGGTGTTCCCATCTATCTGCTGCCCTTGTCCTTCCAGATGGTAGTGGTCGTGGTTTTGGAAGGTGCTGTCTAAGGAGCCTTGGTGAATTCCTGCAGTGCATCTTGTAGATGGTACACACTGCTGCTACTGTGCAGCGGTGGTGGAGTGAGTGAATGTGTGTGGATGTGGTGTCAATCAATCAGGCTGCTTTGTCCTGGATGGTGTCCAGCTTCTTGAGTGTTGTCAGAGCTGCACTCATCCAGGCAAGTGGGGAATATTCCATCACACTCCTGACTTGTACCTTGTAGATGGTGGACAGGCTTTGGGGAGTCAGGAGGTAAGTTATTCAGAGCATACAACCCAACTCCGAAGCACTATATTGTGCACTCATCCACCTCTGATCCAGATCCTGACTCATTTAAAAATCCAACCTAATATCTTTGCATTGGAGGTAGATGCCAATCTCACTACTTTATCACAGCACAAGTGGAGGCCTTTGCAGTTAACACTTCATAAGGAACCCTGACAAAGCAAAGGAGGAGGGGAGGAAGGGGGGATGGGGAGAGCAAATGTGAAGGTGAAGATGAGAGAAGGGAGAGGGAACAGAGAAGGATGAGGCAATGGGAATGGTGACAGGCGGACAGTGGGAGGGTTGGGAAGGATAAGAGGGAGGGCGCAGAGACAAGGTGGTGGAGGAAGAGCAGCGAAATAGCGGTTCCATTGCTGCCCCTCCAGAGCTGTGACAGGAGGTTCGGGAGGAACCCTATGAAATTTGTTGGGCAGAAGATTTATTTCACCAGAGGCGATCTTCCCAATTGGTTGTAGAGGTGGGGTGGGTGGTTAGCAGTGGTGAGGCATTTCAGTGAATTGTCAACCCCTTCCTCCTGGGCTTGAATCTCCTCTTTGTAAACGAAGGAATCTATTTTCTTTTCAGAAATTACTCAGTGTGGGGGGGTGGGTTGGGGGAGGGGGGGGTTGTTGGTGGGGAGTGGAGTGCAGAGTTGGAATGGTGATTTGGTTGACTTCTTTTCAGCACTGGTCATGATGTTGCTGTCATGGGAAGATGTAGTCAGTTGTAGGTACTCTTAAACCCCCATGATAGCTCCATTGATGTAGCGGGAGGTGCAGGAGGTTCATTTGGATTGTTTTTTTTCCCCAGCCTCAATCTTGCTATTGAATATCTTGGAGGTTTAGCGGGGATGGGGGAGCGGCTTTGTAAACATTCAGCACGAAGCAGGTCAAGAGAAAATGGTGCCCTCAGGGCAATATGTATCAGGGACGACCATCTTGGTTTGAAGATGATGTTATGTGACAGCTATTTATAATATTATAAATCTCAATTCTAGCATCCTCCACTGGTGATAATAAGTACTGAATCCACATGTTGACATTTTTAATGTTGATATTTCCCACTCACAAAGTGTGACATAGGAGAATTCAATGCATTTTAAATTGAACGTTGCAACCCAATTATCGACTTTAACTTTTAATAGATGCAGGGATATGATATAGTAGATATAATGAATGTACATTAGAATTGGTTCAGACTGCTGACATTTTCAGCAGAGCAAATGGGTAGTGAAGTGGCAGTGTTAGTGACACTTGTTATCACGGCACTAGAGCAAAAGGATATCCTGGGGGTTGTAGTAAGACAGAACCATTTGGATAGAGTTAAAAAAAAGGAAAGAAAAAGACACAATTCTTCATGTGAATTACAGGCCAATAATATTGGGTAAATGTAACTATCCTGAGATATTTTGCAATAAAAATAATGTATGTGGTCAAGGGAGGGATTTTTTTGCTATATAAATAATGAAATAATATTTTAAATGCATCCTGCTTCCTAGGTTAGTATGAATCTACTTCAACCAGGAAGTTGCTTAATTTAGTTGTAGGAAATTAAATCATAGAGTACAATCATTGATTGATTGTGGTGCAAGAGAAGGCTATTTGGCTCGTTGTGTCTGTAATGGCTCTCTGCAAGAACAACTCACCTAAGCCTCACTCTTCTGCCTTTTCTCCATTGCCCTGCAAATCTTTCCTCTTTAGGTAATGGACCAATTCTTTTTTGAAAGCCATAGTTGAACCTGCATCCACCACATTCTCAGGCAGTGTATTCCAGATCCTAACCAAACACTGCTTCTTTTACCATTCACCTTGGGACCAAGGACTGGAATAAACCATTGCTTCTTCAACCATTCAGCTTGGGGCCAATAACTGGAATAAAAAGGGAACATGAACAGAGATTAGCAGGCAATATAAAAGGATTTTTAAAAATTGAATCTTTCACAGGATGTGGGTGTCAATGGCTAGGCCAGCATTTATTGCTCATCCCTAATTGCAGGTGGGGGTATTCCCATGCACATGCTGCCCTTGTCCTTCTAGATTGTAGAGGTCATGGGTTTGGAAGGTGCTGTCGAAAGAACCTTTGGAAATAGTATTAGAGTGCATAAAATAGAAGAATAATTAAAGATGGATGGAGCTACTTTGGAATGAAGGAGCAAATCTAATTGTGGAGGATGGTGGTATGGTGGACATGTTAAATAAGTACATTGTATTGCTTTTTACAAATGATGGTGGAATTGAGAACATTGGTGTATTAGAGCAGAACGAGTAATTGACACTGCTAACTGCAGGAAAGGAATTGGTTCTAAGGGAACTCTTGGGAGATATCATGGCCCTGCAGTCATTGAAATCAATCAGAGAGGAGGTAGCATAGGATCTGGTGATAACTTTTAAATCTCCTTAAATATGTGAATTCTGCTATGGTATTGGAAAGTAGCCAAAGTAGCACCCTTGCCCAAGAAGCAAAAGAACAATAAATCAGGTAAATGCAGATCTAACATCTTAGGATCCGTATTTCAATATAAAATGAAAAAGCACTTAGAAATGTATGGATTAATCAAGGACAGTTAGCATAGATTTGTTAATAGCAAGTAATGTTTGTTAAATTTATTAGAAATTTTTGAATAACTTACTGCTTGGCTAGATCAAGGGGCTGCGATAAATGTAATACTTATGAATTTTCAGAAAGCATTCAATAAGTCTTACAAGACATTTGTTTCAAAAATTCAAGCATATGGTATAAGAGAAAACAGCACAGCAAGGGTAAAAAGATGCATCTTTGAAGGTAAAAGTAGTTAAATATTTGAAGCAAAGGAAGTTATAAGGCTATAGAAAAAAGGGGTTAGAAATTAGACAAAAAGGCCTGAATGACCTCATTCTGTATTGTAAATGTCCATAGTTCTATGAAGTTTTATATTTCTACAAGTGGTGTGTTAGTCAAAACCCTTTTAACATTGAAGAGATGGATAAAATGAATTGAATATGGAAGTCACTACCCTATATTAAGATGCTGCTGGTTTGCAGTGAGGTACCACATCCGTAGGTTCAAATGCTTATATGATAATGTTGGGAAGAAATGAATACTCTCTAAGATCTGCAAGCGATGAGTAATCAGTCCTTTTAAATGATCATGATTGAAATTAATCAACTAGAAGTAGGAAAAGTCTTTTTTTGTAGGACAATGACTTCAAACGATGGCTTCAATGTTTGCTTAAGTTAATTTTGCTCTTCAAGTAGCATATTAAATTATGCTAGCCATGAGCTACCAGCAATGACTGATGAACAATATAACTTCAGCAACATATATTTTGTGGTCTATTTTCCAGTTGGTACATGTTAAACTCATAAAGCAATCAGAGGTTAGGAGACTGTCATTCTGGATAAAAGGATTTGTCTTTACATAGTACTTGTCTCATCCACCGGTTGTCCCAACCTGCTTTATAACCAAAGAATTACTTTTGAAGTATAATCTTTTTTGCTTTGTAGGCACATGCAGCAGCCAATTTGTACACAGTGAGGTCCCCAAAACAGCTAGCAAGATGATTGACCAGATATTCAGTGTTTTTATTGTGTTGGCTGATGGAGGAATGTTGGCCAGAATACCAGAACTCCCTGTTCTTCAATTAGTTTAAATGGGATCTTTAATTTCTACCTAAACAGGCAGACAGAGTCTCTGGTTAATGTCTCATCCAAAAATAGTACCTTCAACGATGTAACACTTCCTCAGTACTGGGTTAAAGTGTCAGCCTAAATTATATACTCAAGTGCCTAGTTGCAATGTAAGTGTACAATTTTCTGGCTCAGGAGGCCAGGTATTTACTATCCAGTTTAGCTAAGTCAGGAAGTGAGCATTCTATTGGTAATCATGGGCCAAATTATACGGAGGTCCATGATCCATGCCACCTCCCTCCACCCTGGCTAAAAAGTTAGGGGAGGAGCCCACCCAGTGGAAAAATGGTTGCCCAACAGTCACTTAAGACCACCATTAAGCTGGAAGTGACATTTCCACCCCTCAGGAACAGGAAATTCCACCTCAGAGAGCTGCAGGCCAATCAGAGGCTGGTCATTCTCGACATACCAGTGCCGCCAGCATGAATCACAAGTCCTTTAAAAGCTAGCCCAAAACCATGAAAAATGTGCAGGACTAGGACATGCCAAACCCTGGAATGGAGCTGGCCAGGTTGGGAGTGCAAGGCCCAAACCAGCCTGATCCTTAAACAGCTCTGATGAAAACCAGAAACCCCTGGAATGGGTTGGGAATCTCGGAATGGGGTCCTGGCCTCCATTTTCACACCTCCATGGAGTCCAAGGTTTATGGAGTTGTTTAAATTGTAGGGCTGAATTGTGAAACCACCAAGTAGCTTCTGATTTATTCGCAAAATGATTTTTTTGTTATTTGGACAGTGTCATCTTGGTGTAGAAAACAGTGGAAGATAAGACATACACAACATTATTGTTGGAGCAGCATCATCACAAGGACAGCAATTGTTCAAGGAGAATGCCCACTGCCACCAACCCACCTTCGCAGGAAGAAATGGGCAATAAATATGATCTTGTCAACATCATTCACATCCTGGAAATAATTTTTAAAAAACACATGGATCTATTCAGGCTCAGCTCATGCTGTAAAAATTGGAGAATAACTGCTGGAGTGGTTCTGCAATACTGTTGTTGTAGAAACCACCTTGTCTATAATGCTGGGCAGTTCAACAGCAGCAGAATTTACGTCTTATGAGGGATACTGGCCCCATAAGTTGAATGCTGCCTTGTTTACACTTAGGGTAACCAAATATAACTTAGTTACCACTGCTCCTGTAATTGGTCTACCGCCAATTTTGGAACTACCATTGGTGGCAAAAGGGGAGGCATTGGCACAGTGGTATTGTCACTGGACTCGTATTCCAGAGACCGAGGGTAATGCTCTGGGGACCCTGGTTTGAATTTCCAATCCCACCATGGCAGATGGTGAAATTTTAATCCAATAAAAATCTGAAATTAAAAGTCTGATGATGATCATGAAACCATTGCCAATTGTTATAAAAACCCATTTGGTTCACTAATGTCCTTTAGGGAAGGAAGTCTGCTGCCCTTACCTGGTCTGGCCTACATGTGACTCCAGACCAACAGCAATGTGGTTGACTCTTTAAAAAATGCCCTCTGAATGAGGGCAATTAAGGATGGGCAATAAATGCTGGCTTAGCCAGCGATGCCCACATCCCATGAACGAATAAAAAAAATACCCTGTTAGTTTCCCATACTCTCTGCTCTCAAGGTCTTTTTGTTGTGGCTGCACTGTTTGACTGCGCATTACAATCAAGACTGCTCAATTTGCATATGCATTGCGAGCAGAGTTGCTGCATGCCATTCAGGAGTAAAAGCTCCAAAGGTACCTTTGTCACCATCTCCCTCTCTACAGCAACATTAATGATAGAGTCTCAGCTTTGCTTTGTCTGAGACCAGAGGACAGAGGCTGTAGCTGACAGCTTCCAGACTATGGCCAATGGCAGTCCCAGCCAACCACCAGAAGAATACAGCCCAGTGACTAGCCCTGCTATTTTTTCTTCCTGTGACTCACCAATAAGTAGAGGTGCCTAATGGCTCCATTCAAAGATTCAGTGGAATGAAGAACTGTGCCTGTGATGATAAGGGTATTTGAATGCTGCTCTAGTGAAACCTTTGGCTGACAGCCTTTCTAATGTAGCATAATGGAGAAATTATTGCATTAAACGCAGTTCCAACTTGTAACTTTGATCTAGCCAAACTTTACAGCTGTTTTCACAAACTTTGATTCTGAAATAACTGTCACAGTTAATGAAAAAAGAACTTCAGGTTCCAAATATTTCGCAACAGCTGCCATAAGAATTTCAAACTGCTCCATTAACGCCATTTACATATACAAAATGGTCAGGCTGAATCCCCTGAGTTCAACATATAGTTAAATTTTCATTTTAAATTACTTTCACAATCTAAAGTGGATGAGAGCTTGAAAGACTTAGAGCATTTTGCTCTTAAACCACCTCTCGACTGGATTAAAAAGGTGATCTGAATTTGATATGGTTTTGTAAAGTGTCAGATCATGCTTTGTACTAAACCAATACATGTCCTACCTATTATCCTTTATACAGGATGGCAGACATTAGAACATATGACAGCAATGTACAATCTAGAAAAGGTATCATCTACTGTTTTAACAAATGCTTTGGAGGATGCATCTCTGATGAATTAGATGTACAGATTAAATTGCATGACCCCCTGCCCCATCCCATGTATGGATCAAAGAATGCTAATCTGTGAATGCACAACACTGTGACTTCAGTACTTCATAGTTTCTTTCTGCAGAAGAATTGCATTAACCCATTGGCCTCACATGGATGAGGAAAAACTGCCAATCAAGTCAATGGTTTCCTTTTTATTGAATGCATGTCTTTGTGAGAACAAAACAATTAAAGTCAATGGCTTCAAAATTCAGCTCCTTAGCTCACAGCTTTCTGATTCCATGAGTGTTTTTTTGCCTTCAAAATGGGGTCCATGGCATGTGGGCATATTTCTGGTACTTGTCGTGCTGGACAACAGTTTGGTGAGAGTATTAGCACACGCACAGAGTGTACCCAGGAAGCGTGGAGAATACAGCAATTGTGGTGTCAGGCAGTGTGTAATGATGATTTAATGTCAGTGATGCCTTTTTGGAGTTCAACACTCCAGCTAATGCCCCTCTCTTGCTCAGCTGCACATACATTCAGTGACAGGAAGAAGCGCCCTCTCCACCCAACCCCCACCACTGCAACTAAAAGGGATCATTGAATAACTTCCAGCTTAGTTGCAAGTTAGATTCATTTCTACTGCTTCCTGCAGCAATTGTAGCAGTGTTTAGTGGTTTCACACAACATTTTCAATTTCACATGACCCGTGCTGAAAGGCTTTGTCCTGCCTTCACCATTTCTGCATAAACCACTTGTTCCCAGACATATCGTGCAGCAAAATGCATCCCCATTGAATTAAAGTAAAAGAGGAGAAGTATGTGAATGAGTGTGGTGCAATTTATTTGGGTGATGTGGTTACCATAGTTGAATAGCTGGCTGTGTGTAAGCTGTGAGGAGTGAGTGTGAGGCTTGCAGCAGTGCTAGGAGTGTGAGGGTGACAGGAATCTATGAATTTAGATATGAGTCAAGACTGATAAAGATTATTGTCGGGTGAAGGCTGGGGTGGTGGCGTATTAAGCAGTGTCTGAGGCTAGTGGTGCAGTTGGTGGGATATGGCATTTTAAGATACATTCACTGATCTCATTGATTCATGTGATGTCATTGAATTTCTTGCAGCTCTGCATTCAGGTCCTTGGGGCTAGACTCCTGGCATTGACTGCCACAGCTATCTGGTCCCATAGCCTTTACAAATGTTGTCCTGAGGGCCTCCTGGTCCCCTGTGAATAGGAGGCATTCCTCCCCTCTTGCACTAAGGCCTCCTGTGCAGTGATAGAAAATTTTGAAGCCTGCTCTCTGCAATGGTGCTCCATTCTTTTGCCTTTCTCAGGTCAGAATCAATTGTGGAATGAGTTCTCGCACCAGCTACAGTCACAATGTAAGAGGAGTAGGCTGAATTAAATTGCTGCATGTTCACCTCTCAACATTTCCCACTCCCTGCTCAGATGTGCAGCCACTCAACGGCATGCTTAGCGCTGGCTGAATACTGCAATCGTTTAGGTTTGCCTGCTGCCTGCATCAGGAGCAATGGTGCAACATAATCCCTGCATCCGTTCTGTGAATCAGGTCAATGTGGGATCAAGCCCAATTTAACCTAAGTACACAATCTAGATGGGCACTCCTATGTAGTGCAAAGGGAATGCTGCATTATCAAAGGTGCTGTCTGTCATATGTAAGTCAGGTCTCTTCAGAGGCATGTAAATGGTCCCATCCCAAAGAGTAGAATTTTCCGGCTTCCTGTCCAACATTTCTCCCACAACCACCAACAACAAAGAAAACAGATCAATTGGTCATTTATTTTATTTGCTGTCTGTGGGATCTTGCTCTGCGCAAGCTGGCTGCCAAGTTTGCTCAGCAACAGCAACTACATTTCAGAAGCTTGTTTATTTCGATGAGAAGTGTTTTGGGACATCCTGGGGATCTGTATATAGGTAATTCACTTATTTGTTTTCTTTCCAAAGATGCTTTGTAGATGCTAACACAAGCTTGCTGAAGCAGCCTTATTGTGCAGGGTCTTGTACAACACAAGGAAAAGGCTTTTCATCCTTGATTTACCTTAATGTATATTTTAAGGAAGGTATTTTTCCCTGGTTTGCCTTTCTCCTCCAACCATCTCACCCCACCCCATGCATTGTCAAGCTAGGAAACAAGCAAACGCTGATCAACATCTCGTAAAAAACATCGCTGAAATCTCAATGAAACAGCCATAAAAGTTAGTCTTGTGACATGTAAAGATGAAGAGTAGCAGAGACTGCAGTGGGATATGGAATTGCCATATCTGACTTGAAGGTAACACTTGATAGTGTTATTATGGGAGAACCACAAATTAATAAGAGTAGAGCAGCAGTAGATTCAGAAGGGGTTGCAAGTGCTTGAATAGATTTGAGCCCATAAATTCTCAGCCTTGGGAGGTTTAGATGCAGGTGTCAGTGTGCTGGATAGGTGGTACTCAACATTTTTGGGAGACTTGATCTAGTCTCTAGGTACTCCTGCCCTTCCAGAAATCCGCTTTTCCCCAAGAAAATTTAATTTTGGCTATCTTTTGTGAATTTTTCAGAATTTGGAACTATCTACAATTCTGTCCTTCAGTCAAAAATATTTTCTCTTGGAAAGGTTGTAGATCATAAAATAAAACAGTTCTATGGATTTCAAGACAATTTTACAGAGTCCAGTTCCTTCCATTGGGAATCTAACCCCAGATATATAAAATGCTAATTGGTGAACTGAAGCCTTTTACAAAATACAACATACAATTACACCTTCTACTCTCACAAAACTGGTTCACCATTTCTTTTGTTGCTGTCCTGATTCCCATGTCAGCCCTTGGACTATTAAAGGGATTAATTGGATTGTAAATATACTAATTTGACTATTTTAATTAAACATGGGCCAAATCTTCCAGTCTCCGGAGCATCGGAGACTGGATTTACAACTGAAGTTGCGCATTGGGACTCTCCATTAGTCCTGATGCGCAGACCGACAAGGGAATTGCCCAGGAAGTTAAAATTTCCGAAAGGCCATTCCCCTGCTCCCCAGGACCCCCTCCCCCCTCCTGCAAATGTCTCTGACTCTGAGTTAGAGTCGGAGAATTCGGACAGTTCTGCGGTACTATTGTGAATAATCACCCAGGAAATATTAGACAGATTCAAACCTGATCTGACACCTGGTAACTCCACAACTGGCTTCCCAATCACACCTCACACCCCCCGCTCCCCCGCCCCCCCCACCCCTCACCACGACCTCCTGACTGCTCCCCAAGCTAACCACAAGACTATCTCTGGCTCAACCTACCTAACCTCAACACGACTACACTTCAACCACCCGACTATCCACTCACCCACCCACCCAGCTGCTCACCATACCCATCTACCAGCTCACCCACCTGCTCGCTCTACTCACCTACTTAACCACATAACCCACATACCCACCCTACCCTCCTAGCCACTTCACCCACCTATGCACTTCACCCACCTAACTGCCTCACCCACCCTACCCACCTACGCAGCCTGCCCACATACCCACTATTACACCTACCCATTCACTCATTTGTCCACTCACCCATTTTCTCACCCATTCACTAACATTCAAAGACTGGAACCTTAAACTTACCACATGGCAGCTAGTGCTGTAAAAAGGGGTGAGTCTTGTCTTCCTCCAACCCTACTCTGCTCCAACAGAGTTTCCCAGGGGATGCCGTGCTCCACAATTGTTTGACAGCTGGGATCAGAAGATCCCAGAAGAAATGGGCAGCAGCTTGAAGTTGGAATCCTTGAGCATAGCTGCAATCTGCTCATCATTACCGCTGCCCAGAAGATCCAGGCCCATGTTTTATTTTGAAATGGTTATAAAGGGAGCCAGAATCACCAAAATAAGACATCAGAAGATAATTCCAAAGAAGGCCATCTATGAAAATTTAACAACTTTTCCTCTTGTGGATGTGGGTAAGTCTGCTGTGCTTCTCTGTTCTTAAAGCATTTAAATACATATTGCTCCTTTGAATCGGTTAAAAATGTTTATTTTGTTATGCAGAACGCTAAAATCATTGCCCACTGCAATTATTAAAGAGCTAAAGTGCACTCACTGGCTTGCAGGAACAAACGCAAGTTAAATTTGTGCTTTCACATGAGCCTGTCTAATAAGTAGACAGTCTATAATTTCCAATAGAACTCTAATTGGATAATATTACTCCTCACATTTCCTCATACATAATGTCTTTCTAGTTATTCCAAAGTAACTTCTGCTACAAGGGTTGAAATAGACTGAAAATTGTTATAGAACATAACCACCATGCTGAACTTACACACAAAAAAGCCAACATTGCTCATAACATATTCCAGTAGTATGCTGTAGTAAAGTCCTAACTATGGAAGTCTCGGTGTAATTCTTTATATGAAGTAAAACTCATCACCATCCTATTTGATTTATTTTCAAGCACTGATAATTACACAAATGCAGTGACCAGAGTGGTTGAATTAAGTGAGTTGGTGCATTCACCCAAGGAAATCCTCCTTATCTAAAAATGTTCGGCTGCAGCTACTCTTAAAGAAAATAAACAATCATACGCGAGACGACAATTTGTCCTGGCCTAGAAAATTCCTTTGAGGAAAAGCTCCACATCAGTGATACCCAACATTGAATTCCTGATGTCAGGCAGTTTTCTGCTTGTTTTAAAAGCTGTATTTTAGCAGCTTGTTTTTTGAACATGACTTTTTCAAGAAACAAACACTAAAACAAACACACCTGTAACTGAGACATTAAAAAACTATCAATCTGCAGTTCATTCACAACAATGCTGCTGAGCAATATGTGAGTGTGGCTCTGGGTGACTTCCACTCATTTCTGTCTTGCCTCTCCACTCTGCATCAGTTCTCTGTTCACACCTTCTATTGACACCATAGCTAACCCAGGACTTCAATGTGGGGGATCATAGGTGTGAACATTTGCCCCATAGCTTTGTGGCACATTGCTGGTCATTCCCACAGCTCTAATTATTTATAGTGAAGAATGAAACAATTTACATCCACTTGATATGCTGAAAGGTCATCGGGCTGAAACATTGTCTGGAATCTTACCAGGAAGCTGAAGCCCAGCTGCCAGGGGCGAAAGCGGGGGCCAACCCCACTCTGGCGGGTGGCAAAACCATGGAATGGCATCTTACTGGTGATGGCCAATTAACAGGTCGATGCAGGGACCACTGTCCACCCCCAAGAGCTTCCCGCCCAGTTAGAAGGCTGGCAGCTCAGCAATTTCAACAATGGACCCCATGGCACTGTTGCCATTGTTGAGGTCGCAACTCCAGGATGGTCCAATGGCCAGGCACCCTCAAAAAGCAGATAGGTATTTTTAAGGGAAGCCAGAGCCAGGCAGGCAGGCTCTGGTGATCAGGGTGTGGGGGAAGAGGCATAGTGTATCAGCAACCAGTTAGACACGGAGGTGACCATTGGCACCGCCTTTGAGTGGCTATGAACAGGCCCTCCCATCATGGACAAAATGCCTGTGGGGGCAGGATGTGGCCCTTAATTGCTCACTTATGTGACTCAATTGGTCACAGAGGTTCCCATCATGAGTAATATGTCATGGAGTTGGCAAGACATCAGGCTCCCCTCCTGATGCCTTCCCACACCAAATTGCCAGTCCTCCCGCATCCCAACCCATTTCCAATGGGCTGGAAAAATTCACCCCATTAACTCTTTTTCTCTCTCTACACACACTGCGTGACCTGCTGAGTGTTTCCAGCATTTTCTGTTGTTATTACACCTGCCCAGCTGTCTGTATAATATTGAGAGGAATAGTAGTCTTATTGGTGTCAAGTGGTGGGGGGGGAGTTGAGGGACCTAATTTTTAGCTCACATGTAAGTGGATGATGCAATTCAACATTTACTGGCTTGGGGTAGCCCTTTCTTCAACTAGAGTAAACTGACCCCAGGGCAAATTGGAGATTTCATCATCACAGTTCAAACTGGTATTAAATTCAACTCTGCATGGGAGTCCAGAATGAAAACAATGTTTTAATAAAATGGAATAACATAAATTCATAGCAAGGAAAACTTTTGGGAGTTTTTATTCACACCAGTTTTCCCATGTTGTCTTATTGCAGCTGTTACTTGCTGGGATCCTTATAAGTAAAACTCGTTAATCAATTCTGCCTCATTCACACCAGTCAGCTATGCTTGCCTCATATTTTGGCGTTGTGCTTTCTTTTGAAACTAAGGATGGCATTGTACATGTGCAATGTTGTACATTGTGTACTTGCCTGAACATGTGCAATGGCACTCTGAGCAAAACATGAATGCTCAACACATGTAAACCAGACATATTTTTTACACCAAACTATTGGTGTGAGTTTATCGGCTCTGTAAACTTGAGCTCATCCAAAACTCTGCTGACAACATTTTACCTCTCACCAAATCTTGTTCATCTTTTGCTGGCTGACTTGCATTGGCTCCCAGTTTTATCAATGGCTCATCCTTGTGTTCAAATATCTCAGAACCACAGCCTGTTCAGTCCTTCCTGATAGTTGTACCCTATTGATTCTGTATCATCCTTGCCAATCTTATTTACATTTTCTCTAGTGTTTCTTTATCCTTTCTGTAATATGAAGGCCAGAACTATGTATGGTGCTCGAACCAAGTTTCTATATAAGCTTAATATAGCTCCTCTGTTTTTTAATTATATTCCTCTAGAAACGAACCCCAGTGCTTTTTAATGGATTTGTTAACCTTGTCTTGTTAAACTAGTCTTGGTCTTTTAATGATTTATGTATCCGTACCCAGCAATCTCTTTGCTCCTCTACCCCATTTAGACACTGATTTTCCAATGATTGGAGGGGGGGACGCCTTATTCTTCCTATAAAAATGCACCACCTCATACATATTTATATTGGAATTCAGTTGCCAATTGTATGTCCATCCTGAAAACTTACAAATGTCTTCTGGTTTTAATCACAATCTTCCTCAGTGTTTGCTATAGACCCCAAAGTGGTGTCATCCACAGATTTTCTGATTCCCAAGTCTATGACTTTAATACAGAAAAAGACTGCAATGTGCTTGGTAGAGGCATGAGGGATAAAATGGATGCCAAGCTAAAGAAGATATAAAGATGAACGACCAAAAGTTTAATCGAAGGAGGATGTTTTCAGGTCTTCAGAAAAAGAGGGATGTGGGGAGATTTACAGAGGAAAATTCCAGACTGTGGAACATAGGCAACTGAAGGCTTGGTCGTAATGATCGGGGTAAGGAAAGAGTCAGAGGAATAGAGGGTTTGGGGGGGAGGGGCAGTTGTCATGCTGGAGGAGAGTTCAGAGACCAGGAGGGCGAGAGGGTTTAAACAAAATGTGAGCATTTTAAAATTGAGCCGTTGGAGGACCAGGAGCTAATCCAGGTCAGCATGGTGCAAGCAAGGCTTGAGCAACAAAAGATGAGCTGAAGCTTTCAAAGCATGGAGGGAACAAGGCCATCCAAGAGATTATTGGAATTGCTAGGTCCAAGGCAGAGGATATGGAGAAGCCAATGATGTTACAGAAGAGAAAGTAGGCAGCTTCTGTGAGGGAAAGGATATAGCTTCAGAAGCTCAGCTTAGGATCCTATGAAACACCAAAGATGCAATTAGTCTGGGTCGGCTCCAGACACTTGGCAAGGAGGTGGGAACTGGGGGTGGCCGGAGTGGGGTGGAAGGGAGTTTGTGACAGAGGTACTCAGTTTGTGGCAGAGATCCAAAATGATAGGTAGAATGTTCCAGTCCTGCCAGTGACGGGTTTCGTTGCGGGCCGGAGAGGAAAATTCGGAGAGAGGCCAAAAGTCGGAATCCTGCCGACGGGAAATCAATTCACAATTTTCCCCTCGCCGCTTTCATGGCGGGCTGATGGTGGGTCAGGTTTCCTGCTGATCCATGTCGGGAATGTCATTTGCATGTCTTATCGTGTCATGAATACTCATTAAAAACACTACTCACCGGAAGCACATTGCCCCCCGTAATTACGTACCACACCAGCAGGAAATTAGACCAGTCATGACAGGAAATTAGACAGGTCTAAATCATGACCAGATATTCAGTGACATGCAGCTGTCCTTCACAAAAGCTGCCTACTTTCTCTTTTGTAACATCATTGGCTCGAGACTTTGAGGTGAGTGCAAGATTCCAAGCCTATCTGCAACAGTGCTGCTCCCATTTCTCAGCAATGGCAGCATAACGCCACACTGGTGGGAGTAAAGGGTTGGTATCCTGACGGAACGTACTTCCGTACTCTGGGAGGAACGCACTCAGTGTGTGTTGCGGGTCTCAGGCAGGGCTGCACCCTGAGACAGAGACAAGCATTGAGACCGAAGTGAGGAGCGGGAGAATGACAGAGACATGGTCAATGGGGTATGGTGGGGTTGGAAAACTTGGTTGGGTGGGGGGGAGAGGGGAAACGATAGCAGGCAGAGGGGCGACCAAGGGTGGGGAAGCTGGAGCCTAACATGGAAGCCAAGACACAGACAGGAGGGGATGGATGGGAATCGAATGTGAAAGGATGCACACAGGCTCGGGAACAGGAAAGGGGGGGTTTTGTTAGAGTGGTGCAAGAGGAATGGGTTGCACAGAGAGAGGCTTGGAGGTGGGAGATGGGAAAGGCTTGCACATGAGGGACAGGTCACACAGAGGCTCATGAGGTGGTGGGGAGAAGGCAGACTGTGTTGTGATCAGTCTTGAAGGAACAGGAGGGCTCATTGAAAGATAGTCATAGACCCTAGTCTGGGGCCAAGAGGTTGGAGTGAGAGATTAAAGGCAGTCCTGTGTCTTTGTACACCTCATAGTCAGAAGGAGATTAAAGGCAGTCCTGGGGCTTTGTACACCTCAGTCAGAGGGAGATTAAAGGCAGTCCTGGGGCTTTGTGGGCCATGCTACAGGGCTATGCATGGCCCATACATCGTACTTCTGCTCCAAGGAGGGGCAAGGCCTGTGTGGTCAATTGGGATCAGGCACAGCTTGGTGTGCAGGGCGCGTTTAACTGTCTTACAGTCGGTGGTGATCACTCGGTATTGGGCTGCAGATGGGATGGCCATGGTTAGGTCATGTAGCTTGTAAATGGAGAAAAGGTAAAAAATGTGGGGGGGGAGGATACTCGAAACTCTCCTGGTGGGAGTCCTCCTCTGTATGTGACTGTGCACACAGCCTCGAGATGGGGAGGGGGTGAGGTCCGTATGGGGCATGGGGATGTCAACAGTGATGGGTTCAGCGGGGAGGGCTAGAATGTCCACCACAATGACAATGGAATCCAGGGTTACTGTGGGAGGCTGGAGAATGACCGGCTGGAGGTCTACCTGCAAGTTGTGAGGATCCAGGAAGATCAGAGGGACCCAAACCCTGACAGAGGGAGGGTCAAAGCTGGTCTTGAAGTAGAAATGCAGCACCACCATCTTGTAACCCCGAAGTTATTGAGCAGTTTAAAATCAAAATTGGGAAAGAATCTGCACAGGAAGGGTCTGAGGCAATGTAGCAGGAGCCTATGGATGGACTAAAGGGGCACCCTCAAACTGCTTAGAGTCACAACATTGAAATAGAGCCAGAGCTGAGAGAAAAGAGGAAGATTTCCTTGAGAAGGTGGCATTGGAGCCACTGCCTTTTAGTGTGCTTTAATGAGAGACTGCAAGAGTCATTGGGTGGAATCATCCCAGATTTGCATTAGGTGCAGTAGCGGGCAGATAAAGGAAGTTTTACCTGCTGGCTGCAATGGCGGCTTTTCACCCCATATCATCCCAATCCCACCTCATTAATCGTGCTTTCCCGGGAAGCATGCCAGGTCGCTGACAGGGCTTGATCTCATTCGCCCGGACTGTCATCACATCAGGCCTTCAGTAAACTGGGCACCACATTCAAAAGCTGGCCTGCAAAGAGTTAGCTTTCTTCAAGTGACAGAAAGCTGATGGCTTCCAAAGAGAGGAAACATGCTGTCCCCAAATTTAGCGACGCCTCCCTCGAGCACCTACTGGATGCAGTGGAGGCCCACTGTGAAGTGCTTTACCCCTGCTCTGAGCGAAGGCCAGCAAGGTCACCAATCCAGCAGTGGTTAGCGCCAACGCCCTCAAAAGAGGACAGCCATCCAGTGCTGAAAGAGGATGAATGCCCTCCTCTGTTCTGCCAGGGTAAGTCACTCTTCTCATCACTCTCAACTCACACACTCACAAACCCATCACACATCCACAGGGATCTCACACCTCAAGGGACAACATCACTAACTCTCACACATGCACCCTCACATCTCCATCAGGTTCATATCATCTGGAGCTCGTCTCCTCATCCCGTCCATGTCTCCGCTCACCACACAAACATTCCACATCATGGCATTGGCACTAACCACTGCTGGATTGGTGACCTTGCTGGCCTCCCTCCCTCCAGGTGCTCCTTCCCTCAAGGAGTCTGGCTAGGGCCCATGTGCACCCGGAAGGAGGAGGAGCTGGATAGCCCTGGGTCATCCACTCAGGAATCTCAGAGGCTGTCCTATCCCTCTGAGTCCCCTTTGCCTGTGACACCCATCACCCTCGTCCTCTGTCATCACAGAGCGAGCAGCTGGCCCACAGGAGGACAACCAAAGCAAGCCGGGGCGTCAAGGCCTTGGCCTACCAGAGGACCCATGTCGAAGTTATCAGAGGCAACAGGGCCAACCATTGCACAGGCTGTTTCCACCCCTGCTGTGGATGTCAGGGCAGCATCTAGAAGAAGTGGCAGGCCTAGAAAAGTTAAGAATTTCTGATCACAAGTGGTTGCATGGGTGAACACATTTGTCACCTTATAATCTGAAATTATATTCACTTTCACTGAATATTTTGTAATGGTGTCTTCCAACATCAATTACAGGCTTCTTGAGCCCTCCCTCTGCATCCCATCCCCACCCCTCCAACACCCACTAGCAGTTCAGCTGCACGCAGCCAGACCACAAGTCATTCTGGAGGAGACGTGTGTGTGTGGCAAGGCCTTTCATAGCCTCATGCAAGCACTCTCCCACGCAAGCAGATCCTTCCTATATCATGCTCAACTCAATGTCCTGAACATTTTCAATGTTGGCTGCTTGTTCTTTTCACTTTCAGTTGTTCATCTGAGCTGACCGGCATCTCTGATCATACTCCTATGCAGCACCCATTCCTGCCCAACACAAGGTTCCTTGCACTTTTGATTTTAGAAGCAATGGTACTGGTAAAGTTAATCTTCAGCTCCCCCATCCTTTCACCTCCCCCAGTCACCCATGTCCTTTCCTCATCACTGTCGACTCCCTGGCATCACCTTCCACCTCCCCACCATCACCTACCAGCCACAACCCTTTTCTTTCTGGGGTGTCCAGGAAAACGTGCACGTTCCCTTCCTTCTCAAGAATCCCACCCCCATCCACATTGACCTCCCTGACCTCCTCCTTCCCACCTCCAGGGTCCGTGTCTGCCACCAACCACCCTCGCCATCCATTCTACTGTTACCCACCCACTGTACCGGCTCACTCTGCCCTCTCTCATTCTCAGCCAACCTCCTGCAACAACCACCCTCATTTCACTCCCCAGGAGGCAGGGAGTCATCAACTCCACAGACCCCTCTCTTGCACATTCATCTGAACATCCTTCCTCCACCCTTACTCCTCCATCCCAGACTCCTTCACCCCTGCAAAATCCTTCCTCCCCCAAGATTCCTTCCCCCCTGCAAACTTCTTCCTCCCCCCAGACTCCTTTCCCCCTGCAAACTTCTTCCTCCCCCAGACTCCTTCCCCCTGCAAACTCCTTCCTCCATCTGGACTCTTTCCTCCCCCTGGACTCCATCCCCCCTCCAGATTCCTTCCCCTCGCTCCTGATCTCCTTCCTCCACCCCTTACACTTTCCTGCCCCATCACACCTACCTCTCCAGTTGCTATATTCTCCCCATTACACCCCCCTCCCGCCATACTCCACCTCCCCCTCGCAACTTCATCCCCCTGACACCATCGTTCCTCCTCCCCCAACCTCACTTCACCACCCCCGCACCACCACCCCCCCCCCCCCCCCCCCCCCCCCCCCCCCCCCCCCCCCCCCACCCCCGGTACAGCTTCCTCTCCCAATCAAACACCTTCTTCTCCACCCCCTCAACGACCATCCATAGCAGACCATGGCCAAGGCACTGATGTCCCGAAGCAGACCCTCAATGGTGACCTTCCACCCCCTGTAAGCTACTTCACGGCAGAGTCATGTCTATCAGAATCCACTCGGGATGCCCGCGAAATGAGCAAGGCCCTGATGGCAAGTTCCAACTTCTGCACATCATACTTGTCAAGTCATGTTCTGCACCGGCGTGTTTTCTGCTGACATGTGCAGTAAATTTGAAGTCGGTGGATGATTCTGGCAAACAGGGCCTATAATGATGTACCGATGTATTAAAATGAAGTTCCCGACATACGGCAGCAGGAAACACTGCCCGTCATTGATGGGAGGAGCGGATGATTACAAACTGGTTTCACAACGGCATGAAGCCAATTTCTGGCCTTCCCGCCATCTTGTCCGCTCATGCCCTCCATGATGCCTGATGCCAACGGACATGAAAAATTCCACCTAGAGGCTTCACAATACAGTTGAGCATTAACAGAGAGGTATGTGAGAATGGAAAATGCAGGTAAATTTTAAGGAAACATAGCTGCTGCATATTTGCCAGGTCATCAACGGAAGCCTGTAATGTGCTTTCTCCAATTGGCATGGAGAATGGGCCAAAGGGCACCCAGTCATTGCTGAAGCGCAAGTTGAGCTTGGTCAGTATACCAGATCAGAGATTGCAGGGGTGCTTTTGGTAAGGTGGCACATTTCATGAATGTGTCCAAACCTCTTCCAACCTTTGTGGGTTTGAGATGTCAAGTATCAGGCTTGGTATCTTGATCACCTAGATCTGTGAGTTTGCACCTCAGCTACAAGGCTATATCAGCGAAAAGCTAATAGCGCAGGCACAGCTCTAGGGCATGACAGTGGCTTTCTATTTGTGAGTGGCAAGTACACTATATTTGCCCAGTATTCCTTATTCTGTTGCATCTATCAATCCACAGGGAGAAGCAGGATTGAATAATGGAGCCTGCACTCAATGCTGCCTTCCTGATGGCAGTGATCTGACTGAGGAGGGGAAGAAGTGCCTGGAAATGCCTAGCGCAGCTACGAGAGGAGGCCCAGCCTGGGGTCCATGGTCTAGGGGAACCCAGCAAGAACCAGAAGATGAGGAGGTTAGACTCATCCCACGGAGGCAACTCGCACGACCAAGAGTCTACAAAGAAGACATTCCTATTTGGAGATGAGTGAAAGACAATGCCGCTTGTCAAGAGATGTGGTGGATCATATCTGCCACATTCTGTGGGAAGATCCAATGCCCCATGGACTGGGAGGACACCCCCGCCAATGCCCCTGAAGGTCACCGCCACGCTCAATTCGTTTGCCTGTGGATCGTTCCCGGAATCCACAGGGGTCCTATGCAGCATCTCACAGTCCTCCACACATAAATTTATCCAGGAGGTGACAGATGCTCTCTACAGTAGGGCTCATCATTATGTGAAGCTCACACTCGATGAAGCTAGCCAGGCTGTTAGATTTATGGGGTTTGCAGCTATCTCAGGCTTCTCGAGAGTACAGGGTGTAATCGATTGCACACATGTGGCTTTGAGATCTCCATGGCAGCAGCCCCTGATGTTTAAAAACAGGAAAGGGTTCCACTCCCTGAATGTTCAATTGGTGTGTGATGATCAGAAGCACATTATTCACGTGTGTGCCAAGTAACCTGGGAGTCCCCATGACTCATGCATCCTGAGTCACTACCAGGTGCCTCACATATTGAAAGGGCCTCAGCGATTATAGGGCTGGCTGCTTGGAGATAAGCGGTACCTGCTCAAATGATGGCTCATGACATCTGTGCATCATCCTCTGAGCCACCTGGAGGAGTGATGCAACGTGGCGCATAGTTCGGCACGATCCATCATCAGACCATTGGCAAACTGAAGATGCGCTTCCGATGTTTGGACTGCGCAGATGGGGTCCTGCAGTAATCTCCACAGAGGGTGTCCCACCATAATCATGGTCTGTTGCGCCCTTCACAGCCTGGCACTTCAAAGAGGGATCCATGCCAGAGACATGGAAGAGGCTGAGAGCTCCTCGGACGATAAAGAGCAGGAAGGACAAGAACCTGAATGGGGACGTCAGGGTCAGTTCCCATGTGAGGATGCTACTAAAGAAGCACAACATGTAAGACACACCAGTGTCACACTGATAGCCACCATATTCCAGGAGGAGTAAGGTCCAGGCAATGGGACGTGGCCACATTCCTTCTATCCCTTAGTGCCATGCCAATGCACTGAAAGACCTTTACAACCAGTAACAATGGGAGCAAGTTCAACATTTAGATTTGCATCTTCCACCCTCATAATTCACCAGGCCCTAATCTTGGAATGGTCAGTGGCGAGCCCTGTATCCAAGCGCTCTGGGAAGAGAGTCGGCACAACAGTGCAAACGCTGCACTAAAGGACTTGATGCCATCATCACCAACTTAATGAGAAACTTTTAGCGGACACTGAGATGTGTGCATGGTTGGAGAGAGCATTGTGGCTGCAGGTCTTGTGCTTTGGCACTATCAATGAAGATGGCCTCCTCATTTTGAGAAACAACTACAGCTAACCCTCCATGGCTATTGAGCACTAACTCCATGTTGTCTTGTAAGGAGTTGAGATTACTAATGCATTCTGTACACACTTCCACTAAAGACCTTGACATGTCTCCCTGACATAACACAAGGGTCTAGTAACTATCATGAGCCAACTACACATCACATGTAGGTGAGGCTAACAAAAGGAGGCGATCACTCAGTGGGAGTATGGCTCACCCTTGCGATAAGAGGGCACTTAGACGGATATGCACAACACTTTAAAATGATGAAAACGTTCTCATGGACAACAAATGTATTTACAAAGGTGCATGATATATACAGCGATTGAACACCAGTGACCCAGAAGTGGTGTCAAAATTTCATAATCTTTCTAACCCCACTGCTACGTCTTGGTGCATCCCTGGCATCTGCAGCAAAGGCGGATGGAGCCTGCCGACTGCTACGCCCTGTTGTCTTTGATGACTTTGGCAGGTGTCCTCTAGTGGGCTGAGGTCTGGAGGGCCCCAACCTGCTTTGGGTGTCCTGCTGTGAGGCAGATGAACACTCTCAGAGTCAGCTGGGTGGATGGCCCCAGGGTCTCCTACTGCTGGTCCTCCTCTCTGTGGGTGCCCGAGGAACCCTGCCTGACTTCCTGAAGAGACGGGGCTCTTGGAGGGAGGTCGAGGTGCCCCTACCTCCTTCCACTGAGCCATTGATGGATCCCACCAATGCCTATAGCTATGGAATGCAGGTCCGAGCGCAAATCCGGCAGGATCTGCTGGGCCAAGGTCTCCAGGGCCACCCTTCCCCTGCTCTCCTCCCTCGAGGCGCTCACATGTTAGAGCTATGACATCAGACAGAATGTGGACGGCTCCTCCGTCCTTCGTTCTAGTCTGTTGACTGCCTCTCGCAACTCTGCCTGATTTTTTGCCGCCTGTTGTTGGATCTCCAGCATTTTTTCAACAGCACTTGCTGAGGCTCATCATTTGACTCGGACTCAGTGGGTGTCTGATGAGCAGTCCTCCTAGTGCCAGGGACTTGAACTGCCACTGTCTCCAGCTGCTGCGGAGACATGTCAGTGAAGTGTTCCCCAGAATGTGACCCCGAGCCTGATCTAGAACAATGACGCACTCTCTGCTGATGGAGGGTGCAGGCAAATGCAGTGATGGGTCTTCATCTGACACATCCTCAGCATCTTCCTCTAAGGTGGCCTGGGGGCTGGAGCTTATGGATGGTCAGGAGATGGTCAGGTCTGGGCTTGTTGGTGCCTGTAAGAGAGAGAAGATAGACTTAGTTCAAAAGCAGGCAGGATACAAAATTACATCCTACTCACTGTGATTGTAAGGATGTGATCAACTCATGGAGGGCTCATCATTGCTGACTTGCTGAGAGAGGCCGATCACGCCTTCCCCACAGGAGCGATCTTTGTCTTCGCCTGCCAGCTCAAACTGGGGTAGCTCCTCGGTGTCTGCCATCCCTCCTGCAGTTTGCAGAGGTTTAGTGGTGCCGCAGAGCACCAGAGCACCACAAAAGCACCTCCAACCAGGGCCCAGGGAGCGGAGTGCTGGGGGGCAGAGTGCTCGGAAGCGAGGCCTGGGTAGTGGAGTACCGGTGAGCAGGGCCTGCCGAGCAGAGTGTAGGGGAGCGGAGTGCTGGGACCCCAGAAAGGAGAGGCTGACTGCAAGGCCCGAGAGTGAGACACTGCGGAGCCCCAGGTCGAGAGGGGTGGTGGTGTTGGTGGGGGGCAGGGTAAGAGGCTGACTGCTGTTTGTGGGAGACTGAGTGTGTGTGTGTGTGTGTGTGTGAGTGAGAGAACAAGTGTGTGTGTGCATGTTTGTGTGAAAGTGACAGTGTGTGTTTTTTTCTGTGCACACAAGGGTATGAGAGAGTGTGTGTGTGCTTGTGTGTTTATGTGAGTGAGTGTGTATGTGTGCGTGTGAATGAGAGTGTGTGTGAGTGTATGTGTGTGCGCACATGTGCGTGTGAGAGAGTGTGTATGTGCATGTGAGTGAGTGTGTTTGTGTGTTTGTGTGTGTGCGTGTGTGTATGGGAGTGAGAGACTGTGATTGCATGTCTGTCTCACTCCCAGTCTCAGGTTTCTCATTTACCCTCACCAACACATACACACACCCACTCACAGTGGGTGAGGATGAGTGAGTGAGCACCTGGAGACTGGGAGTGAGCCTGCTGCACACATATTCTGACCCTCTCACACTCTGGTCATTTCTATTAATTACTCTTTTTTTTAACTTAACAACTTATTGCTGTGACATTGCTTTATTTCTGTTCAGCAATCGTTTCTTCCCTTAATACCGCAACTTTAAAAAAATCAGTTTAAATTTGTGATGGACCTTTTCTTTCCGAAATTAGCTAATTGGCCCTTGAGGGATAAAAAAATGTTTCAAGTGGAGTTCCCATCATCCACACTGGGCAGCCAGAGTTTAGGACCTGACAGACTGGCTTAAAAAAACCCAGAACTTTCAGGGGGAGGTTGTTGAAGGTAGGGGTGAGAAAGAGGTTGGTGGCAGTGCGGGCACTAATATTTTTCAATTAAAGAGCATAGTTTTACTGGCTTCTGGGGACTCAAATGATGAATACATAGGAAAACAGTAGATTTAGATTAACAGTAATAATAGATTTAGAAATGATGTGGCGAACACATTTTCTTGGAGCTCTAGCACCTCAAAATTTGCCACTACACCCGCGCCCATCTAGGATATCACCCCTCGGTTGTGGGCGAGCTTGGCCTGCATGAAGGTAAATGGATGGAATGTGATGAGAAGAGTTGGAGGAGAGGTTGGGAAGCATGCATGCCTGCTGTGTGGGCTGAGCCCTCCACAGTAAGGGCTGAGGGTGGAGTTTGTACAGCATGATAAATGAGATGCTGGTGATGTTAAAGTGTCCATGAGACAATCAGGGCTGATGTCTCCCCCACTAATATTGTGTGAGATCCCTGGGCAGTGTGACCATTTAAGTGCATGATGCCATCATGAGAGTGTGAGTTTGGACTGAGCTGAAGGTTGGCTTACCCTGGCGGAGCAGGTGAGATGATTCACCCTCTTCCTACACTGGATGGTGTTTCCAAGGGAGCTGATCTCCCTTGCAACCGCCTTCCAGGCCAGCGAGGTAAGGTCGGTGGGCCTGCTGGATCCATCCCTGGGGTAGAGGTCATCCCAGTGCTGGCAGACTCCATGGATAAGGGCCTCAAGGGAGCCATTGCTGAACCTAGGAGGAGCTTTTTTCTTCAGTGGAGCCATGTCAAGAAGTTTCCTGCACACAGCTGGCCTGTTGAGAGTAATGCATGCATTCAGCTGTCGTTTAAATATGGCACACGGACCTTCGACCCCATTAGGTAACGGCAGGATGGACGAATCAGTGACCGCCCCGCCATGTGATTCGGAGAGCTGCTCGCTGATGCATAATTAACGAGCTTCCGAGTGTGAAATTGGATATGGTTTCCCGCCTCGCAGCCTAGCGGGAAACACGCTGTGAAACCCGCCCACCACCGCACGTATTCTCCAGAATGGAACGTTCTGCCCCAATGGCCTCTTATCTTCCCAAGTATTCTTTTGGAGAAAACTGCGGCTCATCAGAACTGGATGCTGGACAAGCAATCTGATGGAACAGGAGGTGTGTAGGCATTGAGAGAGATGGCAGAGAGATAGAGCACAGTATTATTAAATGTACCTTTAAATGCTGACCCTCATGTCTACTAATGGTATCACCATGGCATAAGCATAAAATTTACCTTTATATTTGTAGGTGGAGGAGGCTGACCAGCTTAGTTTGACTTCCTCTTTCCCTCCATAAATAAATATATATATATTTGTAAAATATATTCCTCATTACATATCCTCCAACACTAATCCAAAATAAATAATCACTTGTATTCCTTAAACTGGGATAAACATTCACACCAATTCATTTTTGAATACACACCAGTTATTCAACATTATTAAAGACAGTTAAACCTGCAGGTGGGCCCTATTAATGTATTAAATATGCAACAGTTTTACTAGTTTCCATAAAAACTACCTTAATTGGAGAACGTAAATTGCTGTTAGCACAGTAATAAGCAAAGATAAATATGCAAACAATGTGCACAGCCAATACACACACTAAGCAAACTGTCTGCCACAGAGCACTTCGATTGCACAGGATGCGATGCACTAAAATTTTCCATCTTCCCACTGCCAGTGGGCAAACACATTACAGAAGTGTATTATTTTGACCCCGCCCCCCCCTTCTCCTAATATAAGTAGAAGTCCTGACTTTTGAAAATAGGGTGTACATGCCTTATTTGTTTGGAGAGTGAGGGGTCATTTTCTCTATGATGTATTCAGAAAAAGTGTTGGGTTTCAAAGCAGTTTTTGCATTGTCAGTCCAAAATCCAGCAGAGGTTCTTCCAATGCCTTGCCAAATGGCTGGCAAGGCATCAGCAGAATCCCTGAAGAAACTGCCTTAAGGGCTAGAAATGGCTGCCTGGGTCTATCTCCCACCAAAGTTTCGGCAAGAAGAATTTCATAGCCTGTGTGTTTTTTAAACATCAAAAAAAAATCACATATAACACTTTTCATGAAATCTGTGACCTTAAAAAAATGGACATGCATTGTGGCAATAGGAGTGTCACAGCTCTCAACACCCTTGTAGAAGGAAGGAAAGAAAAATAGCCAGGTTCACTCCTGATCACTGTCAAGGGACCCTTGCTGATGTGGGATGAAATTAGGATCTATTGGATTGTCTACCAGTACTCTTGTGTCCAGATTTACAAGTGAAGAATAGCAATCATCACTGAGGTACCAGAGGGTCACAGGCATTGGTGGAATAATTTGCCAGCAGAAGTCAACACTTTGAGAGTGTAAGACAGAGAAAACATATACAAAAACATTCATCAGCAAAGAGCAAAAGGTTACTTCACGGCACTGAATAAGCAAATCTGACAACTTTTGGTCAGATCATCTTCTTCAAATAATACTGTGACCCTGAAGACTTGCGAAAAATGTTACTCAACAATTGGTTAAATTAAGGCTAATAATTGCCAGCTCCCCTAATGGGTCAGTGACTTTACCCAGTGAGTAGCTCAGTCATACAAACCAGAAAGGGCCCAGGTTAGATCCTTTGTCTGTACTGAGTTAAATGCTCTGAGCTGAGGCAGTGGAAATAGTACTGTAATTGTTCCGAGTGCCTCAGGGTAGACAATCAGTCCATGTTAGGGTTCCTGATCACAATTCAGCAATCCTCACTGGAAATACAAGTCTTTGGATATTAGGTGAGGACACGATCAGACTCAGCTGTGATGGCCTGCAGTCAAACACCCTGGTAATACTTAATACCAAGAATGAGATGTTAAATCAAGGCCCTGTCTGCTGTCAGGTGGACAAGGATTTTGAAGAGAGACAAAGCTGTTCTCCTTGATGTCCTGGCCAATATTTATTCCAAAGACCAACATCACTAAAACAGGTGATTTGGCCATGTGTGACTGTGGGACCTTGCTGTGTGCAGATTGGTTGCTCTGTTTCCTACATTAAAACAGTGACTACACATCAAAAGCACTGAATTGACTGTAAATCACTTTGGTTTACATGCCTGATGTTGTGAAAAGTCACAATATAATGTTAATCTTTCCTTTCAGAAATATGAACAAGGGTCATTTGAGTAGGTGAGCAATGGAGAAATCACATTCCAATAGGAGTAAACACATTTGGGAGAAAAGCAGTGAAAATTGATGAGCCAGAGAAAAAAAAGTTACAATTTGCAGTGCAACAAAATTTCTGTATTAGGATTTATAAGTATAGTTTAGTGAAGAAGAAGGTCTAATTTAGAAATTTCAGGCTGTAAACTGTGAGATTCCACTCCTGATAAGAGTGCAGATCAGAGTCAGCAGAGATGTCACCATGCCCAAGTCACAGCATTCTTAATTTTACATCAATAGCTGGAAAATCAGGACAATATCCCTTTGACCCTCTTTCTCCACTAGTACTTTGGATGAGTGTTGCTGTAGCCACTTGCACACGTTTTTCCAAATCTCCACCTGTTATAACTGCACTCTGGCCCGATGTTTTGTTGGGCTCTCCCTCTCTCACTATCGACCCGGCCCACACCCTGGTCCCTCGCCTTTGCTGACTGAGCTGACCTGAAGCTGGTCCTCTTTGCACACTTTCCCATTCACTGAACTGACAGGCTATGTGCTGCAACCTCATCATGAGGGATCTGTCTGCTTACCAGCTCTTTACTTGAGCAATATCTCGGCACTGTGTCTTCAAAGCTCTTCTGTGGAGTTACCATGCTGCATTTTCAACACTCTCCAACGCTGCGGCTTTGTTGCAGTCTGACCAAAAGCTTCGAGGGTTGGCTCATGTCATGTAGCATGATCTAAGGCAGTTCACCATGTTGTACCCGTACTTAGTCTTGCTACTAGGCTGTTTGACCATTGCTGAGTACCATGTCATGTTGTTATAATGATAGAAACACAAACCAGTCATAAGGGATTGTGTAAACATGTTGTGGGTTCATTTATTTGGACTAGACACATGAGAATGTTTATACATAGGTAGAAAGATTGAAGACATCAGCAGCAGAGCTGTGTGCTTGCGTCTGCTCAAAAGCAAAAGTGAAGCAAACAATGGATCACATGACACACTTTCCTTCTAGTGATGTCATTCTGCTATCCCTTAAAGGCATATTAAAACAATAGGTACAAAGTCCAGGGGTAAATTTTTGTTTGCATCTCCACATCCCTCCATGATCTCATTCCCCCTTACATCTGCAATCTTCTCCAGCTCTGTGATCGACTGCATCTATGTTATTCTTTTGTCATTCGTCTGCACCTCCCTCACTTTACACGGCACCAACACTTTAGGCCAGAATTTTCTGGCCCCTTTGGCATCGGGCGCCATAGCGGACCAGCAGGGGCAATATGACGAGAAGGCCAAAAACAGGTATCACGCCGTTGTAAAACCAGTTTGTGATCGTCCGCTCCACCCATCAATGGCAGGCCACGTTTCCTGCCACCACAGGTCAGGAACCTAATTTCAATACTTTAGCTTCTCATTATCAGCCCTCTCGCTGGAATCATCCCTCCACCTCAAATCTACCGCTGACATCAGCGTTACTTCAGAACGGCGTGCTTCACAACTGCCTTTAAAAGGCATGCACCCGACGAGCTGAATTTCGAGGGGAACTTGGAGGTGAGTGCACACAACCTTGCGCTGCACTCTCGAGCGTCGCCCATAGCACATCAAGGAAGAGGCGCTGCGCATTTGCAGGAGGTACAGGCAAGTTGCATTTTCCCAGCTAGCTTTCAGAGCAGAGCCGGGGCAAGGGCTCCAGTGTGGGTCAGGCCGGGGCCGGGGTAAGGGGCAAGGCAGCACTGACTGAAGGAAGTACTCAAATACAAGCCGGGGGATTGGAGGGTGGGGGGGAGGGGGGTCAGGTGAGGGGAGCGGCCACGCACTTGGACAAGCTTGTCAAGAGTAAACGTTCTTCTGCAACTGAGACCATTCAGCTGCAGCTCCATTGACATGCCTGCAGTCGGGCCTCTGAAACTTTTAGTCCATTCCAACAACACAAAAACATGAAATGTGCCACCAAATGGCTCCAGAACTTTTCACCCCTCAGATACAGACTGCAAATTAATGTGCGTTTTAGGGGGCAGCAGAACAATTGGACGACTGGGCAAGTTGTACAATTCCCTTGCGATAGGTGTCCATATTGCAGTCACTGGTGGAGGTGTTCACAGCCCTTTGCAATATGTTTATTAAGGTTTGGATCAGTCTCCCCCATGGTTCAAGCTAACAGTGTAGCCTTGCAGTGGGGGTTAGGAGAATGCTTGCGCCTGAGCTGAGAGCACAGAATGCAGTCCAGGGGCTGAAGCTGCCACCATTTGGTCAGGTGAAGTGGGGCGAAGGTAGGTGGAGTTTCGGACAGCCAATGAGTGCACACTGGCCATCCAAGTGGTGGCCAGCACTCTCTGGCATGCATGAAGGGGCCTTCAGACTTCACCAAGAGAGGTTCTTAGGACACATATGCTAATCCACACGTCTCTCTCTTTGATCCTGCAGGAGGAGAACATCAAGATCATGGAGCCTGGTGATTTAGAGGACGCCTCATGGCTTACAGAGAGCAGAGAAAGAAGGAGAGAGTGGCGGAGACATCTGGCTTGGCAAAGGGAGGAGCACCTCCCTCAAGATGAAGGAGCAGCAGGGTCTGCTGCACACACAGCTGAAGATCCACAGTAAGCCACCGCTCATTGGTGCTTCACTAGACTCAGGGTCTATAGGCGGTACTTGCCATTCTTGCAGATGACTGAGAACTAGTGTCACTGAAGACTGTGCATGTCTAAGAAATTGGTCTGTCACATCTGTTACATGATGCAGGATTTGGTGCCACGTGGATATGGAGGGCATCCACTGCCAGTGGCTGTGAAAGTTGCCGCAGCGCTCAATTTTTACACCAGTAGCTCTTTCCAGTACTCCACAGATATGGGATCTCGCAAGCCTCCATGCACAAGTGTATCCAAGAGGTCACGGACGCCACCTTGGTGAGTGCACAGAACTTTGTGCATTTTGCCTGGGATCAGGAAAGCCAGGAAGCAAGAGAGCTGGGATTTGCGCAGGTCTCAGGTTTTCCACAGGTGCAGGGTGCCATCAACTGCACTCACATGGCGCTTAGATCTCCATGGCAACAAGCAGTCAATTATGTTAACTGCAAGGGCTTCCACTTGCTGAATGTTCAGCTGGTGTGCAACCATCACAAACCCTCAGTGCTCAGGCTCATATCATGGAGATGCAGTGGAGGCCCTAATAGTCACTCGATTCCCAGACCATGATGATGACATGCAGCGAGGACACTCCAATATATCTTCACATGGCCTCTGAGAATGTCTGACTCCTGTCTGGCCAAGGGCAGTGCGCTTATGCTCTGTGATCAGGGTCATATCATGCAGATGCAGCCAACCTTAAATGCACCTGATCCTTTGTCAACCTTTAGCACCTGAGCCCCTTAGCAGCACAGCGTCACCGGTCACAGATGCTGAAGAATGGAGACCAGCCCCATCTCAAAGGTGCTGAGAGCACACAGAGAGAATGACGGAACTCTATGATGCCTGCCCACGACATTCTGGCAGCAATGACATGCACCATCAAAGTTCAGGCATCACTGATGCGTCCAGTGAGTATGAAGCCAGACCATCACTTTGGACTGAAGGTTACACAGAGCACAGGGAAGATGCCCTGGACTGAGACACTTGCCTTTATCTTGTGCAGAAAGGTTTCACATCTGAGTGACATGAACACTGCCCATCATAACAAAGAGCCATAGGCAGGGAGACATTCTTGGGAGTATATTTACAGTAGTGAACAGTATGTACAAGTGACTAACACCCATGGCCATGCTGTGCAACTACATATTCTTAACATTCCCAACCCAACATCCACAATGGAGGTGGAGGCAGCCTTCTAACTGCTACGCCCTGTCTGTGATGACCTTGGCAGGTGTCCTTTGGAGTCAGCGATGGAATTTAGACTGCGTAGCAAGCAGGACTGATGACCTGGACTAAGGTCTCCATGGCAGCCGCTATCCTACCAGTGTTGACCTCGGTGCGTTGGCTTGCTGGCGCTATCACCTCAGACTGAAGGTACACAGACCCCTCCATTGAGCCTTGCAATCTAAGGGATGCAATGGACATCCCTTCCTCATGCTCCTGAGCTTGCCTTTGCTGCCCCAGCAACTGAGGTGTGACCAAGGCCAGAGGCTCATCATCTGACTCGGACTCAGCAGATTTCTGGTTTCCAGGAGTCCTCCTAGTGTTGGAACCCTGGGAAGACCCTGCTACCGCCCCCTATTGATCAGACAGTGTGATGTGCTCACCAGATTGTGACCCCAAGGCTACTCAAAAGCTTGGTCCCACTGAGGTATGTGTCTCTGCTCTGATGGAAGGTGTGGGTGAGCGCTGTGATGGGTCTTCAATGAGTGTGTCATCAGATTCTTCTTCCTAAGGGTCTTTGAGGCTTGAGTCGAGGACCTGGATCGTAGACTCCCTCAACTACTTCCCAGATGTGCCTGCGAAAGCAAGGAGAGATAATTAATGCATGGCAGGGGACTGCAGAACAGGACACATCACTCACAGCATGGTTGTCAGACGGATGTTGCAGTGCTGGATCCTCAATTGGTTGAGCACCCCTGCCCTCACCATCAGCACAGGGCTGGTTCAGATCATCGTGGGCCAGCTGGCTGACTCTATTCTCAAAGTCTGTGAACATGATGATGCCGATCATTCCTTCACCAGTCTGCAACCTCTCCCTTTTGTTGTGTGCCAGCTTAACTTGCATGTGTAGAGATGGAGAGATTGTAAGCAGGATGCCTGCCAGACCAGGTGAGAAGAATGCCTGGCATGTGCGGGTGGTGAGTGGTGCCATGGATGGGATAAGGACATGATCTGCAGGGCAGATGAAGGCATGTGTGGGAGATTGAATGGTGATATCCCTTGAACTGGCAGTGAGTGAGATCCCTGTGGATGTGTAATAGGTATGTGAGTTGAGTGTGATGAGAAGAATGACTTACCCTGGCAGAATGGAGGAAAGCATTCATCCTCTTTTGATACTGGGTGGCTGTCTTCTTTTGCAGGGTATTGGTGCTGAGCACCACTGCCATTGCCTCCCATGCTGGATCAGTGACCTTGCTTGCTGGTCTTTGCGCAGAGCAGGGATAGGGGACTTTAAGGCGGGTTTCCAAATCCTCCAGTAGGTACATGAGGGAGGCATTGCTAAATTTGGGGGCAACATGTTTCCTCCCTTTGGCAGCCATGATTTTGCAGCTGTTTGCGAATCCCTTAGACAGTTCTAGCTCTGTGCAGGGGCACCCTTTAAATATGGCGCCTGGGTTACTGAAGGCCTGAGGTGACAGCAGGGCAGGTGAGTCAGAGGCCGCCCTGCCAGTGATCAGGCATGTTTACCGGAAACGCATTACTAATGAGGCAGGATACGCTGGGAATGGGACGATAGATGTGAAAAGCCGCCATTGCGGCCGGTGGGTAAAACGACTTTTTTCCGCCCGCTACTGCACTGAGAACCAATCCGGGACAACTCTGCCCTAAGACTTCAATTCATTTTTACTGGAACTCTCTCCCTAAAGGCTTTCCCCTTGCCCCCTTTTCTTCATCTTCAGAGTCCTCCTCAAAATCTACCTTTTTGAAGAGCTTATGGTCTCATCTGTAAACTTACTCTTCACTTCCTGCCCAGTATCCACTCCTTCCACTCTAAAGCTTCTTAGGGTGTGTTGCTGTGTGAAGGCTGCTACATAAACCTATGTTATTTCTCATTAAATTTCAGAGGTAAACAAACTCCTGGCGAAATATTTAATGCAAACGTTTTTGCCATGTCAACTGAAGAATTAACTGATGAAGATCTAGGATAGAAAATATAAAGTGAAAAAATATTTTCATCAGAATTCAAGCTATACACTTTATGTACAAAATGGCATTCATGGTAAATAATATAATGTGCTCAATGTGCTATAATCTATGACTTCATATGCCATGAAGCAGTCACCATCACATTCATGTTCCTCCATCTAAATTGTGTTTGTCTGGCTCATTTTCACAAAAACAGCAGTAACTATTCAATGGAAACTAGCCAAAACAGCATAAAGTGTTGGCACATTCAGACAATTTCAACTCCTCTTGGTTTGACTCATGTATGAGCCAGACCCTTGTGGTGGCTTCATATGCTCCAGTCGTTTTCCGTATCATTTGAAGGCTTCCCTTTTTGGTAAGCTTTAATTACTGTTAATTTGGTCTGTAACTCCCTTGCCGTCTTTAAAAAGCTTGGGAGCCTCATTTTAGGATGACACGTAGTCTTGGCATGCACTTATGGGGGAGACTGTACTTTAACTTTACCACCGATTGATCGTTGGTTCTTAAACAACCCTTTTTTCATACTACACTACTGGAAGCAAGGAAATAGTTTCCAGGTGAATCCATTTAACGTACTGAAGATGCTTCCCTTGACTCCATCATTATACTTCACTGAAAGTTGTTCTATGCACCCATTTCAAAATGGTCTCATATCACATTACAATGCAGGCAGCATGTGTGAATCATTCAAGCATGATTGTGTCATAATATTATAACATTATGACATTGTCACATATTTAACTCTAGGACACCACTTCCTGTGTGTAGTTGGTACTGCAAATCCATTTTGCTGTTAACTGTTTTGAACGTTAGTTGAAACAATTTTTGTGTGAGTAATTCCTTGATATTGAATTTTCTAATATTATAACAGCTCCAACTTTATAATCTCATTTCAGTTTCATGTGGGCATGTTTTCAACATTTGACTTATGCCTGATGCACTGTTACCTTTGATTAGCTGAGGTGTTATGAGTCTTTCACCCAGTTTACACTCAGGAAATTGAATCTGCACATCCAAACCGAATTTGATCCCAATAGTTTCCACACTCACCCCTGCCCCAAGCAAGTGTAGGCATTGAAGGGTATCCAATTTCCTGTTTAATGTTGTTTGACTTGTCAGATGAGCAGAAGGCCGTCAAGTTTCTCAATGAGACTGTTTACACCACATGAATTTGAATCCATTTGCTTGGGTTGGGTTTTAAACTAGAGTCCAGAGATGGAAGACTTTAATCTAGCCTGACAGTAAATTAATTTGTGCCACATGCACAATATATTTCTGCTATTGTTATGCTAAGATCACAAAGATAAGTGTAAATGAAGGAGGTCATTCAGTCCAACGATAATATCCTTTCAAAGGCATTCATTAGCATATGACTTCCTCTTGAGCAATTCCAGAGTGTTTGAATCCTCTACTCTATCTGAAGACAATTTTTGTAAAAGGAAGTGCTTTCTGACATCAATCTGAAGCTTGTCTTTTACCTGTGTATATCTATTTCCTCTTCAACTTTAACATAAGGACAACAGCTTCACCTTAGACATTTTTTTAAAAAACTTGATTTGCTATTTTTTGACCTATTGTGCTTGTACGCATTACAAATGTATTTGTGGAAGAATTGTTTACCTTTTAAACTACAGCAAAATAAATTCTGGATCACAAATAAGAGGAGTGACTGGAACAGAGGAAATTGCTACTTTAAATTTAGTTAATTTGTCATCAGGCTTCCTGTCAACTTCTACTGGCATGTATGCAAATCAGTGCTGTGTGAAACCAAACCATCTGGTGGGTGCCTGCTGGTTTGGCAGGTAAATGCATTGCGTGGCATTGTACTTGGCCATACAACATCAGAAGGTCCCAGGTCCATGATGGTTTAGCTGATCTTAGTGAACGTTAACAGGGGTGCTATTAGAAACCTTCAGCATTCTGGGCTAAAAGGGATAAAAAAATCACCTGCTGCTTATTGCTATCCAATGACTAATGCTGGAAAAAGTCCTTTGATAATAGAACTTGCCTTTTCAGAATGTCTTCTGTCTTTGTGGCAAAGTAGGTTAAAATTTCCCCATAGCAATTTTACACACCACCTGATTTTATTCTCCATTGGTGTCAATGGAAAGGAAAGTTGGCGATGTGTGAAGGGGACGGTTAACCCAATCTCATCGGTTTTCCAGTGAGCAGGTATCTGAACAGCTGAGCAGCAATACATCATGAAAAGCGTCTTCAGGAAACAGTAGAAAAATACAAGAGGCTATAATCAGATGGGTTTGGCTTGCTCTACTAGGGATTTGGCTATTGCAATCTGTTCTACACATGGAAGGCCATACTGCGACCAATGATGTGATCACTGATGTGCAATATTAGATTCAAACACTTCAGCAGGTTAGAACAATCTTGATCGCACTTGTGATGCAAATTAGGTTTTTGTAAAATATGGTGAGGATTTTGCATATGAAGCAACAATGTGCTATGTAGGTGCTCACTTATGTTCTTTGCATAAGTCTTAGCTACCATATGAATTGGAGAATTAGTGTAAACAGCAAAGTGAATAAGGAACCCAAATTAACTAGGTGCTTTTATTTATAATGACAGCGCCCTCAGGTCCTCCAAGTGCAGATCTTGCACAGCAGGCCACAAACTAAAGGTAAAGCTCTTGGGACTCGCAAACACCAGTTTGAGAAACTTCATTTGAGAAAAGTTTTTAGAAATTTCATCTAGTTGGCTCAAAATTTCAAATTGCAGTTTATAAATCAGCATGTAATATGATTTAACTTTAGCAAATGGGACATGAAACAAGGGAGTTGCAGTTTGTTAACAAATCCAAGTACTGAGATTTGCCTTTAAGTATTTACCAGAAGCTATTATGTTTAACATTAAGATGCCCTAATTTTGCGCACACATTCCATCACTGTTTCTAAATAAAAATTTACTTTTCTTGTGATTTATCTTTTTAATTTTTTTTTTGTAGAATGGGCAATACACTGCAGTAGTCAACCTCTTTGGAAAAAAGCACAATGGGAGTAAGACTGCATTGTGATGTTATACACATAGTAAGCCCGCTAGGACTCCTTTATGTTGTGTGAACCTGTCCATCGCAAGCCATACACAATACAAGTTCCTCTGCGGTTTTAGCACAGCTCAATGGCCTGCAAGAAACTACCACAAGAAAGAGAATAAGAGGAACTGAAACCCTGTGGATTTAATAAAATGCAGACTGGACTCCCTCATGCTTCTTGAGCCTGGTTGAACCTTAGTGATCTATTGAAACCATCTAAAAACTTGTCGAGAATAACTACTTTGAGTTGCTTTACTTTAGTTCTTACCAGCCAAGTAATGCTTTTCATTCCATTCTAACTGAAGTTATGCATAGTGTTAGGTCCAGTAGTTTCTGCCATGCTTTATTGTCATTCATTGATTGTCATTTGTGGTGTGGGTTTGGCGGGGGGGGGAGGGGGAGGTGGTGGGGATAAGGAATTGTTTGATCTGTAATTATAACTATTTTAACTCTTAAACTGTGTTGATTTGAAAAGTACAGTTAAACAAGAAAATGGAAGCATTTAACACTTGGTAATTTGCTGCAATAACCCTTGTTCTCAACTTCGTAAAATGCAGGCCATTATTTTGAAATCAATGAGACTGCTTTCTTCACAGATTTTATCACCAGACCTTTTGGTTTTTGATGGAACAATTTTAATAATTCATTTTGGCATTTGAGTGCAGAATTAATTTAGCAGCTCTGACAGACATGGTAATGATGTCCATGAGTCACTTCAGTCTAGAACACATTCCCTGCATTGCCATAGTATCAGCACCTCCACGCATGCACAACAGGTAGCTATCTCATTGAAATGTTACAGAAATTCCTCTGACACAGCTATTTCCCACAACAGAATGATTGTGCTTCCATTCCCCTCTGTTAACCTGCTCCCTTGACAGGTAAAAGCATGGTGCTGTATTGCATCATTAATTTTCCCCACATTGAAACATTCTATGCTTTGGGATGTTCTCATCAGAGGGTCTGGACTTACCCCATAGATCAGAAAGGCAAATTTAATCTCGATGGCTTTTTGTCACTTTCATACATTGACAAAGAGACCTTGGGCCAAAACTGTTGATGGTCAATCTTGTTGAGAGTTGAAACAAAATGCAAAAAAAGGCTAGTAATGAAGCATTGGGGTGAAAAGAAAAACCTCAATTCCCCCTCTGCCCTGGCAAAGCCTCAAGGTGGTGATGTTCTTAGCACAATTATAAAGGCAACATTTCCCATATTTTCTAATTCCCCCACCGACTAATATTTCATCCCTTTCCTTCAGGTTGTGTCTTATGCTGAGCTATGGTAGTACTTCACTTCATCTTTCATTATAATCAGTAAAGGGGTAATTTGATGAAGTTGCACTTCTGGCAGGAAATGTCACTTGTGATTTTCAATCCATTAATTTTAATGGAGGGAGAATCATGGCGACATCTGTCCAAATTCCCAACATGCCCTCCCAGTGGTCAAGGCTGCCCACCAACCTGCAATCTCCTAAAATTACCCTTTATATTTCAGCAGGCATGTAGACCATGGAGGGCACCAGCTGAGCCTCAAATTGTTTTCGCATGATGTCCAAGAAATTATCGTTCCAGGTCCAGAAAGACTAGGGGGATGGTGATCAGAAACCATAGCAATCCAACAAATTTCGCACTCATCCTCATTTGGTCCACAACTTGGATGTAGCACATGCAACTTTAAAATTTGCATATCACTTATTTATGTCACCGGTTGTGGGGGAAGATGTGGTCTCATTCATCCAAATGCTCACAGAAAGCAACCAGTCCCAACAGTTCACTATAAGGAAAATGGTCTTTGTCAACTGTAAGTTGTAAAGTTAACAAACAGTAAAACACTGGAGAGTAAAACATAAGACTTGCCCAGTTGAAGTTGCATAATTTTATCTGTCTGTAAATTCCCCACCAATGGTTAATGGTTCAGAGGATAAATGCATGGTGTAGTATGGAATTCAGCCACATGGACCTGGAAGAATCCAAATTCAATCCCTGTTTAGTGTTGAGTTGGTCTTATTCAACGTACCAATGGTCTTCAGGCTCCCTTAGATGGCAAAGGGAGTGGGGGTATGTGAGGGTAGCGGGGGTGGAGGGTAGTGGGGTGGTAGTGGGCAAGAACCAGCCATTCACGTCATTCCTGTTTACTGTTCAATATTCTCTGTTTGACAGGGTAGATGTTGTCTGATGGAAGAATTGGGTGTGGGGTTATATATGGTGAGTTTTTTTAGAGAAGTAAACTCAAAGGCTAGAAACTCATCTAAATTCAAATCAGCTTCAGAAAATACACAGCTTGACATTGGACCTTCTGTGGTTGGGTTGTTGTAAATCCAACAAAATAACACAGTGAATTTGGAGGCTACACGTTGACCCATTTCCACACAAGAACCGTCAATTAAAGTTTAGGATTACAGAGCTATTCAAACTGAGTTATATCTGGGAGACTCAGCACTTAAGAGCTTAGGGGTGGAATTTCCACTATCTCACCCAACATGATCTGTCTGACAATCTGCAGATGCCTTCATTGATTCTGCCAATTATCTGCCATAGGTTTGGCAGATCAGCAAAAATGGCATTCCCACTTCTTCCACTGTCATTTTTTTCACTCTTTCATGGGATGTGGGTGTCACTGCCTAGGTCAGTATTTATTGCCCATCCCTAATTGCCCTTGAAAAGGTTGTGGTGAGGTGCCTTATTGAACCACTGCAGTCCATGTACTGTAGGTACATCTACATTGCAGTTAGGGAGGGAGTTCCAGGATTTTAACTCAGTGGCAGTGAAGGAACTATGATATATTTCCAAGTCAGAATGGCGAGTGGCTTGGAGGGGAACTTGCAGGTTGTGGTGTTCTGATGTGTCTGCTGCCCTTGCCCTTCTAGGTGGTAGTGGTCATGGGTTTGGAAGATACTGTCGAAGGAGCCTTGGTGAGTTGGTGGAGGTGGTGAACGTTTTGGGATGTGGTGCCAATAAAGTGGGGTGCTTTGTCAGGGAAGTGTCCAGCTTCTTGAGTGTTGTGGGAGCTGCACTCATCCAGGCAAGTGGAGAGCATTCCATCACATTCCGGACTTGTGTCTTGTTGATGGTGGACAGGCTTTTGGGAGTCAGGAGGTGAATTACATACTGCAGAATCCCTAGCCTCTGACCTGCTCCTGTAGCCACAGTATTTATAAGGCTAGTCCAGCTCAGTTTCTGGTCAATGGTAACCCCCAGGATGTTGATACTGGAGAATTCAGTGATGGTAATGCCATTAAACGTCAAGTGGTTAGATTTGCCACTCCCCTTCCGTTCCCCCCCTTCAACTGCCTCACCACTACATGGTGACTGCTCCTATCTAACCATAGTTATATAGAAGTGCATGCTTCAGACTAGTCAGTCAAAGGATTTGCATTTTAGCCAAATGTCCACAGGGTTGAGTCTTGGGACTGACTATACATCAGGGGAAAATTGCTGTCAGTTTTTGGTGGGCAGTCTTAGGCATCTGTTGCTCAACAATTTCATCTCCTGACAAAAAGAGGGGAAGGAAAGATCAAGACTGGTAGATGGCTAACCCTATCTTGGTTAAGTTTACACACACCTGATCTATCGATTAAAGATAATAGGACCCTCCTCATGCATACCATTTTTTTTCAAATATATATTTGTCAATAGGTTACTTCAGTATGCTTACTAATCTCAATTTCAGAGTGAAATTTGGCCAGAAGTCAAGTCCCTTGCTTAAATATAATCAGGAGTATGCAGTTCTACATGAGTGTGGATTAGATAGGAGCTGAAGTAGTTCTAGAGTGAGGATGGGGGAGGGATGTAGAAGGAATGGGTGGAGATAGCAATGAAAGAGGTGGGAATGTCATTTCTGCAGATCTTCCACCGAATTTATGACAGGTGATTGGCAGAATCAGTAAAACCCAGACTAAATGTAAATATGCTTCTGTTGCATTCACCCTTAAACGAAACAGAATCCTTTTTTTTCACAGGAAGTTCCAATAAAACAAATCTCCTTTTGATTGGAAATGAAGTTTTGTGAATTTTTATACATTTGAAATATGAGGAAATAAGTTACATTTCAAAATCTGGAATGTAACATCAATAGCAAATTCTGCAACCAGCATTGTTTTAATTCATTGCTCTGCAGATATGCTACCTATTTCATCATTAGAATCCAACCTCATTCTTTAAATTAAAACAAAAGCATGCAGATTCTTTGGTTTTGGGGCATCAAAATTACTTCCTAATGTAATGTTTCTTTGACCGAGAAATGTTCTGAAACATTGAGTATATTTCTTGTTCCTTTTTTTCCCCTGTCATTCTAACAGGAAAACTCTCCAAATGTTCCCCCTAAACTGCGAAGGGGAGACTTACAGTGTGGCACAGACACAACCTGCTGCATAATTAGATGTCAGAGGATGTTTCTGCAGCGGATTGAGCTAACTTTACCAGAACTTCCCCCCCTAAGATGGAATATCCTGCTATCACATTCAAGCACTATATATCTATTGGAAAAGGAATTTACAGGCAGTGATATTTATGTTTGAGTGACAGATAACCCTGGGAACATAATCTGTGGCTGTTTGGTTGGTCTACCTGTGCTATCAGACTGTTATTCTAAAAGATGCAATTTTTGAAAGATGGATTAGATTTGGAGATCATTTTCCTCCTCTTGCATTATCAAATGTGGAGAAAATTCCACTCATATATTGTGTTGTTAATCGATAAGATTCCAGCTGCACACATATTTTAAAAATATACCACAACATTTCATCTAGACAAATCTCCTGAACCTGATGTTTTCCAACTCAAGGTGTTAAAAGAAGTAGGTAAGGGATTTGCAGATATGTTAGTTATAATTTTCTAAAGCTTTCTAAATTCCAGAATTGTGCCTTTGGATTAGAAAATTACAAATTTCACTCTACTGTTTAAGAGGGGAGAGAGAAATCAGGTAACTTCAAACCTATCCTTTCAACAATTGTAGGGAAGTTACTGGAATCTATCATCACAGACAAAGTGACTGAGCACTTGGACAAGTATGAGGTGATCAAAGAGAGTCAGCATGGACTTGTGAAGGGTAAGTCATGTCTGACTAATCTCATTTAATTTTTTAAAGAGGTCACTAGCACAATGGATAGGGAGTGTCTATGAAGTTTCTATGGATGTTATCTATATGGATTTCCAGAAGGCATTTAATAAGGTTTTGGACAAAAGATTATTAGCAAAAATAAGTGCATGGAATTGGAAGTAACACTGACATGAGTTGGTAATTGGTTTAGAGACTGAAAGTGCAGATAAAAGGTTTGTTCCCTGCTTGACATCTGTACTGGGGCCTCAGTCTCCTGTTCATAGAGGCACACTATTCCCATTCCTGTTTATAGAGGCCAGATATTCCCGGTCCTGTTCAGAGCCCATTATTCCCAGTCCTATTCAGAGGCTCATTATTCCCAGTCCTGTTCATAGAGGCCAGATATTCCCAGTCCTGTTCAGAGGCCGATTATTCCCCTTCAGGTTGACAGAGGCCTGCTATTCCCAGTCCTGTTCTTCAAGGCCCACTATTCCCTGTCCTGCTCATAGAGGTCATTCCACTTGCTTGAAGATATTTTCACTGACAGTCCGGCTGCATCTTTTACTGGCTGCAGCTGAGCCACTCTTAGAGCAGACTCAGTGTTGGAGGTGGGAATTTTGGATCGGTAGGACTCCTTGCAGTGCTAGTATGTTCGAGGCTATCTGCAGCAGGTCGGCACCACAAGATATTTATTGCGTAACTAATTTTGACAACACTTGTATTTTAAGCTTTTCCCAAATTAATTAGACCTCATGTTGCACTATTGCATGAGTGGCTCCTTAAGACAGCCATTATGGTGATTTTTTTTGTCTGGTGACACTGGGGTAACCTCTATCGGTCCAATTGAAATAGGCAGAGAGTTTGCGTTAAATACTTCAATATTTTAAAAATGAATTCAACATGGTAGAAGATAACTTAGCAATAGCGAGTCAACGAATGCTGCCCCAAATCAGGTACCAGATGTGAGAAGATCAGGAAACAGAACAGCAGTGATTCCTCACAGCCCTTGGGGCAGCAAATCGGCTCTTGCAGTGCAAGCTCCAGGGGATCAAAAGTGTACACGTTTGTGTGCTTTGCCTACAGCAGGCCACGCCTCGTAATACCGTCCTTTCATTACTCTTTACACACAAATTTGGAAGCCAATTTTTAAAATTGTTACTTTGACAGAAACTGATCTATTTGTGGTGGAAATATGAAAGCTTTTTTTTTGCAAATGAGGTCAATGTTAGGTTGAACTGAGATGAACTCAGTAAGTAAAAGCAGTGTTTGTGTGTGGTGGTGGGGGGCGGGGCGTCACTGTCTTGAACACAACTATGCCGTCCTGTTTGAGCTGCTGCGAAATGTTTAATCGGCGACATGGGAAACAACGTTAATGACGGGTGCAGGTCTTCTCTCTTGCACTTATGTTGAAGATATATGTATTTAACTGCGGACGCCAACTCCAGCCTGAAGTTACGGTGAAAGCCGATCGATGGTACTGAACTGTATCATTAAATCCCTAATCTCCTTCAGCAGCATGTGGTGGACATTACTTAGGCTGCTTTTTCACTCTACATCTATTAAAAATCTCTGGTTTTTGTTTTTATTCAAATATAAAACTCGACAGTGTTCGTTACCTGAACCAAATGGTAGATCCTGTGTGCTTGCTAGTGGTTTTCAGTTCAAATTGAGCCGAAACGGGGGGGGCGGGGGTGTATATAATAGTGGCACGTTTGAGTGAGCAGTGTCGAGGCGCCACCTCCAGTTAGTTCTGGGCACTGAGACCTTTGCTGGAGGAGCGCTGCTCGACCCAACTTGAGCTCACTCGTGCCCGGGGAGGAGGAAAGGAGTGCAACAGTGAGCAGATGTGAAGCTGTGTTCACGCCGTGTTCGTTGACTGGATGGGGGGAGAGTCAGCAGACTCTGAGGATAATTCTCGATGTTCAGTCCTGGCAAGAGCGCAGAGCTGGAACACAGCGGGTGGGAGTGTGAAGGGTTAAAGGCAGTGATTTGTTACCATCTCGTCTCTCTCTCTCTCTTCCCCCGCTTCCTCTCCTCCTTTCAGGGGAGGGTCTGCAAGACTATTGGATCTTTTGAAGGTGACGTACCCAGTATGAAAACATAATAACTAGTTGAGAAGCTGCAACAACTTTGGCAAAAGGCGTGGGGGAGAGCCGTGTGGATGTGATACAAAGTTACCGGGGCAAAGGAGGGGAGCGCCTGAAAGGATACTCGCTGCTTGTGGATCACTGCTGAGAAAGAGAGAGGGAGAGAAAGCCAGAGCCAGGAGTGAGGAAGAAGATGGTTCAGCAAACTGCGGGGATTGAGACGGAGAGCAGTTTGTCCCGGGATGCCACGGACAGCGAGGAGAATGAATTTCTTGCTTGCAGCCCCTCGCCGGCTTGCGAGGGGGCGGACGAGCGGGACCCGGACTGGTGCAAGACGGCGAGTGGTCACATCAAGCGGCCCATGAACGCGTTCATGGTGTGGTCGAAGATCGAGAGGAGGAAGATCATGGAGCAGTCGCCGGACATGCACAACGCCGAGATCTCCAAGAGGCTGGGCAAGCGCTGGAAAATGCTGCGGGACAGCGAGAAGATCCCGTTCATCCGGGAGGCGGAGCGGCTGCGGCTCAAACATATGGCCGACTACCCAGACTACAAGTACCGACCCCGAAAGAAACCCAAAACCGAGTCGGGCAAACAGCAGCAGCAGCAGCAGCATCAGCCGCCGCCGCCGCCCCCTTCCTCCTCCTCCAGCCTGACACCGGAGAAAAGTCACAGCAAGAGCTCCAAACACTCGGGCAAGAAATGTGGCAGCAGTGGCGGCAAACTCAAACCTCCCAAATCGTGCGGCTCCGGCTCCGGCTCCTCCTCCTCCTCCTCTCAGGGCAGCGAGCTGTCCGAGGACTTCGTCTTCGGCAACCTGAGGGGCAACAAGACTGTCAAGAGTGTGTTCGGCCGGGGCAACAGCGAGGAGGCCCTGGAGGGCCGCTTACAGCAGGGGGACGGTCAGAGCCCCAGGCGGGGCAGCGTGGCGGCCGTGCCGGCCAGCCCAACTCTCAGCTCGGCCGCCGACTCGGTGGAAGGGGCCAGCCTGTACGAGGAGCGGGAGGGCGGCGGGGCAGCCAAGCTGGGCGGCGGCAGGAGGTGTATCCACCTGAGGGCCAGCTCGCCCAGCTCCAGCCGCTCGGCCTCCACCTCCAGCGAAGAGGCGGACGATTTGCTCTACGACTTCAGCATGAACTTCTCGGCGTCGGCGGGCGGCGCCGGCAGCAGCGGCTCGGATCCGTTCGGTTCAGGGAATGTCAGTCTGTCCCTGGTGGACAAGGACTTGGACTCGTACAGCGAGGGCAGCTCAGGCTCTCATTTTGAATTCCCAGACTACTGCACTCCAGAGCTCAGTGAGATGATCGCGGGGGACTGGCTGGAGGCAAACTTTTCCGACCTGGTCTTCACGTACTGATTTTCTTCTTTCTTTTTAAAAAAAAACAATTCCGTTTCTAAATTTTTTTTGAAAGGAACTTTTTTTTGTTGGTTTTATGACGGACTGTCGATGTTTTATTCAAAACATAAATTTTCACCATTGCAAGTCGAATCTCCAGGTCCGTTCTGCTCTTCGAGTGGGATTTTCCCCCTTCCCGTATGTGTATGTCCCCTCCCCTCCGAAAAGATGCAGATTTTTTTTAAAAAAAAAACTATTATTTTGATTGGAAATCGTGGCCGGACTTTCTATAGAATCCTTTGGCGGCGCAACTGTTAAAAACCAGTTTCTTGGATGTTCCGAGTGGGACCACTCACTACTCAGAGAGCGAGAGCTGTGGACACTTCTATACATCTGCAGGGAGTTTAAACGGCAAAAAAAACAATGAGAAACCCAGGCTTGTATATGAACAGTTTGTCTTACACCAAGACCCTGAAGTTAACTTGATCCGTTGTACTGTTTTAATCGTGTGATGTATATGCCAATAAGACTGTTTTTGCTCTGTCATTTTTTTTTGTTCCCTCTCAATACCTCCTTGTACCACCGAATAACAGGCAGCATAGACCTCAGAGTATAGATTTTTTTTGATACATGCAGACCTCAAGACTTTTTAAAAACGAAGAAAAAATACTAAATATTTTCACTTGTATTTTTCTACAGCTAAAAGGGAACCTTCTTGCTGTGATTGTCCAGTGAGAATTTCTGGCACTTCCTGTTTTTATTTTATTTTCTTTTTCTCCTGTTCCAGCATGCGAACGTTGGTACGTCCTGCTTAAAGGATTCAAAAACATTTTTTTTGGAAAAACAAAAATCGTTGCATCAATTGCCTTGTGATTTTAAATCTACAAGTGCTCAGTCTTTTTGTACAGTTGTAGATTTAGATTTGTTGAATATTTGTAGGTAAGAAAATTTATTGAAAAGACGTGAGATAGAACTCGAGTCGTTCTTAGTGAGACTATATGTACTGTATTATATACTGTAGGAATTTTATGTGTAATCATACGCTGTGATATGTGGGTTAAATCCCGATGACAGGTGTGAAACTGGAGCATTTTTAACATGGCACATGTGAAATCTTAATTCATTTTTGTGCAATATGAAATACAGATCATCTGCACATTATTTTGTAGCAAACTTATGAACTAAAACAGACGTGTGCACTGTAATCATTGCCTGTCTTGATACTAAGAGTCTGTATCGGGGGGTGGGGGGGGGGAGAGGGAGGGGTGGGAGGGGGTTAAATAAAGAAGTCAGCTGGAACTGATAGTAACAGAAGTATTGCCATGCATTTATACGGGATATTAACGCCGATCCGCTTACTAATCTCACCCTGAGGCAGGGAGGGAAGTTCTGCTTGTGCAAACCTGGAAAAGATGGCAATAAACCTGGCATCGCTAAGTTTTCTTATTTACTTTATTACTGAGAAACATCGTCATCTGTGAACACTATTGGGCAAACAAAATGGACATTGTCACTTTAAATTCAAATCCCCGCCCAATTGGAGTCACCATTGTAACGTGAAAGTGCGATCGTGTCCCTTAGTGGAGTAGGTTTTCCGACAGCATGACTCCCAAAGGTCCAACTTCTGAGACAAGATTGGCAGAAAGCTCCCCGATGCTACTTCAGCAAGTTACTTGCACGATCACAGCGTCACCTTTTGATCTGTATTCAAATAGGTGCAGTCGGGCTATGTAGCGCGGGCTAAACTCTGTAAAGAACTGCCTCAGGCATTGCGCGGAGGATCATTTCTAAGAGCCGAGATTAATTCAACGTTTACTATAAAGTCTCCATTAGTCCAGGATTTTGATTTTGGTTATCAAAAAGGTTTTAAAAAAAATAAACGCGAATTTGGCTTAGGTGTATACCTATGCACTTCTTAAATTTGTACAGCAATCGATTCAAATTATCTAATCTATTTTTTAAAAAGAGGCAAATAACGTGTTTCGTCAACCGATAATTATAATAAACCACATAATACTGTAGCAGCACCAACCAATTGAAGGTGGTGGTGGTTGCAGTTTAGAAACTCCTTTTAACCGTGAGTCTGCCAGAATCCTGCAAGTTTATACTGGCATACCCCACTCCCTCTGACACCTATCAAATTCCCTGCCACCCAAAACTGCTTCCCTGCAAGTTGCTGTTTCTTCATTTCCCATGCCAAAGATGGTTAGTCAATTACACCCTACTGGTTCAATGACGTGGATTGGCAGCCCAGCCAGATACCTGGTGGGATAATGGATTTGACGCAACTCTGGATAAACTGAGGCAACAATGCTGGGGACAGTGCTGCCCAATCTGTTTGAGGGGTGATTTGTGGAGGGATGGAAAAGAGTGATTTTTTTTAAAAAACGATGATCGTATATATCTCGGAGATATGAAGGAAATTTTCTACGGGATTGGGGTTTATAAGAAAAGACTGGAAAAATCTAATACCAGGAATGTCCCAAATGTTTTGTCATCATGGGTTGTTGGGTGCATAGCTCGGAATCATTTGGGCCATGTACAATGTTCAAGTCAACTATTACATGAATTTTTCAGACGTCTGAAATTACGGATACAATCCATATTCTGATTTAAAATTATCTGCCCACGAGGCAACAACACTGGAAACAGCCATTTGCCAATCTGCAGTCCCATAAAATGCAGAGAGGACTAACTAGTGATTTAAGAATTATAAGAAAGTAAATCAAGCTGTTTGGGTTTCATGGCTCTATTTGACCCATGGGCAGTAGTTTGGGCACCCTGCTTTTTGTAAGGTGACTTTGGAGACACAAGCAGAAATGATTTTGTTTGGAAAGCACTCAGCATGAAAGTTGTGACTTATTCTTCTGGAGTTGTTACTGTCTACCTGATTTTTTCCAAAAAAACAAATATTTGGATGACTGTTTTAGTTTTATTTTCCTCATATGCATATTTCGACTTCAATTTGTCAAGTCGTCCCAAACACTCCACATTTACATCAGTTTTGATGCAACATTGAGAAATATACCAACTACAATACTTCTGATCAATACTATAAAAGGATTTTAAGTTCTGTCTTTAAAAATTCGTATAAGTAAAAGTGTAAGGGGAGCAAGGCAATGGTAGGGCAATCAGTTTCTGCTTTTCTCCACTAATACTGTGGTCACTTGGTCAAACTGAAGTGAAATGTATTTCCCTCACAGACAAAAATGGCAAAATTTGCCCTCAAGAGGAAGGTTCACAATATTTGCTTAAGACTAAAGATTAGTCCTCCTGTTAATGTTATTTGAATACCACTTGTACTGGGCACTTGTGGAATAGCTTTTTTGATGTAAAAGCAGTGAGCTGCTCAGTCAGATAATCAGTTTCCCATCCAGTTTGCAAACTTTGTTTCTTCGCCTCTCTGTTCAAATCCAATTTCATCTGATGGAAGTCTCTTATCTGCTAGGACACTGATTATCATGAAATTGGAAAATTTCAACTTAGTCCCTGGTGCATTCCACAGCATAAAATTATTTAGAATTCAACACAAGTTGGTATTAAATTGGCAGCCCAATTTAAGGACACAAATATCACCAATGTAGGGAAATAAAGAAAATTCACAATGCTGTTGCAGAGGTATTCCTCTGAGGTGGGTGTATAAGGAATAGTGCAGGAGAGGGGTCTGTGACCCTTCCCTTGATGTTATGTACAATATAACCCATATTAAATATGCCTTCAGTAAGTTACTTTTTGCCTTCCAATACTTTTTCCAATTACTGACACTGGCATAATTATTCCCCAATTCTTCTGTTCACCTGTTTTGACATAACTATGCTTGATGCTGATTCCAGTACTCCTTGCATCCATTAGCACAACAGTGTCCTCTAGCATGCATAACTTTCGAGAGAGCTAGTTTTTATATGCATCTATAAAGTTCCTTATTGTAATTACATCCAGATTTTACATTACCTTCTTAATCCTAAAAGATTTCACTAAAGTCTTTGTGTCTTTTCTGGGATTTTGTTTCAGTAAGGCATGTGGTTGCAGGAGAGGAAAGGATGCTTTCCTTTGAATTTGACTTGTGCTGTGATTGATGCTAAAAGCAGAAATTTATTCTATCTCCCAGGTCTGATTCCTAATCTTGATGAGCAAAAGCAGAACCATCAAGAAAAAAACAATATTTCTGGTTACTGCAATGCAAATCAATTAATATAGCCTGCTTTAATGTGATGAGCAAAGATTTTGAAGATGGTCGACGTGATATCCAGCTTGGTTTTAGGAACCAACGGCTGCTGAATGAGCCAAAGGAACGTTTCAAGTATAAACATTACAAGGGTAAGGGGAAAAGGCAGGGCAATGGCACTAGGTCATAATGCTCATTTGGAGAGCTGTTGCAGACAAGATGGGCCAAATGGCCTCCTTCTGTGCCGTTAAGATTCTGTGTTTGCAGCATTCAAAATGCAGAGATCACTTAACCCATTATTTTGAATAGGTTTCCAGAAATTCAGTTTTTGTCACTATGATATTAATACTCCTCTAACTATCATATCCAGGACTGAAATTCGCTCTGTAAACCTCTCATCTCCACCTGACACTCATCCTTTAAGATCCTTCTTAAAACCCATATTTGAATAAGATTTTGATTACCTTCCTAGTATCTCCTTTTGATCAGTGTCCTTTGATTTTCTGATTGTACCTCTTTGAGTACTTTGATAAATTTTTCTACATTAAAAGTTAATAAATGTAAGATGTTACTATAGACAGATCCAAATGGCAGCACCTCCAAAACTGCTATCGTCAAACAGGCCTGGTGAGGAATTATTTGCAATTACTTTTTCTCTAATGTTTACCATACTTTGAGGTAGGGTTAGGATTAGATAATAAGCTACAAATATAGCATTGGTGCACTGGAGGTTAGTTTTAAACCAATTCTTTTACACTGGAATCCAATGTAGTTACTTCAGTATCTTCAAACAGACTTTGGTGTAGCCATTTTGAGAATGCTAACCTGGCAGAAACCATAGCAGAGCAAATGAAGTGTAACACAATATTTCCTGCAGCTCTCATTTGAAGGATTGTAGAAGAATAATATATTTTACAATTCTCCTACAATATCCTTAAAATAATGATAAATTTAGTTATCCAAATTTGGTGCATTTTGTTTTGAAATTGTAAATATATCTTCCTAAATGCATCATTTTGAGCATCATGTCATTTAATCTGATCTCAAGCATCAATTCTAAATGGCTTTCAGTATCACTGATGCAACACAATGAAGTTGCACGTTTACTCGTGCATCTCTGAATCATAATCCAAACAGGCTGAGACTAAGAAAGAAGACTGAATGCTGACCTGATAGAAGTCTTAAACAATATGAAGAGGCTTGATAGGGCAGGTGTAATGAAGATATTTATATTTTTGGGATACCCAAACTAGGGGCCATAAATAGAAGATACTCATAAATCCAATAAGTATTGTCTTTATTCAGGGTTGTGAGAATGTGTAATTTTGTACCACAAGTAATTGTCCAGGCTATGTCAGTATGATATTTTAATTTTTTACACCATTTGTGCTTATTGCCTGATACAAAGGTTTACTTTGCACTTTTTCTCCTTCTGTTTGAAGATGCTGATTCATGCACTGTGAGAGTGGTTATAATGGAAAGCATATTTTCAAATGGAGAAGGTGAATAATAGATGCATTTAAGGATAAGCTGGATAAGTACTTGAAGGAAAAAGAAATAGAAGGATATGTTGTTGGGGTTAGATGGCAAAAGGTGGAAGGAGGCTCATGTGGAGCATAAACACTGGCATAGACCCAGTTCATGAAAACAGAACTGGATCCAGTTTCTATTTTGTATACCGGCTTGCAGCTTCAGAATGAGACGTACAATCTTAGTGCCACTTAGTACTTAGATAATTTGGTTTTCTTAATTCTGAAGCTTGCATTCAAATTACATGATATAGAAAGGCACCAGGTGCATTGGGAGCAACCTGGAATAGTCATTTAAGTCATATATTAGGGAAGTCAGCAATATCTAGCATTACTATTTTATAGTTAAAGGTCATATTTAAAGTTAAACCATAAGTTTGGTGATTAACATTCCATTTAAATTCTGACAACTAATGGGCCTCTTATTAAAAACATAGGTGTTCAATAGTTCTGTATTTTCTGTGTATACCTCAGATTTTATTGTCAGTATTAATTCAATGGCATGATGCCTTATATAAGACAAACAAATGAACATTTCATATCCTTTCATTTCTAATATAATACTTTTGTTAAGAAGGCAATCACCATTGTAGATTTTGAAGTGCATTGTTGGCTTGGATATTACTCATTAGCCTTTAAATTTTCTCTTCAATTAAATTAAAGGTTGGATCTCCCTCCCTAAGCTGCTCTCTCTCAACCTATTTCTGAAACTTCTGATTTGGCCAAGCTTTTAGTCACCCATTGTAATACCTCCTTGTTTGGCTTGGTATCAATTTCTGCCTGATTACACTCTTTTAAAGTACCTTGGGATGTTTTACCATGTGAAAAATGCATCTGTTAGTTGTTTAGAATGTATTGAAACAATCCTGTAGATTTTGTGATAGTGTAAAACAGGTTATAGTGAATCAGCAGTGGAGAAGTATAGGCTCATATTTTTGAAAACCAATATTATTGTGAGTTAAAACTTAAAACTGTACAGGGATGTGCTTGAGATGTGGTTCTGAACTGTATGGTTCAGAAAATTCTGGGTTAATCACCAATCTGTGTGGAGTAACTAATCTCAGCTAGGCAATGGTGTAGAACAACCCTCTGGTAGGGATGAGAAAAAATCATCAAGGGCTTCCACCAATTCTCACTGTCCAGTGACTTTTCCTGGAAAATGCACAGCAGACTTAAACTCAGTTGGGATGGTTTCTGCAGCCAAACAGTCACTGCCACTCACTGGACTACCAAAAGAAAAGTGTCAACCTGGATGAAGGTGGGTGTAGATTGTTATCCTAACACACATCACCATGTTGAGAAAATTTGGAGAAGGGACTGCAACAAGAAGAGATTCAAATAGGCAATTTTAGTTCAAGGGACTACGAAACTCTTTGGATTCTCAATCTAGGCATGAACTTAGCTCCATCTGAATATGATTGTACCCTAATGATTTTCAATTCTTTTGTGTGAAGGATCTATTACAAATACTGATACATGTAAGGCTTCCTTCCATCTAAACTTCCAAAAGGTAATGTCTGCTGCTCCGAAGAAAACTGCTGAGAATCTTTTTTTAAACAGAAATAATGAGCTAGTAAGTCAACTGATAAAAAACAAAAAATGATGAAAAGCAGAATTCTCAAGTCATTGTTCACAGTGTGTGTCATTGTCTGCATCAGACAGAAAACTAGTGGATGACCTTGTGAACCCCCTCCTGGTGTCCTTGGATCCCAGTTTGAAAACCTATGGTGTAAGTGATTCTTGCAGCAGTGTTATCTGTCACTTTAATGAAGGTAACCACATACACCAACATGGTATAAAAAGCCATTGCAGGCAGTTTTTGAAATTACCTCGTCATTTAAGTCCATTCGCATGCTTCACACTGCAGTTTGTCAAAGAGCTGGCACTTTAATAATTCCTTTATAATTTTTTCCATATGTGTCAATAGTTCTCAAAGCTTTTGACAAAGCTACTAGTTCAGCTTGCCATCTGTGGCCATTTATAGTGGTAGTGCTTCCATCTGCATTTATGTATCTTAGGTATGTAGCAATACAGTGATTGATACACTTTATGTACTTGAAGCCAATATCAAAGGCAGCACATTTATAATATAGTCACCTGCCAAATATTCAAATGTGATGACAATATCACTGCAATCTACTTTGCAATAAAATAAGCCTCCGCTGTAACATACATCAAAACATTGAAGCAACCTCTGTTCACAGTTCACATTAATATAGCAAACCCAAGTGCATTTTATAAGCTTATTAACAATGAACTACCATAATACTTATTTTGTTGATTTGCTTTCAGAATCACTCATGAGATTATATTTTGTGAAGTTACAGAAGCTGAACCAGCCTATCTGTCAGCTTATAATATCTCTTGACTATGCATATCTGCCACCGAAGCATAGGAAAGTTATTTTCTGCATTTGCACATGGGCTATTTACTGCTGATAGTTAAACCATCCAATGGAATGTAGTGTGTAATAATGCAATTTTAACAGCTTAGGTACTGGAAATGAACCACTTGACTATTGTTAATGTGTGCATCTATAATCTATAAGATGATTAGAAATATTAGTCATACTATTAGAATTAAAGCACACAAACCTAATCTAATGTATACACCATGCCTCAGAGAGAAGAGTCTTTGACTAAACTGAGTATTTTCTAAGATCTGATAGAACCCTATAGTTACCACATGCCACAATGTTTGGGCTAAAATTACTCAAAATGTTACATTTTCCAAGATTGTGAGGGAAAAGGGAAATGTGGAAAAGATTTGCTAATTATAATAAGTTTAAAGTGACAGAGTAAGGAGAAAGCAGAAGAGGAAGTGTGTCACAAAAGATGTTTATTACCAGGGATGAATTCTTCTCCACTCTTCTGTCCAAATTAGGTGAGATAGTGGCAGATATTGGTAGGAAAATGAGGAATGGATACCTATTGTTGTCTACCTGCCTGACCTTGATTGTAAATACTGGGGGCACAAGGACAGGTGGCAGAGCCCAACCTCATTCCATTTTCATCTGGCCTCGGAACAGCAGCATTCAGTTCTCAGCAATAGCAACAATGTTGTCAAATCACAGCAAAAGAGGATCAGGGTACCACAGATGCCTCTTCATTCTCCAATCTTGTCCTTTTTATATGCCTGTATAAACCATAGTCTCACTTTAAGATCCATCAAAAGTCTCCTACTGTGGCATTACTATGGTATATCCCAGCACCATCAGAGTTTCCATGGTGTACCTTGGTGGTTCCTTCTGAGCTGTGGAAATCCTTCCACCCATAAATAATTACTCTTGTTCCAGTACGATGGTTGAAAGTGTGATGGAATTGGAGGATTGGTTTCTCTATTACAGCACTGCCATGAAGAGTAAAATTCAGCCTGTTCTGTCTAGAGGTCGAGCCATTAGATACTTTGCTCAAGAATTCATTGTTCATTCCTGTGTCTAGCCAGTAAACGGAACAGGCTATTCAGTTGTAGGTGAATCCTAGCTGAGACCCACACCCAAGTTCACACACTTTCCAGCAGCAAGAACAATGAACAATCAGGAACAAGACTTTGTGGATGATTTTTTTTCTCTGCCACCAAAGTGCACTGTAGTTTCCTTACTGCCACTCTGCTGGACTCAGTTAACTGAGCACAAATCAGGGATTGAACCAAGGGTTCTTTCTGGCCTCTTTAGCTCTGTTCTACCTCAGGTCTGCCAATCAAAATTATGCTTTCCTGCCTTGGCAGGCAGTTGACTGGTTGGGACTGATGGCCTGGTTATGTGTTGTAACTTCTGCATATAGATTGTATATTTGTCTGTTAAGGGAACCCCGATCTATTAAAATGAAATAGCTAGAAGGACAGACCGCACCCAATTGGCTCCTTGACTACTGTGGAAGAGATCAGCTTATTAGTACCCTAAGTAGCCTGGAGTTTCTATTCCACATTACGATCCCACAGGCAACCTCGAGTAGCTATTCTTCAACTACATTAGTCAAAACTTGGAAACTCCGGCTGATTTTCCCCCTCCTAAGCCCAAATCGCTAAAAGAACAGACATTGCCAGAAGTCATCATTTAAATGGCAGTGAGGGGAAATCCTGGAGTGGCGGTGGGAATGAGATGGCACCTGGAAATTAGTGTTCATGGTCTACCCTAAAATCACTGGACCATAAAATCAATGCTACAGGCTTTCTTTCCAAGCATCTCCTGAACATCCTGCAACATCCCTTTTAATGGCTGCTGGCTCTGCTGGTTAATGCTCAGCATGGGTGGAAAAGACAACGCCCTGCAAAATAACTAACATAATGCTGGGGTCCTTCAAAGGGTGTAGGAACTTTCACTTAAGTATTATAATAAGGTTCCTGCCTGTTTCAGGCTGGAACACCAGATACCACATGAAAATTGAATCAGGTCAGCCTTGGGTGACCAACAGGCTATTAAAAAATATTGTTTTCCTACTGCCCTGTTTTCTAGTGTGAAGGCACCCTCATAAAAATTATACAGCAAGAACCTTATTTCAGATCTCCTATTGTCACAGGACTGGTATCTCCCCAACACTGCTTTGTTGCCAAATGACATCACAAATAAATCTTCAGAAAAATTTTGTGTCACATCTTGCACGTATGCACCTTCATGTTAATATGTACCATATACAGGTTGAGTTGACAGTAGAAATGTGCACACAGTCCTTACCGGTGAAGAGAAACTAAAAGATTGGAGGGTGGGAATAAGAACAACAGTAAATGGTGGGAAAGAATTGGTTTTAATGTGTGATACTGGCACTAATACGATATCAATTGTTTCAATGTGACTGTGCTAATCATGGACACAGGCTGCAGACCAAATAATGAGTCATTTAAATTCAAAAAGAATATTTTCATGAATTCTTAAAATTGTCTCCATTTCATCAACTTATATTGTTTCCTTTATATTGTTTCTTGGTAAGGTACCATGAGGAGCCATATTCCGTGCTTTCATCTAAGAACTAATGAGTATGTTGCTGCGGTTCAATCAGGAGCACTCTCACACCTGATTCAGAAAGTAATGAGTCAAGTCCATTTCCAGGGCGTGGGGCAGAATTTTCCGAGCCTGCTGGTGGTGGACATTGACAGGTGGCATGCGCGGAAAATATGGCGGGACCCACTTCACGATGGCGTGAAGGCAGGTCCCGATATTCTGCTCAGCCTTCCACCGGCAGGCCACATTTGTCGGCGGGGAGCCAATTGTAATACATTAGCGTATAATTAAAGGACCAATCCCATCAAGCTGTTGGAGCCCCACCATATCGTCTGTCCATGTCGTGCCGACGTGTTTCACAACAGCACACAGGTGACGTGCACTTGGCGGCCTTCACTTTGGGGGAACTGAGATGAGTGGGCAGCAGCTTTCTCCACAGCTCCCCTGTTGTTTACAGGGCTCAGGGGTGGCGGGGGAACTGATGCCTGGCCCCAGAGGCGACTGCTGGGGGGGGTGGGGGGGAGCGGTCAAGTGCTGCCCTGGCGCTGCATCCTGCGCACAGGCAATTGAGGTGGGTGGGGGGCAGGGTAAGCGAGAGAAGTGGTCACTCATTAGAGACGCGTGTAAAAACTGACCAGGCCTCTGCAACTGAGACAGATCAGGCACAGCCATAGTGATATGATTGGGGTCAGGTTCCTAGCCTGCCCGTCCATACAAGCAACATGGAGGCAACAAAAGGCCACCAAGCACTCCATACCTTACCACCCTCGCACCCACATCCCCCAACCCACTCGGCACAGACTTCAAGTCCTCCACCACTTTATTGGATGGCAGAGCAGTTGGACTGCACACGTTGTACAAACTCCTCTCCAATACTGGCCATGTAGCAGTCACTGCTGGAGGTGCTCACAATCTCTTGCAATCTCAGCATCCTGATTTGGACCAGTGATGGGTTTGTGAGTGTGAGTTGGGAGTGATGAAAAGAGTGACTTACCCTGGCAGAACAAAGGAGATCATTCATCCTTTTGTGGCATTTGGTGGCTGTCCTTGATGTTGACCACCACTGCCACCGCCTCCCAAGGCGGATTGGTGACATTGCTGCCCATCCTGCCACCAGAGGGGGTTAGAGCACATCCCGGTGGTCCTCCACGGCATACAGCAGTCGCTCAAGGGACCCGTTGTTGAAGCGGGGAAGCTGCAGTCTTTTTTCCCTTTGCTGGCCATGTCTCCCAGGCAGCGGTCATGAGCTGCTGGTGATGAACGCTTTGCTGCAGCTGCCTTTTGAGATTGCAGCCGGTGTGATGCAACATTGGGGTGAGTAGCCAAATAAGAGCTTGCCTGCCATGGAAACGGTGTATTTCGCAGGAGTGAATATATAATAAGGGAAGGTGGCATGCTCGGGAAGATATGGCGTGAAAACCAGCCATTTTCGGCGGGCAGGACTCCATTTTACCCGCCGCCACTGCACTTAGTGCAATTCTGGGAAAAATTCAGCCCTTCAGCACAAAAAGCAAAGCCTGACACTTTGGTGCAGTATTGAGGGAATGCTGCAATGTTGGATGTGCCAGAAAGGCAGGGGAGTTATCCCTGGTGTCCTGGTCAACATTCATCCCTGTATCAACATCACAGGAAGCAATATCTGGTTATTATCAGGTTGCTAACTGCGGGAGTTTGATGTGCATAAAATGGCTGCAGCGTTTTCCACATTACAACAATGACTACAAAAGTACCTTATTGGCTGTCAAGCACTTGGAATGTCCAGTGGTTAACAATATAAGTGCCAGTCTTTCTTTCTTTTAATGAAAGAAGAATACTCATTCAGCCATCTCCATACTTAAGAAAAATTGGTTGGCACTTTGGGTAAATCATCAGGGTAGGTGTGTAGGCAATTACAGAGATGAGTAAATAGATTACTTCATCCTCCAGCCCAATACCCTAAACTCAGTACTGCATGAAAGAAAATTACTTCCATTATTGCTTCAGTTGACTTGGAAAAACACTGTTTAGTTGATGGTTGGGATGTCCAAAATAAGGTCACATCTGGCCCATGGGCCTCAGTAACACAGCCCACTGAGGCAATTCCGTTTCAGTGTGTGTTAATATGTCTTACTCTCTGGTTTGTTCTGTTTGAATTTTATAAGCCTGATGGTTTAGACAGGGCTGTCTTTCACTGATGGATAAATCATAAATCAGAACATCAGTGCCTGTTAGTCTCAGCAATTTAATTTACAAATTAATGGGAACTCATATTTTAATTTTACAGCTATCTTTATATTGTTCTTTGATCGACAGCTCTTATGACATGGATCACCCACGGCTGTCAGCTGTATCACTGCAAATCTGTTAGATGTTTTTGGACCAAGCACACGGAAGGCATATGGGTTGGATGGATTAAATAGTGTATTTTCAAGTCAGTTGGCATAGTAATAGAATTAAAGACATGTTTTCCTCTACGCAATACTAAATGCTGTATGAGTGTAAGGTACTGGACTGGGAGACTCAGGGACCTATTCCTCATACTCTTGCCAAGACAGACACTGTCTATAAATGACATGCTTTTAAGAACGAATTATAATTCTCGGAATTCAGGAGAGTTGAAGTCAAAATAAGCCGGTGTGTTGGTTGAGTAGTGTTGTGTGCAGGGGCAAAAATAAGCCAAGGTGGCTGACTGGCCTGGTACAAAGACAAATAAGACTTAATCATAAATGTTTTCATCAATTAAAAGTAGATAACCCCCAGGAAAAGAAAGACAAGTACCAAGCACAATAAAGGAAGCAATAACTGCTATTAGATCAGCTAATTAAAAAGAGGATAATGAACCACTATGGTAGTATGGGAAAAGGTTTTAAAAATATGTTAGGAGCCAGATGACTATCAAGAACTGTATAGGGCCATTGAACAATTCTCAAGGATGGATTAGAAAGGGACCGTTAGGATAAGTCATAGATTAAATTTTCATCATGCTTGCAGATGATGTTCAAGTAAGAGCAATGAGTTGTGCTGTTAACAGAAAAATTACTAATTTTAAAATAGAAGTTACAGTATAAGCAAACTTAAAATGAATTGGGCTGCTAGCAGAGTGATACTTCCAAGGGCTTTAAAGAAATGACCCAGGTACTATGTGAGCCCCTTGCCTGTATTATTAATATTTTGTAGAGTCAAGGACTGTCCCATCAGACTGGAAGAATGCTGATATAGTGTGAATTTTAAAAAAGGGTAGTAAAACAGAACTGGATAACAATAGACTCAATAGTTGACTTCAGTAATAGTTAAGGTAGCATAAGAAGAGCCCTGTTTGACTATTTAGTGTCATTAGGGGCACTCAATTTGGCTCTGGAAAAGGTCATATCTTAATAACTTAATCAAATTTTTTGAAGATGTTATTTAAGTTAGTAGATTTGGTCAAACTGGACTTTAAGAAAACTTTTGACTCTCAAGAGGCTTCTCCACAAGATAGAATCTTTTGGAATTAGTGGCAACCTGCTACAGATATTGAAGAAGTGGCAGAATGGGAAAGAGTTTTGGAGTAATGTCAACTGTAGATTTTAAATGTGTGTAAGTGGTAGAAGAACATGAAGATGGAGGGATATATGAGTACATGTTTTAAAGTCTTGGAAAAAAGAGCAAATAAAAGAAAATGTTGAGAGTTTTGATTACAGAGACAAGGAAAAAACTTGCATGACATTCAATATGATATTCAGGAAGTGGAAAAGATGGAGCAATAACCATAGTAAAGAAAGGAAGTCATTATAATTATACAGTACGTTTTGCAACCTCAGCACTTTACAGCCCAATTAAGAACTTCTGAATATAGGACTCAGTGCGGCATTGACAAAATAGAAAAATTCAACAATGGGAGAGAAAGAGATGATAGAGGCAAGAAGTAAGAAGCAGTGAATGTTTTCCTGTATCTTGTCTGAGGATATGAGAGGTACCAAATGAGACTCCCCAAATTGAAGCAGTGGTCAAGCCTTGTAAGAACTTGGGCTTTATTGAAAGTTAAGAATTGCTGAGGGGAAATAAGTGATTAGGACGGAATTGCCCCAGATCTGCACTAAATGTGGTAGCGGGTGGGAAAAAGTCATTTTACCTGCAGGCCGCAATGGCAGGATTTTGCGCCGTATCATCCCATTCCCAGCATGTCTCGTCAATCCTGGGAAGCATGCCAGATCACTGGTGGGATGGCCTCTGATTCCCATGCCCTACCATCACCTCAGGCCTTCAGTAACCCAGGCACCATATTTAAAGGGTGCCCCTGCACAGAGCTAGCACTCTCTAAGGGATTGGAAGCTGTTGCAAAGTCATGGCTGCTGAAGGGAGGAAACATGCTGCCCCCAAATTTAGTGATGCCTCCCTCAGGCACCTACTAGATGCAGTGGAGGCTTGAGGTGAAGTCCCTTGCACCCGCTCTAGGCAAAGACTAGCAAGCAAGGTCACCAATCCAGCATTCCAGCATGGGAGGCAGTGGGAGTGATGGTCAGTGCCCACGCTGTGCTAAAGAGAATAGCCACCCATGTGGCGCAAGAGGATGAATGCTGTCTTCCATTTTACCAGGCTAAGTCACTCTTCTCATCACTCTCAACTCACACACTCAAACCCATCACACATCCACAGGGATCTGACTCACTGCCAGTCCAAGGGGAATCACCATTCACTCTCTCACACACGCCTTCATTGTCCTCATCTCATCCATGGCACTACTCACCACCCACACATGCCAGGCATGCTTCTCATCTGTCCTGACAGGAGTCGTGCTTACACTCTCTTCATCTGTACTCATGCAGAATAAGCTGGCACATGACAACAGGGAGAGGTCGCAGACTGGTGGAGGAACGCCTGACATGAAGCTCCTCACAGACTTTGAGAATACAATCATCCAGCTGGCCCACGATGATCGGGACCGTTCCTGTGCTGACAGGAGATTGGCAGCGCTCAACCAAGTGAGGGTCCAGCAGTGCAACATCCATCAGACAATCATGCTGTGCTTGATGTGTCCTGTTCCGCAGTCCCCTGCCATACACTAATTATCTCTTCTTGCTTTTTCAGCACATCTGGGAAGCAGCTGAGGGGGTCCACCACCCAGGTCCTCGACTCAAGCCCCAAAGACACCTCAGAAGAAGAATCTGATGACAACCTCATTGAAGACTCATCACAGCGCTCACCCAAACCCTCCACCATAGCAGAGGCACACACCTCGGTGGGACCAAGCTTTAGAGTAGCCTTGGGGTCGCAGTCTGGTGAACACATTGCGCTGTCTGATCCACAGTAGGTGGCGGCAGGGGCTTCCCAGGGAGATGCCTCTGGACTCGGTCATGCCTCAGTTTCTGGGGCTGCAAAGGCAAGCTTGGGAACATCTGGAAGGGATGTTTGCTGCACTCCTCAGATTGCAAGGGACAATGGAGGATTCCATCCACCTTCATTCTGAAGTGATAGTGCTGCCATGCCAATGCACCGAGGTCAACACCGGTAGGATGACGGTTGCCATGGAGACCTTGGTCCAGGACATCAGCCCATGCAGCAGTGCAGGACCGAACTCCATCGCTGACGCCATACTTGGTCTCCAGCAATGTCAACATGAGAGTGGTATGGGGCCTCTCGATCTCACTCCAGCTTCCCCTTGTCCTCAAGGAGTCAGCCAGGGGCCCTCAGGCACCCATTGGGAGGAGGATCAGCAGGTGCACACCACGGAGACATCCATGCAGGTGACTCCGGGTGTGTCCAAGCCATCCGAATCCCCTCTTCTTGTGAACTCATCAGCTCCAGCTCCACAGGCTGAGGAAGGTGCAAACTGCCACACAGCAGGATACCGAAAGCAGGCCGGGGCCCTCCAGGTCTCAGCCCTCCAGAGGACACCCACTAAGGTCATCACAGACAACAGAGCGTAGCAGTCAGCAGGCTGCCTCCACCTCCGCTGTGGATGTCCAGGGAGCACCAAGACATAGCGGCAGGGTTAAGAAGGCTAAGAAGATGAGGTTGCACAGCCTGGAAATGGGTGTCAATCATTTGTACATGATGTTCACTATTGTAAATAAACTCTCAAAAATTGTGCTGATGAACAGTGTTTGTGTCAAACCTTGTGAAACCTTGGCACCTGTGCAAGATAAAGGCAGGTGTCTCAGTCCAGAGCCTTTCCTTGTGCAGTGTGTAACATTCAGACCAAAGGGATAGTTCAGCTTCACACTCATTGGACAAATTACTGATGCCTGCACCTCGATGGGGCTTGTCATTGCTGCCAGGATGTAGTGGGTAGGTGTCACAGAGTTACATCATTCTCTGTGCTCTCAGCACCTTTGAGATGAGGCTGGTCTGCATCTCTTCAGCATCTGTGACCAGTGATGCTGTGCTGCTGAAAGGGTCAGGTGCTGAAGGCTGACAATGGATTAGGTGCATTTTAAATTTCACGGCTGCATCTCCATGATATGACCCTGATCACATAATGCAAAAGAGCTGCCCTCAGACAGACAGGAATCAGACATTCACAGAAGCAATGTGAAGATCTGTGGAGTGTCCTCACTGCATGTCGTTGTCGTCCTACTGGAGTCGAGCGATGATTAGGGCCTCTGCTTCCTCTCCATGATATGAGCCTGAGCACTTGAGGGTATGTGTGCTGCCATCAGCCACACAGGAGTCAAACATTCACGGGTGCAAGGTGAGGATGTCGGGACTGTCCTCACTGCATCTTATCATCATCCTCCATGAAACTTGCGGCTATGGGGGCTTCCCGAACGTGCCCGCCTCACCTGGCCAGTGCAATGGCCTCACTGGCAGCATCCTTGCCTTTGAGGACTTCATCAATGTCATCCCCTCCTCATCGGAGGATACATGCAGCTACTCCTCTTCCTCAGCCAGGTCCTCCCTCTTTTGCAGCACCAGGTTGTGGAGTGCCCAGCAAGTGGCGATGATGCACAACACCTTCTGCAGACTGTATAGCAGTGCTCCAATAGACCTGTCAAGGCATCAGAACCACAATTCTAAAATGCCTATTGTTTGCTCCACCAGAGTCCAGATCGTAGCATGGGACCCAGAAGAATCCATATAACAATAATAACTAACCCCAAAAACTCTGTTCTGCTGCAGTCTGAGGCCGCCGCATGTCCATCATCAGCCACGTCCTCTGCGGATAGCCCTTGTCTGCAAGGAGCCATCCCTGCAGCCTCTATGGACCCTGGAAGATGTCAGGGATCTGAGACCTGCTGAGGATGTAGGAGTTGTGGATGCTCCCTGGGAATCGTGCGCAGGCCTGCAGGATGCAGTTGTGGTGGTCGCACACCAACTGGACATTCAGCGAGTGGAGCCCCTTGCGGTTGACGTAGTTGACTGCTTTTTGCCATGGAGTTCAAAGTGCCATGTGAGTGTAGTCAGTGCTACCCTGCACCTGTGGGAAACCTGAGATCTGCACAATTCCCAGCGCTCTTGCTTCCTGGCTTTCCTGATCCTGGGCGAAATGCACAAAGTTTTGTGCATTTGCGAAGATGGCATCCATGACCTCCTGGATACACTTGTGCATGGAGGCTTGCGAGATTCCATATAGGTCACTTATGGAGCACTTGAAGGAGCCACTGGTGTAAAAATTGAGCTCTGTGGTCACTTTCACAGCCACTGGCAGTGGATGCCCTCCATGTCCCCATGGCACCAAATCCTGCAGCAGGTGGCATATGTGACTGACCAGTTCCCTAGACATGCGCAGTCTTTTGCTACAATGGTTCTCAGTCATCTGCAGGAATGACAAGCTCTGTCTTTAGATCTTGAGTCTAGTGAGGCACCTATGAGTGACAGCTTGCTGTGGATCTTCAGCTGTGTGCGCAGCAGGACCTGCCGCTCCTTCATCTTGAGGGAGGTGCTCCTCCCTTTGCTGATCCAGATGCCTCTGCCACTCTCTTCTTCTTCTCTGCATCCTGTAAGCCACAAGGCACACCGTTAAATCACCAGGCTCCATGATCCTGATGTTCTCCTCCTGCAGGATCAAAGCGAGAGACATGTGGGTTAGCATATGTGTCCTAAGAACCTCTCTTGGTGAAGTCTGAAGGTCCCTTCATGCATGCCGGAGAGTGCTGGCCACCACTTGGATGGCCAATATGTAGTGCGCTCATTGGCTGTGTGAAACCCTACCCCGCTCCGCCCCACTCCATTTGACTGATTGGCTGCAGGGTCAGCCACTGGTCTGCATGCTGTGCTCTCAGCTCAGGCGCAGGCATTCTCCTAACCTGCACTGCAAGGCTGCGTTGTTAGCTTGAACCATGATGGATACTGGTCCAAACCTCAATAAAGACATTGCAAGGGGCTGTGAGCACCTCCACCAGTGACTGCGCCATGGCTACCTTTCATAAGGGGATTCTATAACTTGCCGACTCAGCTAATTGTTCTGCTGCATCCCAAAACGCACATTAATTTGCAGTCTGTGCCTGAGAGTTGAAAAGGCCTGGAGCATTTGGTGGCACAATTTAATGTTTTTGCATTGCTTGAGTGGGCAGAAAAGCTTCAGAGGCCCAACTCTAAGAATATCAGTGGAGCTGCTGCTGAACGGTCTCAGCTGTGGAAGAATGCTTGTGAGAAGTGCCTTGAGATGTCTTCCAATGTTAAAGGTGCTATATAAATACACGGTGTTGTATATTAGCTATGATAAATACTAAGGTCATTGGTGTTGCTAGTCAATAGTAATAACCTACTAGTCCATGGCATTAAGGTAGCTACAATTTGATGTTAAATTGTCAATCCCATTTAAAACACTGGTTGGTGAGTAGTTGAATCACACAGACTAGTAGAGCTTTGGTCTGTGCTCTGTGCTGAGTTAGCTCATCTCAATGTAGCATCAAGGTGTAGGGCTAGGGGTTTGGTGGCAGGAAGGAACGTGTGTGGCTGGTGGTGATGTTCAATGCCTTTTTTGCTACAGATACAAAAATTGGCTATGCTTCCCCAGCCGATTTACTATTAAAGTGAACTTTGCTGAAAAATGCTTGTTTGTAGATATGGTCAAACAGGCGATCAGGTTCTGCTGCCCACGCCTATTGGAATAATTTGCCAATATTCACTCTCATACTCAGATATAAAGAATGCCCCTTAGATGAGGGACTGCAAACTGACCAGCAAATCATGGAATGGAACTATATAGAAGTTACAGCACAGAAACAGGCCATTCAGCCTAACTGGTCTATGCCAGTGGTTATGCTCCACACAAGCTTCCATCCAATGTACTTCAACTAAAGCTATCAGCAAATCTTTCCATTCTTTTCTCCCTCATGTGATTATAAGACCATAAGACATAGGAGCAAAAATTAGGCCATTCAGCCCATCGAGTCTGCTCTGCCATTCAATCATGGCTGATAAGTTTCTCAACCCCATTCTCCTGCCTTCTCCCCATAACCTTTGATCCCCTTACCAATCAAGAACCTATCTATCTCAGTCTTAAATACACTCAATGACCTGGCCTCCACAGCCTCTTGTGGCATTGAATTCCATAGATTCACCACTCTCTGGCTGAAGAAGTTTCTCCTCATCACTGTTCAAAAAGGTTTTCCCTTTACTCTGAGGCTGTGCCCTCGGGTCCTAATCTGTCCTACTAATGGAAACACTTGCCCACGTTGTATTCCATCTGCCACTTCTTTGCTCATTCTCCCAACCTGTCCAAATCCTTCTGCAGCCTCCCCGCCTCCTCAACACTACCTGTCCCTCCACCTATCTTTGTACTATCTGCAAACTTATCCAGGATGCCCTCAGTTCCTTCATCTAGATCATTAATAAATAAAGTGAAAAGTTGTGGTCCCAACACTGACCCCTGCGGAACTCTACTCGTCACCGGCCGCCATCCTGAGAAGGACCCCCTTATCCCCACTCTCTGCCTCCTGCCAGACAGACAATCTTCTATCCATGCTAGTACCTTGCCTCTAACACCATGGACTGTTATCTTACTGAGCAGCCTCCTGTGCGGCACCTTGGCAGAGGCCTTCTGGAAGTCCAAATAGATAACATCCATTGGCTCTCCTTTGTCTAACCTACTCGTTACCTCCTCAAAGAATTCTAACAGGTTTGTCAGGCATGGTGAAATCATGCTGACTTTGCCCGATTTTACCATGCACTTCCAAGTATTCTGAAATCTCATGCTTAATAATGGACTCTAAAATTTTACCAACGACTGAGGTCAGGCTAATCGGCCTGTAATTTCCCAACTTTTGCATCACTCCCTTCTTAAACAGGGGGGTTACATTAGTGATTTTCCAGTACTCTCGGACCCTCCCTGACTCGAGTGATTCCTGAAAGATCACCACTAACGCCTCCACTATCTCTTCAGCTATCTCCTTCAGAACTCTGGGGTGTAATCCATCTGGTCCAGGTGATTTATCCACCTTCAGACCTTTCAGTTTTCCTAGCACCTTCTCCTTGGTAATGGCCACCATACTCACCTCTGCCCACCCCCCCGACTCTCTTGAACTTTGGGGATGTTACTCGTGTCTTCCACTGTGAAGATTGACGCAAAGTACCTATTCAGTTCCTCCACCATTTCTTTTTTCCCCACTGTTACTTCTCTAGCATCATTTTCCAGTGGCCCAATGTCCACTTTTGCCTCTCTCTTACACTTTATATATCTAAAAAATCTCTTGCAATCTTCTTTTATATTACTGGCTAGTTTACCCTCATATTTAATCTTCTCCCTCCTTATTTCTTTTTTAGTTGTCTTCTGTTGGTCTTTGTAGGCTTCCCAATCCCCTGGTTTCCCACTGCTCTTCGCCACATTGTATGCTTTCTCTTTAGCTTTTATGCTGTCCCTGACTTCCCTTGTCAGCCATGGTTGCCTCATCCTCCTTTTAGTATGCTTCCTCTTTCTAAGGATGAATTTTTGCTGTGTCCCCCAAATTACTCCCAGACACTCCTGCCATTGCTGTTCCACTGTCTTTCCTGCTAGGCTCATCTCCCAGTCAATTCTGGCCAGCTCCTCCCTCATGCCTCTGTAGTTGCCTTTATTCAACTGTAATACTGTTACATCTGATTTCAGCTTTTTCCTCTCAAATTGCAGGGTAAATTCTATCATATTATGGTCACTTCCTCTTAAGGGTTCCTTCACCTTAAGCTCCCTTATCAAATCTGCCTCATTACACATCTCTAAATCTAGAATTGCCTGTTCCCTAGTGGGCTCCACCACAAGCTGCTCCAAAAATCCATCTCGTAGACATTCCACAAACTTCTTTTCTTGGGATCCACTTCCAACCTGATTTTCCCACTCTACCTGCATATTGAAATCCCCCATGATCACTGTAACCTTGCCTTTCTTACACGCCTTTTCTATCTCCTGGTGTACCTGTGCCCCACATCCTGACTACTGTTCGGAGGCCTGTACATAACTCCCATTATAGTTTTTTTACCTTTGCAGTTCCTTAACTCTACGCACACAGATTCTACATCATCTGACCCTACGTCATTTCTTGCTATCGATTTAATTTCATTTCTTACGAACAAAGCAACCCCACCCCCTCTGCCAACCTGCCTATCTTTTCGATAGGATGTATATCCTTGGATATTTAGCTGCCAGTCCTGATCCCCTTGCAGCTATGTCTCCGTAATGCCCACCACATCATACCTGCCAATTTCAGTCTGCGCCACAAGCTCACTTACCTTATTTCATATACTGCGTGCATTCAGATATAACACCTTCAGTCCTGTATTTCCTGTCCCCTTTCTCATTGTCATCCCTTTATCTGATGTGCTTGAAGTTAGATTCCTAGCTCTTTCCAAACACTCTGTTCTATTTTGTGTTCTGGGGACTTTAATAGCCTCTCCTTGGCTCTCCTTTCTTTTCAGTTTTTTCATAATTTTCCATGAAGTTGAATCCACCCCCCTATACGCTACCTGCTGCTTTGTTTCCCATTAGTCATACTTCTTGAAGTTATATCCTTCTCTTCCCCCCACCTCCCTCCCACTTTTTAGTTTAAAGTCCTGTTGACCACCCTATCTACCCTTTACGCTAGAACATTGATCCCTGATCGGTTCAGGTGGAGACCTTCCCAACGGTACAGATCCCTCCTGTTCCAATACTGATGCCAATGCCCCACGAAATGGAACCCCTCTTTTGCGCACCACTCCTTTAGCCACATGTTTACTTCCCTTATTCTCACGTCCCTGTGCCAATTTGCATGTGGCTCGAGTAGTAATCCGGAGATTATAACCCTTGAGGACCTGTTCTTTAATTTAGTTCCTAGTTCCTGATAATCCCCAAACAGGTCCTCTTTCCTAGTCTTACCTATGTTATTTGTCCCGACGTGGAGCACAACAACTGGATCCTCCCCCTCCCTTTCCAATTTCCTTTCAAGCCGGTCAGAGATGTCCCTCACCCTGGCACCGAGCAGGCAACATACCATGCAGAACTCTCGATCCTGCTTAGAAAGGATGCTATCAATTCCCCTAATTATAGAATCCCCCACAACTACTACTTGTCTTTTTACTCCCTCCTGTTGAATGGCCTCCTGTGCCACGGTGCCGTGGTCAGCTGGCTCATCCTCTCTATAGCCCTGTTCCTCATCCACACAGAGAGCAAGTACCTCATACCTGTTGGACAAGGTCAAGAGCTGAGGCTCCTCTATTCCTGAACACAGGATCCCTCTACCTGCCTCACTTGCAGTTACACCCTGCTGACCCTGATCACTGACCCAACTTGAGGTGCTTAATCTACTGGGTGTGTCCTCCTCCTGAAACAAAGCGTCCAGGTAACTCTCCCACTCCCAGATGTGCCACAGCATCTGGAGCTCAGACTCCAGCTCATCAATTCTGAGCCAGAGTTCCTGCAGCACCAACACTTGCTGCAGATGTGGTCACTGCAGCTCGCAATGGGATCTGCCAGCTTCCACATCATACAGCTGCAGCACATCACCTGCCCAGCCATCTCTACTTAGATAATTAATTTATTAATTAGCTTTGCAGTGTTTTTTTTTACCAAATTTGGTGCAGATTTCCTACCAACCAATCAGGTCACAGCTTTCGTGTGATGTCACTTTTTTCAGTTTTGGCTTCAGTTACTTTGTGCCCCAAGGTCACCGCTCCGGTGCTCCTCTCTCCGAGTCTGCTCCCTGGAGACAATGCTGCGAATCCCCAAAGTAAGCTAGATTTATACTCACCGCTCCGGTGCTCCTCCCTCCAAGTCTGCTCCCAGGATTTACTCACCAATCAGCTGCTTTTACTTTAAAATCCACTTTCAGAAGAGTGTCCCTCGCAGGTCTGGTGCACTCCTGAAGGCACTGCCTCTTCCTCTCTTTTTTTTAGGTTTGAGGAGGAGGGAGGGATGGAAACACTACAGCAATGTAATGTTTGGGGCTATTCCGTTCTTTGACAGTGGGTCCTCCTTGATTCCCTCCTGAGTCGCGGTGGTTGCGGTGACTTCTACCAGAATTTTTTTTTGAAAAATATACTTTATTCATTAAATATCTGGAAGAACATTCCAAACCATTTCAAAATCACCATCACATAAGTACAATCATATTCAACTTTTACACATGGATCACGAGGTGCATCAATACAATCAATGAATATTACAATCATTTCAACATGGTCAATGCAGACAATCAGACAACGGCACTGGAGTTATCAACATACATCATGTTGCACTCTGAGGTGCTTCAATACAATTATAATACAATTAGTATTCAATGCATACATTCATTTTTAGCTGTACAGCCCGAGGGTCTCTCAACAGTTCCCAGCCCCTCGGTGCACTGTGGCAGGAAGGTCTTAGACAGCGACTTTTCCCCATCGCGCCTTTGCGGCAGCTGCCCCAAGCTTTAATGCGTCCCTCAGCACATTGTTCTGGACCTTGGAATGTGCCAATCTGCATCACTCAGTCAGGGACAACTCTTTGCGCTGGAAGACCAACAAGTTTCAGGCAGACCAAAGAGCGTCTTTAACTGAGTTGATGATCCTCCAGCTGCAGTTGATGTTTGTCTCGGTGTGTGTCCCTGGGAACAGCCCGTAGAGCACAGAGTCCTGTGTCACAGCGCTGCTCGGGATGAACCTCGAGAAAAACCACTGCATCTCTCTCCAGACCTTCTTTGCAAAGGCACAATCCACAAGGAGGTGAACAACGGTCTCGTCCCCACCACAGCCACCTCGAGGGCAACGTGCAGAGGGGATGAGACTACTGGCGTGTTGGAAGGATCTGACGGGGAGGGTCTTTCTCACCACCAGCCAAGCTACATCTTGGTGCTTGTTGGAAAGTTCTGGCGATGAGGCATTCTGCCAAATGGCTTTGACAGTTTGCTCGGGGAACCATCCCACAGGACCTACCATCTCCTTTTCCCTCAGGGCCTCTAAGATGTTACGTGTCGACCACTGCCTGATGGACTTGTGGTCAAAGGTGTTTCTCTGCATAAATTTTTCCATGAGGGACAGGTGGTAAGGCATAGTCCAACTATTTGGAGCGTTCCGCAGCAGCGTGGCCAGACCCATCCTTCGCAACACCGGGGACAGGTAGAACCTCAGCACGTAGTGACACTTGGTGGTTGCCTACCGTGGGTCTACGCACAGTTTGATGCAGCCACACACAAAAGTGGCCATCAGGATGAGGGCAATGTTGGGCACGTTTTTTCCCCCTTTATCTAGAGGCTTGTACATTGCGTCCCTGCGGACACGATCCATTTTAGACCTCCAGATGAAGCGAAAGATGGCTCGGGTGATCGCCATCGCGCAGGAGTCTGGAATGGGCCTGACCTGCGCCACGTACAGCAACAGCGAGAGTGCCTCACACCTGATGACCAGGTTCTTATCTGAAATGGAGAGGGAGCGTTGTTCCCACATGCCCAGTTTTCTTTTCACCATAGACACTCGCTCCTTCCAGTTTCTAAAGCATACCCCGGTCCCTCCAAAGCATATCCCCAACACCTTCAGGCCTGACAGTGAAGGGGACAAAGTTCCCAAACAACATGGCCTCTCTCTTCCCACGATTTACCTTGGCTTCCGAGGCCAGTTCAAACTGGTCGCAGACGTGGATAAGTCTGCGCACCGACAGCGGATCCGAGCAGAAGACAGCGACATCGTCCATGTACAGGGAGGCTTTAACCTGAGTGCCTCCACTGCCTGGGATTGTCACTCCTCTTATGCCTGGATCCTTCCTGATGGACTCAGCAAAGGGTTCTATGCAACACACAAAAAGTGCAGGGGAGAGAGGCCAGCCCTGCCTGACTTCAGATTTAATAGGAAAACTATCTGATTCCCACCCATTGATTGAGACTGCGCTACTGATGTTAGTGTAGAGCAGTTGGATCCAATTGCGAATTCCCTCCCCAAATCCCATTTTGGAGAGCACATCCACTATGTAGGTGTGCGATATTCTGTCAAAGGCCTTCTCCTGATGCAGGCTGATGAGGCAGGTGTCCACACCTCTGTCCTGTACATAGGCAATCGTATCCCTGAGCAGCGCGAGGCTATCAGAAATCTTCCTGCCCGGCACAGTGCAGGTCTGGTCAGGGTGTATCACCAATTCCAGAGCGGACTTGACCCGATTGGCGATGATCTTGGACAGAATCTTATAGTCCACATTCAACAGTGAGATAGGTCGCCAATTTCTAATTTCCTCTCTTTCCCCCTTGTGCTTGTAGATGAGGGTGATGATGCCTTTCCTCATGGATTCTGACATGCTGCCAGCCAGAAGCATACTCTCGTACACTTATAGCAGGTCTGGGCCAATCCAGTCCCACAGAGCCTAATACAACTCCGCCGGCAAGCCGTCGCCTCTGGGAGTTTTACTCTTCTCAAAGGACTCAAGGGCCTTAGTCAGTTCGTCAGGAGTTAGCGGTTTGTCCAGGCTCTCCCGTGTAATAATATAAAAACAAAAAAACTGCGGATGCTGGAAATCCAAAACAAAAACAAAAACAGAATTACCTGGAAAAACTCAGCAGGTCTGGCAGCATCGGCGGAGAAGAAAAGAGTTGACGTTTCGAGTCCTCATGACCTGTCGACAGAACTTGAGTTCGAGTCCAAGAAAGAGTTGAAATATAAGCTGGTTTAAGGTGTGTACTGTCGTCTAAGACCTCCGTGATAAAGGACAGGAAGGACTGGGAGGCCATGCTGTCTGTAGGCTTCACGTCATACAATCCGGCATAAAAGGATTTGCTGATCCTCAAAATGTGGGACTGCGATGACTTTACTGAGCCGTCTTCTTCCTTCAGGCTCTCTCTGTGTACCTTTTGGAAGAAGAAACGTGAGCACGTCTCATCCTGCTCCATGGAGCGGACTCTGGAACAGAAGATGATCTTGGAGGCCTCTGAGGCAAAGAGTGAGGCTTGCTGGCTCTTCACCTCTTGTAGTTCCTCCTTGACATCGACCCCCATCGACTACAGACAGAGCAGATTCTACATGTTTTTCTGGAGTCAGGACATTTCCCTCTGTTCCTTTCTAGCTTTCTGGACGCGTTTGAGGATGAAAAACCTCTTGATGTTTCCTTTGATCGCTTCCTACCAGTGTGTCAGGGACTCAAAGAGGGGTTTCACGGTTCTCCAACCTTTGTAATTCCTCTTGAGCTCCTCAATGTTCTCTGGGGTCAGCAGTTGCACGTTTAGCTTCCATGCCCCCCTGCCAACCCTCTGGTCTTCCTCTAAGTGACAGTCAGCCAGTAGGAGGCAGTGGTCAGAGAAGAACACCGGCTTGATGTCGGTGGATCTGACTGCGAACACTCGGGACACAAACAGGTAGTCTATCCTGGAACGGATGGACCCGTCTGGCCGCGACCAGCTGTATCTATGCTGCACTCCATCTGCAGGGTCGCTGAAGATGTCGTGCAGCTTGGCATCCTTAACTGTTTCCATCAGGGATCTGGACGTACTGTCCAATCTGCTGTCGGCCCTGCCAGATCGTCCAGCCGCATTGATGATGCAGTTGAAGTCACCGCCCAGAATGACTGGCCTGGAGGTCATCAGTAGCAGCTCCCACTGCTCGTGTAAGCCGCTGGTCCTTTTGTGCCGGGGCTTACATGTTAATTAACCGGAGTGGAGCATTCTTGTACATTACGTCTGCTACGAGGAGGCACCCGCCCACCACCTCCTTAACCTCAGAGACGGTGAAGTTGCCTCCCTGCAGCAGAATCCCTAGGCCGGAGGAAAGAAAGTCGTTTCCGCCCACCCAGATCGATGGCCCATGGGACCACCATCATGACCTTTGCCTGTAGGAGCTGAGATGCGGAATCTCACACTCCTGCAGAAACAACAGGTCAGCTTTGAACTTGGCAAGGTAGTCCAATGTCGCAAAATATCGCGTAGTAGATTTAATGCTACGCACATTTATGGATACAATCTTTACACCCATTTTAAAGCATTTAGTCTCTTACCAAACCTGTTGTCTCTGAGAGTCCCAGACCTTTGGTCTGCTCCTGTATACCCATAGTGTTCACAAATTGCCTCACTTTGGATGGGCTAAGGAAACTGTCCTGAACCTCCCCATTGGCAATGTTCTGCTCAGATGGGGGTCCGTGCAGAGAGCGGGGTTTGAAATGTCCTCTGTTGGAGAAGCTTCTCCAATCCTCTCCCCCTCTGGGGCGTTGCTGCTCCCGGCTTCCCGGAGCTGGGGTGCGCTGAGCGCTTCACTGCTCCCAGATTCATGGGGCTGGGGTGCGCTGGCCTCTTCGGGTTGTGGGCAAAGTTGGGGTGTGCTGGTCTCCTCATTGTCTCCAATGTTCTGGAGCTTGGGTGTCTCCTCCTCCAACTCCCTAGAGCTTTGCCACTTCTTCTGTAGATGCCGCCCTTTCCCTTCTTCGTCTGAAGAGCAGCTGCCCTTGTCATCCATGTCGGAAGGGGGACGCCTCTTGCCACTTGTCTGCAAAATGGCTTGGTCCCTTCTTAGCCCCTTCTTCCTTTTGGCTCTCTTCACCAGCTGCCACTCCCCCTGCTGATTTTCCACTGCTTCCTCCTCCTCCATTGATTTGCTCTCCTGAGGAGTGGGAGGTTCAGGGGGCCATGCTGTTCATTGGCTGTCTGCTGCCTCAATCTTATCCTCCACCTTGTCTCTCTCTGTGTCCTCCTTTGTCCCGTTGTTCTCCCTGGGGGCCATGGTGGTTGGAGTGTTGCAAGTGTCCTTGGTAGTAGTGACACGAAGCATTTCTTCTGCTTCCCCCTCATTGGCTTTGGCTGCCTGTGCATAAGTGAGGCAGCGTTTGGGGCAGGTCCTGTAGAGGTGACCTGCCTCACCACACAGGTTGCAGCACTTAGTTTGTTTGCAGTCATTTGTCTGGTGCCCTTCCTGTTTGCAGTTCTTGCAGAGGGTGGCACTACAGTTGGCCGCCACATGACCAGACTTGTCGCTTGAGCAACAAAGTTTGGGCTGCCCAGCGTAGACAAGGTAGCCACAGCTTCCCCCGTTAGCAAAACTGGAAAGAGGGTGGAAGATGGCTCCCTTACCATCGGTCTTAAGCGTGACCTTAACCTGGCGCTTGCATGTCTAAATCCCGAAGGTGTCTCTAACCTCGATGCAGCTCCCAACTTGTTGAAGTACCTGGCGAGGAAGGTGAACACGTCGGCAACAGGGACATAGGGGTTGTAGAGATGCACCGTCAGCACACGGTCCCGTTGCAACGGCAGAGCAAAGAGCAGCTCCACTGTCAGGATCTTCATCTCCGGCTGGTCTCTCTTCTCCTCGAACACTTTCAGGTACTTGACGCAAGCTGCCACATGCTTGAAAGTCACGTCAAAACATCCAGCACTGGGGAAGTCTTGTAGGGAATAGATCTCCTCCACTTCAAATCCACACACCTTCAACAGGATCCGCTTGATGAAGAAGGCCTGATCCATGGGTGCTCCTCCTACACTGTTTTTCACCGTCACCCGGACGGTGTTAGGTACCCCATGGTATGGGGCTCGACTGGTTATAGCCATTGCTTCACGACTACACTTGATCTTAGCCAAAAGGCCGAGAAGCAGTGACTTCTCCCAGAATGCTTCAGTCACTTCTCACCAGCTTCCTCTAGTTCACCCTTAAACGGGTCGGTGCTATTTGCCTCAAGTATTCCATTTGGTAGCAAGTTCTATATTCTAATCACTATCTAGTGCATCTGTCAGGGTGGAAACACAAGACACAAGAATTAGGAGCAGGAGCAGGCCATTCGGTCCCATGAGGCAGCTCTGCAATGCGATAATATCATGGTTGCTCAAATTGTGGCCTCAATTCCACCTTCCTGTCTGTCACACATAACCCTTGACTCCCTTGTCTATCAAAAATCTATCTAACTCAGGCCTTGAACATTTTCAATGACGCTACCTCCACTGCTCCCTGGGGAACAGAATTCTACAGATTAATGAACCTCTGAGAGAGAAAAAAAATTCTCATCTCAGTTTTAAATGGGAGACTCCTAACTTTTAATCTGTGTCCCCTAGTTCTAGACTCCCACAGGGGAACCATCCTCTCAACATCCACCCTGTCAAATCCCCTCATGTTTCATGTTTCAATGAGACCATCTCTCATGTTTTTAAACTCAAATGGGTATCAGCGCAACCTGCTCAACCTTTCCTCAGAAGACAACTCTTTCATCCCAGGAATCAGCTTAGTGAACCTTCCTGAACTGCTTCTAAAGCAATTATATCCTTTCTTAAGTAGGGAGACCAAAACAGTATACAGTGCTCCAGATGCTGTCTTACAAATGCCTGTACAATTGTAGTAAAACTACCTACTTTTATATTCCATTTCCCTTGCAATAAGCAATAACATTCCATTTGCCTCCCTAATCACTTGCTGTACCTGTACACTAACTTTTTTTGTGATTCATGCACCAGGACACACAGATCCCTCTGTACAGTGGAGTTCTGCAGCCTCTCCATTTAAATTATATACCATTTTACTGTTCTTTCAATGGAAAGGGAAATAAAGAATTAAAAGTAAAGTTTTCTATAAGACAATGAGCACAACCGGTGTAAAACTGGAAGTGTCACATTGGTATAGTGGGAGCTGATATTCTGAGGCTGAAAGGTACATTTTTAGATTAAGTGAGTTGATGATGCATATGGATTTATATCAGACCTGAGAATAATTGATGTTGACACCGTGTATCAGTTGCAAATGTGAAAAGCCTTTTGTCAAATCTCACATCTAACTTGATGAGCAGAATGTCTTTAAAGTGTTTTTTTTTGAAAGCTTAGCTTTCCTCCATATCCTGTTTGATCTGTTTACGTGCAAGTATATGCAAATTCCATTCATGAAGAAGAGAAAAGTTTCTGCAAACAGCAGCCCCTGTTGTGCTCTTTAAATAAGGTGTGAATAGGGCTACAATCATTTTGGCAGGTTAATGCCTTTGCCTATTGTAGAATTTGAATTAGCTTTTTGTCTTCTCCTTCTAATAGAAAGGCATGAAAGCAATTTAACTGCTCAGCTAGTTGCTTTTATGTGTAAATGCAGGTACAGTGCTGTATGGGATTCAATATTTATGTGCCTGGCCAGAAGTAAAAGTCCCCTATTCCAAAAAAAACCCTTGGGTTTAATGGCTCAGCATTGCTGGCTCTGGTCTCATCAAATCCTTGTGTTGGCAGCTATGAGTTCTCTGAGCACTCCACTAAACCCCAATGTAAAAGCCTCTGCACAACATATCCCTTATCTTGGTGATTGCACTGTAAAATAAATGAAGTGGCACAGCTCATCCATTGGCACCGAGAGCCACCTTCAGAAGGATCTTTTAGTTACAGGGAGGAAAGAAAGACTTTATGAGGATAGTGCAATTGATGTATATATGAACTTTAAAAAGGGTTTTGCCGAAGTACCACATAATAGACTTCTTAGCAAAATTGAAGCCTGGATTTGGGTGGGGGGTGGGGGGTGGAGAGGCATTAAAGGGAGAGTGTCAGCGTGGATACAAAATTGACAAGGGGACAGAAAGTTGAGCAGCCATGGACGCGATAGCAAAATACTTCAGGTGCTAGAAATCTGAAATAAAAATAGAAAATACTGGAAATACTCAGCAGGTCAGGCAGCATCTGTGGAGAGTGTAATAATTATCAAATTTATAAGATTATTACATTTTTGGACTGTATCTTTAAATTTAGGGTAAATGAAGGTGGTTATGTGACCTGTTCTGCCTGAAAGTAAGCCTGGGTGGTTTGATTGTTAGAGATCCAGGGAAGGCTTAGATTGTTTTACTGAAAAGAAAGTGCAAGGTGTTTATGTTTGTAGATAATGACAGCATTCTCTGAGTATACCTTGAGTAGACTTTGAGTCTGTTAAAGTCCCAGAAAGGTGTTGTTGGTATTGAGTTATAAACAATTGTGCTTTAAACAGTCCATTTACTTCTAAGATGAAAGGGAGTTGGGATCAAAGGTAGCTATTTAACCTTTCTACTGGGATAGATGGTGGGGTAGTAGTAATGTTACTGGATTGGTAATCCAGAGGCCTAGGTGAATGCTCTGTGGCAGCTACTGGAATTTGAATACAATTAACTAAATCTGGAATCATGGTGATTATGGAACTTGCATCAATTGTCATATAAAAAACATTTGGCTCACTGATGTCATTTAGGGGAGGAAATCTGCCAACCTTACATGCAGGTGACTCCAGATGCACAGTAATGTGGTTGAATCTTAACTGGCCTCTGCAATGGTGTGGCAAGCCACTCAGTTCAGGTGGGAAACAAATGATGTCCTTGTCAGGGATGCCCCAATCCCATGAAAGAATTTTAAAAACCTAGATACAAGGTTAATGTATTTCACATTGCAATGGGAAAGAGGGCAAAAGAAGCCATTTTTAACACCAGGTTACAGGCTTCCCTATGAATCAGTGAATATCACAGACAGCAGTTTGTTTGGGTGTGGTCTACAGTCATCTAAGAGACATAGAGCAGGAGATAGAGGCAGCCTGTCCTGCACCTAAAGCAGCAAAAATGTTGACTCTACTGTTCACCGTGCAGAACACCGGTGGGAGCTGGCACTCAGATGGAAGAGATTGAGTTTGTGTGGATGTAAACGAGGCTGGAAGATTCTCCAAGCTTGGGCAGAGGGAAGGAATCTCTAGTTTAACCTTCACAGTGAAAGTCAGTTCTGGGATCAGAAGTTACCCAGCTGGGAAAGTGAAGAAGAAGCAAACAGTCGGGAGCTGAGAATAATTTTACATTGGTTCCTGGAAGATTGAAGTATCCACTTAAGGGACAATGTTTAACTGTTGTGGGATATTTTCAGTTATGCTAAAAGTTAAATGGGGAATGTCTTTTCTGTAGTTTGAAGTATAAGTTGCCCACATAAAGAAAATAGTGTTTATAAACAATAATTATTTTAAATCATTTGTGACAGGAAAGTTGAAATCTTGCCATGCAATTAATTCAGCTAGTACTGTAACTAGAAGTTATTTTTTAAAAATGTATCGATCTCTTCAGAGATTGTAACAAGAGAAGCCAAGTTGTTTTTTCAGGTTGAGGTGCTGTAGGCCATCAGCAGCAGCAGCAGCAGCAGGACTGCATTCGACAACAATCTGTAACCTTATGGCTCAGCACATCCCTCACTCTACCATTATAACAACTCAAGGGATCATCCCTGGTTCAATGACGAGTGCAGTAGGGCATGCCAGGAGCAGCATCAGGGTTAAAATTTATGTATCAATTGGTGAAGCTACAACGCAGGGTACATGCATGCTAAACAGCAGAAGCAGCATGCTATTGATAGGGCTAAATGATCCAAAGATCAATGACTTTGCAGTCATATCACTTCCATTCGTGAATGGTGGTGGACAATTGAACATCTAACTGGAGGAGGATGCTCCACAAACATCCTCATCCTCAGTGATGGGGAACCTAGCTCATCAGTACTAAAGACACAGCTTGTGCATTTGCGACCATCCTCAGACAGAAGTGCCAGAGGTTTGACCCATCTTGAGTGCTTCCTGAGGCCCCAGGAGATGCCAGACTTTAGCCAATTCGATTCACTCCATGAGATATCAAGAAATGGCTGTACACTGGATATAGCAAAGGCTATGAGCCCTGACAATGCCCTAGCTGTAGTACTGAAAACCTGTGCTCCACAAGTAGCTGAGGCCCTAGCCATGCTATTCCAATACAACTACAACACTGGCATCTACCTGACAATGTGGAAAATTGCCCAGTTATGTTCTGTCCATAAAAGGCAGGAAAAATCCAATCCATCCGGTACTTCATCAGTCTACTCTCAATTATCAGCAACGTGATGAAAAGGGTTATCAACAGTGCTATCAAGTGGCAATTACTCAGCAATAACTTGCTCACCTGCTCAATTTTGACTCTGTAGGGCCATTCAGCTTCTGACCTCATTACAACCTTGGGCCAAACATGGACAAAAGAGCTGAATTCCAGAGATGAGGTAAGAATAAAAGCTGATGACCATTAAGGCAGTGTTTGACAGTGTTTCATCAAGGAACATACAAACAAACAAACGAGGAGCAGGGGAAGGCTTTTTGGCCCCTTGAGCCTGCTCCACCATTTAATAAGATCATGGCCGATCTGATAGTAACCTCAAATCTGCATCCCGCCTACCCCCGATAACCTATCACCTCCTTGCTTACCAAGAATCTATCCACCTCTGCCTTAAAAATATTCAAAGACTCTGCTTCCACTGCCTTTTCAGGAAGAGAGTTCCAAAGACTCACAAGGAGAACAAGCAAGATTGAAGCCAATGGGAGTTAGGGGGGAAAAATTCCATTCGTTTGAGTAATACCTAGCACGAAAGAAAATGGTTGTGATTGTTGGAGACCAACCATCTCAGCCCCAGGACGTCATTGTAGGAGTTTCTCAAGGTTGTTGCCTAGGCACAAACATCTCGAGCTGCTTCATCAATGACATTCCTTCCATCACAAGGTCAGAAATGGAGATGTTCACTGATGATTGCACAATGTTCTGTGCCATTTGTAACTCCTCAGTTACTGAAACAGTCCATATAGAACAAGACCTGGACATTCAGGTTTGGGCTGATAAGTGGCAAATAACATTCATGTCACACAAACATGAGGGAATGACCATCTACAAAAAGAAGATATCCAATCATCTCTGCTTGACATTCAATGTCATTACCATCATTGAATCTCCCACCAGTAACATCTTGGGAGTTACCATTGGCCAGAAATTTAACTGGACCAGCCGTATTTAACTGTGGCTCCAAAGGCAGATCAGAGGCTGGGAATTCTGTGGAGAGTAACTCACCTCCTGCCTCCCCAAAGCCTGCCCACCACCAACAAGACACAAGTCAAGAGTGTGATGGAATACTCTCCACATGCCTGGATGAGTGGAGCTCCAACAACACTCAAGAAGCCCGACACCATCCAGGACAAAGCAGCCCGATTCATCAGCAGCCCATCCACCTCCCCAAACATTCACTCCCTGCACCACCGATGTACAATAGCAGCAGTGTGTACCATTTACAAGATGCACTGCAGCAGCTCTCCAAGGCTTCTTCGACAGCACCTTCCAAGCCTGTGACCCCTACCACCTAGAAGGACAAGGTCAGCAGACACATGGGAACACCAGCACCTGGAAGTTCCCTTCCAAGCCACTCCACCACCCTGACTTGGAAACATATCACTGTTCCTTCACTGTCGCTGGGTCAATATTCTGGAACTCCCTTCCTAACAGCACTGTGGGTGCACTTACACCATATGGACTGCAGTGGTTCAAGAAGGCAGCTCATCATCACCTTCTCAAAGGCAATAGTAATGGGCAATAAATGATAGTCTTGCCAGCGATGCTTATATCCATGAATGACTAAAAAAAAGTTGCATTAAACACTTATAAGACACTGGTTAAGCTGATTGACAAAAGACTACATAAGGAAACATTTTTTTGCACTGAGTTGTGATCTACAGTGCCTGATAGGGTAGTGGAGGCAGATTAAATAGTAACTTTAAAAAGGGAATTGGAGAAATATTTGATTGTAAAAGTTTTGCTGGTCTCTGGGAAAGGAGCAAATAAATGGAAGGTATAACTCTATCTTAGAGACAAATGGTCTCCTTTTCTAATATACTATGCTTCTATGAGTTACACATTACCTTCCATGACTTCTGGACATCCCAAAGCACTTTACATCCAAACAAGTAGTTCTGATGTGTAACCAATTTGTGCACAGCAAACTCCCAAAAACAGCTAAAAAATTAATGTCCAGATAATCTGTTTTCATTAAGTTGTTGGTTGAACAGTAAGTGTACACTAAGGAACGCTACCCTACTCTTCTTTATATAGCACCATGGATCTTGTACATCCACTTACATCCTGGTATTATGTACTTAAGGTTCTGGAGTGGGAATTGAGGCCACAACTTAATGGCAGGTGTGTGACCACTGTGCCACAACTCACGCTTTACACTGGTGTCTTGGGACAGCAGATAATTGATGCTGCAGTTGGAATCAATGACTACCATTTTGTTCTGCCTTTGGGTGGACCATGTGTTCACACCAGTGACACAAGTTAATAAGTCCATGTGGGATTTTCTCTAGGAGTGAGAAGTGGCTCAACAGCCAAAAATGAAGTCACAAACCATGACTGTCAAACAAATACATATGTGCAGACTTGTTTAATGTTCAATGAATGTGAAACCTACTCTGCATTATAACGGAGCAACAACAAACACTTACTTTTACATGGTGCCTTTAACATAGTAAAATGTTCCACAGTGCTTTCACAAGAGTGTTATCAACCAGAATTTGACATGAAGCCACATAAAGATTTATTTAGGATAGGACACCAAAAGTGATCAAGTGGTCAAAGGAATGAGGTAGATTTTAAGGAGCGCATTAAGTGAGGAAAGAGGTAAAGTGGCAGGTTCAGGGGTGGTATTCCAGAGCTTAATATTTAGGCAGCTGAAGACATGGTGTCAAATTGGTGGGGTGGCGGAAACCAAGCATGCACACAAGGTCAGAATTGGAGGAGTGCAGAGTTCTCAGCGGGTTGTAGGGCTGGAGGAGTTTACAGCGATCAAGGTAATGGAGGGGATGAACACAAATAAGTATTTTAAAATCAAAGCGTTGCCAGACAGGGAGTCAATGTACGTTAGCGAGCACAGGGCCGATGGGGTGAACAGGATATCGTTTACTAAGGATGGGAAATGGAAGAATGACTAGGGAAGAATTGGAATAGTAATCATGGTAGAAAGCAAGGCACTTTGTAAATTTGTTGCTAAAGCAGTACTCTACAGCAACAATTAAGTGAAAAGCTTGGCATGTTACCTCATTTGTAAGGACTTTTGTATAGAGCACATTCTGTGGTACAAATTCCTTGAAGCATTGCAATGAAGCATAGTAACCAATTCATGAACATCCTGTGAACATAATCCAGTGTATGATATACATAGCACACCATACAATATTTCAAATTTATTGGTTGGTGGTTCAAGCTATACTGCATTTGTCACTGTTGTATCAGTTCCACTGATGTGTTCTGAGGTGAATTTTACATAATTAAAGTAACCAAACTAATAGTTAAGTATATGTGCGTGCAAGCCAATTTAGAACAATTTTAGGAGGGATCATGTACAGTATTAATATCAGTCAACTTTTCCAGACGCCGCAGAATTTAGCGGTTTTGGAATCTTCTAGTGATTGTTAAAGGGATTATCCATTTCTTGAATTTCTTCTGTTGTAACTATGGTCTAAGAATCTTGCCAATATGTAATATGCAGATTCAGGATTTGCCATATTTCCCTAAAGTACATTTACATAAAACCCAACACATTTCCTCTACAAAAAAAACCCATGTTTTTCTGTTGAAGTTAATGCCAACTGTATTTAACTAATGTTACCTGATGTTCGATTTTATCAAATGTCTTCCCCAATTTGGGGTATTTCTGAAAGGCATTTTCACTTGTTAATCACAAGCACCAAATTTTACAGAGACATTTCAAAGTTTGCTCAATTCATTATTAAATTATTGGGAAGGAGAAAATATTCTGCTCGGAATCCGGTTACCAGAGTTTGCAGGGTAGCTGCCAAATGAACTGATTTCTCTTTTGTCCTTCCTTCCCGTATGGAATCATTAAGCCTCTGTTTACCACCTTCCCTCTTGACTGAGTGGCCACAATTGAGGAATTTTGTGAACTGCACCCTCACCTTTTAATTGCAGAGAGCACTGATGTCATCACACCATTCAGACTGCTCGCTGAAATAGCATATTTAAGGAAATAATTTTTTTGTTGTACTCTTTTGTTCTAGAATAATGTTGAAACCCTATACAGTAGATTGTTTCATAATCCTGTGAACTGCAGCTAATGGTGCACACAACTGCTTACTTAGCATTGATCAAATTATTCTAGTTTTTCTCATGCCTTCAAGCTTGTTTTCACCCCTTAACTCTCTCTTTTCCCAAATGTGGAGCTTCTGTCTTCCTGCTGCAGCACAGTAATAAAGGCACATTGGCAACAATGAAAAAATAACTGCACCAATTATGACCTGAGCTTTTTAACTTTAGACCTTTGCCAAATTGCTAGCCTTCTGACCCTGTAACGTTTCCATTGCAAAGCCCACCTACTTCCACCTCAGTCAGATTGCCCCACCTCCAACTCAGCCCATTTTCCGTTGAAATTTTATTGAATCCCAGTCATCTCTGGAATCAACATTCCCATGCTATCCTACATGGCATCCCATCCTCCATCCTTGATGAACTTCAGCTCATCTAATTGCCATTCAAGTCACATTTGGCCATCATGACTGTCCTCACTAATTTACACTGGCTCCAAGTTCCCATTGCCTCCAATTTAAAAGTCCTCTCTCCCATAATTAACTTCGACTATAGTCTCTTCCCTCTCTGTTTCTGTGACCACCTCCAGCCCCAAGACACCATCTCTGATTCTGCCTTCAGGCTTCTTAAGCAACTACTTTCCCATTGCCCACCATTGGCGGCTGTAGTTTCAGATGTCCTGGGCAATGGGAAAGTAGTTGCTGAGACTCTGGATTTGTCTCCCCAAACCCCTCTGATGCTTGACCAAGTTCTCCTCCATAACATCTAATATCTTCATCCTCATCTTTGATTGTGGGCAGGATTTTCGGGTCGTCGTGCGGGTGTGGCGGGGGGGGGGGGGGGGGGGGTGGTGTGGGGGGTGGTGCCGGGAGCAGCTGGTAAACAGGCCGCTGCCCGTGATCAGCCCCCCCCGACCGCAATTTCACGCTGATGGGCCAATTAACGGTGAAAGGCTCAGCACTGCCAGGGTGGGGATAGGAGGAGTGCAAGCACAAAAGCCTGCACTTGCGCAGGGGAGTGCGCACTGAAAACTCCCTGAAGGCAGGGAGCTGCCTCAGGCAGCTGAACAATTTTAAAATCAAATATAAAGATTTTGAAAACCTGAAAAAATGTCCCGACGTGGGACTAACTCACAATAACATGAACTGAATAAAAATTCTGCCCAAAAAATTTATATTTATTTTTTTATTTAATTGTGGAATCTCATCCTGCCCGTGGAAGGTGCTGGCGGGATGAGATTGGGAGGGGTGGTATGAAGGTGTCGGGGGCAGTGAGGTTGGGGTGGGGGGGGGAGACGGAGTACGGGGGGAGGAGGGGGTTAACGTTAAGATGGCAACGGGGACGTAGGTGCGAGGGGAGTGGAAGGTGTAAGGAAAGGAGTGTGGAGAGGGTAGGGAGTGCAGGGGGAGGAAGGAGCGCGGAGAGAGGAGGGAGTCCAGAGGGAAGAGGGAGTGTGGAGATGGGAGGGTTTAAGGGTGCAGGAAAAAGTAAGAATGGAGGAAGGAGTTGGGAAGGGGGAAGGAGTAAAGCTGGAGGAAGAAGTGGAGGAAGAAGTAAAGTTGGAGGAAGGAGTCGGGAGGGGAGAAAGACTAAGGGTGGCAGAAGAAGTAAGGGTGTCTGAGGGAGCCAGGAAGGGGGAGGGACGAAGTGGGGGGAACCCCAGGGGCATGGGAGGAATAAGGGGGGAAGGGGTCCAGAGGGGGGAAGGGGTTCCAGCGTGGAAGAGGTCTGGAAGTGGGGGGGTGGGGGGGCGGTAGGGATGTCCAGGTAAATGTGCAAGGGAGGGGTCTGATGTGTCCATGACTGCCTCCTGGGGAGTGAACCCCCGAGGTTGGGCGTGGTGTGAGGGAATGGTGAGAATGACCGAGGGCAGAGTGAGGCACTAGGGTGGGAGGATGAGGGTTCGACGGCTGCAGTGGAAGGGATGATGAGGGTGGCTGGTGGGGATGCTGGGGGTGGGAAGGAAGAGGTCAGGGTGGTGAATGTGGATCGGCTGGGATTTAGATAGGTCACAGGGGGGAGGTGGAAGGTGATGCCAGAGGGGTGAACTGTGATGGGGGAAAGGAAATGGGTGACTAGGGGAGGGGAAAAGATGGGGAAGTGCACAGAAAACTGAATCCAGACCATGCTGTCTAAATCGAAAAAGCAACGACAGTCATGGTGGGCAAGATCAGGTGCTACATGGGAGTGTGATCAGTGGGTGGGCAGAGATGCAGGTCAGGTCAGGTGGTCAACTGAAAGAGAATCCCAGCAGGTAGCATTCAAAATGCTCAGGACATTGAATGTATGAGGTTGATGGAGATGTGTGTGTGAGAGTTAGTGGTGTTGTCACTTGAGGTGTGAGATCCCTGTGGATGTGTGATGGGTTTGTCAGTGTGTGAGTTGAGAGTGATAGAAGTGTGAATTAAAAACAAAAAATCTGCGGATGCTGGAAATCCAAAACAAAAACAGAATTACCTGGAAAAACTCAGCAGGTCTGGCAACATCGGCGGAGAAGAAAAGAGTTGACATTTCAAGTCCTCATGACCCTTCGACAGAACTTGAGTTCGAGTCCAAGTTCGAGTCCCTATTTCAACTCTTTCTTGGACTCGAACTCAAGTTCTGTTGAAGGGTCATGAGGACTCGAAGTGTGAATTACCCTGCCGAACAGATGAGGCCATTCACCCTGTAGCGGCACTGGGTGGCTGTCCTCTTTTGCAGGGCATTGGCAGTGACCACCGCTGCCACCGCCTCCCAAGCCAGGCTAGTGAGGTTGCTGTCCATCCTGCAGCCAGACTGGGGGTAGAGGACATCCAAAGGATGCTCGAGGGACACATCATTGATCCTTGGGGCTGCAGTCTTCTTGCTTTTCAGGGCCATGTCTTCTGTGCAGCAGTCATGGGCTGGAAGCACTGAGAGGTGTGCGCGTGGTTGCACTTTAAATATGGCACCCGGCGTTTTGAAACAGTGAGGTGAATGAGAGCCGCCCCCAAAATGGAAACGGTGTATTTCCTGGGAATGCATAATTAATGCGGCGGGTTTGGGACAATATGACGTTAAAAGCCACCATTGCACACTTAGTGCAAACCTGGGATGATTCCACCCTATGACACTAACACAATATCAGTTGTAGCTCAAGCATTGTGCTGCTTTCTAGGAAAATACTTTTTTAAAAATTACCTACTAACTGATTTTAAATCCTCTGTTTAATTCGATCAGAAAGGGTGGTTTTCTCCGATTCCATCCCTGTGTTCCCTCCCTTTCTTGAACAATGCCAACCATACACGGGGGTATTGGAGTCTGCATTTAGGCTGGGGAAAGCAAGGCCAAGATAGCTCATCTCCATTTTGTCATTCACACACTGCGGAGTTTATTGGATTACAATCAGCAGCAGGCACGTTGGTCATTTGTTCCCTAATATTTTGTGACAGAATGTTAATTGTAGCACCCAACTACTGCTTCAGCTGAGATCAACTAAGTACAGCTTCAGGAATTGAAACTGGGACATTCCGGGTCTGTGTGCTTCACTAGCACACAAAGCAGTTAATTCACCTACAATTCCATCAGCGGAGATAAAGGGCTGTTTTTGCTTGCCAATTTTCTCTGTCAGTTGTCTCCACTATTCTCTTACACTCCCGGACTCTGGCACAGATGCATACGTAATAATTGCCCTCCTTTACTCTCTCAGGCTTCTATCCTGCATGGGTGAACCTACACAATATACACCATCAAGTTATTTGACTATGTGATGGAGCAAACGCACAGCTGAGTGTGTATCTGTCCTCACTTCATGTCCATGATCCCTCATTTCTAGCAGGACAACAATTGAGGAACAGGAAACCCAGCTGATGTTTTCTCTTTTCCTAACTCAGGTACATGAAGGCCAATTGCATCACCCCTGATGCCAGCAAAGGTTGGTGATTGAATCACAGATCTATTTGGTCTATGCTTTTGAGTACAAACTCCATCTGTTCCTATTCAGATGAAGTTCCATTGTTTCATAGTTTGCCATGGTGAGATTTGAACTCTTGATCTTGGGGTTACAAACCCAGTACCATAACCATTTGGCCATTTAGGCCTCTATTTGGTCTATGTGGCTGAGCCAATGCGCTGCCTTTAACAAGCAAAAACACTGGGGAGCTTGTTTAATGATTTATAACATGTTAATGATCCTGTTTCTTACTGCTTTCCTGACAATTTACGCCACTGGTGCTTGCAGTTATTGTCTAAAAACAGCTTCTTCGCCGAAGGCCTATTGATCCTCTCCAGAATTAATTGCACATGGCACCACTCCAATCTGAAGGTAGGGGACAGGTGGTAAGAAACAGAGGGTGGAAAATGGGCCTCAATAGTGGCCATTTTTTGTGTTCTACAAGTGCCCATAGTTTCAAATGGTATCCATGGCGCGTGCATAATTGTGGGATAAATTGTGCCCGAAGACATATTGGTGCAGGTCCTAGTGCAAGTGTAGGGAACGTTCGGCTGAAGGATGTAGAGCTGGCTGATTTAATGCTAGCCATGCTATATTGGAGCCAGCACCCTCCCATAATCTGGCACAGTTGAACATGTGTTCAGCAGCAAGAAGGAATCCCCCCACCACCCCTCCCAATCTCACCAGCGCTATTTAATGGCATCATCATCAACTTTCAGATTAGTTGCTGGTTGGTTTCCTATGGTTGTTGCTACAATCCTCAAGCATTTGGTGCTTTATATACATGTCTCACATTGTAGAAATCTACAGGGAGTGGTATGGAAGGTGCTGAAGGACTTTTAGCTGACTTCAAGGCGTCTGCACAACAATTTTCCCCCAGGCGTGGCTGCAGTACCTAGGCATTTCCCTTGGGGTACAGCATGACTTGGAGGATGAACAGAGGTCAGGCAGGGCAGGCCAAGCTGCGGAAGGGAGAAAAAGAAAAGGAAGAGAAGGGCTCTCAGCACAAGGCAATCCCAGTGTTCAGGGAACAATTTCCCTACGCAAACTTAAGGGGAGTGGGGTGGGGGGTGGGGGGGGTGCAGGTGGGAGCAATTTGCGAGATGTCTGTGCTTCAATGACATCCTCACTGAAGCCTGCCACCTGCTCCAGCCACAATTGCAACCTCAGAGCAGGACTAGTACCACATTGCCAGTGGCTGTGGTAGTGACTGTGGAAATGAACTTTTTTGCATCTGGCTCTTTCCAAGCTGGAGATATTTGCAGCTTCTCACAGTTTGCCATCAACTGCTGCATGGGGGAGGTCACTGAGGCACTATTCAAAGAGAGCTGAATACATTTCTCTCTTGCCAGAGAAATGCAGATTGAGTCAGCACATGGCTTTTTGAGCATTACAGAATTCCCCATGGAGCAGGTCGCCATTGATTGCATGCATATCACTTTGCTACAGCCGCATTTCAACTCTGCCCTACACCAGAACTAAAAGGGATTCCACTCCCTCAGGTCCAGTTGGTGCATGATCATAGGCAGCATCTCAAGTGGGTCAATGTCCAGTATTCTGACATCAATCATGCTGCCTTCATTCTGTGGCAGTTACATTAGAGCCCACATGGCAAACAAAAGGCCTATCCTGCACTGACAATATGGCTGATCACTCTGATTTGCAACCTACATACATGTGCACAGCTTGCATACAATGAATGCAATGCTGATGCACAAAATGTGTTATCGCTGGCACTCGAAAGCATGGCTTCACTGCCTACTCCAATCTGAAGGAGATCTATGCACTCGGTAGAGCGGGTATCAAGATTAAAGGTGGTCTGCTGCATGGTACATAACCTCACCATCAAGAGGGAACAGCTCTTGTTACTTTCCTCCACCAAGGCCTCAACTAGTTTGAAAACCTCAGAACCCACTCTCCCCTTGGTGTACCATTCCTCACTTTTTACAAAATCAGATTCTCTTTGACCATGACTCCCAGCACCTGCTCCAGCCACAAGACACTTCTCCTTTCAGAGGTACAGGCTAGCTTCAAGGAAGTAATGTCCAGCTTTAGCTGGTGCTAGCTACTCACAATAAGACCATAAGACATAGGAGCAGAAATTAGGCCATTCAGCCCATCGAGTCTGCTCTGCCATTCAATCATGGCTGATAAGTTTCTCAACCCCATTCTCCCGCCTTCCCCTCGTAACCTTTGATCCCCTTACCAATCAAGAACCTATCTATCTCGGTCTTAAATACACTCAAAGACCTGGCCTCCACAGCCTTCTGTGGCATTGAATTCCATAGGTTCACTACTCTCTGGCTAAAGAAGTTTCTCCTCATCTCTGTTCTAAAAGGTCTTCCCTTTACTCTGAGGTTATGCCCTTGGGTCCTAGTCTCTCCTACTAATGGAAACATCTTCCCCACATTCACTCTATCCAGGCCTTTCAGTATTCTGTAAGTTTCAATCAGATCCCCCCTCATCCTTCTAAACTCCATCGAGTATAGACCCAGAGTCCTCAAATGTTCCTCATATGTTAAGCCTTTCATTCCTGGGATCGTTCTCGTGAACCTCCTCTGGACCTTCTCCAGGGCCAGCACATCCTTCCTGAGATTAGGGCCCAAAATTGCTCACAATATTCTAAATGTGATCTGACCAGAGCCTTATAAAGCCTCAGCAGCACATCCCTGCTTTTATATTCTAGTCCTCTTGAAATAAATGCCAACATTGCATTTGCCTTCCTAACTACCGACTCAACCTGCAAGTTAACCTTAAGAGAATCCTGGACTAGGACTCGCGAGTCCCTTTGCGCTCCAGATTTCTGAATTCTCTCCCCATTAAGAAAAACAGTATATGCCTCTATTCTTCCTACCAAAGTGCATGACCTCACACTTTCCCACGTTGTATTCTATCTGCCACTTCTTTGCCCATTCTCCTAACTTGTCCAAATCCTTCTGCAGCCTCTCCGCTCCTCAACACTACCTGTCCCTCCACCTATCTTTGTACCATCTGCAAACTTATCCAGGATGCCCTCAGTTCCTTCATCTAGATCATTAATGTATAAAGTGAAAAGCTGTCGTCCCAACACTGACCCCTGCGGAACTCCACTAGTCACCGGCCGCCATCCTGAGAAGGACCCCCTTATCCCTACTCTTTGCCTCCTGCCAGACAGCCAATCTCCTATGCATGTTAATACCTTGCCTCTAACACCATGGGTTCTTATCTTACTGAGCAGCATCCTGTGTGGTACCTTGTCAAAGGCTTTCTGGAAGTACAAGTAGATAACATCCATTGGCTCTCCTTTGTCTAACCTACTCGTTACCTCCTCAAAGAATTCTAACAGATTTGTCAGGCATGACCTCCCCTTGATGAAACCATGCTCATTTTGCCCGATTTTACCATGCACTTCCAAGTATTCTGAAATCTCATCCTTAATAATGGACTCTAAAATCTTACCAACGACTGAGATCAGGCTAATTGGCCTGTAATTTCCCATCTTTTGCCTCACTCCCTTCTTAAACAGGGGGGTTACATTAATGATTTTCCAGTCCTCTGGGACCCTCCCTAACTCCAGTGATTCCTGAAAGATCACCACTAACGCCTCCACTGTCTCTTCAGCTATCTCCTTCAGAACTCTGGGGTGTAATCCATCTGGCCCAGGTGATTTATCCACCTTCAGACCTTTCAGTTTTCCTAGCACCTTCTCCTTGGTAATGGCCACCATACTCACCTCTGCCCCCCAACTCTCTTGAACTTTGGGGATGTTACTCGTGTCTTCCACCGTGAAGACTGATGCAAAGTACCTATAAATTTCCTCTGCCATTTCTTTGTTCCGCAGTACTACTTCTCCAGCGTCATTTTCCAGTGGCCCAATGTCCACTTTTGCCTCTCTCTTACCCTTTATATATCTAAAAAAACTCTTGCAATCTTCTTTTATATTACTGGCTAGTTTACCCTCATATTTAATCTTCTCCCTCCTTACTTCTTTTTTAGTTGTCTTCTGTTGGTCTTTGTAGGCTTCCCAATCCCCTGGTTTCCCACTGCTTTTCACCAAATTGTATGCTTTCTCTTCAGCTTTTATGCTGTCCCTGACTTCCCTTGTCAGCCGTGGTTGCCTCGTCCTCCCTTTAGTATGCTTCTTCTTCCTAGGGATGAATTTTTGCCATGTCTCCCAAATTACTCCCAGAAACTCCTGCCATTGCTGTTCCACTGTCTTTCCTGCTAGGCTCATCTCCCAGTCAATTCTGGCCAGCTCCCCCCTCATGCCTCTGTAGTTGCCTTTATTCAACTGTAATACCGTTACATCTGATTCCTGCTTTTTCCTCTCAAATTGCAGGGTAAATTCTATCATATTATGGTCACTTCCTGCTAAGGGTTCCTTCACCTTAAGCTCCCTTATCAAATTTGCCTCATTACACATCTCTAAATCTATAATTGCCTGTTCCCTAGTGGGCTCCACCACAAGCTGCTCCAAAAAGCCATCTCGTAGACATTCCACAATTTCCTTTTCTTGGGATCCACTACCAACCTGATTTTCCCCGTTTACCTGCATATTGAAATCCCCATGATCACTGTAACCTTGCCTTTCTTACATGTCTTTTCTATCTCCTGGTGTAGCTTGTGCCCAACATCCTGACTACTGTTTGGAGGCCTGTACATAACTCCCATTATGGTTTTTTTACCTTTGCGGTTCCTCAACTCTACCCACACAGATTCTACATCATCTGACCCTACGTCATTTCTTGCTATAAATTTAATTTCATTTCTTACAAAGCAACCCCACCCCCTCTACCAACCTGCCTATCTTTTCGATAGGATGTATATCCTTGGATATTTAGCTGCCAGTCCTGATCCCCTTGCAGCCATGTCTCTGTGATGCCCACCACATCATACCTGCCAATTTCAGTCTGCGCCATAAGCTCATTTACCTTATTTCGTATACTGCGTGCGTTCAGATACAACACCTTCAGTCCTGTATTTCCCATCCCCTTCTCATTATTGTCCCTTTATCTGATATGCTTGAAGTTAGATTCCTAGCCCTTTCCAAACACTCTGTCCTATTTTGTGCTCCGGGGACTTTAATAGCCTCTCCTGGGCTCTCCTTTCTTTTCAGTTTTTTCATAATTTTCCATGAAGTCGAATCCACCCCCCCCCACACGCTAACCTGCTGTTTTGTTTCCCATTAGTCATACTTCTTGGAGTTTTACCCTTACCTCCCCACCCCCCCATTTTCTAGTTTAAAGTCTTGTTGACCACCCTATTTACCCTTTTCGCTAGAATATTGGTCCCAGATTGGTTCAGGTGGAGACCATCCCAACGGTACAGATCCCTCCTGTTCCAATACTGATGCCAGTGCCCCACGAAATGGAACCCCTCTTTCCCGCACCGCTCCTTTAGTACATATTGGCCTCCTGCTGATACATCCAGCCAATGAGCAGTGTGGTTAGTGCTGACTGGCCAGAGAGATCATTTAAATGAGCAGGCGTTCTTTAATACGAGAAGAATTGAACATAAAAGTAAGGATGTTATGCTTCAATTATTCGAGACCACATCTCGAATACTGTGTGCTGTTTTGCTCTCCTTACTTAAGGAAGGATGTAAATGTGCTGGAGGGGGTTCAGATGAGGTTTTTCTAGATTGATACCAGGAATGAGTGGGTTATCTTATGAGTAAAGGTTGGACAGACTGGGCTTGTTTCCACTGGAGTTTAGAAGAGTGAGGGGTGATTTGATTGAAGTGTACAAGATCCTGAACACCCTTGACAAGGTGGACATCGAAAGGATGTTTCCTCTTATGGGTGAGTCCAGAACTAGGGGACACTGTTTTAAAATCATAGGTCACCCTTTTAGGACAGAGATTACGTATTTTCTTTTCTCTCAGAGGGTTGTGAGACTTTGGAACTCTCTGCTTCAGAAGAAAGGTGAAGGCGGGCTCACTGAATATTTTTAAGGTAGAGGTAGATCGATTCTTAGATTAGGCAAGGTTAGGCAAGGAGGGTAGATGGGAATGTGGAATTTGAAACACAAACAGATCAGCCATGATCTTATTGAATGGTGGAGGAGGCTCGAGGGGCCGAATGGCCTACTTTTGCTCCTATTTGATATGTTCACAGCATGAAGTTGGTGTGCTGCTTGCATTGCAATCAACGGGTGCAGGTTAATCAACGCATTGCAATCTCTGCACCCATTCTCAGTCTAAAGTAATAATCACTACAGATGGTCCCGATTAATCAGATTCAATGCAATTATTTGTGAAGTATGACTCAAGCTAATTGATTTCTCTATACATGTTATTTAATAGCTAAATTCTATTGTGTTTATCAGGGAGAAAAGGACTTCACTTAAACCAATGAGTGGTACTATTAAAATCCAATGGTGCCTTATGTCTCACTGCTGCACCAGTGAGTAATTTAATATCAATAATCTGGCGTGAATTTGAAGGCCAAGAATTATAAAGCAAGAAAGCAGTCTCTGCCATGACTTCCCTTCCCCCAACCATCGCCTCTCAAGCATCCCACCCCTCCCCCACACAACCATCATTCATCAAGCTATAATCCTGGTTAAATTTCTGGGTTTAACCATCCTGCAACTCCCTAGGTTTATCCTCCAACATTAGATATGTCAGAGTATCTTTTGTTATTATCTGCCATCATGGAGTGTAATAAAAAAAAATCTTAGAACCTGGGGCTACTGTAATACTTGAGATCTACTGCATAGTAAATGGGATGTGATAAAGGGGTCTGAACTGGTTTTGTGAAACCTTTTTAAGCCCTGTACTGTATTCCATGTGATAGTGAGGTTTAAATCAGCACTGAAAGTTTTAAAATTGAAGTAAAGTGTTCAAATGACATGTTTTGCATAATCTGAAGTAGGAACCGCTGTATAGTACACTGTATGCAGTGTAATGCACATAGACTGACTGGTTTATTGGCTGTGATCCAAGAGAATGAACCAAACTCATTTAGCGCTAACTCCACTTGCCAGTCATACTTAATACCATAATCTCATTGTGCAGTATTAAAATGGATAGTAACTCAGAGGAATTTTATCTACACCATTTATAATATTTCACAAAGTATTTCACTGTCATTCAAAACTGCATCTGAGGAAAGGCAGAAAATCCACTGACACAGTGAGCCAGCTACACATTTAATTCTCTAACTGAAATGCATCTCCTTATTATTGTTACGACCCTAGTCAGCTGCAAATGCTTCTGTAAATTCTTGGGATATTGAATTTATAATAAATATACGTTGATACAGAATCAGGAAACTGTAGCATTGTAATTATAATGATTTTATATATAAACAAGGAAAAGAACAACTTACATCACAACATCTTGCATTTTTTGAACACCTTTAATATTGCAAAAGTCCCAAAGTGCTTCAGGCAGGATGAATGCTTTTATGTTTTTGGTTAACCGGTTCGCTTTATCCAGCGAACGCTAGCTGCGCCTTGATATTGACACACTAGTTGTTGCTTGAAACAATATAGGCAGAGAGACCAATCAACTGAACAAACACTGGTGGTTTATTGGAACTAAGAACAGAGCACTAACACCATGTGTGCTTCTTCAATCACCTCCAGCTCTAAACTTACAATTACCCAAAAAGCCCACGCTGTGTAGCGATTGGTCAGTACAGTCATATGGTCAACTAACTACATTCTCTTAAAGGTACATAGCACTCCACTTTACCACATCCCTCCCCCTTTACTTGAAAGTACAATTGACAAGTATCACAACTTCCCAACTTTTTACATGAATAACTATTTACAAGCCAAGTCTCTCAAGAGGCTTCCTCAGACGTGTTGAGCGTCACAGCTCAATGGTCTCGGCTGATTTTTCCGAGACTCCCTTCTCAGGGGTCAACTGTCCACCAGGCTGTTCGGTGGAAGTGGGCAAGTTTGTGTCTTCGACCCTTTCAGGTCCAACAGGCCCCACCGGTACTTCCAAATCATGTGACATTTCTTCCACGTGTGGTGCAGACTTAAATACAAATGATGATGGCATTCCTTCTTGTGGGACTGTCTCTTTTCTCTGGAGATGATCCACGTGTCGTCTAATTATTCAGCCATTTACTAACACTTTATAGGAGAGAGGTCCTGTCACGGCACTCACTTCGCCTAATAGCCAATTGGGCCCATCTCCAAAGTTCTTCACGAGAACTGCATCTTCCACCGTGAAATTTCTTTCACGATTATGGCCATCGTGTCTTGTCTTCTGGGCCTCTTGGCTTCTCCCCACCCTCCCTCCTAAATTCGGCCTAATAAGAGTTAGACCGTGTGGAGACGTCTCTCCATTAGTAATTCAGCGGGGGCAATACCAGTGGTTGTGTGTGGCGTCATCCGGTATGTGAACAGGAACCATGACAATCTGGTGCTGATTTAATCCCCGTCCAGCTTTTTCATCCAGGAATTAAAAGTTTGTTCTGCCTGCTCAGCCAAACTATTTGAGGTGGGGTGGTAAGGTGAGGTTTTGATATGAGTTATTCCGTTGAGGGTTGTTAATCTGTGGAATTCCCCGTTGGTAAATGCAGTCCCATTATCTGACATGAGCACCTCCAGTAACCTGTGCACTGCAAAACTCTGTCGCAAACAATCTATGGTGGCAGCAGACTTGGGTGACCAGGCTTCATAGACATCCATCCACTTGGAGTGGGCGTCTATTAGTAATAAGAACATCGTGCCCAATAAGGGCCCCACGTAGCCGATGTGGAGGTGCACCCATGGCTGCCCTGGCCATTCCTAGGGGTGCAATGGAGTTAAGGTCGGGGGGGGGGGGTAGCTTTTGTACCTGCTGGAATTGAAGATAACTTTTGATTAGGGTTTCGATGTTAGTGTCCGTCCCTGGCCACCAGAAGTAGCTACGCTCAAGCATCTTCATCCTACTAATGCCAGGGTGAGCGCTATATAATTCGGCCACTAATGGCCTTCGCTCTCTCGGGGGCACAATAACCCTTGCTCCCCAGAGCAATATGCTGTCCTGCAAGTGAGCTAATATCTGCAATTGAAATAAAGCTTCACATCAACAGACTTTGGCTCTCCTGACCAACCATTCAAGACCTGCTCCCGGGCGTGAGATAAAAATGGATCTAGGTTTGTCCACTCACGGATTTGTTTGGCCTGGACAGGGGAGGAATCCAAAAATTTAGTACTAAGAGAAATTCCTGGGGAATTGGAATCTTTACATTGTTATCTGATAGAGGAAGGTGGCTCAGTGCGTCAGTGCGATCTGGCTTCCCAATCGATGAATAAAAATGTATTTGTGAGCAGCTGCCCACCTCTGGTTGTGAGCACATGCAAAGGGGGGTATCGCCTTATCCTCTCCAAATAATTCCAGCAGAGGCTGTGGTCAGATATCTTGTGAAAATGGCAACGGCGAAGATGGAATTTCTGAACACCTAACACAACAGACAAACCCTCCTTCTCAATATTGTCGCTCTGTAGCACTGAATGTGAGATGTATAACCAATGGGTTGTTTGGAGCCATCTGCCATCCGACGTGAAAGTACAGCCCCTACTCCATAATGGGATGTGTTGCAAGTTAAAATCAACTCTTTCTTTGGGTCAAAGTGGACCAGTAGAGCCAATGATCTTAACAATTGCTTTACCTTCAGAAACGCATCCTGGTGTGGAGCTTGCCAAATCCATTATGGTTTTTCTTAAGCAATGTGCATTATGGAGCCAGTAGAATTGATAGTTTATCATGCCTAAGAATGCCTTTAGTTCTGTAGTGTTTCTCAGTGCGAACAGCCTTGACCTTTTTTCCACGGGATGCAGGCTCTGTGTGTCAACCTTGTGGCCCACGTAAACCACCTCCTTGACTTGGAAAATACATTTTTCTCATTTCAAGCATGCCCCCGCTTATGAGAAGCATTTCAGCACCTCCTCCAACTTAGCTAAGTGTTCTTCGTCAGTTAGTCCTGTGACTAAGACATCATCCAGATAAACAGCGACAGGGGGCAGCCCCTGGAGTAGACTTTCCATGGTATATTGGAAAATAGCACACGCTGATGAGACCCTAAAGGATAGTCAGGTATATCGCTATAATCCTCAATGCGTATTGATTGTCACGATTTCCCTAGAGCCTTCTTCCAACTCTACTTGCTGGTATGCGTAGCTCATGCCGAGTTTTGAATATGTGCTGCCCCTGCTAATTACGCATATAATTTGTCAATCTTCAGTATCGGGTGTTTATCAAGTTTGGCCACTCTTTACAGTTAACTTACAGTCACTGCATAAATGAACACTTTGGTCTGGCTTCAGTAGGGGTACTATGGGTGCTGCCCACTTAGAAAATTGCATTGGTTGTAAGATACCCAACTTTTCCAGCCTGTTTAGCTCGGTCTCAACCTTGTCCCGGAGAGCATAAGGGACTGGTCTGGCTCTGATAAATCTGGGGGTTGTGTTAGAGTCTACGTGGATTTTGGCTTGTAGCCCACGAATCCTTCCTAGCTCATCACTGAAAATGGAAGCGTACTTTTGTAACAATTCCTGTACGTTTCTCATTCTGATTTGAAAAATATTGGGCCATTGTAATTGAATCTTTTTGAGCCAGTTGAGACCAATTAAACTGGGACCCACCCCAGCTACTATATAAGGGGTAACTTTGCAGTCTGATCCTCATACTGCACTAGGACTTGACATATCGCTTTCACTCTTATTTCTTTATCCACATATGTTTTTAATTTAGTGCCCGATTCTTCCAAACTTAAAGGATGGACTCCTTTATTCAAATGCCTGAACGTATCTTCTCCTGTGACAGACATTGATGCTGCAGTATTAACCTCCATCTTGATGAGTTGTTCATTGACTTTAATGACTACCTGGATTGACTCAGTTCTACCCACTATCTGGTTGTATAATGAATCGATATCAGATTCTGCTTCCTCTGGTTCTTCAATGGGACAGATTTCGCGATTTCTACCATTGTTTTTAAAATGCTGTCTCAGCCGAAATTGACAGTGTCGCATTATGTGACCATTGCAGTGGCAGAAAAACCATTCGATATTTCTGAACTGTCACTTGCCTGCAGGCTGCTTAGATGCATTTCTCTCATTAACGTTGTGGGTTTTCACTGTGGTACTGTGGTTCTTCAATGGTCTGTACATAGTGGATGTTCCCCGGCTTTCTGTGGAGTCTGATGTTTTTGCACCTTTTGTCCTTCCCACCCTACAAGGTGGATGGCGCCATTTTGTGTATCTTTTATTGCCTCCGAGTCTCTAACAGCCTCTCCATGGCTTTTGCAGATTCTAATGCCTTACTGAAGTTTAGATTAGTTTCGCATAGCAATCGCTTTTGAATAGCGTCGTTCCCAGTTCCACATATCAATCGGTCTCTCAGCATGTCATTAATTGAAGTTTTGAACTCAGAATATTCCAGTAATCCCATTAAAGCAGCTACATAGCCAGCGATCGTCTCTCCTGGAAGCTTATACCTTGAATTGAATTTAAAACGCTGTTTAGTGACTGAGGGCTTTGACTTCAGGTAGTTTTTGACAATATTTACTAATTCGTAAAAAGTCTTCGTATCGGGGGTATTAGGTGATGTGAGGCTGTGGATCAGCCCGCATGTTTTGTTCTTGCGCATGGACAAAAGAATTGTCCTCTTCTTGTCCTCCCCGCCCCCCGATGTTGTTAGTGGTAAAGAATGCTAGGCGTTCAATGTAATGGGACCAGTCATCGGAAATGGAGTCGAATGATTCAAGATGCCCAAACCAAGGCATACTCGATGACTAAGGAGACTTGCGCTTTCAACAGCTTCAAGGTAGTGGCGAAGTAACGTGGCTGGATTACCGCGGCTTTCTTGGATTGCTGTCAATTGATCCGGTTTATCCTCATCACCGGTTTTATGTTTTGGGTTATCATGCTCACTTTATTCAGTGAACGTGAGCTGCACCCTTGATATTCACATATTAGTTAGTTCTTGAAACAATATAGGCAGAGAGAACGATTAACTGAACAAATACTGGTGGTTTATTGGAACTAAGGACAGAGCACTAACACGATGTGTGCTTCTTCAATCACCTCCAGCTTTAGACTTCCTGTTACTCAAGAAGCCCGCGCTGTGTAGCGATTGGTCAATATAGTCACATGGTCAACTAACTACACTCTCTTAAAGGTACATAGTACTCCACTTTACCACAGATGCAAATTATTATTAGGAGGAAACTTGCAGGAGACAAACAAAAGCATGGTCAAAGAGGTAACTTTCTGAAAGTATGGGGAGGGGTAGCCAGTTGGAGTTTCAGAGAGTAGAGTCCAGAAGCATTTCAGGAATCCGCTTGGCCAAGCCCATTCCCAGGACATGGGAACTCTCAGCATGGAGTCCACTTTCTTGGCTTTACCCCTCACAAGACCCCACAGAAAATCTAGAGTAGATAAGACCCAGCGTATCTAGACTCTGGTCTAATTGTAGTCCTTCCGCCTTCTTCCACATTTTCAATGGTAGTACATTCAATTCTTGGATCTGGATGACCATGCTGGTAAAGCTGCATGTTCTGATCCAGTGACAACGAAGAATATGCATCTACTGGCTGCTGAATATTTCATACAAGTGCTCATTTTTCAATATTTGAGGCCAGAAAATGAATGTCAGTGGATCAGTCAATCGTGGAATGCATTACAACAGTGCTTGACCATGCTCTTACTCATGTGCACAGATAGGGTGGGTGTGGGGGTGTGTGCTGCGAGGGTGGGGGTGGGGCATGGTTACTGGATAACAATCATGGTCCCAGGAACACTGAAGCCAATTATACCAGCCCAATTGCTGCCTCAGCTGAGATGAGGGGGAAAAAAGGTAATACAAACCTAGAATGACATGGAGGATCAGATATATAAGCAAAATACATATTTAATTTTCAAGAATAGGATTTTAATTTGTAAACCATTAAAACTATTTGGTTTTATATATGATTTTTGATGCACAATATTTCTGAGCATGCACCAATGCACCCACCTAATAAGAAGGTATTTGAGGATGGAATGCACTGGCAAATGCTCAAATAGTGAATGAAATGCATCAACCCCATATTGGACTGTGCACAATGTTGTAAGAAAGCAGACACTAATACCTAACAGTAGGTTCCATGAATTCCTCCCAAGGCTTTCCCTAACCACATAAATTCCATGAGCACTGTACCGTTATCTAATTCTAATGCTTTATTCCAACTCCAGCTCCTTTAATGGATAAAGCCGCTGCACAATCTAGTATGAAACCCCATACACCAGAAGGTGCTAACTTCAATTGTTGGCCTGTGCTGAGATAACAATGGGCTCAGCACCCCAAGAGGAGAAAAATATCAGGCACTGTTCCCAATTCCTGTTGCTAACCACTGAACCAGTAAAATAGGTGTTGATGCTCAACAAAAATAAATGCAGCAGTTCCCTGCTCCTGAGCAGTGAGCCACATTCAAAGGCAGCAGGAACTGGAGATATGGCTACAGCCCCAGAAACTCAATTATCCAACATAGTTTCCTGCTAGGTGTATGGCATTGGTGAATTTCCCCTCCATTACCTAGACCCACACGTGAGGAGAGACAAAGTGAGGATGACTGGAGAATATTGAGCTGGGCCATACCTTGCAGGAATCAGTGTCTTGTGTGCATGGGAAAAACATGGGACAAAAGAAATTAGAAAAATGTGTAACAACAATAACTACCATTTATACAGCACCTTTAAAGTAGTAAAATATCTCGAGGTACTTCATAGGCACATTAATAAACAGATATTCCAAGTATGCACACACACTTTATATTCTGAATAATTAAGCTGCACTAAGTGTCTTAGCTTGGTGGGCAATAGAGGTGTTATCACTGACCTCAATATCCAAGGGTTAGAAGCAGAACAATGGCCAGGATTCCTGTTCAGTCGGCCATTTGTAGAGTTGATCACCATCCAGTGATCACCTGATTGGAAGTACTCACCTGTTGATTGAGCTCAGTTATGCTGCCAAACATTGTTCAATAGTCTGGCAATGCTCATTGACTAGGCTTACATTTAAGAGGTAAGAAAAGGAAAGTTAACTTTATATGAGCTTTTGACTAATCTTCATTTCACCCAAATTCAATGTACATTGTGTCTACCACCTGCAAATTGTGGTGGCAGTATCGTATGATGCACAAGATGCACATCAACAATTGACCCAACTTATTTTTCAGCAGTTTTCCAACGCTGTGCCTTCCACTGAGTTCCCTTTGCCTATGAACCCTTCAACCTCATTCTCTATCACTGCAGAGGGAGAAGCCGGCCCACAGGAGGACAGCCAAAGCAAGCCAGGGCCCTGAAGGCCTTGGCTTTCCAGAGGATCCATGCCAAAGGCACCAGAGGAACCAGAGCCAACCATTGCACAGGCTGTCTCCACCCCTGCTGCGGATGTCAGGGCAGCAACTATAAGTCTAAGGTGTTCAAAAGTTTAAGTAATTCTGATCACAGTTGGTTGCATGGTGAACACAGTTTGTCACTTTACAATTTGGAAATATATTCACTTTCACTAAATAATGTGTAATGGTGTCTTTCAACTTCATTGACAGACTTCGCAAATCCTCCCACTGTATCCCCCCCACCACTAGCAGTTCAGCTGCACACAGCCGGCCCACGAATGATTCTGGAGGGGGAAGTGTGTGTGTGTGGCAGGGCCTTTTGGAGTCTCGTGCCAGCACTCTCCCAAACACATACAGATCATTCCCATATCACACTTACCTCAATGTCCTGAGCATTTTGAATGCTGCCTGCTGGTGTTTGCTTTCAGTTGTCCACCTGAGCTAACCTGCATCTCTGCCCACCCACTGATCACACTCCCATGCAGCAGCTGATCTCTCCCACCACAACTCCTGTTTCACTTTCGATTTAGACAGCATGATAGTGATTCAGTTTGTCTTTTGCTCCACCGTCCTTTCCCCTTTCCTACTCATCCATTTCCTTTCCCCCATCACAGTTGACCCCCCGGCATCACCTTCCACCTCCACTCAGTGACCTACCAACCACAACCTTTTTGTTCCGGGATGTCCAGGTGAACGTGCACGTTCCCCTCCTTACTGAAAATCCCACCCCCATCCACGTTGACCTCTCCGACTTCCTCCTGCGCACCACCAGGGTCCACGTCTGCCTCCGAGTTCCCACCAACCACCCTCACCATCCCTTCTACCGCTACTGTTGGGCCCTCACCCTCCCGCCCTACCACCTCACTCCACCCTGGTCATTCTCACCAGTCCCTCGCTCCACGCTCGCCCTCAGTTTGCTCCCCAGGAGGCAGTCAAGGACTGACCACACCCCTCCCTTGCACTTTCACCTGGACATCCCCCCTTCAGGACTACTTCCCCCCTTGGAAGTCTTTCCATCCTTGGAACTCCTTCCCCTCTCTGAACTCCTGCCCCTCTTGGCGCTCCCTTTCCCCTTGGAACTCCTTTCCCCCCGCCCACCCGGATGCCTCCCTCAACAGACGCTCCCCACCTCCTTAGTCCTTCCCCCTCCATGGCTCCTTCAGGCACCCTTACTTCTTCCTCCAAACTTACTTCTTCCCCCGGCCTTACTCCATCCCCTCTCTGAATTCCTTCCCCCTAACCTTTCCTTACACCTTCCGCACCCCCCGCCCTTGCACCTACCTCCCCATTTGCCGTCTTCTCCCCACTTACCTCCTCCTCCCTCCTAGTCTATCCCCCCTCCCAACCACTCCCCCCGATACCTTTGTTCCCCCTTCCCAACCTCACCCCAACCCCCCCACCCCCCCACTGACAACTTTGCCCCTACCACCCCCCCCCCCAACCAAACTCACCCGATCTGGCACCTCTTCCTCTCCCAGTCAATCCTAGACCTTCCTCTCCTCCCCCCCCCCACTACCCCCAGTACGTCTTCCTCTCCCAAACACAGCTGGAGCTTCCTCTCCGCCCCCTTGACCATCACCCGTAGTGAGCAGACCCTCTACGGTGACTTTCCAACTTCCGTGAACTGCTTCGCGGTGGAGCCATGTCCATGGGCAGAATTTTCAGGGTGACGTGTGAGTGGTGGGCCCCGCACTTCAGCATGTAAAATGGCACGCAGTGACGACGGGCGAGTGTCCAGACATCACCACATGCCATCACGATATTTAGCTGGGCAGGCGGGTAAGCGACTTTTTAACAAAACTCATCCACGGGCAGGATATGTGGGCTCAGAGAGGTTGTTAATGTTTTATCTGAAGAATTTATTGTAGAAAGTGTTTTAAACTTGCCTGTGTGATTGTTAGCAGTTCAGATCGATTTCCAACAGCTCTTTCTGTACTTTGAAGCTTCAGCTCACCAGTCTGCAGACAGGAATCTTTATCGGGCCTGCAGCTTTCCGTTGGCCTCCATTTAGCCCGGGTATGGGTTCAGACATCTCCACTGGAGGCAGCTCCTCTGAGGAGGAAGGGAGGGCTAGAATAAGGAGGAGGCCAGGAAAAGCTGGTTCATGGCATCACTGATGCTGCGCTTGGATTCCTCCACCACGGATACCAAGTGAAGCATGGTCTCATGCAACATTCCCAGATCTTCCCGCACACCCTGCTGCTTTTCCTGCAGCTGCTGCATGGCGAACGACTCCAGAGGCACATCATCACTGCCCGACTCAGCACGTGCCTGGTCCCCTGCAGTCCTCTGGCTGCTGGCGCCATTGGCACTCACTGTCTCTGCCATCTCCTCCAGCGATTGTGAAGTACCCTCTCCACTGTGCCCCGGGACACTAGCCTATGTAACAATTCCCACCGATGTGGTAGTCTCTGCGCTGGTGCCTGCCTTGCTGAAATGATGTGACGCAGGTGCCAGTTCAGGCCTCTCAAGTGTGAGAGGGGGCATCTGCACTTTCTCATGGCGGCCAGGCTCTGATGATGCTGAAATTAACAACAAGAACAGTGGATCAGTTAGCGTGCACACAGTGACACTCTTCATCCCTTTCCCCTGGCTCATAATGCACTCAAACTTCAAGAACCTATGGAGACGAACATTGGTGGAGTGACAAATAGTCAGGAGGAGGCCCAAACATTACAGGTGGATACAGACGGGCTGGTTAGATGGCCTAAGGAATGTCACATGGAATGTTACGTGGATAAGTGTGCGGTTAAGCACTTGGCCAGGACAAACAAGGTACAGGAATACACGAGAAATGGTAGGACCGTGGAAAGTAAGGACGATTAGAGGGACCTTGCTGGGCATGTCGACAGGACTGTTAAGGTAGCGGGATAGGAACATAAGGCGTTTAACAAGGTAAAAGCCAGACTTTCCTTTATTAGCCGAGGAATAGAATGTAGCAACAGGGAGGTCATGCTGCAAGTGCAGAAAACGCTGTTGAGGCCACAGCTACACTTCTGCGTTCAGTTGTGATCTGCGCTTCATGGGAGGGATGGCATTGGAGTGGGGAGAGTGCAGAGGTTCCTGACCTGGATACATGCTGGCCTGGAGAGTTGGAGCTATGAGGAAACATTGTAAACACTTGTGACATTTGCTGTGGAGCACAGGAGATTGACAGGTCACATTATTGAGCTTCATACCGTTATGAGGGGCATAGATTGGGTGGACAGAAGGCAACATTTCCCCTTGGTGCAGGGATGACAAACCTGGTGGCACTTATTTAAGGTAAGAGGCATGAGGTTGACAGGTCAGGTAATGAGGAACTTTTGGACAGAGTAATGTGGGACGCACTGGCTGAAAGGGTGGTGGAGGCACAAACCCTCCTAAGATGTAATACATATTTGGGTGTGCAGCAGTGATGCCATGGCACGTTAGGCCATGGGGATGGTGGTCAGAAATGGGATAAGACAACTTTGGAAGGTGCTTGACACGCGCATCTTCGAAGGGCCGAGGGACCTTTGTCTATGACCCACACTTCTGATTGTATCAGTCTGTGAATGAGCAGTGTTGCTACATTAACGATTGCAGCAATCATCAATGCTTTGGATGGTGGGGAGACAGAGTGGATCGGACCTTGGGCCTCAAATACCTGGCCGCTGCACCCCAGACTCGCCGACACCTGTGGACATGGGCGCATGGTGAGTTTCTGCTGTTTGAAACGGCTCAAGATGACACACTGGGTCTGGCCACTTCCAGTGTGTGAACATTCGTGCACATTATGTGCATTTTTCTCCTGCAGAACAGAGAAGACCATTTATTGGGTCTGATCGTTCATGTACTCTGCACATGAATGCCGCACCCCAACTACAGTGGCCCATCTGAGGCCTCCCGTGCTTCCTGTCCACGCTACTGGTGATCAGTCACAAAAATATAGTATGGCTGCTCCCAACCCCCCTTGGACACATTTAGCATCTATCACTTTCAGAAACACACAGTCTTAGCTCCCATAGCAAGGAGGCGCAACTAGGTGCAGTGCCGAGGGCACAGATGGCTCTTGGCCATGACACCTTGAGGCTCCCCTTTCACCATCTCATCACCGTGAATAGGACTTGTGTTGGAGTTCTGAGTATGTGTCTAGCTGCATCTCCTGCGGGTTGCCCCCAGACTACTCATGTGCGGCTAAGACCAACACATGGTACGGGGGAGAGCCCATCTTCTCATTAACCACGAAAGCTAGTGTAAGCACGGTCACTATCCGCTTGACCACCCAGCGTATGACAATTGCCCAACATGAGTCAATGCAGCCATGACACTAAAATGTGGGGGGTGGTGGGGGGCCTTCAAAGGCTAAGGCTACCTGCTGGGGTAAATGCCCAAGGCCAACATAATACTCACCCTTCCAGAGCGCAACAAATTGTTGAAATGGTTACGACACTGGATCCAGGTTCGGCGCACCACGTCCCAGGAACTTACCACCTCCGCCACCCCCTGCCAGGCCCGCTTCATCACATGGGGGGCCCTCTTTCTCCCATCCTGGGGAAACAGCACCTTCCGTTGTTCTGTCACCTCCTCCACAAGGGCAGCAAGGCAGTCATCGGAAAAGCGAGGGGCAATTGGCCCCCCCCGCTGGCCTACCTTACAGCCTGCCCTGCTCCTGGCCCACACACTGCAGCCTGCCCTCCTCCTCTGGCCTTCCCATACATTGGCCTGCTGTGCAGACCCCCCTGTGGTGTCACCTGTAGCTGGCCATAGTGAACAGCTTAAAGGAGGCTGCCTGGCCTTTTTTTATGCAGACTGCCAGGTCGCCACTGGACCCAGCGGTCTGTACATGCCCGCTGCAAATTTAAGACTCCCGCTCTTCACGGGAGTGGGAAATGCGCTGGGCAGGCCTTAGTCAGCCCACCCGTGCAAAATGGCGGCGCGGCCCCGATCGTGGGGGCGATCGGGTCTGCGGCTGCCCGTGTTAGCTTCAGCTCCGCCCGTCCACATAACGGATAATTTAGGCCCATGAGAATCCACCCAGCATGCCATGGACGTTCCTCCGGTGTCCTGTTGCTGTCGGGCTCCAGCAACTCCTGCTCCTCGGATGTCTGCGATGTGAGCAAGGCCCTGGTGGGTAAGTCCCAACTTCTGTACACACTTGTCAAGACGTGTTCTGCACTGGCGTGTTTTCCCGCCTAGGTGGGCGGACGATCCAGCAGGGAGGGAGGATGTTTCTGGCGGGCTGGCCTTATAATGATATGTAGATGTATAACAATGAAGTTCCCGCCGTCTGATGGCAGGAAATGTGGCCCACCATTGACGGGCAGAGTGGACGATTGCAAACTGGTTTCATGACGCTGTGAAATTGGCTTTTGGCCTTCCTGCCATATTGCCTGCCCACACCGCCGGACACGCCCAACACCAGCGGGCACGGAAAATTCTGCCCAGGGTGGGACAAGGCAGATTAAGTTCATTTTACTTTTTAAGATGCCACAGCCACTTGCCCATGATTGTAGAGGGGGTTACCCCTCCAGGGGACAACAAGCGACTGCAGCTATGGCCCAGCAGCCATTGCGGGTATGGAGGCGTAGAATCCCTCGTACGAACAATCATAGTCGAGGCCTGCCCATATTGCCGGGTGAAAATCCCAGTTCATGCTGGAACCGGTCCTTAATAGGCCCCTTAATTCAATTAATTAATCTAAATTGGCTCCCCACCTCCACCAACGGGCAGCCAATCTGTCCTCTTTGAAAAGATGGTTTGAAGGTGGGATTCTGGTGAGTAACTGGAACGGAGACTGGCACTGCTGAGTCCATGCTCGCCTACCTCTGATCCAGACCCTGACCCATTTAAAAAAAAGCAGCTCCAGGTCTTTTTCACAGTGCTTCATCGTCAAACTCACTCTTTCTCAAAACTGTATCTCCATATCTCTCAAAATTGCCCCTCCCCTCTTACAATCTTTTTGAGTTTTTAAAAGCATGGCTTTGCATCATCAGATTGTGAGGAGGTAACATAGCGGTAATGTTACTGGGCTAGTAATCCAGACGCCTGGGCTAATGCCCTAAGGACATGGAGGTGAATATTATGTGGGTGGCACCCACAACCCCAGCGTAAAAGTTGGGAATGATCCTGCCTGCGCTTGGCTGGCTTGATGACCAACGGCCCTTTTGCCCCTGTCCAATTGGAAGTCCAACATTTGAGATTCTGGCCAATCAAACACCTGGGCTGGCAGTGTGGCTAGGATTGAAAGGGCGAGGGGGATAGGAAAACCAGAGGGGGCAGAGATGGGCGTTGTGATTACCATGGGAGGGGGCTTATTATTGGCACTAGTCCTTGACCAGGAAGCACCCCCCCCACCCCCCCCACCCCTCCCCCTCCACCTCGCCCAGCCACAATGGTGTTCCAGCCCACTTTGCTCCAGCACCCCCTGCTAGGGTAATATTCCAACAATGGATGGAGGAGCTCTCTAAGCAGTCATTAACTGATCACTTAAGTACCTCAACTGTCCCATGGATGGGTGGGCATGCTGCCCATTGCATTTTCTGTAATGAGTAAAATACCCCCAGGGCAGGTAGATGATGGGCACAGTACCTATGCCGTGGTGCCCAATTTTATGCCACCCACCTGCCATCCTGCCCCCAGGGGAAGGGTAAAATTCCAGCCATGAGTTCAAATCCCACCTCTTTAATTTAAATTAAATTCATAAGTCCAGAAGTGAGAGATAGTTTTAGTAATGATAACCACAAACAACCAGATTGTTGTAAAATTCCACCTGGTTCACTAACACCTACAGGGAAGGAAACTACTACATGTACTCAGTCTGGCTTACATGTAACTCCAGATTCACAGCAATGTGGTTGATCCTTAACTGCCCTCTGAGGCGGCCCAATAAGACACTTAGGTGTATCAAACTACTAAAGAAAAGTTGAAAAAGAATAAAACTGGGCAAACCACCTGGCATCGACCTAGGCACCAGAAACAACAAAGACACACCATGCCTGCAAAGCCCTCCTTACTGACACCTGAGTATTTGTGCCAAAATTGGGAAAGCTGTCCCATAGACTAGCCAAGTAACAGCCTGACATAGTCATCCTCCAAGAATCATACCTTATGATTCCCAGACACCGCCATCACCATTCCAGGGTGTCCTGTCCAACTGGCAGGACAGACCCACCAGAGGAGGAGGCACAGTGGTATACAGTGCCTTGGGAGACCTCGACATTGACCAAGAATTGCATAAAGTCTTATGGCAACAGGTCAAATATCAGCAAGGAAAATTTTGCTGATTACTCTCTACCGTTCAGCTGATCAATACCCCTCCATGTTGAACACTACTTGGGAGAGGCACTATGGGCAGCAAGGGCCCAGAAAGTACTCTGGATAGGGGACTTCAATATCCATCACCTGGTTCAATGAGGAGTGCATGAGGGCGTGTCAGGAGCAGCACAGGCATACCTAAGAATGAGGTGATAACCTGCTGAAGATACAATGCAGGACTACATACATGCTAAACCAGGGTGACCAACCCTGAACAGCATGTGATAGAGTTAAGCAATCCTACAACCAATGGATCCACTCTGAGATCCACTTATGTCCAGTTGTGACTGGTGGTGGATAATTTAAAAAGTAACTGGAGGAGGAGTCTCCACCAATATCTCCGTCCTCAATGATGGAGGAGCACAACACATCAATGCAAATGACAAGGCTGAAGCATTTGCAAACATCTTAGCCAGGTGTTGAGTAAATGAGCCATCTTGGCTTCCACCTAAGGTCCCTAGCATCACAGGCTTCAGCCAATTCAATTCAATCCAGATGATATCAAGAAATGGCTGAAAGCATTGGATAATGGAAAGGCTATGGGCCCTGACAACATTCCAGCAGTAGTACTGAAGATTTGTGATCGAGAACTAGCCACGCTCCTAGTCAAATTGTTCCAGTACAGCAACAACTTTGGCATCTACCCAGCAATGTGTAAAATTGCCGAAGTATGTTTTGTCCACAAAAAACAGGACAAATGTAATCTGGCCAGTTACTGCCCCATCAGCCTACTCTCAATCATCAGTAAAGTGATGAAAGGTATCGTCAACAGTGCTAACAAATGACACTTACACAGCAATAACCTTCTTGCTGAGCTCAGTTTGTGTTCACCCAGGGCCACTCAGCTCCTGACCTCCTTACAGCCTTTGTCCAAACATGGAAAAAAGAGTGCTGAACTCAAGAGGTGAAATTTGAGTGACTGCCCTTGACATCAAGGCAGCTTTTGATCGAGTGCGGCATCAAGGCGTCTAAGCATGATGCGTCTAAGCAAAATTGAAGTCAGTGCAGATCAGACGTAAAATCATCCACTGGTTGAAGTCATATCTAGCACAAAGGAAGATGGTTGTGGTTGTTGGAGGTCAGCCATCTCAGCTCCAGGACATCACCGCAGGAGTTCCTCAGGGGAGTGTCCTGGGCCCAACCATCTCCAGCTGCTTCATCAATGACCTTCCTTCCATCATATGGTCAGAGTGGGAATGTTCCCTGGTGATTGCACAATCTTCAGTATCATTCACAACTCCTCAGATACTGAAACAGTCTGTATCCAAAAGCAGCAAGACCTGGACAACATTCAACCCTCGGCAGATAGTGCCAATTAACATTCACGCCACACAAGTGCCAGGCAAAGACCATCTCCAACAGGAGAGAATGTAACCATCTCCCCTTGACATTCAATGGCATTACCATCACTGAAAGCCCCACTATCAACATCGTGGTGCATACCATTGACCAGAGACTAAACTGGATCAGCCATATAAATACCATGGCTACAAAAGCAGGTCAGAGACTGGAAATTCTGTAGTGAGCGACTCACCTTCTGGCTCCCCAGAGTGGGTCTACCAGCTACAAAGCACATGTTAGGAGTGTGATGGGATACTCTCCACTGGAGGAGCACAGCTCCAAAAACACTCTAGAAGCTTGACGCCATCCAGGAGAAAGCTTGATCAACATCCTATCCACTACCTTAAATATTGACTCCCTCCACTATCGATGCAGTGTGACCCATATACAAGATGCACTGCAGAAATTCATAAACCCTCCTTCAACACCATCTTGAAAACCTGCGATCTCTACCAGCTAAAAGGACATGGACAGCAGACACATGAGAACACCACCACTTGCAAGTACCCCTCTAAGCCACACACTATTTTGACTTGGAACTATATTGCCATTCCTTCACTGTTACTGGATCAAAATCTTGGAACTCTCTCCCTGACAGCACTGTGTGTGTACCTACATCACATGGACTACAGCAGTTCAAGAAGGCAGCTCACCACCACCTTCTCAAGGGCAATTAGGGATGGGAAATAAATGCTGGCCTTGCCAGCGGCACCCACATCCCATGAAAGAATTTAACAAACACAGCCATAAAAATATTGTGCTATAAGAGTAAGTCAGAGATTGTGAATTCTACAATGAGTAACTCACCTTCTAACTCCCCAAAGCCTATACACCACCTAATGTGGAAGTCAACTGAAGGAATAGTTTCCACTTGTCTGGATGAGTACAGCTTGAACAACACTCAAAAAGCTCAACACCATCCAGGACAAAGCACCCCTCTTGATTAGCACCCCATCTTAAACATTCACTCCCTCCAACACTGATGCATAGTAGTGCAAGATGCGCAGCAGCAATTCACCAAGCCTCTTTTGACAGAACCTTCCAAACCTACCACCTAGAAGAACAAGGGCACACAGCCATCTGCAAGGCCAGGATTTTCCGGTCATCGATCGGGCACAGTGGGGTCGAGCAGAAGCGACCACGAAATGGACCGCCGCCCGTGATTGGGTCACGACCACAGAAGCGACCACGAAATGGACCGCCGCCCGTGATTGGGTCACGACCACAGTTTCACACTGGGGGGCCAATTAAGGCCCACCAAGCTTGAATGGCGGCTGCTGAATGTTCGAGAAGGGGCAGGGGCCTGTTGGCCACCGGGTCCAATGGCAGCCTGGTGGCCGGTTCAAAAACGGCGCAGGCAGCACAAGGGAGGCTGCAAGGACAGTGCTGCAAATGCTGATGCAGACACCAGACGTTGGGTGAGGTTAGCTGGGCACTCAGATGTGCCCTGCAAGGCATTTCTCAGCTGGGGTTGGCCAGGCTGCAATGACGCTGCAGGTAGAGAGCGGACTAATCAATGCTCCTCTGTCCTTTCAGGAGAAGACAACCCATAACGACATTGAGAGGTCACCCACTGGGAGAGGACCCCCCACCTCCTCATCCTCTCCAGATTTGAGCAGGATGCCTTGGAGATGGAGAGCTGGCACACGCCTCGGTCAACCGGCCGTGGAGAGGCTGGGGTGTCAGACAAAGGTAAAAGTTCAGTGCACAGAGGTGAGAGTTTCAGATGGTGCAAACATTCTTGTGTAGTCTCTTCATAGATGGGAGCCTCCAAACTGGATTCCCCACTGATCATTGAAAGATGATGGCACCATGATACAGATCTCCTTTGTCTCATCAGGGTGCCCGGCTTGCACAGTGACAGTGTGATGACTTAAACTAATGACATGTTCTTGTTCTCCCTTAGATTTGCCACCAAGCAGCCAATCTCAGGACCCCGAGGAGCTACCCCGATGCCAGAGGACCGCCAGGCTTCACATGCACGTACGTCACACCCACTCTCTGAACCAGGCACCAGCGCAGATACCAGCACCTCGGTGGGCGTTAGATCACTGGCTAGAATGTCAGTGCACAGCGGTGAGGGCACTTCACACTTGCTTGAGGTGCAGGCATAGGCAGAGAGTGCCATTGCTTCACTGGGTTAAGATACTGGAACTCCCTTCCTAACAGCACTGTAGATGTACCTACACTACAAGTACAGCAGCAGCACAAGAAGATGGCTCACCACCACCTTCTCAAGGGCAATTAGGAATGGGCAATAAATGCTAGCCTTGCCAGTGAAGCCCACATCCCATGGATGAATAAAAAATAACTATTCCTTGATTTATTTAATCTCTATAAATTTTCAGACATGGTCTTGTACTATGGACCATGCACCTTCTCAGTTTCTAAAATTCCAAAAGAGTAAATTGTGGTACTTTAATTTTTTGCATATATTTCACTTAATCCTGATTAAACTGTGAAAGTCTCCAGTTCCTTACTCACACTAGGGCGATAGTTTAAATATTTCTGTTATTTACTTTTCATACCATAACTGGCAGCATTAATGTTGTATAAATCAATAGCATTGATGCATTTAAGAGGGAGAAAGGATTAGAAGCTAAAAAGAAAATACTGTGGATGCTGGAAATTTGAAATAAAAGCAGGAAATGCTGAAGTCCCAGCTCTGAAGAAGAGTCATATGGACTTGAAACGTTAACTGTGTCTTTCTCGCCACAGATGCTGCCAGACCTGCTGAGTTTTCCCAGCACAGCATTTTCTGTTTTTGTTAAGGAATGGAACTTTATATGTTAGTTTTTGAATAAATAAGGTGGGAGGAGCATGAACACAAGAATAGGCTAGTTGGGCTGGGAACGAGTGTTCCTGTGCTGTAATTTCTATGTAACATTAATTATACACCTACATCCTATATCCGTGATTCCTCTGACACCTTACGTCACATCAAAAATTTCCAGTTCCCTGGCCCCAACTGCTTCCTCTTCACCATGGACGTCCAATCCCTCTACACCTCCATCCCCCACCAGGATGGTCTGAGGGCCCTTAGCTTCTTCCTTGAACAGAGGCCCGAACAATCCCCATCCACCACTACTCTCCTCCGTCTGGCTGAACTTGTTCTCACGCTGAACAATTTCTCCTTCAACTCCTCTCACTTCCTCCAAATAAAAGGTGTGGCTATGGGTACCCGCATGGGCCCCAGCTATGCCTGTCTCTTTATGGGGTATGTGGAACATTCCTTGTTGCAGTCCTACTCCGGCCCCCTTCCACAACTCTTTCTCCGGTACATCGATGATTACTTCGGTGCCGCTTCATGCTCTCGTCGGGACTTGGAAAAATTTATTAATTTTGCTTCCAATCTCCACCCCTCCATCATTTTCACGTGGTCCATCTCTGACACTTCCCTTCCCTTCCTTGACCTCTCTGTCTCAATCTCTGGTGATAGACTGTCCACCAATATCCATTACAAACCCACTGACTCCCACAGCTATCTCGACTACAGCTCCTCACACCCCGCTTCCTGTAAGGACTCCATCCCATTCTCTCAGTTCCTTCGCCTCCGTCGCATCTGTTCCGATGATGCTACATTCAAAAACAGTTCCTCTGACATGTCCTCCTTCTTCCTTAACCGAGGTTTTCCACCCACGGTCGTTGACAGGGCCCTCAACCGTGTCCGGCCCATCTCCCGCGCATCCGCCCTCACGCCTTCTCCTCCCTCCCAGAAACATGATAGGGTCCCCCTTGTCCTCACTTATCACCCCACCAGCCTCCGCATTCAAAGGATCATCCTCCGCCATTTCCGCCAACTCCAGCATGATGCCACCACCAAACACATCTTCCCTTCACCCCCCTTATTGGCATTCTGTAGGGATCGCTCCCTCCGGGACACCCTGGTCCACTCCTCCATCACCCCCTACTCCTCAACCCCCTCCTATGGCACAACCCCATGCCCACGCAAAAGATGCAACACCTGCCCCTTCACTTCCTCTCTCCTCACCGTCCAAGGACCCAAACACTCCTTTCAAGTGAAGCAGCATTTCACTTGCATTTCCCCCAACTTAGTCTACTGCATTCGTTGCTCCCAATGTGGTCTCCTCTACATTGGAGAGACCAAACGTAAATTGGGCGACCGCTTTGCAGAACACCTGCGGTCTGTCCACAAGAATGACCCAAACCTCCCTGTTGCTTGCCATTTTAACACTCCACCCTGCTCTCTTGCCCACATGTCTGTCCTTGGCTTGCTGCATTGTTCCAGTGAAGCCCAACGCAAACTGGAGGAACAACACCTCATCTTCCGACTAGGGACTTTTCAGCCTTCCGGACTGAATATTGAATTCCACAACTTTAGGTCGTGAGCTCCCTCCCCCATCCCCACCCCCTTTCTGTTTCCCCCTTCCTTTTTTTCCCAATAAATTATAAAGATTTTCCTTTTCCCACCTATTTCCATTATATAAAAAAACCCCCCACTAGAGCTATACCTTGAGTGCCCTACCATCCATTCTTAATTAGCACATTCGTTTAGATAATATCACCAACTTTAACTTTAACACCTATGTGTTCTATTGTACTATTGTCATTGACAATTTTTGATGATCTGCTTCTATTACTGCTTGTTTGTCCCTACAACCACACCCTCCTCCCCCTCCACCTCTCTCTCTCTCTATCTCTCCGCCCCCCCACACACACACCTTAAACCAGCTTATATTTCAACTCTTTCTTGGACTCGAACTCAAGTTCTGTCGAAGGGTCATGAGGACTCGAAACGTCAACTCTTTTCTTCTCCGCCGATGCTGCCAGACCTGCTGAGTTTTTCCAGGTAATTCTGTTTTTGTTTTTTATTAATTATACAAAGTTTTTTTTCTCCAACGCACATCATTTCTCAAATATTTTGCATGCAATGTTCAGCTTAAACAAAAATAAGTAACAGTCGACATCACCATGTACACTCCTCAAGAAGTTCCATTTCTTTCTTCAAATTCCCGGGGTCATTTTCTGAGTTCAAAAAAATAACCATGCACATTCCCACCATGCAGCAGGATCAGAAGCAGCAAAGCGATCGGTGAACAGTGATTTATGATGTAATCGTGTTCCTTGTGAAAACATATTGATTTGCGTAACCTCCAACGAACTATAAAAGTCTGCAATAGGAGATTATAGGGATTAGTCTCTGCCTGCTTTTCAATAAACAAAGATCTTACTTATCATTAATTGCCTTATCAAACTGTCTAGCCATAAAAATTACATTTGATAAAGATACCTACAGTTACCGCATTTGACCAAATGCACTTAGCATTTTGTTCTAAAATGTCTCCTGTCTAACATGACATTTTCTGCATTTGCTTGTACAATGAACAGATCAATAACCAAAAGGTTGACATTAAACATGATGGGGAGTAGATGGGAGGCAGATGACGTTTTTTCTTAACTAATATGCATTGTACGCTAGCTGAACATTAATAGAATTAATGCCTTCCCTGTTCATGACATTCATGTGCTTGGCATATGGAACTTTGGTGCCAATTTCCTGTCAATTTCTCCTTGCAGCTGTGGGAATTCTACAGTCTGAGGAACTGGAGAGATCCCTTTTTATTTTTTCATCTTGTCTCACTGGGAATGTTATGAATTGTGCAGCTCTCCAGAGTAGAGCATCAGTATCCTTTTGTTGCAATGGTGACAAATGTCTAACCAGCGGCAAAAGGCAGCTTATTCAGCTTGGGAAGATCCAGATGCAAAGACACAGAGGTGACCTTGACTGGGAGTGAAAATGCTGTTCTCCTTGGTGTACTCTGAGATGACCTTCTGGCCCCATCACTAAGACCACCTATTTTCCCCTCCATAATATCGCCCAACTTCGCCCCTGCCTCAGCTCATCTGCTGCTGAAGCCTTCATTGTTGTCTTTGTTACATCTAGACTTGGCTATTCTAATGCACTCCTAGCTGGCTTCCCACAACCTACCCTCCGTAAACTTGAGGTCATCCTAACTCTGCTGTCTATGAATTAGCTCGTAGCGAGTCCTGTTCCTTAACACTTCTATTCTTGCTGACACATATTGGTTCCTGGTCAAGCAATGTCTTGATTTTAATATTCCTATCCTTGTTTGCAAATCCATCCCTATCTCTGTAATCTCCTCCAGCCCCACAACCCTCCAAGATATTTGCACTGCGTTATTTCTGGTCTCTTGTGCATCCCTAATTTTAATTGCTCCACCATTGATGTCCTCACCTCCAGTTGCCTAGGTCCCAAGTTCCAGAAAACTCTTCTTATATCTCTTGGCCTCTCTTCTTCACTTTCCTCCTTTGTGACTCTCCTTAAAACCTACCTCTTGGATCAAGCTTTGGTCATCTGAATTAATACCTCTTTATGCGACTCAGTGTCATACTTTGTTTTATAATGCTCCTGTGAAGAACCTTGGGTTTCATAACATTAAAGGCACTATACAAATATAAGTTGTTGTTGTTGTTCTCCTGCTAAAAGTAGGCATCCAGCCAGAAATTGGTATATTTCCCCAACAGCCTCAGGGGAAAGGTGCAACCTTCATGGTCAAAAAAGGGTAAGTAAGACCTCCTTGGCCTGTGGACCTGGGTGAATTATACGATCGCATAGGGGAAAATGCCTTCTGTGATGCCTCATTCAAAAAGTCCCTAATGTGGCCTCTTCAATATCCTCATCCTCCTCTCCATAGCATGTGAATACAGGGATTTCCATTGAGAAAGCCATGTCTGCAGGGCAAAGAAACACTTTGAGTAGAGCTGAGTGAAACCAGCAGTGAATGTAACATCAAGTTTAATGGCAGCACCCCTAATTGCCTCCTCATTGTTGTGTCTACCTCAGCGATACCTTCCTGAAGCTTGTGCCACCATATATAGTGGCAGGAATTTTCAGTGGCAGGAGTTAGCCATTTCTCCTTGATGTCATTTACATGAGGTGAATCAAGCTCCCAGCAGGCCTTAACACAACTGGTGCTTTTTTGGGAATTTTAGGTGGTAGCTTCTAAAATTCTATGTCAGTCAGTTCACTGCTCCAAAACGTACATGTACCTACACCAGATGAACTGCAGTGGTTCAAGAAGGTGGCTCATCATCACCTTCTCAAGGGCAATTAGGGATGGGCAACAAATTCTGGCCTTACCAGTGATGCTCACACCCCATGAACAAATAAAAAAAATCTCCATATATTGAGAAATCCCAGACACGTTGTTATAATCCATCTACTAATGAATGGAAAATAGGGAAACTGTGCGGCTGCATTTTCCTGACATGCATGACAGGTGCCCATCAGTACCATGCATTTGTAACATTGACCTGGTTGCTAATATTGGGAACTCAGGTGCACAGCACAGTTCTTCATTCATTAAAAACAATGAACAGAAAACTGAGGGGGGAAGCACAACCAAATGACCAGGGCTACCAACAAAGTGACCTCAGAAAACTCATTCTTTTAACATCTGGACTCACACCTGAAGAACGGCTACTGGAACCTGAGGAAAGGCAGTATATTCAATGCCTCGACCTTAAGCTCTCATATTCCCTCCCTAAACCTTTCTGCCTCTTTACCTTTCTTTCCTCCTTTATGATGCACCCTAATACCTACGTCATTTGTCCTAATATCCCTTTACATGACTCAGTGTCAATTTTTGTTTAATTATACTCCTATGAAATGCATGGGGAGTTTTATTATATCAAAGGTGTTTTAAAATACAAGTTGTTTTTTTCTGTAGAATTAGGTATCGGAGAACGGTGCTCATATTACTGCACCACCTCAAAGGGAAAATAGGGAAGAATTTGGGGAAGCAAGATTGGGTACATTTTCCTGGCCATGCACCAAGGTGTACTGAATGAGCTCGGTGCAACGAATATGCAAAATTGGTCTTGGTTCCCTTACAAACATGTACTCCACCATTTTCCTGTATCCGCAGGAACAGAAAAAAGTCCCGCACATAATCTTTTTAATTTAGCATTTTATTTCATTCATATTTATTCTCATTAACAGAGCCATGCATTTGCATTTGTTTGCAGTGTTTGAATACACAGGCTTATCCACTTTAAACAATGATCCAAAATGCCAGCACATATGCGATGCTCAGTGAACAGTCGGACGACATTTGATTAACATGCTGTTAATTATGGGTGGTGACTCTGGCATCTAACACAAGCTCAACCTAATGAGCCTTATTTGTTTTCACCTAGTTGCCATCAATACTTCACTGCCAGTTTAAAGACAACAAGAATGTGACATCTCAAGAAGCTCGTTAGTGGCTGAAGAGAGAGAGAGAGAGAGAGAAAATAACTGGCTTCACACCACATGACCATTGCCTGCTGTTTTGTTGTAACGTGGAGCCCTTGTAAATTCATCATCCTATTCAAAAGCTCCAATAGATCTGCCAGCTCTTGCATTCTAAAGAGTGCAGCTGGACTCTTTTAAGAAAGTGATGTCCTCCGAGTATTGCAGAACCATTTGTGCATACTTCAATTACAGTCATTCAAATCAGTCTGCTCATGAATAGGTTCAGCTGATTTGGTCCTGTCTTTGTGTGCCCAGTACGATAAGAATGGTATTGTAGAGAAGAAAGATGGCAACTGCGGGAATTCTGAAATGAAGCAGAAAATGCTGCATATATACAGCTGTTGATTAGCATCTGTTGGGGAAAAATACAACAGCATTTGAGGGACAACCCTTGATAAGAACTGGCATGGTATGGCTTACAAACCCTAATTCAGGGCTGACCAAAACAAAGTAAAAATGGAAGAAGCACAGATGGATATCAATAGTTACTAGAAAGCAGCCGATTACTGAGGGGAATGTTAGAAATAAGCAGTACCTACAAGCATAAGTTGTTTCACCCAGCAATGGGTTAAATAAAGGCAGGAGTTATAAATAGAAAATTTCTTTGTGAGAAGTAGTAGCATTTGATAGGCTCACACACCAAGCCTCTGACAACTCTGTCTCTACAAATCTGGCCTGTTGTGCAAGGCCCACTTCCTTTATCCCACCATTGGTAGCAGTGAGCTCTGGGTTTCCCTCCCTAAACCTCTCCACATCTTGACCTCTCTCTGCTCCTTTCAGACACTCCTTAAAACCTACCTCGCTGACCATGCTTTTAGTCATATCCTAATATACATTCTTTAGCTCAATATCGACTTTTTTCTGATACAACTCCTATGAAACCCCTTGGGACATTTTACTACAATAAAGGCACAATATAAGTTCAAGTTATTGTTGTGAAGCACATCGGTGTTGTAAAATGCATTTAAGGGATAGCAGCATGCCATCACTTTAAGGGAAGTGTGTCATGTGATCCAGCCTCAACTTCACTTCGGCCTGGAGCAGAAGACAGATGCATAGCCCTGCTGCTGATGTCCTCAAGTTTTCTATCCATGTAGGTTCACATTTGCCTGTTCTTAATAAATGAACCCATAGTGTTAATGCACAATCCCTTATGAGTGATTCGTGCCTTTATATCATGATAACACATATGACAATTGGGACATTTTTTTTCATTACAGCCGCTATATAAATGCAAGCTGTTGCTAGTTTTAGTAAACTAAGCATCATTAATTATTGAGATGAATGTGGGGCCAATTTTCCTGTTTCAGTGTCAAATGAATTGGCTGGGTACAGAAAATTCAAGGAAATCAAACAGCCTCCATTACTAGAGAATGAGGCTCATCACCTGATTGTCTTGTATTTCCAGTGCCCAGAAAACACAATAGCCTCAGATATAAAAGCAGGAAAATCTGTCCCTTTATGTTTATGGTTTTAAAAGGCTTATATAATCCAAAAACACAATTTGTTGTCTAGCAACAATATTTAAAAGCTAATATAGAGGTTACTCAAGGGAGCCAGAGATTTACTGAAATATGAACCACAAAAATTGGCGTTTAGAATTCGAAAAGCTGAAGGTTTCCTTAAGCTTTGCAGCAGATCTCGGTTTAAAAAGGTATCTGAGCTGCTTTATTGGCAGATGGTAGCATGAGAAAACTAACAAGAGAAGGAGAGAATACAAAAAAATTAAGGAAAGGAAAGACAGAACCCTGACAGTGCTCAGATAATGAGTGTATGCCTAGTGTGCAAGTTCCATCAAGTTACCCACAACATAAAGGATCCACACTTATTTTCCCATCTGCACTGAATTATCCAGGGCAGGGGTTCTGCAATGGGCCTCAGTTCCCCAAAGGTGTAGTAATTTTCTACTCCTGATCAGTAGATAGTGACTTTCGCTGAAAACTGTAATTGTGACTGTCAGTTGAGGACAGGATTGGGCTTAACTTCATTTCCGGTTCCGCAAACCCCCACCCCCCCACCACACCCCCCCGCAATTCACCCACCCACCCCTCCTCACCACCCCTGCGCACACAAGTGCTGCTGGCTGCAAGTCAATGTAGGCCAGCAAAATGGTAGTTCAGATCAGGATCTGAATGGGTGTAGAGTAGGCTTTGGGAGTCTATGGCAAGGAGAAAGTTGGAAAGTAAGACATTAGACAAATCTAACAAACAAGTAACAAAAGCATATATAAGGATTTCAACAGGAGTGGGAATAAGGGGGCAGGAGAGGCGATAATGTTTTGGAGGTCGAAGGAAGTGGAATAAGTTGTGGGTTTGAGGTTCAGCTCTGGGTCAAACAGAGCAACAAGGCTTTGAAAATAATGAATGTTGAGGTCCTGGAAGATGACTGTAACCCCCAGAAGAACTCAGCACTTTCAGATCAAGATTGGAGTGAGAGAGGAAAGAAAAGAAAGCAAGGAACAAAAAAATCACACACATAGCTCTGAGTGGCCTTTCTTGAACATAAACAACATTAGAATAGGAGCAGGAGTAGACCATACAGCCCCTCCAACCTGTTCCGACATTCAATATGACTAAACTTCTATAACAATTTCATTTTCCCACCTGATCCCCATATCTCTTTATTCCCACAGAATCCAAGGATCTTTCAATCTCAGCCTTGAATATACTCAACGACTGAGCATCCATAGCCCTATGGGATAGAAAATTCCAAAGATTCATAACCCTGTGAGTGAAGAAATTTCTCCTTATCACAGCTCTAGTTGGATGAGCCCCTTATCCTGAGATCATGACCCCTAGTTCTAGACTCTGCAGCCAGGGGAAACACCCGCTCAGCATCGGCCCTGTCAAGCCCCCTAAGAATTTTATATGTTTCAATGCGATCACCTCTCATTCTCTAAACTCCAGAGAATATGTACCTATTCTACTCAATCACTCCTCATAGAACAGCTCCTCGTCCCAGGAATTAAACTATGGTAACCTAGCCTGTCCATCTTTCACTTTGTGTGTTTTTCTCTCACGTTACAACAATGTGGGTGTCAAAAAGGCACATCAAAAAAAAACAATTGCAGATAGGTCTGAAAATAATTCAACAGAAAATGAACAGACTGTCAATTGAGTGAGAAGCAGAGAATTGGATAACACCGTGACTATTGTGAACAAAGGTGATTGAGGCATATAAGCACTATAGTGAAGGCCCCCAATAACAAGGGGGGAGATGTTCTCTATTTGTGAGCTATGGTGAAGTCATAAAATCCTTTATGGTCACATTTACAAGTCAGTGGACCTCATAAGCAAACAGTGTAGTTTTCTTGTCAGACCAAAACTTGCATATTAGGTTTAGTTTTGGTCACTAAAATGCAAAGGAGACACTGATGCATTTAAGGCAAAGCTAGATAAGCACATGATTGAAAAAAATGGTTATACTCTTTGGGTTAAGTGAAAAGAGGTGTGAGGAGGCTCATATGGTGTGTAAAACTGGCATGGAGCAGTTGAGCTGACGGCCTGTCTCTCTGCTGTTTACTTTGGCCAGAATATTTAACTCGGCGGGTGGGTGCACGCCCAACCTGACCAAACATGGAATGATGCACGTTGACATCAGCTGAGTGTGCCAACGCCAACGCGTAGTTCATGATAGTTCGGTCGGCGGGCGTGTGCTGGAGCCAGCATCATCCCTCTGACAGTTAAAAGACCGAATAAGGCCATTAGGTTATCAAATGACCTGAATTTTTCACTGCCCGTTCAACCTCATGGTTGACAGTCAGACGAAAAGGCCAAGCAGCCTTTGCATTTTTTTTGGAAAACTCATCCACGGGCGAGATTAGGTTTCCAAAAGCAAATACCAATGAAATAAAAACTTTAATTTTTAAGTGAAAACATGTCCCTGCTCATGTGACATAGTTTTATTTTTCTGACGTTTAATAATGTTTTCAATATTTTCTTCATCTCCCTGAGTCAGCTCCGTGCCTCAGGGAGATTACTCAGTGCTCTTTTGCACGCAGGCATGAAGTGTGCTCGAGGCCGGCTCGCACTCCTCCCCTCGCGCCTGCACAAGCAGCGCTCAGCGCTGCCACTCATGTATCATGCTGGGCGGACCTTAATTGGCCCGCTCGCGTAAAATCGCAGTGCGCTGTGCATCGCGGGCAGCAGTCGGCTTCCTGACCACCCCTGCCAATCCCGCAAACCAAGGGCAAAATTCTGCCCTTTGTTGTAAGCACTGGGGGAATTTAAGGGAAAAAATCAGAAGATTATTATTATCAGGCTGAGCTTTAGGAAAAGACCAGAGTCAGCTTGTCAGGTGATGTAAATGAGGTGCTGCCTTCCTTAAAATTGTCACAGACTTCCAGTGTGGAGCCTGCAGCTACCCCTAGTGGGTGATGGGACCTGGGGACACGTTTTGCCAATGGCAGGCAATTATGTGGCTGCCACCTGTGGCTGCTGCCCTATTAAGAATGGCATCAGGATGGGAAGGAAAATCTGCCAGCTTTCCTAATTCTGATAGATCGCATCACAATGGGAAAACATGGGACGTCATACCTGATGCCTTCCCAGGCTATTTTGTCAACCTTCCCGCCTCCGAGCCCTTCCAAAGGGCTGGTAAAATTTAGCACCATTCAGAGCAGCTAGCATTTTGATGGTGAGGCAGCTTGGTGCAGTTAATTCTTTCTATTTTAGCCATGTCATCACAAAAACGACTTGAAAATAGCAGGATGAATGCAGCATTATGTTGTGGACTGTAGCCATGTGTATAGGTGCATATGCAAAGGGCCCAATAATCATTGGATTGGTTACACGTAGTCTCAGCTATCAAAAGGGTCCTTAGCTGCCAATGGGAAAGATGAGAGAAATTTGAATTTTTCAGCCTCAATAGGAGGCAACTGAGGGATAGCTAAAAAAGGTATATAAACTAGGAAACGGTATTTGCAATTATTTAAAAGCATACAGGACAAGAGCATGCAGATTCAATCTAGTGAAATGCAAATTAGGACTGATGTCAAGATACCCATCATAGAAAGCTTGAGCAACATTTGGCCTAAGCTTCTGGGGAGAAAGTGGAAGTGAAACATGGAATCATTTAACTGGATTTGGTTATAATGAGGGCAATGGTAGGGGTCTTTCTGGCTGGATTAACTAGGATGGGCCAAACGTTCTTCCTCATCTTGACTTGCCTTTTGGTGTTGTGAGACGTTGGGTATCATGGAATTATAAGGTAGCGCAGAGCAGACAGAAGATATTTGGCCCATTGGTTCTGCACTGAACAAAAGGGCAGAATCTTTCAGTCCACTAACTTTTCTTGTTGATAAATTCTAATTTTTTTGTAGACCTTATACAGAAACCTCTATCTCAACTATTAGAAAATGAATGGTCTGCATGTAAAGATTCTAAATGGGTAAAATAATTGTCTCTGATAAATGCTCCACTACCCACTTGTCTCTGCCTAGTCATTGGAAAAATTAACAACAGAAAGCTGCCAGAGGAACAACTCCTAAAACGCATTAGATTACTACAGAATCCAAGACCATCCATTAGTAGCTAAGAGATCCCTATAGAAAATCAGGTGAGCCAATCAGACAGTGAACTAATGGTAATGTCACTGGACTAGTTACCCAGTAGGTCCAGGCTAATGTTCTGGGGACAAGAGTTCAGTTCCCACCACAGCAGCTGATGGAATTTGAATTCAAGTAATAATCTGGAATTGAAAAGCAAGCTAATCACAGGATCACACAGTGCAGAAGAGGCCCTTCGGCCCATCGAGTCTGCACCGATACATGAAGAACACCTGACCTACCTACCTAATCCCATTTACCAGCACTTGGCCCATAGCCTTGAATGTTATGACATGCAAAGTGCTCATACTTGGCCTAAATAGCCAAGTGGTTATGGTACTGGGTTTGTAACCCCAAGATCAAGAGTTCATATCTCACAATGGCAAACTATGAAACAATGTAACCTCATCTGTATAAACAGATGGAAACGTGTTGCTTGGCCTAAATAGCCAAGTGGTTATGGTACTGGGCTTGTAACCCCAAGATCAAGAGTTCAAATCTCACAATGGCAAACTATGAAACAATGCAAAGTGCTCATCCAAGTACTATTTAAAGGATGTGAGGCAACCCGCCTCCACCACCCTCCCAGGCAGCACATTCCATACTGTCGCCGTCCTCTGGGTAAAAAAGTTTTTCCTCACATCCCCTCTAAACCTCCTGCCCCTCACCTTGAACTTATGTCCCCTTGTGACTGACCCTTCAACTAAGGGGAACAGCTGCTCCCTATCCACCCTATCCCATGCCCCTCATAATCTTGTACACCTCGATCAGGTCACCCCTCAGTCTTCTCTGCTCCAAAGAAAACAACCCAAGTCTATCCAACCTCTCTTCATAACTTAAATGTTACATCCCAGGAAACATCCTGGTGAATCTCCTCTGCAACCCCTCCAGTGCAATCACATCTTCCTATAATGTGGCAACCAGAACTGCACACAGTACTCCAGTTGCGGCCTCACCAAGGTTCCACACAACTGCAACATGACCTCCCTGCTTTTGAAATCTATGCCTCGATTGATAAAGGCAAATGTCCCATATGCCTTTTCCACCACCCCACTAACATGCCCCTCCGCCTTCAGAGATCTATGGACACACACACCAACGTCCCTTCATTCCTCAGATCTTCCTAGTGTCATGCCGTTCATTGAATACTTCCTTGTCAAATTACTCCTTCCAAAGTCTATCACCTCATACTTTTCAGGGTTAAATTCCACCTGCCACTTATCTGCCCATTTGACCATCCCGTCTATATCTTCCTGTAGCCCAAGACACTCAACCTCACTGTTAACCACCCAGCCAATCTTTGTGTCACCCGCAAACTTACTAATCCTACCCCCCACATGTCATTTATATAAATGACAAATAATAGGGGACCCAGCACAGATCCCTGTGGTACGCCACTAGACACTGGTTTCCAGTCACTAAAGCAGCCTTCTGTCATCACTCTCTGTCTCCTACAACTAAGCCAATTTTGAATCCACCTTATCAAATTATCCTGTATCCCATGTGCATTTGCTTTTTTTATAAGTCTCCCATATGGGAACTTGTCAAAGGCTTTGCTGAAATCCTTATAAACTATATCAACTACACTACCCTCATCTACACACCTGGTCACCTCCTCAAAAAATTCAATCAAATTTGGTAGGCATAACCTCCCTCAGACAAAGCCATGCTGACTATCCCTGATCAAACCTTACCTCTCCAAGTCGAGATAGATACTCTCCTTCAGCATTTTCTCCAATAGTTTCCCTACCACTGATGTGAGACTCACTGGTCTGTAGTTCCCTGGCTTATCTTTACAACCCTTCTTAAATAGCGGAACCACATTAGCTGTTCTCCAGTCCTCTGGCACCTCCCCTGTGGCCAGAGAGGAATTAAATATTTGGGTCAGGGCCCCTGTGATCTCCTCCCTTGCCTCCCTTAGTAGCTTGGGACACAAATCATCCAGACCTGGAGATTTGTCCACTTTTAAGCCTGTCAACACCACCAATACCTTGTCACTCGCTATATCAATTTGCTCAAGAACCTCGCAGTCTCTCTTCCAGAGTTCCAAATCTTCATCCTCATTCTTTTGGGTGAAGATGGATGTGAAGTATTCATTCAACATTCTACAGATGTCCTTTGGTTCCACCATAAATTGCCCCCTTGGTCCCTAATGGGCCCTTCTCTTTCCCTGGTTATCCTCTTCCCATTGATATAATTATAGAATATCTTGGGATTTTCCCTACTTTTACCAGCCAAAGCTTTCTCATATCCCCTCTTCGCTCTCCTAATTGCTTTCTTAAGCTCCACCCTGCACTTTCTGTACTCCACTAATGCCTCTGCTGATTAGCTTCCCTTGTACCTGCTAAAAGCCTCTCTTTTCCTTCTCATCATATCCTGAATATCTCTGGTCATCCATGGCTCTCTGGGCTTGTTACTTCTTCCTATCACCCTAGAGGGAACATGTTGAGCCTGTACCCTCCCTATTTCCTTTTTAAATGCCCCCCCCCCAAACCCCCCACCTCCACCACTGCTCTTCTGTAGATTTCCCCAGAGGTAGCTATTTCCAGTCTACCTTGGCTAGATCCTGCCTTATTTTACTAAAATCTGCTCTCCCCCAATCCTAAACATTGTTTTGCAACTTGCCTATTTCTTTGTCCATAACAAGCTTAAATGTTTAAATTGTACCATGTTGTAGTCACTATCACTAAAATGCTCCCCCACCACCACCTCAGCCACCTGTCTGGCTTCATTCCCCAGAATTAGGTCCAGCACTGTGCCGTCCATTGTTGGACTCTCTACATATTGACCTAAAAGGTTCTCCTGTACACATTTCAAGAAATCCACTCCATCCAAGCTCTTAACACTATGTCTATCCCAATTAATGTTGGGCAAGTTGAAATCGCCTAATATAATTACCCTATTGTTATTGTTTTTACACACCTCTGCAAATTGTGCACATATTCTCTCCTCAATTTTCCACTGACTATCTGGGGATCTATAATAAACACCTAACAATGTGGCTGCCACTTTTTTATTCCTAAGCTCTACCCACAAAGCTTCATTCGATGTCCCCTCCAAGATATCATCTCTCCTTACTGCAGGAATATAATGCCTCCTCCTCTTTTACCCCCTCCCCTGTCATGTCTGAAGATTCTATATCCCAGAATGTTGAGCTGCCAATCCTGCCCCTCCCTCAACCACGTCTCAGTGATGGCTATTATATCACAATTCTATGTGTCAATCCTCACCCTTAACTCATCCATTTTACCTGTAATACTCCTGGCATTAAAGAGGAGGCCATCCAGCCTTGCCTTACTCTCTTGAAACTTAATGCAGCTGTACTCCCTCTGACTTGATTATTTTACTGTACTATGATGTATCCCTATTCTGCTAACATTCTGTGTCCACTCCCCCTGCCGAATTAGTTTAAACTCCTCCCAACAGCACTAGCAAACCTGCCCGCAAGGATGTTAGTCCCGCTCTGGTTCAGATGTAGACCGTCCTGCTTGTTTGGTCCCACCTTCCCCAGAAACGGTCCCAGTGATCCAGGAATCTAAAACCCTCCCTCCTGCACCAACTCTTAAGTCACATATTCATCTGCGCTATTCTCCTATTTCTGAGCTCACTAGCACGTGGCACTGGAAGTAATCCAGAGATTACAATAAGGAGGGGTTTTGCTTTTTAGTCTACTGCCTAACTCCCTGAATTCTTGATGCAAGACCTCATCCCTCTTTCTGCCTATGTCATTGGTACCAACATGTACCATGACCTCTGCCTTATCACCCTCACCCTTCAGGATGCCCTGCAGCCATTCAGTGACATCCCGAACCCTGGCAGCAGGGAGGCAACACACCATCCTGGAGTCACATTGACAGCCACAGTAGCGCCTATCTGTTGCCCTGACTATAGAATCCCATATTACTATCGCTCTTCCTCTCTTCCTCCCCTCCTGTACAGACAGGCTGCTTGTGTTGCCAGAAGCTTGGCTCTGTCTGCACTCTCTGGAGGAACCAGCGCCCTCATCAGCCTCCAAAATGTAGTACTGATTTGCGAGCGAGACCCCAGGGAATCTGAACTACCTGCCTGTTTCTCTTGGACTGCCTGGGGGTCACCCATTCCCTTCCTTCCTCAAGTCCCTTCAGCTGCAGTGTGACCACCTCTCTAAACGTGCTATCCACGATGCTCTCAGACTCGCAGATGCTCCACAGTGTCCCCAGCCGCCATTCCAGCTCTGAAACCCGAGCTTCCAGGAGCTGCAGCTGGACACGCTTCCTGCACACATGGTGGTCCTGGTCAATGGAAATGTTCCCAGCTTCCCACATGGAGCACGAGGAGCATACCATGGCTTTGAGCTCTTCTACCATGACTTATCCCTTTAAATTAAACCTTTTAAATCAGAATATACAAACTATAAACCACAAAAAGACCTTAAACTATAAGTGATAAAAGCAGTAAATACTTACCCGACCTTACCCACTACTTACCAGTCACTCCTTTCCCTTGTAGCCTCTACTGCTGTAGCAGGGCAAGACCACTCTCTGTTCAATTCCCACTGTGCACCAAATTGCCAATATCCACACTCACTCTGGCTGTGTCTCACTCAGGATGAGGACTCTCCCCTCTTTGTGTGCAAGCACAGTGTAGTGTGCTTCTAAATAGTCCCTTTCTTAAATAGAACTGAGGTGAGCTGAGATGGCTCACACTAGTTAAGCTTAAAATAATAATCAACACCTATTCAGGCCCTAATCAGGCTTCAGGTAATTGACAGTTCACCGTCACACAGTCAGCTGAGTCAGCTACATTACCAACCTTTTAACTAGACTACTGAACTTACAAAAATTAAGGAGAAATTAAAGAGAAAGACTTTTCAGTTCAATTCCCATTGTGCACCAAATTGCCAATACCCACAGTCACTCTGGCTGTGTCTCACTTAGGATGAGGTCTCAGGATGATGTTTATGCGACCATGAAACCATTGCCAATTGTTGTAAAGACACATGTGGTTCACTAATGTCCTTTAGGGAAGGAAATCTGGCATCCTTACCTAGTCCGGCCTACATGTGATCCAGACCTGCAGCAATGTGGTTGACTCTTAAATGCCCTCTGAGCTGGAGTGGCAAGTCACTCAGTTCAAGAGCAATTAGGGATGGGCAACTAATCTTGGTCTTGCCAGCATTGCCCATGTCCCATGAAAGAATAAAAAAGTAAAATAAAATCATACGCCAGTCAGTAAGTCCTTTCCAGGCATATCCCTGAAAGCTCAATAACCTAGCAAAATATTATGTCAGATTTTAACTGTCACATTGTCAGACTTTACACTTAGTCTATCTTCTACATCCAACTGGTGGAAAACGGATACATATGAGGAAAGCCATTCACCCTTGCCAAAATCACCCATTCTGCAACTTACTATCCAAGATCCATTTTTTAAATGATTCCAGGCTCCTTAAATGAGTTGGGTTCCTCTACCATACCAAGAAACCTGTGTAGCACACATAAAATTCAGCAACATATTACACGATGCAATTTTTTTCGGAGAGATGTTTATCTTGCTCTTATTTTGGTCCAAATTCATGTTTTTTGCAGCAATTTGAATTGATCCAATTTTAATTGTGATTTGGGACAGAATATTGAGCTCGTCGGATGGGCGCGCACCTGACCGAACGAGCGTAAAATGATGCACAATAACGTCCCAATGCCATCGCGCACTCGTGTGATATTTCAATCATGGGGTTCAGAGCCATGCCCACCATTAATTGGGCCCTTAAAAACCCAATTGACTTGAAATTTTCACCATTCAGTTGGTGGGCAGGCGAAAAGGCCAAGTGGCCTTAGCATTTTTGGCGAAACCTCATCTATGGGCGGGCTGAGATTTCGACCAGCGAGTTAAAAAAAAATTTTAAACTTTTAACACTCATACTTAGTGCGTCCCTGCTCATGTGACAGAGCCCCATGAGGGCACATGTTTTCATTATTTTTAAAATCTTTGTTTTTATTGTTAAAAATCTTCAGCTCCCTGAGGCAGCTCTGTTCCTCAGGGAGATTTTACCGTGTGCAGCCGTGCGCACACATGCGCTCACTTCCTCGCTCACGTTCCTCCCTCCCCCACCCTGGCAGCGCTGAGGGCTGCTGTGCGCAATTCAGGCTGGCTGTTAATTGGCCAGCCAGCGTGAAACCTACGCTGGGGCCCAATCCCAGGTGGTGGTCGGCTTCCCGACTACTTCCGAGCCTGGCCGCCGAGCCCGCCCAACCACCGGAAAATCCTGGCCTTGAAGTTCCATTGCATTGTAGGAATAATGCTATTAATTTTCATCCCTGGGATGAGTTTCACCCACATATTGTAAGTTTGAGAAATGGAGGTCATTGGCCCTTTCGAGATTTTTCTCATTCATTCTAATATTCAGAAAACCCTGCAGGGCCTGTCAATCCCCACGTCTCGTGTTCTAATATGTGAAGGTGAAGCTATGCACTGGGAGTGCAAGCTAATAAAATTGTCTTTTATAACTCACTTGCATCAGTAGTACTAGTGAGTTATTTGGTCTGACGTCACTTAGTACTTGGTCCTGTTGTGCCTCCTTTGTCTGCCTGATTCTGACAGTGATAAATCGCTGTGGTACCTATAGAGAACGGTGGCCGTGACCTTGTCTATACTGAAGCTTAGCTCAAAGTCTCTCATGAGACAGCATGTCACCCATGGATTCTATTGCAACTGCAATAATGACTTCACATGAGCAACAGTAACAGAAGATTTTGACCCTGTGCGGTCTATGTTTCTCTGTATGTTAATAATGACTTAGCAGGCTGATGATTCACCATCATTTGTAAGTTTTGCTCGTCTTCAGTCTTGGGACATTTTGACATATTATTTTAAACCTTTATCAGTTGAAAATGAGATGTTGTTTCATGGTGGTATTGTGCCATATAACCATGTATCATTTTGCTACTAAGGGGGTGTTTGTTTTCAGATGATCTGTTCTTCAAAGCAAAACGCCTGAATGCCATCACTCTTTCAGGGACCCTTTCCAATTGGTATGTGCCTGTTAGATGTAAGTTGCAGCTGAGAAGCATCCAGCATTTCAATATATTTAGCATCAATATAGTGTGTGAAGTCTGGAACGCAACATACTGCTTGGCTCTGAATCCCACAGGTCGGAGTTTCCCTGTGGGCTTCTGAATCCCCGCCATTAGATTTAAATGGAGCTCAGGAGTCCAGAGGGCATGGGAAACAGTCACTCAATGTAATTTTCTCTGGAGCAGCCATTAATGGCCAGGTGGCGAGCTCTAGAATCTGGGGAACCAATGAGAGGTCTTCCAGCTTGAAAGCAGCAGCAGGAAGCCATAGTAAGTAAGTGAGGGAGAGGACATTTCACAATGAAGGCGCCACCCTCTCCAATATTTTCAGATTTTAAATTATGAAAGGCCTTTGCAGCCAGGCCAACGTTCCACAGGGAGGCCTGCAGTTGATGCTGTACCCAGTCAGGTGGGAGTGATCTCTGAGCCTACCTGGAGTACTCTGCCACCTGGGGCAGAATTTTGCCCTTGGCATGCTGGGTCGGTGGGGGTGGGCGGGGGGTGGGCGAGAAGCTGACTGTTGCCTGCGATCGGACCCAGAAGGCAATTTCATGTCGGCGGACTGATTAAGGCCCGCCCGGTGTGAAATGTGAGCGGTAGTGCTCAGCAATGCCTGTGCGGGCAGGGGAGGGGAGGAGTGCCAGCCAGGTGAGCATGACCTTCGTGCATACGCGTGAGTGCGCACTTCATAATCTCCCTGAAGCAGAGAGCTGCCTCAGGGAGATGAAGATATACAAAGAAAATAACTTTAAAAAATAAAAATGTAATGAAACATGTCCCCACATGTGACTCTGCCACATGAGCAGGGACATGTTATTAATGAAACTTAAAGCTTTTATTTTATGTTTATTTGCTTTTGGAAACCTCATCCCACTCGTGGATGGGATTTCCAAAAAAGTGTAAAGGCTGCTTGGCATTTTCGCCTGCCCACCAACCGGCGGTGAAAAATTTATTCTAATTAACTTTTTAATGGTCTTAATAGACATTTTAATTGTTGGCAGGTGCACTGCTGACTCCAGCGCATGACCGCTGACCAAAATATCACGCTAGTGCACAATGATGTCGGGGCGCTCACCTGACATCATCGAATGTCATTTTATTCTCGGTTAGGTTCAGCGCTTGCCTACCCGCCGAGTGAAATTTTTTACCCCTGGCCTGCCACCTGGAGCTCACCTCCAGGCAGCTACATCACACTCTGGGAACCTGGAGGCCTCCTGGAAAATCACATGCTCAAAGTCACTGTGGCCTTAAACTTCTTTGCTTCCAGCACCTTCCTAATATCAGTTACAGATCTTGGTGACATCTTGCAAATGGCAGCAAGGCTTCATCGATTGCATCCAATGTAGCCATCAAGGCACCTAGCTACTGGCCATGAGATCCATCAATATGAAGGGCTTCAGCCAATCTACGACCAAAACAAGAACTTCCACCGTGTGTGCTCTCACTCTCCTGGCAGCTGCTATGATTCCTTCATTCTTTGCCGCAGACCTTTGCTCTAACTCCTCTCCCTCAAACTCCTAGGCGGATTCTAGGGGACAAGAGATACCCCATGAACAATGGTTACTCAACTCTCTATGAAAGTCTGAGACAGTGGCACTCAGGCATTATAAACTAAACCATCTGCTCAGCAAAACAACCGCTGAACAGGCAATCAGGCTCAAAGATGCGGTTCCAGTGCATGGGCTGGTTGGGTGGCACACTCCAACACCCTCCTGCAGGGGTCTCACGTATTGCAGTGGTCTGCTGCAGACTCTATAACATAGTCCTCCAGAGGGGTGTGGATGTTGAAAATGATAAGGCCCTGATAGGACACAGTCACTCGAGGAAGAGGTGGCACAAGGGCAAGATGCAGTTCGCCAAGATGCCCTGGCTGCACAGGCTGGTGGCCAGACATGATCCAGGGCTCAAAGGTCCTGTCAGGATACCATGAATGTCAGGGATCATCTGATTCAGACTCGTTTCCTGTGAGTGACTTTGTCCCAAGCTGAACGGCGTTGTGTGGAATCCACTTTGAGATCCCTGTGCTAATATTTCCAGCCTGAAACCTGTAAATTCTTAGCACCAATGAAGGATACACATCTGCTTAGATATTTCATACATGGACCTTTGCTCTCCTTCACCAATTTATCCCTATTTTCTTGTTCCACAATTCATAAAAGGAGGCTCACACATCTGGCTTACGTGTCAATTAATTACATGGTGCTCATAAAAGAAAACTGTGCACCATTACAGGCGAAAGACACCCCAGTGACACCCCACCTCACTGCCCTGCCTGATACGGTTGCCTCTGTGCTTGCCCACTTCTACACATCGCTCCCCTAATGGCCTCGGAGGAGGTGGCGGCCTGTGGCTGAGATGCACATAGCAGGTTGTCCTCATTGTGGAGGTGCTGGCGGGGGGAGGGGGGGTGGATTTTCCAGAGACTGTTGCACCTGCATCATTGCAGGGGTTGCCTCCCTCACTGGGCCCTGCTGCACAGATGTTCCCACTGTCAGAGGATCCAAGAGGCCTGAAGATAATGAAGGTGCCCTGCCTCGGTGATATCCTGAGCCCTTGGTTGCTGCTCCAGATGCCTGGAATCATGCTACATAGCGCGGTATGCATCCTGTGTACATCAGTGTACAGTTCCTGCATGCACTCCAAGTGTTGCTGCAGAAGGTGGTCTATGAGGTTGGCCACTCTCTCAATAAAGGAGCTCATGCGCTTAAAGCTCTGAGCCACTATGGTGCACATGGGCTATTGGACCGGATGGTCTGCATTCTAGGGTCTTTAAAGAAGTAGCTGGAGAGATCATGGATGCAATGGTTGTAATCTTCCACAATTCCCTAAATTCTGGAAAGGCCCCAGTGCATTGGAAAATCACACATGTAATGAATCAATGCAAGAAAGGGGAGAAACAGAAAGGAGGGAACTATAGGCAAGTTAGCCTAACATCTGTCGTTGGGAAAATGCTAGAATCTATCATTAATGTGATTTTTGAAGGACATTTAGAAAACCATTATACAATCAGGCACAGTCCTCATGGTATTGTAAAAGGGAAATTTTGTTTGACAAATTTATTAGAGTTCTTTGATGGTGCAATAAGTAATTTCCAAAAGGCATTTGATAAAGTGCATGGGAACACCACCACCTGCACATTCCTCTCCAATCCATTCACCATCCTTACATGGAAATATATCACCATTCCTTCATTGTCACTGGGTCAAAATCTTGGAACTCCGCACCGCACCGCCCCCCCCCCCCCCGCCCCCACCCCCACCAGCAGCACTGTGGGTGTACCTACACCACATGGATTGCAGTGGTTCAAGAAGGCAGCTCACCACCACCTTCTCAAGGACAATTAGAGATTGGCAAAAAATGCTGGCCTGGCCAGTGACGCCCACATCCCATGAACAAATTTTAAAAAATCAAAGGTTACTGCACATGATAAGAGCTCATGGTGTTGGGGATAATGTATCAGCATCAATTGAGGATTAGCTAACTAACAGGAAACAGAGAGTCGGGAAAAATGATCATTTTCAGGTTGGCAAACTGTAACTAGTGGACTGTCACAGGGATCAGTGCTGGGGCCTCAATTATTATTGTGATCTATATTAATGACTTGGATAAATAGACCGATTATATTGTAGCCAAGTTTGCTAACAATACACAGATAGATGGGATAGCAAGTTGTGAGAAGGATACAAAGAGTCTGCAAAGGAATTTAGACAGGTTAAGTGAATGGGCAAAAAATTGGCAGATGGAGTAGAATGGAGGAAAATGTGAGGTTGTTCACTTTGGCAAGAAGAATAGAAAAGCAGAATATTAATTAAATAGAGAGAGACTGTCAGATGCTGCATTGCAGAGTGATCTGGGAGTGCACATACATGAATCAAAAAAGTTTGTATGCAGGCACAGCAATAATTAGGAAGGCAAATAGAATGTTGGCCTTTATTACAAGGGGAATGGAATATAAACGTAGGGATGTCTAACTACAGTACAGGGCACTGATGAAATTGCACCTGGAGTGTGGTGTACAGTTTTGGCCTTCTTACTTAAGGAGGAATATATTTGCATTGGAAGCAGCTCAGAGAAGATGTGTGAGGCTGACTCCTGGGATGAAGGGGCTGTCTTATAAGGAAAGGCTGAGCAAGTTGGGCCTAGACTCATTGGAGTTTAGAAGAATAAGAGGTCATCTTATTGAAACATATAAGAGTAATGGGGGCTTGGCAGCATAGATGCTGAGAAGAAGTTTATCTTTTGGGGGAATCCAGAACACAGGGAGTTTAAAAATAAGGGGTCCCACATTTAAGATGGAGATGAGGAGGATATTCTTATCTCAGAGGGTCATTAATGTTTGGAATTGTCTTCCACAGAAAGCAATGGGGGCTGGTTCATTGAATATATTCAAGGGTGAGTTAGACAGATTTTTGATTTACAAGGGAGTCAATTGTTATGAGAAGCAGTCAGAAAGGTGGAGTTAAAGCCATGATGAGGGCAGCCATGATCTTATTGATTAGCAGAGCATGCTCGATGAGATAAATGGCCTACTCCAGCTCATATTTCCAATGATTTTATGATAGTTTATTCTCTGCCCATGACCTGGCATTGACTCAGGGGACTGTGACATGTGGGAGCACATCTGTCACTTCTGTTCTAGGTACAGCCTTCTTTACTGGGTCCAGCTGAGCATAGCTATGCCTGTCTTCCCTCCTGTGAGGGCGACTGCCTACCGCTGCATCTGTCTCTGTCACCTCTTCAGACTCTTATGATATATTCTTCATCCAGTTCAACCCTATCTAGCCGCGCACAAGGGCCCACTGAGGTGACTGTTACTGTGCTGGTGGTGGGTGTGCTTGGTGTGTCAGTGCTTCTTCTAAGCTTTGCTGCTGCTGTGCTTAGCCCGGTGATATTGAGGGAGATGGTCTCATCGCATCTATGTCTGCACCTGTGGGAGATACAAGAAGAGATCATGAGAACTAGCATTGGAGAGCAGAAGCCTCTGCATGTGCTGAGGCTTCCTAATGTAAGTCAGTGTTCAGTATGCTGATGGACAGGTGGAGTGCAATACGTCCCATTGTCTCACTGTAGTGAAACCTGGGCTGTGTGTCAGCAATTGTAAGCATGCTAGAGAAATTCCATTAGCAACGCTTCTGCTGCATCCTCTGTATTCAGTGGGAGGACCGTCAAACAAACTCTCGTGTCCTTCTTAAAGCTCCACAAGCAGTCAGGCAAAACTCCTGAAAAATCAACTTCGATGGGCTGGGTACTGTGCTCAGATGGCTGAGAAGAGTCTGCCCCACCAGGAACTGTTTTCTCAACTCTCAAATGGCCAACGTTCCACAGGAGAACAAAGGAAACACGTCAAAGACAGTCTGAAGCATAGCAGCATTGACATTAATGATTGTTTGGGGCTTGCTATCAATCATTAAAAATGGCGACAACTTGTCCATCAAGGTACATCACGCTTTGAGTCACATCATCTTTATGAGGCAACCCAGTAGCAACGATGGAAAGAAAAGAAAGCAAATCCTGCACTCTGGATCTCATTACCTCATGGGACATCCTGCCACATGTGCCCAAAGATCTGTAGGTAATTGTCCTGTTCAGTCACATTAAGACCCATGGTAGAAACCTGAGACCTTGAGTAGACCTCATCCTTGGACCGAGGAACAGCTTTTGACAACTCCTGAATCACTGTCTTCACTTTGGATGCCCATTTCTCTGTGCTCCACTTCTATATGGTCAATGATCCTGGTGGTGTCAATGGCTCCTTGCTCCATGGGTACGATCACATGAAGGTAGGGATCACTCCCACCAGCCTGGGCCCTCTCCCAGGCATTATATATGCATTTCTTCTGAAAGGGCAAAAGAGAGTGAGAGGAGGCACTGCTGCCCTCTATGGTCAACACCTGCTGCTCCAATTAATGAATTCATGAATTCTAATGAGAAGCTGCATGTTTCAGTGCTGGCAGGTCCTCAGCAGCACCATGGCTTTGAGTCATTCTGAAGGTTGAGTAAGGGCCCTGGGCACACTCTCCTCCCATGTTTAGGAGCAGCCTGTGCCCTGAGGCTGCTCAGCTGGTGTTTCTGTTGGAGGGTGAATGCACAGAGGCTAGTTTTGTGGCTCAGGGGTTGCACTCACCTTGCCAGGGAGTATCAGGTCATTAAACCTCTTCCAACACTGGATCCATTTTCGTGCCTCATGCTTCTTCTGCTGACTGTCTATCTCCATCCAGACCTGCTTCGTCTGGGTGGGTGACCTCTATTTGTCACCCTCAGCAAAGAGGCTTCCACCCCTTCTCTTACAGGCTCGAGGAGAACCTCCTGGTCCATATGAGAGAATCGAGGGGCTGCACCCTTCACTAGGTTCCAGGCCTCTGGCTCTCAGGCATTCTTTGCTTCCATGAACCTATGACATTCAAGACTGAAGGTACAGCACTCAGAGAGCAGCCACAGTAATGGCTGCCCTCGTCTGTCTAAATCGGGCCAGCACTTGAGCAGTCCTGCCTCTGTTCCTGCCCCTTTGGCTGTGTTAATTTTCCGCCAAACCCGTCTCCAGGCCATGAAACCTAGGGTTGGGTGGGGGGCAGGTTTGGAACCCAGAAACAGTCCCATCTTCCATTATTCGCCCCCAGGAGGAAAATCCTGGCCCCATTGTCTGGCATTCCCACATCCTGGACTTTATAAACCCTTATATTAGATCTTGGAAATTTAAGTTACTATGATTAAAAATGGCAATGAAAACATTATAGGAAGCATTTTGAGGAATTTAATACTTTGCCATTATAAAATAACAACCACTGTGTGCTCCACTGTGACATGTTTAACACTAGAAAGATTCATCACAATAGTACATGCAGGAGTAACAAGTACTGAAGATACTTTTAGCTCTTTCAACGAAACATGCACCCATGTACCAAATTTAATCCATAATTACTAGTAAATAAAAAATCATATGTTGTGATTGACAATTACCCTCATATATTTGAGTTTAGGCAACAATACCTGCCTTTAGGAGAGATTGCGTTCTTTGAAATAGCCAGAGGATGTGAAGAACAGATCAAGAGTGATCAGTTTCCTCTTCACCTACTTTTATATTGGCTTAAGTGACATCTTAATGTCATTGGCTTCTGGCCCATCAGTCTTACACAATAGGCAGGAACCCCAAAGCAAATTTATAGGGTGCACTGAAATAAGAGCAAAATATTGTGGAAGCTGATGTAGCTGTAGATCTCCCATCCATCAGCATTGTTTTTTCTCTCCTCCCCCTTTTCCCCTTATTCCACAACCATTGTCAAAATGCTTGTTTGTCTTTCAGTTTTCCATTCTGACCAACAGCAATATCATAAGCGTTAAACTGTGTTTGCTCTGTACAGATGCTGACAGATTTGTCATGCACTGCAACATTTTCCATTTTTATTACAAAGTGGGATATTGGAATCAGGATGGTAGTATCACAACCAAGAGCAGAATACTGTCCCATTTAGAGCAGAGGCAACATTCTGAATAAGGAAATAGCTTGTAATAGAAATCAAGCCAACCTTCCTGTCAGCATTAACATCTACTATCAGACACACACAGACACAGACACACACACACACACACACAAAAACACACACACAAGCATATTGTATTCCTTCAACAACATTTCTTGATCACTGTTCAGAGACCACGTGAAAAAATGTTGACTAAAAAGAAGCAAAAGATAAATCTGCATTTGCCCATGTCTATACATAGTGCTTACGCACCCACACACAGTGGTTTTCTGAACTTTCTCAGTCAGCCTTTATCAAAGGAAAAAGGGAGAAAACCATCAGCTGTGTGTGAACTCAGTGGGGGCAGATGCAGGAAATGGCAAATTGGTTCAGGTCTCTTCACAAATGCCTGGGCCAATTCTTAGGTCCAGCAAAGTTCAATAGATGTCAGATTTAGCCAAATTATCACATGAGTTCCATGTCCTTTTGAAATACTGAATGGGGTATATTTATGTTTGAAATTAGGCCAGCCTGTTTAGATGGAGAAGAGAAATGAGTAACTGATGTGACTCGAGAAAACTAGAGAAATAATGGAGAACATTAGTACTTCTACATTTGAGCTAAATGAATTTTAAAGGTTGTGCAACCACCTACATTTATTTAGTGCTTTTAACATAGCAATACACACCAAAGTACGGAAGAGTTCCTGCAGAATTCTCAGGCCACCTCCAGGATGCTGTATCGTAGGCAAGTGAACATTATGAACAATGCTTATCCAATCCAACTGTGGAAAGAACAAATTGAAGCCCTGACAATGAAGGCATAGAAAGGCCTGCTGCACTCACGAGGCCCATCAGACTATTGTGGGCAGCATAAAGGAAGAGCGAAGTGGACTGAACCATTCAACATTGGGTCCAGGACACCTGGGAAACAATGAGATGGGAGGTCAACTGTGTCCATGACCCACTGTTCTTGGAGGGATAAATGTCAAATTTGAAAAAAATGTCCACACTAAGCAATGAGGATCATTGTCAGTGGTGTTACAGTATTAAGTATGATTATGATTGACCATTATCGCACATTGCTACAAATGCCTATCCTGGGGTCATTGATGTCAACCGTTTTTGTATGAATAGTTTCACATGAGCATTGTTAACTTAAACATAGTCAGTACCTTGCTGGAAGTTAAAAGGAAAAACAAAATAATGAGGACATTTCTGAACTACTACAACAAACTTGGAAGTACAGCTCTTCTTATTAGCAGCTGAGAAACATTTGTTCCCTAGCCACTCTGGGACATAAACAGGATGATTGCACAAATTTTACTTTTCCATCTTCAGCTAGCAAGATATTTTACATTTCATTCTACTGGACTAGAAATATAGAAAAATATATTTTTATTTCTCAGATGTAAATGTGTTAACGGTAGCACAGATTTAATTCAACTAGTCACATTATACCTAAGTGTCAACCAAGGTTTGATACTGCATCTGTAATGGGCTACTAATGCTTGTTGCTACCTCATTCATTGGCAGAGTAGGAGTCAACTGCACAGAACTGGAACATACAGCCAATGAAGGAGCCTCTGAGTTGATACATCCAAATAGATGGCCTGAAGGAGGAATCTTCCTCATGTTTTTGAAATGTAAATTATTTTCTCCATAAACCTGTGTATGTTTTCCATGTTAGGGATGTATTGACTCAACAATTAGATTCAGATAAGGTGATGACCCTTATGTGGAAACTTTGGATGTCATTGTGATTGAAAACAAATGTTCTTATCATTTTTGTCCCTCTGCTATGAGAACAGAGGGGACAGGATGAAACAGGACTTACTGTTTACCCCCTCCTTTCCTTAAAGCATTTGCTGTCCATTGGTGCTGGACTCCATGGATGGTGGGCGCCCTCAGGTATCTTGACAAGTGACCTTTCTTCACATGAGAGCCGAAACCGGAAATGTTAGCAGGTTATACAATCAAGTGAGGGACATCATAATCTTCATCCATGACCACACCCCGACATGATCCAGCAGGAAGTCCTAGATAGTCAACATGAGAGGGAAACCTGGCAGATTTTCTCCTCCGTGGTCCAGGGATCTGATGTCTTTACCACCCCAGTTGAGAACAGCTAATTTTGTGCAGTGCTGGAATCAAATAGGAACTTCCTGGTTTAAATACACACTGGCTTTGTTAACTGAGCTATTGACTGATTAGATAAAAACAAAAAACTGCGGATGCTGAAAATCCAAAACAAAAACAGAATTACCTTGAAAAACTCAGCAGGTCTGGCAGCATTGGCGGAGGAGAAAAGAGTTGACATTTCGAGTCCTCATGACCCTTCAACAGAACTGAGTGAATCTTAGGAAAGGGGTGAAATATAAGCTGGTTTAAGGTGGCGGGGGTGGGGGGGGGGGGGTGGTAGAAGTGGGGGGTGGGGGGGGTGGTGTGGTTGTAGGGACAAGCAAGCAGTGATAGGACCAGATAATCAAAAGATATAAATCTTTTATGCCCTCCTAGCCTTTCCACCCCACCCCCACTAGAGCTATACCTTGGGTGCCCTACCATCCATTCTTAATTAGCACATTCGTTTAGATAATTTCACTACCTTCAACACCTTTGTGTTCTTTTGTTCTTTTGTCTGTGACATTTTTTGATTATCTGCTCCTATCATTCCTTGCTTGTCCCTACAACCACACTGCCGCCCCCTCCCCCCCCACTTCTCTCCGCCCCCCTACCTTAAACCAGCTTATATTTCACCCCTTTCCTAAGATTCACTTAGTTCTGTTGGAGGGTCATGAGGACTCGAAACGTCAACTCTTTTCTTCTCCGCCGATGCTGCCAGACCTGCTGAGTTTTTCCAGGTAATTCTGTTTTTGCTTTATTGACTGATTAGAGTGGAGATTTCTTTCACACATTACAATCAGAACAATTAAGCCAACACAGCACCATTCTTCTCATGCATAGTACACTATTAGCTAAAACACCTCAATCTTGGTCCATTCCACTCCTAAACTTTTTCAAAGGCACCTCATCTAGAGATTTCAAGAGTTCCACAACTACATCATATGCAAAAACAGAATTACCTGGAAAAACTCAGCAGGTCTGGCAGCATCGGCTTCTCCGCCGATGCTGCCAGACCTGCTGAGTTTTTCCAGGTAATTCTGTTTTTGTTTTGGATTTCCAGCATCCGCAGTTTTTTTGTTTTTACATCATATGCAAGTTCTCTGTTTCCATGGGTCTGCCATGATGACACATTTTAAAATGAATACTCCATATTGCCTTTCTCTTTGCTCTATTATTTCAATGTTCATTTGGTCGGCTCCCCCCCTTGCACCCTCCGTAAACTTGAGCTCATCAAAAACTCTGCTGCTCGTATCCCAACTTGCACCAAGTCCTATTCACCCACGACACCTGTGCGTGTTGATCTACATTGGCTCCCAGGCTGGATATGCCTTGATTTTAAAATTTTCCTCCTTGTTTGCGAATCCCTCCATGACCTTATCCCTCCCTTTCCCTGTATCCTCTTCCAGCTTTACATCCTGCAGAGATCCCTGTGTTCCTCTCAGCCTGGCTTCTTGCACCTCCTCGATTTTCATAACTCCACTATTTTAGGCCCTGCTTTCAGCTGCTTAGGCCCTAAACTCTGCAATTCCCACTTCAAAACTCTCTACATCTCTACACCTGCCTTCCTTTAAGATAATCCTGAATCTTTGACCACGCTTTTGGTCCCCAGTTCAGATATCTCCTTATGTGTCTTGATGTTGAATTATTTTTGAAAATAGTCCTGTGAAATGCCTTGAAAGGCTTTGCGATATTAAAAACACGTTATACATGCAAGTTGGCATTCCTGTTACTGTACATTTTACTCTGTCCCTCTTATTTTGCTCCATCCTCTCCTTTTTACTTAATTTTCCGTTTGCTTCTGTTAGTTTTATCTTTCATTGTTATTTCAAGTGAATTTTCTTCTGTTAGCTCTTTTCTAACTAGCTGCTATTCTATTGATATTGTTCTTTACTGAAACAGAGGCATGTGTATTGGGACTTCCAGATAACAGCCTTGCAAGACAACTGGACGTTGTGTGGATCTCTGGGTGGGTGTGGCATGTGGGGAGAGCAGGGGGAATGGGATAACATTGCATTTGGGCTGAGGAAAGTGTGAAAGAGCGATTAGGCCCCTGGTCTGTGCTGCCTGAGCTGATTTTCACTGGAGTGCCGTAGGATTGTGACAAGTGGCCTTGCTACCACTGGGCCAGGAGAGCACAAACACGGCAAAAATGCTTTCTAAAAAAAAACGAGGTGGAAATAGCAATAAAGAAAGATTTGCATTCATATAGCACCTTTCACAGCTACAGGATGTCCCGAATCACTTCATATTCAATGAAAAAATTTTGAAGGGTAGTTTCTGTTGTAATGTCAGAAACATGGCAACCAATTTGCGCATATCAGCATCCCACAAAAGCAATGTAAGAGTTATTGAATAATTTGTGCTCAGGAGCTGGTTGAAGGATCAATGTTGGCCAGCACACCAGGGAGAATTCCCCTGCACTTCTTCACAAAAAGGACCATGGATCTTTTAAATCCATCTTAGATGGCAGAGGAGCCTTGGTTTGACATCTCACCTAAAAGTTACCACTTCCAAAGTGCCAGCTTAGATTTTGTGCTCAGATCTCTGGAATGGGATTTGAACCCACAGTTTGCTGGTTCAGAACCCAACAGAGCTACCACTGAGTCAAAGCTAACATTGATAGCTTTTTGATCAAAAATGAACCATCTGTAATTTATAAATTGCCCTGTTACTGGATATCTTGGCTTATTGATCACTCCAGTGTATGTCTCATTATCTAGATGAAAACAAATACTAATAAGGATATGTTTGTACCAACATAAAAAATCAGTCGTCAGTTTTATGGACCATTTATCCAAGAATGTTTTATTCCATTCCACTATCCTCCCAGCTCTGCTTCTGATAGTGCTATTTGATGCTTGACCACATCTCTACGAGCACTGGTGATTCCCCCAGTATCTCACCAAGTGACCGTCCTTAATTTATAAGCCTACACAGCAAGCTATGCAACTGTGATGGCCTTACAACTGTCTGAGATCCTGCCTTCATCTTTTGTCCACTGGAATGCGATGCTGCGTAGGAGACTTGATTGATTTTTCCTTCTTCACCTAGGGATATTGAAGCCAGTTATAATGTTCTAATGGTTACCTCACTTGGGATCAAATAACTCAACAGAGATCAGTAATCAAATTGGAGATCTTCTGGTGCTTCAACAGATATTAGGTGGGTGTACTTCTCCACGGAGCCATTAGAGGCTGTAATTCAGTGCCATTCTCCACCCGTAGCTCTCATGGAGTCAGTATTAACAAATGTGAGTTTACCAACATCTACTCTGCTGACAGCAGAAGAAACTCTTCTGTTGGGTCTCCCTGTCTGCTCTGCTCCACTGTTGATCTTCTAAACACATTGAGATGGTTCAGTAGGTCATGTTTCTACATTGATGTAGAAAGATGGATTGGGCAGACTCATTTTTACAAGGCTGCCACTGGGATGTCTTCTAAATTTGACAAATCCTCTACCTTATCCTTTGACTTTGTTCTCCCACAGGTGAACCAGAAGTTGATTCAGAAAATTGCGAGTGAATCATCTGTTTGGGATAAAGCATGTGAGTCATTTGAGACATGATATTTAGTAAGTGTCGCATGTTTGGAAGGGACAGATGACTTTAGACCTATGGTACCCAAAGCTCTCCACCACTGGAGTTTTTCTCGTGTCATGTCTGGGTCTGTTATACATAGCGATTGATTGCTATGATTAGTCAACAGCTTGCATTATTGTTGCATCATATGGCTGTTAAGATGGTAGAAGGCCACACTAGGATCTCCTCCAGAGATCCCCAGCATCACAGATGCCAGCCTTCAGCCAATTTGATTCACTCCATGCGACATCAAGAAATGGCTGAAGGTACTGGATACCACAAAGGCAATGGGCCCTGACAATATCCCGCCAATAATACTGAAGACTTGTGCTCCAGAACTTGCCGTGCCCCTAGCCAAGCTGTTCCAGTACAGCTACAACATTGGCATCTATCCAGCTATGTGGAAAATTGCACAGGTATGTCCTGTACAGAAAAAGCAGGACAAATCTAACCCAGCCAATTACCGCCCCATCAGTCTACTCTCAATCAACAGTAAAGTAATGGAAGGGGTCATCAACTGTGCTGTCAAGAGGCACTTGCTTAGCAATAATCTGCTCACTTATGCCCAGTTTGTTTTCCGCCAGAGCCACCCAGCTCCTGACCTCATTACATCCTTGGTTCAAACATGGACAAAAGAGCTGAATTTCCGAGGTGAAGATAGAGTGACTGTCCTTGACATCAAGGCACATTTGACAGGAGCCCAAGCAAAACTGGAGTCAATGGGAATCAAGGGAAAACTCTTTGCTGGTTGGAGTCATGCCTAGCACAAAGGAAGATGGTTGTGGTTGTTGGAGGTCAGTCATCTCAGCTCCAGGACATCACTGCAGGAATTCCTCAGGGTAGTGTCCTCAGCCCAACCATCTTCAGCTGTTTCATCAATGACCTTCTTTCCATCATTAGGTCAGAAGTGGGAATGTTCGCTGATGATTGCACAATGTTCAGCACCATTCACAACTCCTCAGATACTGAAGCAGTCCATGTCCAAATGCAGTAAGACTTGGACAATATCCAGGCTTGGGCTGACAAGTGGCAATTAACATTCGTGCCACACAAGTACCAGGCAATGACCATCTCAAGAAAAATTAATCTAACCATCGCCCCTTGACATTCAATGATATTACCATCACTGAATCCCCCACTATCAACATCCCGGGGGTTACCATTGACCAGAAACTGAACTGGGCTAGCCGTATAAATACTGTGGCTACAAAAGCAGGTCAGAGGCTAGGAATCCTGTGATGAGTAACTCACCTGCTTACTCCCCAAAGCCTGCCCACCATCTACAAGGCACAAGTTAGAAATGTGATGGAATACTCTCCACTTGCCTGGATGAGTGCAGCTCCCACAACACTCAAGAAGCTTGACACCATCCAGGACAAAGCAGCCTGCTTGATTGGCGCCCCATCCACAAACATTCACTCCCACCACCGCCGAAGCACAGTCGCAGCAGTGTGTACCATCTACAACATGCACTGCAGGAACTCACCAAGGTTCCTTCGACAGCACCTTCCAAACCAACAACCACTACCATTTAGAAGGTCAAGGGCAGCAGATAGATGGGAACACCTGGAAGTTCCCCTCCAATTCACTCACCATCCTGACATGGAAATATATTGCTGTTCCTTCATTGTTGCTGGATCATAATCCTGGAACTCCCTTCCTAACAGCACTGTGGGTGTACCTACACCACAGGGACTGCAGCGGTTCAAGAAGGCATCTCACCACTACCTTATCAGGGGCAACTAGGGATGGGCAATAAATGCTGGCCCAGACAGTGAAGCCCATATCCTGTGAATGAATAAAAAAAGGCAAACCAGATGGATTGTAGTCTTTTTTTCTGTCTAGCAGAAAATCAGTCTCCAAGAGGTCGACATGACAGTGAAGATACAGGATGGTGTATGATGTGGGAAAGTGGGCTTGGCATCATGCACATAGGATTCTCAAACAAAAAGTTGCCGAAGTCTACAGAGGTCAAAGTGGCACTTGGAAGCAGCACACACATCTGCTGACAGGATTGCAGATGACTTTTTAGGTGTTCTTATTTAAGATGTGGTAGGCTGCTAAGGAAACTGGCTCCCAATGCGTAGCTCTCAGTAAATAAAATCACATTCACAGCAGATGGACTTAGTGAATCTGGGACATTTTCTTTGGTTGTTGTCTATATGGTCCCCATGAACCAGTAGCTGGGTGGTGCTAGCACTTCACTAAACCAGGAAAGCAACAATATTGCTATGTGTGGATGTGTAGAAAAGAAGAAGCAAAATCTTCATGTGCTCACTGAGAGCATTCTCGTAAAAAGTCGAGGGCAGTGGCAGGGTTGTCATTGGTGGGTGGATGGTGTCGAGACATTTTAGACTGACATGGAAGCTGTGCAAGGCTGCAAGCCATATGGGCTGGGCTATTTTACATCCAGGATTATTCTGATGTTATGTATATGCAAATCAGTCACTGGCAAGAAATTCATCTCCTAGATGAAAATATCAGAGCTCAAAATAGACAGGGCATAAGCTATAGGATTGGAATAGAACTAATTTAGGCAATCTTCAATTAATTCAGCAACAAGGTGGTTAATTTAGTACTTTAATTGGACGATAGCTTAGGAACAGCTTGTTTTTAGTTTTGTAGATGCACCTTTTTTGATTTTGTTTATTAAACCGTTATGGCAGGAAATGGTGGGTCATATTCCATGACACCAATGTAGCATTAAATGCTTGTGGGTATTCTTGAGGTGTATGGATTGCATTGCTCATGATAAAAAATGTTGAGACTTTAATAATGACTGGCAAACTTTTCAACAAACGTTTACTAGCCCCAATCAGCAATGGCTCAGTGATAATTTACAGCTCGTTTTGAGTTTAGCAAGGCCTGTGAGAACTCACTGCTGTAATGATCCTGTCTCCCTGTCTGTAATTGATGCTGATAAGTAACAGCCCCAGTGTTTTACTTACAGAATAAAGTGCCAGGCCAATACGTTGAAATAAAAGTCAGCTTTGGACTAGAGAATTATAACTGCTAGAATAGATAAATTTTTTTTTATATTTAACTGTATACTTACAACAGAACTTTTAATTTATACTTTCATAGGATATGGACATCACTGTTTAGGTCAGCATTTGTTGTTTTTAGACTCTGATAACAGAATCCAAATTTTAATGGCAGTTTGACCTTTTCAGTATCGTAAGGAGATATCAACTACATGATTGTTTTAGAGGAAAAAAAGATGTATTAATGGTTTAGCAACAGAAGATGCAGCTGATGAGCACCAAACAGAAAGTAACCCATTTTGCAAAATGCAGTGCATTTTACTGTGACATGATTGACAGAGCACTTTAGCAAGGCAGAATTTAGTTACTTATGAATTTATAAATGTGTTTTGTTATATTTAGAATTCAAACAAATAAGTTGCCTTTAAAAAGGGAATTCACTTCTAGTGGAAACACTGTCCCTTCTCAGTAATTTCATTATTAGTTACAGAAGAAAATAATTGCTGGAAATATAAACTCTACTGTCAGCAATGGGAACACTTTAGTTGGTCTCCCCCTCTGTGAACTTTTTCCAGGGATTCTGAGCATCCTTATGCACTCAGAGCAAAGGGAGATGTTGTTGGGCCATTATTTCAGACTAACCTGGAAGCTGTGCAAGGCTGCTGTACCCTTAGAAGCCACATCACTGGTTGGGCTCTTTTGCTAAAACATCAGAGAATATTTTGATGTTATGTTCATGACTTTCTTCTCTTAAAAAGGTGGATTTCTTAGAATAGACAGAATACCCCTAGGTTTCAGATCTCTTTTGAGTAACTACAAGTTTGCTATCAAGCAAAGAACTTGCATTTGTCAAAGTGTAGTGTTTGCAGCTTTTCTTTTAAGAAGTTCAACACTTGGAGAATAAAATATGTTGGGAAATCCTAATTAAGATAGATGTTTATGTATGGTATTTATAATGATTTTATCTTAGAAAGTGTGATCATCTGTTACTGAGTGATGGGGCCGGAGTGCTGCACACTTCAAGGATCTGCAGAATGTCTAACAATCTTTCAGCTATTCCTAGACATTTATTGCAAATGCCAGACGCACCAGTGGAAATAAAGCATGTTTACAGTTCCTTTTGAACCATGAAATCTATGCTGCTCTGTCCAAATAATTGACTTAAAAACAACTTAATTACAGAATTTATAGGAAACAAAAATGTCAAATTTCCATTTTTGGTAAAGAACAAGCCTCCATTTCATTTTTCAGTGATGGATATGCTCATGTTTCTTATATGGCAAATTGATGGTAGTTTGTACAGCAGACTTCCAATACACTGTGAAATGAAGGTATTTTCAGAAGAAACAAAACAAATACCAATCACTTAAATGTTTAACTCATTGACTATATACTTCTATGGACACTTGAATCTTTCAAAGCTGCATTTTTAAAAAATCCCCTTCCTTTTTGTGCTAAGTTCCTCTCCCCCACGGAAACCATTGAATCCTTAATAGGTTATGGTTTCTTGAACAAATGATCCTTTTGAGTATCTCATGCAAGTTGCTACAGTTCATGTATGAACCTCCACAGTTTTAACGACTTATTTGACCAATCAAGAGATCAAAGTGAAGCCCAACCTGTCCTCATCTACCATCCATACAAATGTAGCTGAAATGAGGATAGCGAGGCAACACCAGAGCAGGAGCCCCAGCTAATTTTCCTTTCATAACCTAAGAATGTTAGAGCCAAGTGGATTGACCATACCACCGCTCTGGCTGAGTTCAGCTAGCTCAGAACAGACTGGGTGTGAATTAAGGATCTTTCTGACCTGTACAGTTTAATAATTCCCCATCTTCTCCAAACGCCCCAATATCCCGCTGGGTCAAAATTCTGGGACTCCCTCCCTAACAGCACTGTGGTTGTACCTACACAACATGGACTGCAGTGGTTCAAGAAGGCAGCACACCACCACCTTCTCAAGGGCAATTAGTGATGGGCAATAAATGCTGGCCTAGCCAGTAACACCCACATCCAATGAATGAATAAAAAAAACCTTAACCAGCTGAGCAATTAGAAGAGCTGGAGCTCCATGTTTCTGTACAGCAGTTCCCACAAGCAGCTGTTTGAAAGGCATAGTAAGTGTTTGGAGCCAGACACAGAAAGGCTTGTCTGACGATAATGGTTCACTCATGTTGTGTGATATCCTCAGATGGTATAATTGAGAGACAAAATCCCTGTTGGCTCAGGTGTTATATCTGCTGTCTACTGTGCTAATGAACTAAACAGACCAGCAAGGTCTCAGGTTCAACTTCCTATTCTGAGCCGAGTTAAGCTGACCTCAGCTGGGATAGCAATAGGGCGACCGATAGATCTCAGGGCTCCTGAGATAGGAAGGGGGGGAAAGAAATCAGCCAGATTCTAAGTCCTGGTTGCTAGTCACTAGTGAGCGCTCATTTAGGCTGGAACAGGGTGAGGCCTGGCTGTGATGCTCTCACATCGAGTGCATAGCGTGCTGATGTTTACTGCATAGTTTCAGAAATGAAGGATGGTCACCAAGCTGATCCAGTTGGGTGCGCCAGCATGTGCTGGCAGCTTCAGGAAAGTAGCAAAGGAAAAGCGAAAGAAGGAACAAAAAATAAAATGAAGGCAACAGTAAAACATTTTTAAGTGAAAGCAGTAATGATGTTGCCAATCATAGGACAGGAAAGCCTCAGGTCTGATTCCTGGGCATATGGCGGTGATTAATTGTGTTCCATTTTTGCTGATTCGGTAGGGTAATGCTGTTATACAAATATAAAGGCAAAGTTATACCCTGTAATTAGGGATTGAACCTGTGGCATTTTGTGTTTAACCTTATGAATCCTCAACTTTGAATTCACTGTGAAGTTGAGCCATTGGTGTAATCAATCTTGGTCTTGGATGCAAAGCATCTAAATTTTGTTTAAAACTGGAGAAATAACCCACTAAGAACCATCACTCCACAGCAACGCTCTTAAAAAGAGTTTTCACTTAAGTAGGTTATAGCTTAGCTGATTCTGCTGATTGCAGACGTCTAGCTTGAAACCCACTGGAATTTCAAGAGCTGCAATAAAAAGAGAAAAAAAACAAACTCACCAGATGGGAAAAAGAGTTAATTAACCTCAGTGGCTCATTGCATTCTTTTTACCGTCGCATTCAGGTTTCACATTTGAGGATTTAAGTTGCACAGAACTGGTTTACTTGGTAAATACAGAAGATTTCTTGGTGCATGGAGTGACCTACATATTTGGCCTGTGACAAAACTGACTTCTTGAATATTTGCCAAGAATCCCAGTTATTCATGCTGTATGAGATATATATGTATATGTATTTTAGGAATTCTAGTCTCTGTATACAGTGCCCTCTGCAGGCTTTCTGATCACATCTGTTGCAATAATGAAAAGCGCACAATCTGGGTTTAATTCTCTTTGCTCCCAATCACCTAGGAAAACCTCCTGCATTCAACAATAGTGAAACAGAAATATGGAATTGGTGATTCTTTGAACCTTGCACTGTTTTCATTACATGTTTATGAAATACCCCAAAGACTGAATGAGCATATTCATTAATTAATGGTTACTGCACTGCATATACTCAGAAGTTCCCAGAGTTCACCCTTGCTCTTTGTTAAGTTGTCCCCATTCAGGCAGTGGCTACAAGTGGATTCAGCTGGGTCTTAGCATTTGATTGCCGTCAGTGCCCTTGCTTTGGATATTGATGAGGACATGATTGGGATCAGCTGTAATCCCCTTAACAGTTGAATCGCCTCTTGTGATTCATTGTCTTGGCTCAAGCATGAGAAACAGCTATTGCAGCAAGGTACCAGAGAGCTCCTGGTATCCATGGAACAATAAGTCTTCAGGTGGAACTGGGAGAATTGAGAATACAATTTGTGAAGAATAGCACATTTTCTCCTGATAATTGAAAAAATGACTAAATCAATGAAAAGTGTCTTTGTCTGTGCCATTAAGTTTATGATAAGTTGATGGATCCACAATGGTGAGATGAGAGAGGGTCAGGACATCCCCATGTGTCCATATTCTTTGGAGTTTAGAAGAATGAGAGGTGATCTTATTGAAACATACAAGATTCTGAAGGGGTTGACAGGATTGACACTGAGAGGTTGTTTCCCCTGGCTCGGAAATCTAAAATATGGAAGAACAGTAAGGGTAAGGGGACAATCATTTAGGACTCAGATGAGGAGAAATTTCTTCACTCAAAGGGTTGTGAATCTTTGGACTTCTTTACCCTAGAGGGTTGATGATTCGCCATTATTGACTATATTTAAGCCTGAGATAGACAGATTTTTGGTCTCTCAGGGGATTATGGGCAAGAAAGTAGACTTGAAATCTGAGATTAGCCATGATTGTACTGAAAGACTTTATGTGCTCTATGGTCTACTCCTGCTCCTATCTCTTTTGTTCATGTGGTGTAATGGTAGACTACAGAGGGAAAGAGGATTAAATTAGTTAAAGAAATATGGTACCTGCTCCAACACTTGCATATCACAATTTAGTGGCCCATGGAATCTCTTAGCAGATGATGCACTTAACCACCCAGATGTTAGGAGCAGTATTTTAGGAAAACTAAACAAGAATGTTATTCATGATGACTGTGTAATCAGTGGCAAACTTCATGGCCAGAATTTTTAACCTTGTCAGTCGGGCAGGCAGGCGCCTGACCCGAATGAGCATAAAATGATGCACGGTGACGTCAGGTGAGTGTCCCGACATTTGCACGATATTTCAGTCGGCGGGCGCACGCGGGATGAGGTTTCCAACAGCGATTAAAAATAAAATAAAAATGTTAACATTTCATTAATAATATGTCTCTGCTCATGTGACAGAGTCACATGAGGGGACGTGTTTTTATAACATTTAACAATACTTCATTTTTCATTTTCAAAACTTTTCTTCTCCCTGAGGTAGCTCCATGTCTCAGGGAGCTTTTGTTGCAAGCACCTGTGCACATGCACAAACTTGTGCGCTCGCAGCCCCCACCCCGGCCACATAGGCAGTGCTGAGCTTTGCAGCATGCTTTTCACGCTGGACAGACCTTAACTGGCCTTCCAGTGTGACATCACAGTCCAGACCCGACTGCGGGCGGTAGTTGGCTTCCCAACCACCCCCTCGCCTGCCCCTGCCGAGCCCACCCAACGAGGGCAAAATTCTGCCCTATATTTGAACAAGGCACAATGGCACTTTTATATCAAGAAGTAAGTGATCATTTCCCAAGAATGAATCTAAGAAAATGTTACTAGGATTCCAAAAATACTATAACGATTGTTTGGTTCCAATGTCAAACCTGTGGCTCAACTTTGTTTATCCAAGTCTTTGTTGCCTCTAAACTTGACTATTCCAATGTTCTCCTGTACAATCTTCCAATATAACTCTATAGCTGCCAATGCTCCTATCCTGTGCCAAGTCCTACTTGTCTAGCACCCTGTCCTCACTAATCTACATCAACTCCAGGTCCTTGATGTTTCAGATTGAAACTCCCTTCTTGGATTCACCACTTTCTATTTATGCAACTTGCTCAAGTGCTACAGCCCTTCCTGAACTCTTCATTGCTCTGACATCCCCCTTGTTTCCATACCACCATTGGCAGCCACGCCTTCAGTCACCTTGGCACCGTTCTCTTTAATTTCTTTCCTAAACACCTCTGCCCCTCAGGTTCCCTTTCCCTCTTTAAGCTCCTTCTTAGAACCCCACATCTCTGACTAAACTTTTGTTCACACTTTCTAATATTTGCTTCAGTAGAACAGTGTTCACTGTTTTCTTTGCAAGTCTGTAAAGTACCTCGGGCTGTTTTTCTACATCAAAAGTCCTCTATAACTGCAAGTTGTTGTTGTTCAACTGCTTCCAAACTCACCAGGTGTCCAGGAGTTGTCCGACATCTGCATTTCATCAACAGGTTCATTTTGTGATGGGGTTCTAACAACAAAGGTAGGAGAAGCTAGTGCAGTGGATATTTTCCTATAATGAACCATTCTGTCCTTCCTTGTTGGCTCAGCAAGTTTATTCAATGAAAATCTGAGATCTGCAGCAAGCAAGGAATGTCCCAATTTCTTAGAATCACAGGATGGTACAGCACAGAAAGAGCCATTCAGCCCATTGTGTCTGTGCCAGCTCTTTGAAAGATCTATCCAATCATTACCCTGATCTTTCTTCATATCCTTGAAAACTTTTCAAAATATTTTTCCTATTCTCTTTTGTAAGTTACTGTTGAACCTGCTTCCATCACCCTTTTAGGCAGTGCATATCAGGTTGTAATAATTCGCTGCATGAATGAATTTCTCCTCATCTTCCTTAATTTCCAGGCTGTGTGGAGATAATTTTATTGCAGCATAGCAATTAATAGCACTACAATTTTCTGACCTGCACTCTCTGCTACTACCATTCCTCACTAGGTTGCACAATTTCACAACCAATTCTAATATAGCAACAAGGAGTAAGCATTGTTCAGTTTGACTTTTGGATGACCAATCAGCAGAGCGTACAGGCCTGTATTTGAATTGAAGAGACAGCCATGATTTGGAGACTGCAAGTTGAAGAGTAACAAATGGGCAACCAAAGCAGCTTTCAGATTGAGGCCTACACCATCAAGGTTCGATCAGCATTGGGCTGGGGTGTTGAAGGTAACCAGGTAAGGCAAATCCTGGAGAGACAGCAGCCCTGATTAATCCTGCAAAGCCTGGAGGAGCAATCATGCAATAATAATTCCAAATTGGCCTTTGCTGGGCATTTCTGGCTGCACTCCCATGGAATCGACGGAGCCTGTGCCAGTTTCAATTTAAGATGGAGATCAGAGTTTTACTTCTGTCATAAAACTCAGAGTTGCATATTAGAAGGACTCTAATGCTTGAAATAGCCATGTGCTTTGGACTCCAGCAGCAATAGGCCCATTTCAAAATGGAGCTGGCCACATAGCGGAGGTTAATGGAGCTGAAAGGCTATTAAACCCATTTTGAGGCCGTTACTGCCCCATTTACATCATAGGTGAGGTGAGTTAAAATAAGTCCCAATTTCTTCAGGAGAAGAGGGAATTGGAGAAAAGTGATAAGAAAAATAAATCACAAAAGAAAGTCACAGTGGTACAATCAAACATTTCTTTCGGGAACCCATGTCAACAATCAAATTACTCTGGGCAATTATACTGGTGTAATGCCTTTTTTGTTATGATGTAAATGCCCCAAGAGTAGTAGCTTGGTCTCATTTTGTTCAATTACTTTTGAGTTTGATTCCATCGAAACCAAACCTGGAATATGCCAAATAACAGTGCTGCTTCCACTTCACCTCACTAACTCTTTGGAAAGTTAACACTGTAATTAAACAGTTTGTTGTCTACATCCTTTCCAGAATAACAGAAAATGAAGATACTTCAAGCCTGAACCAAGGAATGCCTGTTTCTCTTCACAGGCTTGATTGTTCCTATAAAGCAGAAAGGGGATAGGCAGAGATTTTTGACCCAGAACTGCAACTGTACCTCTTAACTCACTGAACAATTTCTTCATTTCATACACAGTGATTGCTGGAGCAAATATGTGAAATGACTAATGCTGTTTTTGAAACACTTTGAAAATATTTTTGATGTTTTCTAACAGTCTACTGTATAAAGGCATCACTCAACATTGCACTAAACAGTACAGATCACACTTTCCCAGCTGCAGTTCCAGCCTTCTAAGATCTCAGTCCGATTAGCAGTTAGGATGCTGCAGTTGACCTCAGCAACTTTGGTAGGGTTCTTTCCCACTCCAGACTGGTATTAATAAATCTTGCTGCAAAGTGCATGTGTGTGGATCTCAAAGCCAAAAGCTTCGAGTCTGTTTGGCTTTGTGATATAGCTCATGGAACTATTACCCACTAGGCTTTGGGAGACATCAATGACATTTTCTGACAGTAAAATTACACCCTTTCATAATGGTGTGTAATGCACTAAGGGTCATAGTGGAATATACCGATAGTCCTACTGGTATTGCTAGAAGATAAATTTGCATACGGTAAAAGACATTCACTAATTTGACTTCTCAAGGTGAATCCTTTTGTTAGTTCATTTTTGGGATGTGGTGACAGGAGCAAGGCCAGCATTTATTATCCATCCCTGGTTGCCCTCAAGAGGATATGTTTGTTGCTTTCCACAGCTGTTTCAAGTTCCAAAAGTCTATAGGGAGTGGTGTGTCATGTGCTAGTGGGTAATAGTTCCATGAGCTGTATCACAAAGCCAAACACATTAGCAGCTTTCATGTTTGAGATCCACACACATACACTTTGCAGTAAGATTTACTGATACCAGTCTGGAGTGGGAAAGAACCCTATCAAAGTTGCTGAGGTCAATTGCAACATGTGCTAAAGGAGTTTTTGCTGACTTCAAGGCTTCTCCAAACACCAATTGCTTCCAGACATGGATGCACAATTAGACATTCCACTTGGAATTGAACATATCTTGGAGAATGAACAGAGGTCTTGCAGGATAGGACATGCCTCCAGAAGAGGGAGGAAGAGGAGGCAGGGAAGAATGGCTTTCAGCAGGAGGCCATAGCTGCACAGTCAATCTGTTGGGGAATAGATTGCAAGACTGCTGTTACACGCTGCAAGTCCCTTTCAACACTGGTCCTGATGAGCTCAGACTTCAACACTTATACATTGGGTGGCTGCTGCTTGTACGGCAACAGAAGCTGCGACAGCAGCCATCAGAGGCTTCATCGTGATTGAGTTCACAAGTACGTGAACCGAGTTGGCCACCACTTCCATGTTGGAAAGAGTGGGATCTAAGCTCTACACAAAACTCTATGTCAAGTTAGTGCCGGTCTCTTCCATGCCCCTTGATATTGAGCACAGGCTTTCTGGCAAGTTTCCTAATGCATCAGGCATTTTGAATGCATACCTATCAGAATTCTTCTGCAGGCTCCTCCATTGAAGTGGGGTCCTCTTCAGCAGAACCCCAATGCAATCTTGTCCTCCAGTGAGCTGGCACCTGTCCAATCCTTTTCCTCTGCCTTAGCTGCAGTGCATTCCAGCCAGTGTCTCATCATATGCAAATCCCACCTCTAATCTCTCCTCTAAGATACGTACAGTGTCAGCATCTGAGCTGGTGGCTGCTAGTGTGAAACCTTCTAATAATTCAACATCACTGTCTTCTTTTCCAGACAAATGCGAGGTAATGCATTTTGGAAGGTCTAATACAGGCAGGAATTATACAGTAAATAGCAGAACCCTTAAGTGCATCGACGGGCAGAGGGATCTAGGTGTACAGGTCCACAGGTCACTGAAAGTGGCAACGCAGGTGGATAAGGTAGTCAGGAAGGCATATGGCATGCTTGCCTTCATTGGCAGGGGTATTGAGTATAAAAGCTGGGAGGTCATGCTGCAGCTGTATAGAACCTTGGTTAGGCCACACTTGGAATATTGCATGCAATTCTGGTCACCACATTACCAGAAGGATATGGAGGCATTGGAGAGGGTGCAGAGGAGGTTTACCAGGATGCTGCCTGGTCTCGAGGTTATTAGCTATGAGGAGAGTTTGGAGAAACTCGGATTGTTCTCACTAGAGCGACGGAGATTGAGGGGCGACTTGATAGAAGTTTACAAAATTATGAGTGGCATGGACAGAGTAGATAGTCAGAAGCTTTTTCCCAGGGTGGAGGAGTCAATTACTAGGGGACATAGATTTAAGTTGAGAGGAGAAAACTATAAAGGAGATGTGCGGGGCAAGTTTTTTACACAGAGGGTAGTGAGGTGTCTGGAATTCGCTGCCTGAGGAGGTGGTGGAAGCAGGTACGATAGTGATGTTTAAGAGGCAGCTTGACAAGTACATGAATAGGATGGGAATAGAGGGATATGGACCCCGGAAGTGCAAAATGTTTTAGTTGACAGGCAATATGATCAGCGCAGGCTTGGAGGGCCGAAGGGCCTGTTCCTGTGCTGTACTTTTCTTTGTTCTTTGTTCTTGGTGGCCCTCCATTGCTTGGCCAGGTAGCACTCCTTAGTTATCTGAAAGGAAAGTGGCACAGGGGTAAAGGTTGTACTGCATGGAGTGGGGGAGGTTGGGTGGAGGTAAGAAGTGCACGTTTACACCATCAACAGCTTGTAAATCAGAAGTGTTAGTGCCATGAGGAGGCATTGAGATATCAGAAGGAGAATTGAGGATACCATCATATTCGGGAATGCAGGCATGCCTGTTCCCCTCAAGTTAGCCTCTACTGCTCCCAGATGTGCACCACTTTGTTCAACAAAGAGAGAAATATGACAGTGAGTGCGGTGCAATCTGTTTGGCTGGTGTGGCTGTCATGGTCGAATAGCTGGCAGTGTGAGAAAGCTGGAAGTTGTGAGGCTTGCAGTCTTGCTAAGCATGTGATAGTGCAATGGAGCAGATGGATATTAGGTGTGAGTTCTGATTGATAGAGGTTGTTGGTACGTGAAGGGTGGAAGTCTGAGGTTAGTGATGCAGTTGCTAGGATGTGGCATTTGAAGATGCAAGCACTGGCTTGGTCTACTCGTGGTCATTAAAATTCTTGCAGCACTGGACCCAGGTTCTCGGGACTTGATTCCTGGCATTGACCTCCATGGCTATCTGCTCCCACTGTCTTTTGATCATGTGTCTGGAGGGCCTCCTGCCCCCTACGAATATGGGACATTTTTTCTCCCTTCCATGCCATCCACCAAGATCAGTGTCCAGAAACCTTGAAGCCTGGCCTGCCCCATATTGTGCCATTCCTCACTCTTCCCCAGGTCAGATTAATTTCCTGCATGGATCCCAGTTCCTGCTCCAGCCACACGGCATACCCCTTTAAGAGTTGCAGGCTAGCTTTAAGCAGCGCAGGTTAGCTTTAACTGGTGCTAGGAAGTTACAATTTTGGGCCCCCTGCTGATGCGTGCAGCCTGTGAACACAGAAGTTCGTGCTGACTGCACACAGCAATCATTCAAATGAGCAGACAGCATAAAGTTGGCATGCTGTCTGCATAACACTGACTGGCCACAGGATAACCACGCATCACAATGCCATGTCCATTCTCAGGGACTATCCAATTCAGCCCCAAACGCTTGTTATTTTCAATTCTTTTCATTGGATTTCTCCCTATACTTTTCTTAAAATAATATTAAGTCCCCAAATAAAAGATGAACAGAGTTTTGCTGCATAATTCTTACAGAATTGTCCCATATGTGATTTCAATCAGCATTTAATAATAATTATTATTAGTTAACATTCTAGAGAGTTAAAATATCAAATTAGAAGGGCTTTGGTGCCAGGCTCTGCTTTTATTGCAAAAGTTTAACATTTTTTCCCACCTGCAACACCCCTTTGTGGGTCATCAATCTGGAAATCTTCCCATACCACTGAGGCCTTCTGATGCTACACTACGCTGCACATGATAATTAAACCTTGGGGTTTTGATATGTTAGGCTGCCTCTTTTAGCAAAGCAGCTCCCTGTCACCCCAGCAAGATCTCTCACTACAGGCTGTGGGAACTTTTCTTTAGTTACACTTGGGTTCCCAGGTAAACAAGCCTGAAAACATTGGGCAGAGAGGAAATTAACATCTCCTCTACTTGCAATGAACCGTTTGCTTTAATGAGAAAGAAAATGGATGCAATCAGCAGCTGTTACAGAACTGGGAAATCAGAACAATATTACATGCGTTTCCTGCAATCTGTGTTTTTATCCAGATAGAAAGATCCAGGGATTTCATAAGAATGAATCCATTTGACTGACGTATAAAATGTAGGTTATGGAAGCATCTGGAACTGATTTAGTGTTTCAGAAAACAACTGCCGGCCTTCAATTCAGCACTGTGATTAATGAACTGTCAGTTTAGTTGATCAGATATTAAGCCATAAACAATATTTGGATATCAAAATTCTTTACTGTATTTTTATTCAATCTTCATGATGATAAGCAATTTTAGCCCCTCCCAATCTTTGTCATCCAGCACCATTCCTGGGATAAGAGCACAGGTACGTGATCATTTCCAAGATTTGCACCAATTGTGATTGGTCACTGTGCATGCACAAGAGCAGTGCCTTGAGAAATTTTCTATTCCCTCCCCTCCCTGATCTGGTGAGAAAGGGATTGTCACCCAGTCTTCTTCTCATAGATCAAGGACTCACATGGACGAGCACGGATGTGGATGTAGACCTTAGTCCCTAGTGATCAAAGGCTCAATATGTTAGAGTAGGTTATGTAGATTTGTAAGCATATAGTTTTACAGAGATAAGTGTTGAAGTTAACACCACAAATCATTTCATGTTTTAAAATCCTTCTCAAGAGATTTACATACTTATGTAGCTTGTGAAGCCTTCAATAGCACCTATTGTTTATTTACCTCCTTTAACATGACAAAATGTCTCAAGAAGCTTTGCAAGGGAATGCGAAATTGGAAGCCAATTAAAAATTGGGAGGAGGGTTGGCTGAGGTAGTCAAAGGCAAGGTTGACAGATTTTGAGAATGCTTTTGAAAGTGGGTTTCAGGGGGGAGTTCCAGAGTGCAGGCCCAGGACGACTGAAGGTTCTGCCACTGGTAGAATATAGGGACTGAGTGATTCACAACCAACCAGATCTAGAAGGATGGAGCATATAAGACAAGATGTAAGACTCAGAAAATTGCAGAGGGAAGGTGAAGTCAGGCCAGGAGAGATAAGTGAAGAGGATTTTCTTTAAAATAGGATGCACTGACAGAGTTCTCAATGAGTTAGTGTTTATTTAAAGTGAGGACTGATGAAACCAAGCCTGGATGCAATTAGTAGTGAAACTGCAGGTAAAACAATTCCACTATAATTCAGGTAAAAACAAATTCTCGACAGTAATGAAATCTAGCTCAAGTCCTGCTTTGTAAAGCTTTTATCGATCTGTAAAATGCATTTTCATTTGTGGAGAGCATATGGAAAATACATTTTTATGGATTTGTTAAAGCTTTGTCAATAGAGGCTTCATTCCTTTTTATACAATCTTCTCTTTTTACGACTCCTCTTATAATTACCCTCAGGTACTTTACCCAAATGATAAATTTTCATGTATGAGCTTTGATTGTGAAAACTCGCAACTATTCACTTATAAGGATACCTCAATGTTTCCTCACCTAACATCCACACATCTACTTCCAGTGGGCGACTACACTCTATCACATCTTGCAGCTAGAAGAGAGGGCTGTCAAAGCTTGCATGCTCAGCAGTAGGGTATGGAGGTAAAGATGAAGGAATGACTCATTCTCTCTTTTAGGTCGAGCAAGCAATGGGGTAGGCCCTTTGAGAGAGTCCAATCATGAGCCCTTGGGGTGTACTTAACCATTAGTTGAATCCAGGGTGTAACAAGAATAAGCAGACCCTTTCTGTAAGAGGAGTGAAAATTGTAGAGCTTGTACAGGGAACATGATGTACAATGTGTGATTTGAATTAGTCCTTGCCTATTTGAGCACTGGCTTCATATCACTTACAATTTCTCTTGTGTTATTTGGGAACCTCATTCTCCAGCTGTCTTTCGGTTCTCTGTGTTGTATGGTAGTGAAAATGTTGCATTGGATCGACAGTCTGCTGCAAGAGTATGTTAGGGAGTTGAGGATGAGTTCTGGGGCTGAAGGCAGTTCATCCTGGAGTCTGCAAAACATCGCTGCATCCTACAAATAGAGGCTAAATCCGATAGCAGTGATTTTGATCATGCTGATTGAAGTGGAATTTTTCAGTTAACTGCCCTTGTCCTTGAGTCTGAACGTTAGGTATGTAGTGATGTTGGGGATAGGGTGATGCATCTTTTGGGCTGAAAGTTTCTGTTTGAAAGTTAAGTCTGATAGCTTCTGAAGCAACCTAGACATTTTGGCCCTTCTTCAGCTGTGTGGGGTAAGCAAACTCGAAGCTGGGGTTCGACTCGAACGCAAGTTCTGTCGAAGGGTCATGAGGACTCGAAACGTCAACTCTTTTCTTCTCCGCCGATGCTGCCAGACCTGCTGAGTTTTTCCAGGTAATTCTGTTTTTGTTTTGAAAATTAACTAGGCTGATAGCCAGTTTATGGTATCATCAAACCGGTGCTCTTTTCCTAGCTAATTTTCCCCTCTTTTCCTAGCATGGAGACCTTGGCTTATGCTGGGTGAAGATCCATAGGTGCTGTGTGCTTTCTGCTTATCTTGTTCAAGATCCCATTGTTCACGTGGAATTCCAGATAGTGAGGCGGGAGGCAGGGGTGTTCCATCATCAGAGGAATCACAGCAGATCCTCACCTGAGATCCATGCACTTTCTGAATCACTGGAACCCTGACTTATTTTCCCTTTCCTAACACAAGGGTGTTGGGGGTGTTCCATCTCAAGTCCAATACCTACTGAGGTCAGGTTACTTACATTAGAATACACAAACTAGAGAAAGACAAGGAAGGGATTGAAATGTTGCAACAATAACCACAACTTCCATTTATATATCACCTTTAAAATAGGAAAGCTCCCCAAAGATAAGTTAAAGGGGTGGAATTTAAGGAAAGATTTGGGAGTCGGGAGTGATGATGAAGATTTAGGTTTAGAGAGGAAATTCCAGAACATTAGGTTATATAGCTGAAGGCTTGGCCAACACCTGGTTTTGTGAAATGGGGGGGTCTGAGGAACATAGTTCTCAAAGGAATAGAAGAGCTTACAGAGGTAGGGAAAGGTGAACTCATAGTGGGATTTAAACATAAGAATAAGGATTGTAAATTTAAAGCACTGAGAGACCAGGCTCCATTGTTGATCAGCAAGCACCTGTGTGATGGGTGAATGGGATGTGGTGTATAATATGATCTGGGAAGCAGGCTTTTCGATGAGCAGGAGTCTATGAAAGGTTGAGGATAGGAGGTTGGCTGGGCTAACATTGGAATAGTCACGTCAGGAGGAGACAGAGGCATAGTGGTAATGTCACTGGACTAGTGATCCAGAGGCCCAGGCTAATGCTCTGGGGATACAGATTCGAATCCCACCATGGCAGCTGGTGGAATTTAAATTCAATTCATAAAATCTGTAATTGAAAGCTATTCTCAGTAATGGTGACCATGAAACCATCATCAATTGTTGTAAAAACCCTTGTGGTTCACTAATATCCTTTAGAGAAGGAAATCTGCCATCCTTACCTGGTCTTGCGTACATGTGACTCCAGATCCATAGCAATGCAGTTGACTCTTAGCTGCCCTCTGAAATGGCCTAGCAAACCATTCAGTTCAAGGGCAGTTAGGGATGGGCAACAAATGCTGAAATTGTCAGTGATGTCCATTTTCCATGAAAAAGTAAATTAAGAAAGAAGCGTGGATGGCTGTTTCATTAGTGGATGGGGTAAGGCAGAGGCTGGTAATGTTATGCAGATTGATCGGAAGCTAAGCTTAGGTCAAGCAAGCTGCCAAGGTAACAGCCTTGCTTAACTTGAGACAGTGGCTGTGGAGGCAGTGGTGAGTTTAAGGAATTTGTGGTGGAGGCCACAGTCACAAGCCATAGTTACAGACTAGAAGTGAAAAGACGATCACTAATCAGATGATATACAGCATTTTATTTAAAAGGGCACCATGTCCATGAAAACATGCCTAGCAAATGCAAGGCCTGATCAAAAGCCATATCAGGATTATGCAAAGAAACAATATGCATTCATATGGTGTCTTTCATGGCCTCAGGACATTTACATCCAATATTGTGCTTTTGAAATTGAAATGTAGGAAGCACAGTAGCTATTTTGCACACAACAATGTCCCACAATCAGCAAGGTAATAATTGTCAAACAACCTTTTTTTAACAGCTCCCCTGCTCTTCTTCTAAATATTGCCATGGGCTCTTTTACATACACTTAAGAGACCAGATTTAGAACTCACATGAAAAAGCACTGCCCAACACTGCAGCACTCCCTCAGCGATGAACTGAATGTCAGCCTTGATTTTGTGTCTCAGTCTCCACAGTGGGACTTGAATCCACAGCCTTCAGACTCAGGCAAGAGTGCTACCACAAAGTCACCCTATCTGACAGGCCAGTAGCGCAGGAGTCCTCTGAGTGCATCCCACTCTCCAATTAGTATCAGTTCTGAATACTGATGCGAGTAATGGATCATCTGGGGAGCGCAGCCAGTGTCGAGTCAATGGCCCCCTGTAAGCTGTACAGAGGGCACAAAGAAGGCTGAAAGAGAAATAGTGATAGGAGATTCAATAGCTAGGGGAATAGACAGGGGTTTCCACGGACACAGACATGAATCCAGGATGGTGTGTTGCCTCCCTGGTGCTACAGTCAACAATGTCACTGAGCAGCTGCAGACCACCCTGAGGGAGGAAGGTGAACAACTGGCAGGCATGGTCCACATTGGTATCAATGACATAGGAAGAGAGATGTGGTCCTGCAGTAAAATTTAGGGAGCTAGGTAGGAAATTATCAAGCAGAACCTAAGAAGTAGTAATTGCTGGATTACTCTCAGTGAAACGTGCAACTGAGTCTGGAAATAGGAGAATAACTCAGATAAATGTGGAACTGGAAAGATGGTGCAGGAGGGAGAGCTTTAGATTCCTGGGACACTGGGACCAGCCCTTGGAAGATGGGATCTAGTAAAGGCCAGACAGATTGCACTTAAGCAGAGCTGGGACTGAGCTCCTTGCAGGGCATTTTGTGAGGCACAGATTACTATATGATGTTGTAGCTATAACAAAGAGCTGGCTCAAAGAAGAGCAGTGCTGGATATTAAATATTCCTGGATGCAAGGTGTTCAGGAAGGATAGGAAAGGAAGGAAAGGGGGAGGGGCGGCAGTATTGGTTAAGGACAGCATTGCAGTGCTGGAGAGAGAGGATGCCCCAGGGGGGTCAAGGACAGAATCTATTTGACTACAGCTGAGGGACAAAAAGGTGCAATTACATTGTTCAGTGTGGTCTGTAAGCCAGCAATTAATGGGAAAGATGTACATGTAGAGGAACAAATTTGCAACAAAATTACAGAGAGGTACAAAAATTATAGAGTAGTTATATTGGGGGGAATTCAATTATTTGAATATGGACTGGGATAGTATTAGTACAAAGGACAGAGAGGGACAAGAGCTTTTAGTGTCTTTCCAGGAGAATATCCTACAGCAGAATGTTTTCAGCCTAATGAAAAAGGAAGCATCGCTAGAATTGTTTCTTGGGAATGAGGCAGGCCAAGTGGATAAAATGTCAGTAGGGAAACGTTTAGGGGATTGTGATCGTTGTATCATAAGGTTTAGGTTGGCTATGGAAAAGGAGAAGGAGCAATCCAGAGTAAGGATAATTAACTGGGGAAAGTCAGCTTCAATGCGGTAAGAATGGATCAGGGCCAGAAAAATTGGAATTAAAGATTGGCAGGAAAAACAATAACTGAACAATGGGCTACTTTCAAACAAGAGATAGTTCGGACACAGTCAAGGTATATTTCCAGAAAGGGGAAAGGTAGGGAAAACAAATCCTGAGTTCCCAGGATGATGAAAGAGATAGAGAAGAAAAAGCATGCTTATGATAATACAACAGAGAACCAGGCTGAAAATAGAAGGTTCAGAGAAGTGAAAAAGCAAATGAGAAAAGCAAAGAGAAAATGTGAAAAGAGGGTGGCATAAAAGGGAATCTCAAAGTCTTCTATAGACATGTAAATAGTAAAATGGTGGTGTGGGATCAATTAGAGACCAAAAAGGTAATTTACATATGGAGGTAGGGAGCATAGCTGAGGTATTAAATTACTATCTTACATCTGTTTTACCAAGGAAGAGGATGCTACCCAGATCATGGTGAAAGAGGAGGTAACTAATACAGTAGAAGGATTTAAAATTGATAAGGAGGAGGTATTAGAAAAACTATCTGTACTTAAAGTCAATAAAGAACCAGGGCCGGATGAGATGCTAAGAGAAATGAAAGTGGAAGTTGCGGAGGCCCTGGCCATAATTTTCCAGTCTTCCTTAGATTCAGGGGTGGTGCCAGAGGACTGGGGAATTGCAAATGTTGCACCCTTGTGCACAAAGACCAGCAACTACAAAGCAGGCAGTTTAATTTCTGTGGTGGGGAAGCTTTTAGAAACAATAATTTGGGACAAGATTAATAGTCAAATGCGCAAATGTGGGTTAATTAAGGAAAATCATATTTAACTAACTTGCTGGAGCTTTTTGAAGAAGTAATAGAGATTTGATGAGGGTAATGCTGTTGATGTTGCAGACATGGGCTTCCAAAAGTCATCTGATACAGTGCCGCATGACAGGTTTGTGAGCAAAAAACAGCTCATGGAATAAAAGGAACAGTAACAACATGGGTACAAAATTGATTGAGTGATAGGAAACAGAATGTAGTGGTTAAAGGATGTTTTTTGGACTGGAGGAAGGTTTGTGGTGGAGTTTGCAAGGGGCCAGTGTTAGAACCCTTTCTGTTCCTGATATATATTAATTGCTTAGGCAGGCCTTGGTATACAGGGGACAGTTTCAAAATTTATGGATGATATGAAACTTAGAAGCATTGTGAACTGCCAGGATAGTGCAGACAAGTTGGTGGAATGAGCAGACAAGTGGCAGATGAAGTTCAATGTGGAGAAATGTGATGTGATTCATTTTGGTAGGAAGAACATGGAGAGAAAATATAAAATAGAGGACACAATTCTAATGGGGGTGCAAGAGCAGAGGAACCTCTGTGTATATGGTATATGTGCATGAGTCATTGAAAGTGGTAGGACAGGTTGACAGAGTGGTTAATAAAGCATGCAGCATCCAAAGCTTTAATAATAGGGGCATAGATCACAAGAGTAAAGAGGTTAAGTTGAACTTGTATAAAACACTAACTCAGCCTCAACTGGAGTATTGTGTCCGGTTCTGGGCGCCATACTTTGGGAATGATGTGAAGGCATTAGAGAGAAGGCAGAAAAGATTCACAAGAACAGTTTCAGGGCTGAGGAATTTCAGTTATGTGGATAGATAGGGGAAGTTGGGACAGTTTTCCTTGGAGAAGAGAAGGTTGAGGGGAGATTTGATAGAGGTATTCAAGATCATGAGGGGTCTGGACAGGGCAGATAGGGAGAAACTGTCCTGACTCATGAAAGGATTGGGAACGAGAGGGCACAGATTTAAGGTAATTGAAAAAGAAGCGATAGCGACATGAGGAAAATCTTTTCAGGTAGATCGTGGTTAGGATCTGGCATACATAGCTGAGATTGTGGTGGAGGCAGATTCAGTTGAGACTTTCAAAAGGAAATTATACTGTTATCTGAAAAAGAAGAATGTGGACAGTTACACATAGAAGGCAAGGTGAATTGCTCATTCAGAGAGTCGGTGCAGACATGATGGGCCGAATGGCCTCCCTCTGCGCTGTAATAATTCTCTGCTTCTGTGATTCTGACACCAACGTGATGAAGATACTGCATTGCACTTGTCCCTCTTCCATCCTTCAGAAAGCTTGCAATCATTCTCCATCAAGACAGGCTGCTTCATATAATGGGTTAAAAATTTGTTCATGTAGTGTTGCTTCAAAGGCTACATTGATTCCCCAGGGATGGGCATTGCTGCAGAATGCTCCTTGCGTGACCTGTGCAGGCTTCTCCATTGATATCAATGAGGACACCTCTGGAGGTCACACAGGTAACAACCAGGGACTCTGTTTGCCCCTGGGGAAGTGACATAATCTTCGCCGCTTTGAAGCGGTGCTACACAAACAAATTTTTAGCCCAATGTTCCTTTTCAAAAGACCTGAATAGGTCTTATAATAATAAATTACTTTTTATCAACCAAACAAAACTGCGATCATGGATGAAGCTCTTTGTCCCTGCCCTGTCTGATTTCTGTGGCTGGAAAAGTTAATGATTGCAGCTGTATGTAATGCAAGATGGAACTACAAACTCAAGGCTCCACAGGAAGGAATTTGTCTCCCCTCATCCTCTTGAGACTGGCCAGCGCTAATTTGGAAAGTGGAGGTCAGTAATTCTTCACAGTGCACCGACAAAAGAGAATAATACATCCCCTCCCAGTGTAATCTGAGTTAGGTCACTATTTAACTAGTTAGAAGAAAAACAATGTATTCCTTTCAGTGCTGATTTAACCCATTCCCAGCTATTCAATGTTTGCTTGTTGATTTTTCTCCCCTCTCTAATGGACTCCTTGCTTTACTGTTCCACAGGCGCCAGGAACCTTGTATTATTACAGTTCAGAAGTAAACATGCTTCACATGTGAGTTTTAAACAGTCATTGCCAACAGACTATTCAACTGCATGTAGCATCACACAAGAACTTAATGCTGTCCTCACCCAACATGATCTGAGTGGAATTTTCCGTGCCCACTGGCAGCAGGCATGGTAGGTGGTGGGTGCGACAATATGGCGCGATTGATTTCATGATGGCGGGAAGGCAAGTCACGATCGTCGGCTCAGCACGCCGATGGCGGGCTGCATTTCCCACTAACGGTCATCGGGGAGCTCATTGTAATACAGCAGTATGTCATTAAAAGGCCATCTCGCTAGGCTGTTGGACCCCTGCCAGATCGTCTGGCAGGAAAGCACGCCCGACGTATTTCACAACAGCACGCAGCAACTTGTACTTGGCGGCCTTCACTTGGGGGAACTGGAAGTGAGTGAACGGTATCGTTCTGCAGAGCTCGCCAGGGTCGCCTGTTGCTTTGCATGCTTCAGGGGCACCAGCGGGCTGGAGTGAAGTGACGTCCTGCTTCGGAGGCCATTGTTGATGGGGGGTGGGGTTGGGGGGGTGGGTGGTGTGGTAGGTGTGCATCCGGGGGCAACTGCTGTCCAGCCGCGGAGGCAACTGTTGTTTGATGGGGGCAACTGCTGCGCTGGGCATTGGATCCCGTGCACAAAAAATTGAGGTGGGGGTCAGGGTAATTGAGGGAAGTGGCCACATTGTCGGGACACTTTTGTAAACTGACCATTCCTCTGCAACAGAGACAGTTCAGGCGCAGCCACAGTGATATGATTGGGGTCGGGGTCACGGAGCAGTTGGACTGTACACATTGTACAATCTCCTCGTCAACGCTGGCCATGTAGCAGTCACTGCTGGAGGTGCTCGCAGCCCCTTGCAATCTCAGGGAAGAGGCCCTGGACTGAGACACCTGCCTTTTTCTTGTTCAGAAAGGTTTCACATCTGAGTGACAAGAACACTGCTCATCAGAACAAGGAGCCATAGGCAGGGAGACATTCTTGGAGTTTATTGACAATAGTGAACAGTGTGTACAAGTAATTAACACTCATGCACAGGCTGTGCAATTAATCATCCTTAACTTTCCTAACCCTGCCACTACGTCTTGTTGCTCCCCAGACATCCACAGCAGAGGTGGAGGTAGCCTGCTGACTGTGAAGCCCTATCTGTCATGACATTGGCGGGTGTCCTCTGGAGACCTGGAGGGCCCCAGCCTGCTTTCAGGGTTCTGCTGTGTGGCAGTGGCACCCTCCTCGGCCTGTGGAGCTGGAGCTGCTGAGGTCACAGGAAGACGGGAGTCAGATGTGCCGGACACTCTCGGAGTCACCTGGATGGATGGGCCCGGAGTGCGCACCTGTTGATCCTCCTCTCTTTGGGTGCCCAGAGGCCCCAGGCTGTTGCCTTGAGGATTGGGGTAGCTGGAGATCGAGCTGCCCAGCACCCCTCTCGCATACACACTGTTGGAGGCCAACTATGGCATCAGCAATGGAGCTGAGCCCACAAAGCAGTGCAGGAACGTAGTCCTGGACCAACATCTCCATGGCGGCAGCCATCCTACCAGTGTTGACCTCAGTGCATTGCAATACCCGTGCTATCACCTCAGCCTGAAGGCAGACAGACTCCTCCATCATGCCTTACAATCTGAGAAGTGCAGTGGACATCTTTCCCTGATGTTCCCGAGCTTGCCTTTGCAGCTCCAGCAACTGTGGCGTGACTGAGTCCAGAGGCTTATCATCTGACTCAGACTCAGCAAATTTCTGGCTCCAGCAATACTCCGAGTGCCGGACACCTGCAAAGTCCCTGCTGCTGCCTGCTGTGGATCAGACAATGTGATATGCTCACCCGATTGTGATCCTGGGGCTACTCTAAAGGTAGGACCCACCGAGGTGTGTGTCTCTGTGCTGGTGGAGGGTGTGGGTGAGCACTGTGATGGGACTTCAGGGTGGGTGGCTTCAGATCCCTCTGCAGAGGCTTCTTTGGGACTTGATTGGGGGCCCTGGGTCATGGACTCTGTCGGCTTTTTGGCAGATGTGCCTGCGAAAGCAGGGGGAGATAATTAGTGCATGGCAGTGGCCTGTGAAAGAGGACACATCACGCACAGCATGGTTGTCTGATGAATGTTACACTGCTGGATCCTCACTTGGTGGAGCAGCATCTGCAACTCCTCCAACCTTAGTGTCGTCTGCAAACTTACTAATTAGCCCAGTTACATTTTCCTCCAAATCATTTACATATACTACAAACAGCAAAGGTCCCAGCAGTGATCCCTGCGAACACCACTAGTCACAGCTCTCCATTCGGAACAGCACCCTTCCACTGCTACCCTCTGTCTTCTATGACCAAGTCAATTCTGCATCCATTTTGCCAGCTCACTTCTGATCCCGTGCGACTTTACCTTCTGTACTAGTCTGCCATGAGGGACCTTGTCAAAGGCCTTACTGAAATCCATGTAGATAACATTCAATGCCCTTCCATCGTTGATCATCTTTGTCACTTCCTCGAAAAATTCGATCAAGTTAGTGAGACATGACCTCCCCTTCACAAAACCATGCTGCCTCTCAGTAATATGCCCATTTGCTTCCAAATGGTAGTAAATCCTGTCACAATGAATCTTCTCCAATAATTTCCCTACCACTGATGTAAGGCTCCTCCACCAGTCTTTAACCTTTCTCTCATGTTTTGTGCCAGTTTGTCCTGCATGGGTAGAGATGGTGAAAGAGTAAGCAAGAAGCCTGCCAGGCCGTATGATAAGCCTGCCTGACCTGTTTGGATGGTGAGTGGTCTCATGGACTGGATGAGGACAATGAAGGTGTGTGTGAGAGAGAGAATGGTGATGTCCCTTGAATTGGCAGTGACTGAGGGCCCTGTGGATGTGTGATGGGTTTGTGAGTTGAGACTAATGAGAAGAGTGACTTACCCTGGCAGAATGGAGAAGATCATTCATCCTCTTGCTGCACTGGGTAGCTGTCCTCTTCTGAAGGGCATTGGCGCTGACCACCACTGCCACCACCTCCCAAGCTGGATTGGTCACATTGCTGCCCATCCTGTGGGGGTACAGGATACCCTGGTGGCACTCCACAGCATCCAGCAGTTGCTCGAAGGATCAGTCAATGAAGCAGGGGGCCACGGTCTTTTTTCCTTTGCTGGCCATGTCTTCCATGCAACAGTGGTGCGCTTGAAGCAATGAGCGCTGTGCTTGTGGCTGGACTTTAAACATGGCGCTCGGTGTGATGCAGTGGCAGTGTGATGGCCAGCGGGTGAATAGGAGCCTGCCTACCATGGAAACAGCGTGTTTCCCGGGAGTGCATAAATAAAGAGGTGGGTTTGGGACGATATGGTGTGAAAACCCACCAGCTGCACCTCGTTTTACCCGCCCGCTACCACACTTAGAGCCGACCATGGGACAATTCCACCCCTTGTATACCTCCAGCAGGGGTCTCTGGCATTCAAGAGTGGGAGCCTTCAGCTGATTCTCCTTTCCCTAAACCAGGAAAGTGCAAGCAAAATGCAGCATCCATAACACTGTCCCATTTTGGACTAGCTAACTGGAGATCAATTGGAAATCTCCTGGTTTTCTGCACTTCAAATACTCACTGGATAAATTTCCTCAAGCCATTGAAGCAGCTGTATTTTTTAACCAATATTTCTTGGTGATGTACTGACTGTGTTTCCTTTTAGTCTTATGCAGATATACATTGGGGATTAGTTAATAGTTAAACATTCAAAAATGCAATAATGCAGCCCTTCCATTCGATATGTGTTGACATATTTGTCATGTCAGAAAGCACTTTCTCTATTCAAAGGATAGCAGAAATTGAGCATTCTCTGCCCCAAAAGGCTGTGAATGCTGGGACAATTGGATCTTTCAGGACTGAGATCAATAGATACTTGTTAGGTAAGGGTATCAAGGGATATGGAGCAAAGGCAGGAAAATGGAGTTGAGATACAAATCAGTCTTTATCTAACTGAATGACAGAACAACCTCAAGGAGCTGAAAGGCCTACTGAGTTCTTATGTTTCTGTGCCATAAGATCAATTTACTTTAAGGTCCTGTGTCATACTGAACATGACACAGTCATATATGTATCATACAAATGGACACAAATTTAACAGGGAGTCCCTAACAATTTTACTTTGCACTTAAAGTACGGTCACATCTCCCGCATATAATTGATGATGTGTGATTTTTGAATGTATATGGCTGAGATGTGTACTGATGAGTCCCAGTAACCTGTCCCAACTGCAGTCAAAATTACCAACATGGTTTATAATGGGCATTTTATGTTTCTGTATTACCATAAGAGAGGCTAACAACGAGGAGGATAGTAACAGACTTCAGCAGGACATAGACTGGTGAAATGGGCAGGCATAGGCAGGTGGAATTTAATGCAGAGAAGTGTGAAGTGATACATTTTTGTAGGAAGGATGAGAAGAGGCAGTGTGAAATAAATGGTTCAATTTAAGAGTGTATGAATAGAGAGAGACGTGGGGACATATGTCCACAAAGCTATGAAGATAGTATAGGATAAGTTGAGTAGGCTGGTTCCTTGGCTTTATAAATAGAGGCATAGGTCAGATTTTTGTCTCGGACCAGCAAGTTGGACCCATTCCAAACTTCTGAAACCCAAGCTCACCTGCCATATTTTTGTCTCTGAGTCATGTGGGTGGGAGGGCTGGGGTTTTGTGAGCTACAATACAGTGCGGGAAAAGTGCAGGTGCCAAGAAAGGCTGGCAGAGCAGCCCAAGTCCCAACATTGTTCTTATGCCGCCTGAACGTCATCCATAAACACCAACCCATTCCCGTGCTCCCTTCATGCCCTCTCATATCCCCCATGCCACCCATGCTGCCTCTATGCTCCCTCATAGTCCTCATGCCCCCTCCATTCCCCCATGTATCTCCATAGCCAATGTACACTATGGGTAGTGTTGTGTTTTATGCCTCTGAGATATGCAGAGATTACACACCAGGTTCTGTGTGTGTATGAGTTTTATTGTGTTTTAAAATATCTGCTCTCAATCTTACAGCTGCTTGCTTCAGTTTAGTTTCTCTTTCTCTGCCAATACATTCAGACTAATTAATTACAGACAATGCAAAGAAGAATGAACAGATACACACAATCAAACACCAAACAATTGAAGAATTGAACACTACATCATCCCACCCTGCCCCCTTGTAAACCTAGACCTTATTTTAAATGAAATCACCCAAGACAACAAATATATGTACATTGAGTCATTTTTAGAATTCAGCTTGTCCATTTTCTCCAAGTTTGGAAATAGTCTGAGATATGAGGGTCTCTAATGATGGGGCTGGGATCTACAAATTTGAGGTTCTGGTTCTGCGTGATCAACTTGATGAGACAGATGATCAGCATTACAGTTGCTGAAATGGACATTATTTTAAAAAGTCTGACAATCTAATAGAGCTGTCATTCAAAGACACTTCATACTGCAAAAACACTCATCCATAAAAGCCATTCAAAAGAGTAATTCCCTTCAATTGGTCAATCTGCTGTAAAAACAAAGAAACAGTTATCAATTTACCACAGCAAAGACAGATAATCATTTAATAATCCCTTGTCAGTCAAATGTGAACACAGCACCTGCTGTAATAGGTGGTTCTGGAGCTTTTGAACTCAGCCAAGCATTCATAATAAGCTCAGTTATAACAACAAATCCTGGGAAATTTAAACAATGGAGTATCTTGAAACTGGAAAAAAAGGATGGCTGTTTTAAAGCTGCAGATGGTATTTCAATGCCCGTCAACCAAGGAAGTGGAACAGGCGCTGAGTTTCTTGTTTACTTTCAACAGCAGGACTTTTTTTTTCAAAGCTAAAGATCTCCTCGTGCTAAAACTACAGTTCAAAACATGACAGGAGATTTCCCAGCACTTTTTTCTATAGTTTTGAATGTATAATGGCACTTTCTCCAATGGGAAAAGTACTCAAATACATCTTAACACTTAAAAATGCAGGTCAATGTCATGGTCAACCTGCCTTTTCAGGGCAGATCTCTATGATAATTCACTGCAATTAAAACACATCTACATTGCAATACAGCATTCATAGTGATATTTGAAGTTGTCAAAACATTTAACACTAACTGCCAGAATATTCCCAACTCCTCAGCAGGCTTTCCCTAGTGGTCGCAAACTTTCCAAAAAGGCTTTTACTAAATGAGGCCCATTCATGTCATCTATTAAACTGCATGTTGTACCTGTGCAGGCATCTGTAGGTTTTAAATCCATTCTATTGATTTCCAGATATCCTCAGATAATGAGCTGAAAAAAATTAGAATGAGAAGAATGGCAAAAATGAGAATGATTTCACAATGTGAAGAAATCCAGCCATAATGAGGGGTTGTAAGTTTAAGTTATTTCCCTATGAATGAGAGCTTAAAACATTAAAAAGGGCTTGTTTTTCTAAAAGATTAAAACAGTGCACACTGAATGGTCATGGACCTCTGAGTGAAAAAGCTTATCTCATCTTAGAACCATAAGGTAACTCCTGGATAAGAGGGATTCAGTCCTAAAGTCATGAAGCTCACCAGAGGGTTAAATGTTTTTTTTTTGCAAACTGTCATGGAAGCTACCACACTGTAATATTTGATAAGATGATTTTTATGACGATAGCCATAAACCACAGTCAACTGAATTTTTGACAAAGCCGATTAAACCCAAAACTGACTTATAATCATGAATCAGAGGTAGATGAATCATGAAAATTAACCATCATGAGGGCTTACAGCTTGCTTCTATATTGGCTTACTTAGAAATCGAAAAGGGCTGAATCTTACTTAGAAATTAACAGTAATACAGCCTAATTTGGGAAATAAAGGTGCATGAACTTAATTGAGATACCATCTCCATATGTAAGAAATCAGATGTGCAACCACAGAAACCATAAATCATGAAAGCACACGTTGGATTTTTGGATTCACTGCAATTGCTCCAGCATCTCTCATGGTAAAAGTACAACTACTGGGGTGAGATGATGACATTACCCCCCTTAACTGGAAAAGACACAACTTGCTAACTCTGTAGTCTTCTGTAAGATAAATGTTACTTTAATAGTTGATGGATATCCTCCTTAAATAGTTTGCTGTAACAATATTTGGATTAAAAACTGGATTCTCTACTAGAAATAAGATTGTATTTTCTCTATTTTTCTAAAAGGACTAGTGCTGTGATTGACTGCTTCATCACCTGTGAATTGCCCTGAGTACATCTCACTCTGCAACCAGTATTCAGTTCCGAATACTGGTGAAAGTGATAGTGCCTCTGAGGAGTGCAGCCAGAGCCAAGTCAATGGCACTATGGCTGGATCAGCTTTATAGGAGGGCAGGAGGAAGATTGGGAAAGCAATGATGATAGGGAATCTGACAGGGTAATAGACAGGTATTTCTGCAGCCACAGATGTGAACCCATGATTGTATTTTGCCTCCCAAGTGCCAGGGTCCAAGATGTCACTGAGCAGCTGCAGAGAGATTTGAGTGGGGAGGGTGAACAGCCAATGATTGTGGTTCATATCTGTACCAAAAACTTAGATCGAAAGAGGGATGAGAAGAAATTTGCTGGGCTATGTGGAAAGAGCAGGGGAGTGGGACTAAAAGAGTTGCCCTTGCGGAGATCCGACACAGACACATGTGCTATAACCATTCTATGATTCTAAGTTAGGCCTGCTTCAAGATAGCCCAGGGGTAAAGTGACTGGTCCTGAAATTCTGAGACCTTTGGTTTGTTGCCATAAAAGTTTAATGGAGCAGGACAAATTGCAAAGGTAGAATCATTTCCTCAGTCAGGGTCAGGGGCTTGAGGTTCAGCTATCTTTCTCTGAAGCAGTTCTGGAGCTTTTATAAAGCCTGACTCTCAATCCTATTGGACGTGCTACACAGGGTATGGAAGGGAATAGCTTCAGACATGACCCCAAAGTCTGCCAGACAGAAAGGAGTCAGCAGCAGGTTATCCCCCTCTCCCGACTGGAATTTAGGACGCTGGGCAAAAACTTGGGAGATACAGAATTCACCCAAACTATTGCTGGTAATCCACATGTATCCAGGTGTTTGAGGCCCATTGTTTCTGAGCCAAACAGAACAGGAAAGTTTCTGGTTCTCTTGGTGACCTGCACTGCAAAGGCTGGTATCAGGACAGCAACTTAGAGGTGCTTCAGTTGGCCACAATGCCCCTGGGTGAAGGAATAGAAAATCAGCCAGTCTCCTCATCCTGACTGATACGCAGTAACCCTTGCTAGAAACTCCAGCTGTGTGGGCACCTGTCAAGCTAGGATCAGGATCACCTTTGGGGTTGTTTTCCCCCACCCCTGCAGTAAAATGCTCTGCCAGCACTCACTGTCAAGATGTATGCATGTATAATGGTGAAGTGCCAGCAGTTGACCCTTCCCATTGGAATTGTATCCTAGTAAATTAACACCTTCAGAGCAAGAGGAGAGGGAAGGAGATTAGAGAAAGAATAAAGCAACAGTTTTGTTTTCAGATTATAGAAATACCACTCCTAAAAACTTTAGACAAAATTCAGTATCTTGCTGATTGCATATGACTAACCTAATCTGAGTTTCTTCAGCTGTATAGTTTGGTTCAGCACTCACCTCGACACTTTTCCTGTGTACCAGCCTGTGCTGCTGTTTTCAATGTTTTTATCCTCTTCTGGCAACCTTTTTCTCTCTCATCCTTCTTGCCTGACTCCTTAGTGGAGAATGGTGTGCTAGTGTCCTTGGTGCACACTGCCTTCATATAAGAATCTGGAAATTGTGTGCTGGCAGACTATTTGACTGTGGAGAACCTTTTATCTAAACTCAATCACACCTCTACTCAATGTCCACACACTTATGCTTGCTGTAAAAGTTGCTAGATAGCAGTTGGATATGGGAAACCTGCCCAATTTCTTTCTTTCTTTTGCCCTGTGCTGCTTGGGCCAATTTTAGTCTCTCACCAGTGTCCCTGGTGACATCAGCTAAACCAGCATAGTTGGTGGAGCTGGGATCATTCAGAGCTATCTGGCTCAGGTATTCACTAATTTAACCAGTTGAGCCGTCCATGGACCCCAATGTATGCACTTATATGTGCTGTCTTGGTTCAGTTAGTATTGTCATATTATTTCAAGTATTTTTCCAAACAGGTTGCTAGATATCAATTCAGCTAATCAGTTTCCTCTTCCATAGCTTGAGGATACTGAAACTAATTGCACGTTATTAATGTTTGTGTATTCAGTGGGAGGTTCATGCATGAGATCACAATCCTATGCCTGAGCACCTGTGGATTACAACCTCACACCTTTTTGATTGTGCTGGTAATTCTTGCCATTTTCTCATTGGAGAAAGAGGCAAGAGATGGACTGTCCTGACATTCTCAGCACCAGTGATTTTAACTGTAGGCCCATTAGGTTAGTAATAGAAAAATGGCAACTTGCACAAATTAACAAAGAAATGGTCATGAGTTGCCACCTTCTAAAGGAGCAGAGAGAAGAAAAACTATTACAAAGATTTTGATGCTAATTTTTCAGTGAAAGTTCTTTAAAACAAGCAACTATTTATTGTAATTTTAACACTTTAAAGCTGTATTATGTTTGTATTTTATTTTGATATACTTTATATGACTATGACAATTATTTTATCTGCTAAGCATGAAGGACAGAGACCTAATGATAATCTTCTGACTATGCCACACTTGAATTTCTGTCCATGATCTGCATCTGAATCAATTGTAAAATACATAAATACTTTGGCACAGGCATGAGGGGCCAAATGGCTTTGTTTTGAGCTGCATTTTTTGATAATCAGTCATATTTATCATAGGGAAAATGTTAGAAGCTATTACTAAAGGCTTCATAGCAGGGTACTTAGATAAATTCAAAGTAATCAGGCAGAGTCAACATGGTTTTGTGAAAGGGAAATCATGTTTAACCAATTTATTGGAGTTCTTTGAAGAAGTAACATGTGTTGTGGGTAAAGGGAACTGCAAGATGTACTGTACTTAGATTTCCAGAAGGCATTTGAATGTCTTTGCAGAAAATAAAAGCTCATGGTGTAGGGGGTAACATATTGGCATGGATGGAAGGTGGGTTAGCTAACAAGAAACAAAGAGTAGGCATAAATAGGTTATTTTCTGGTTGTCAAGATGTAATGAGTGTTATGCCACAGGGATCAGTGCTGGGGCCTCAACGTTTTACAACTTATATGAATGACTTGGATGAAGGGACTGAAGGTATGGTTGCTAAATTTGCCAATGAACAAAGATTGGTAGGAATATAAGTTGTGAAGAGGACATAAGGAGGCCACAAAGGGATACAGATAGGTTAAGTGAATGGGCAAAGATCTGGCAATGGAATGTAATGTGGGAAAATGTGAAATTGTCCATTTTGGCAGGAAGAATAAAAAAGAAGCTTATTATCTAAATGGTGCGAGATTGCAGAGCATTGGGATGCAGAGGGATCTGGGTGTCCTAGTGCATGAATCGTAGAAAGTTAGTATGCAGGTACAGCAAGTAATTAGGAAAGCAAATAGAATGTTATCATTTATTGCGAGGGGAATTGAATACAAAAGTAGGGAGTTTATGCTTCAGTTATATAGGGCAATGGTGAGACCACATCTGGAGTGTTGTGTACAGTGTTGGTCTCCTTATTTAAAGAAGGATGTAAATGCATTGGAAGCAGTTCAGATACTATCTACTGGACTAATAACTGGAATGGGTGGGAAGAGTAAGACTTGATTGAAACATATGAGATCTTAAGGAGTCTTGACAAGGTGGATGTGTAAAGGATGTTTCCTCTTTGGAAGAATTTAGAACTAGGGGTCACAATTTAAAAATAAGGGGCCGCCCATTTAAGACAGAGATTAGGAGATTTTTTTTCTCCGAGTGCTGTGAGTCTTTGGTGGAAGCAGAGTCTTTGAATGTTTTTAAGGCAGGGGTAGATAGATCCTTGATAAGCAAGGGGGTGAAAAGTTATCAGGGATAGGCAGGAATACAATCAGAGGTTATAATCAGATCAACCATGATCTTAATGAATGGCAGAGCAAGCTTGAGAGGCCAAGTGGCCTACTCCTGCTCCTAGTTCATAGGTTTGTATGTATGTTCATATGTTCAGCTGGTTCCTGTGCTATAATTGGGATCAGTGTCTTTGGTTTAGGGAAGGGAAAAATCAGCTAAGAATCCCAATTCAATGTCCCCTGAATGTGCACACTAAATGAAGACAAGATGGGCTGAACTGTGATTCCTTCCCATGGTTAAGTGGCTGTCCAACACCATCTAGGTTTCACATCTACACAGTGAGATAATAAAACAATGGTGGGATTTGGGAAAGAAGAACCAGGAGAGGAAATTTGGGAAAATAAGTTCTCGTGGGCCAACAGGTAAGAAAGATTGAAGTTGCATTCACTCTGTGCCTTTCACATCCTCAGGACATTTGAAAGTACTTTACAGCCAATGAATTGTTTTTGAACTATAGTTACTATTGTTTAGGCAAATGCAATATACGAAACACAGCCAGGTCTCACAAACAGCAATGAGATTGCCTTGTCTTTCACCTGTCCTCATTCCAAGGGTTGGCTGCACTATGAACAATCTTTCTCCACTGATTTCTATTCTCCACTGCCCTCATTGCCTGTCCCATAGAAAGGCCAGCCCATGTTCTGATATTATCCATCAATGCCATCTTGGGGCTTCATTGTGCATGTTTTCCAGATGTTTTTCCTTGCATTATGCCTTTTCCCAAACAATCCCATCCTGTTCGCATCACATGACCAAAATGTATATCACTGCCTCAAACAAGCTCCTTTTAACACCAGCTTTCTCAAGCATCCACTCATTTCTTCACTTGGCTGTCCATGATGCACGTAATATCTGTCTGAATCCTTTCGTTGCAGATGTTCTTAGTTGAGCCTCGTCAATCTTCTTGATAGTCCAGCTTTCACAGCCAAACATTGTATCACCAGCTTGGGGAGGCAGTGGCCTAGTGGTATTGTCACTGGACCATTGGCCCAGGGTAATTCTCTGGGGACCCGCGTTTGAATCCCACCATGACAGATGAATTTGAATTCAATAAAAATCTGGAATTAAAGTCTATTGATGACCATGAATCAACTGCCGTAAAAATCCACCTGATTCACTAATGTCCTTTAGGGAAGGAAATCTGCTGTCCTTAACTGGTCTGGCCTACATGTGATTCCAGGCCATAGCAATGTGGTTGACTCTTAAATGCCTAGCAAGCCACTCAGTTGTAACAAACCAGTACGAAGTCTATAAGGAATGAAACTGGCACTGACCTAGGCCCGGGAAATGACAACAACAAACTCAGCCCTGGTGAACCTGCAAAGTCCAACTTACTAACCTTTGGTGGCCTGTGCCAAAATTGGGAAAGCTGTCTCACAGCCTGACATAGTCACACTCACGGAATCATACCTTACAGATAATATCCTAGACATCATCACCTCTGGGTATGTCCTATCCCACTGGCAGGACAAGCCCAGCAGAGGTGTCAGCACAGTGGTATACAGCAGGAGGGTGTTGCCCTGGGAATTCTCAACATCGACTCTGGACTCCATGAAGCCTCATGGCGTCAGTTCGAACATGAGCAAGGAAACTTCCTGCTAATTACCAAATACAGCACCCCCGATCACCCACCTTAACTGATGAATCAGTGCTCCTCCATGTTGAACACCACTTGGAGGAAGCACTGAGGGTGGCAAGGGCGCAGTATGCACTCTGGATGGGGGGCTTCAATGTCCATCGCCAACAGTGGCTCGGTAGCACCAATATTGAATGAGCTGGCTGAGTCCTAAATGATATAGCTGCTAGGCTGGGTCTGTAGCAGGTGGTGAGGGAAAAATATATTTGACCTCATCCTCACCAACCTGCCTGCCGCAGATACATCTCTCCATGACAGTATCAATAGGAGTGGCCACCGCACAGTCGTTGTGGAGACAAAATCCAATCTTCACATTGAGAATACCCTCCATCATGTTGTGTGGCATTACCACCACGCTAAATGGAATAGATTTCTAACAGTTTTAGCAACTCAAGTCTGGGCATCCATGAGGCACTGTGGGCCATCTGCAGCAGCAGAATTGTACTCAACCACAACCTGTAATCTTATGGTCTGGCATATCCCACACTCTACCATTACTATCAAGCCAGGGGATCAACCCTGGTTCAATGAGGAGTGCAGGAGGGCATGCCAGGAACAGCACCAGGCATACCTAAAAATGAGGTGTCAACGTGGTGAAGCTACAACACAAGACTACTTGTGCGGCAAACAGCGCAAGCAGCAAGTGATAGACAGAGTTACAATCTTCAGCCAGAAGTGCTGAGTGGATGATCTATACCAGCCTCCTCTGGAGGTCCCCTGCAACACAGATGCCAGTCTTCAGCCAATTCAATTCACTCCGCATGATATCAAGAAACGGCTGAAGGCACTGGATACCAACCAGCTCGATCAGTAGTGGTGGTGTTTGTTGAGGGAAGATAGTTGACAGAATACTGTTGGCAGAATACTAGTCGCCCTGGTTACTCTTCAAAAATATCAGTGAAATCCTTTGAAGTCCTGTAAACAGGTAGACATTACATCAGTATAAAGTCTCATCTCAATAACAATTCTTCTGACAATGTCGCACTCCCTCAACACTGCACTGGAATGTCGGTCTGGATTACCTACTTAACCAGGGCATAAACCCACAATTTTGACTGAGGCAAGATTGCTACCACTGAGCCAAACTGACACTTCAATATATGCAGTGCAGTTCTGTATGGATCAAGTGAAAAAGTTATAGGCCAACCATGCTGCTTTACTGTGGCCATCAAGAATTTGGGCTTGAATCAAAAAGAGTCTTTGAGGTAGGTCATTAAATAACTGCACTTTTTGGAGTGTGTAGGGGATCCCATTTACTCTTAGAGACCCTCCCCACACTTAAGTTCCCAACACCAGATTCACAAGTGTATGGCTTGAACAGAATGACCAGCGAGACAAGTATCTTCAGAGAATTCACAATATCTCTATTGAATCATCCACAACCCCACAGTATAAAACCCAAAATTTAAAACAACCTATTCCTAGTACCTGACATGAAGTTACCACGGCTCAGTTAAAATTTACAAAAACACGGGCAAAACCTCACGTCCTGTCCTGAAACCTTAAGGAAAAAAATTTGGGTGGGACAGATTTTGCATATGCACACAGCTGACTGCAATCAGAAGGGATTTTGTTATTGGCATTTCCAGAATCTGACTTGTGTGACTTTGTGCAAAAGTCATAAAGCTAGTGGAAGGTCAGGGTCATTGGAGAGGTCAGGTATCCTTTTGGAGAGTGCAAAAAATTTCAAGAAGTGACACAGAAGTTCAACCATTTCAAACACAGGCATGTGGCTTACACTCAAGGGAACTGGAGGCTGGGGCCTGTGGCCTTGGAAGGGCCTATCCCCTCAGCACACCTGGTTTGAGCATCTAGGTGGGAGGAAGGAAAGTGTGCCAGATAAAGGAATAAGTGCATATTGTGCTAAAGCAGCTACAAACTGGGGATGGCACCATCACATAATCATGCCACAGAGGAACGTGTGCATGAGCAATGTGTGTGACCAGGGGGAGGGGGCAATGCCAGGAGCTAGACACAGTGCAGTGCACACCAGACAGGAGGAGGAGGACAATCAAATTTTAGCCCAAGGTAAGGGTAAACTGCGGAGATAATGTCTGTCATCTTTATATGACAGAAAACCAGTGCAGAAAAAGGCTCAGGTTAACCCGGTTACTGAGCTGGTTACTGAGATATGTGCCATGGTGCAACAAGATCTGGCACCACAGTCTGCAGAGCCACATGTCATGCCACTGGCACTCAAGGTCACAGTGGCTCTGAATTTTTATGCTGCCAGCTCTTTCCTGGGGTCAGCTTTAGACCTCTGCAGCATCTCACAATCAACTACACACAGTGCATCATGGCAGTTACAGACGCCCTCCTTGGCCGCGGTGGGGGGGAGCGCATAAACTTCCTGATGGATGTGGTATCACAGACACAGAGGTTTGCTGGGTTAGTAAGCTTCCCTCAAGCACAGGGGATTATTGACTGCTCCTAAGTTGCCATAAGGGCAACAATTCATCAGCCTGAGACACAAACAGGAAATTCTTCCACTCCTTGAGTGTGCAAGGGATATGTGACCATGCCAAAGTATTCCTGCTCTATATGCACGGTATCCTGGAAGCTGCCACATGTCTTTTATACTAAGGAACTTGTAGCTGCCTCAGCTTTTTCAGACACCAGCACAGGTCCATAATTGGCTTCTGGGTTCAAGGGGTACCCCTTAAGGAGGATGTTGTGACCCCCTTTAGATGGCTGCACACGGAGCCTGAAAGGCACTACAACAACAGTCATGCTGGCCCGCAATAAAATAGGGCAGGCTATTGGCATCATGAAGATGAGTCTTGGGTGCTTTGGCCATTCTGGAGGAGCTCTATGGTATTCTCCTGTAAGTGTCTCCGAAATAGGAGCTGTGTGATGCATGCTCCACCATATGACAGAGCAGAGGGGCCTACAACCAGAGGAAGAAGGTGGCAATGGGAGTCCTCCTGAGGAGCAGGCCCATTTAGCCATAACTGATTCTTTACAGGATGGTCAGAATTTTCCAGTTGACGTGCAGGGATGGGCCCCACACGCCGATGTGTAAAATGACGCACGGTGACATTGGGTGCGCGTCCCGATGACATGTTTGCCATCGCGATATTTCATTGGGCGGGCAGGAGCTTTTTAAAACAGGCCGCCTGGTCGCCATTGGACAATTGGGTCATTGAGGTCCCACTGCTGCCCGCCCACTCCCGCTGTCCTCAGGAGCTGCGGTTCACGCTGGGCAGGCCTTAATTGGCCCACCCACGTAAAATGGCTGCACGGACCCAATTGCGGGCAGCGATCGGCTCCGTGCCTGTCCGCGCCCGGTCCCACTCCACACCCCCGCCAGCCAGAAAATTTAGTCCCAGAAGTCTTTAGTTCACCACCTTTAGTACCAGCTACTGTGGGTTCTTGACCCTGACAATGAGCTGACTGGACATCCTGGCTACCTCCCTGGCTGTCTCCTCCCTGCTTCTAATAGCCCATAGCCACACCCTCACTCTGGACCATCTCTGTAGCACTGTGGATTCCCCTGTCCTACAAATGCAACATACAGGATGACTTAAGACTAATATATAGTGCCGTCAGTGAAAACCCTCTTGAATGTATCAGTGTATGACAGTGTACGTTCACATCTCATCTGTGTACACCTACAAGAGCAACTTGGACAACCAAGTCTTCATGCTATTGGACAGTTATGTGCCAGGTATCCCTAAGTGCAGCATTCAGATGTCAACCATCTAAATAAGAAAGTTAAGGATAGTATCAAATTGAAAGAAACTCTATAGAAATCTACAAAGATTAGTGGTAGGGCAGAAAAAGATCCAGCAAAGAATGACTAAAAAATAATAAAGAGGGAGAAAGTAGAGTATGAGAGAAATTTAGCTCGTAATGTAAAAACAAATAGTAAGAGTTTCTACAAATATTTAAGTTGGATAATGGAAAACAAGGAAATGGCAGAGGCATTGAACAGGTCTTTTGTGTCTGTCTTTACTATAGAAGACATGGAAAATTTCTGAAAGATACTTGAAAATCAAATGGTGAAAGGGATGGAGGAACTTAAAACAATCATCATAGCCAAGGAAAAGATACTGGTAAAATTGACAAGCCCCCAGGACCGGATGACCTGCATCTAAGGGTCTTAAAAGAAGCAGCTGCAGAGGTAGTAGTTGCATTGGTTATAAAATTTCTTCGAATCTGAAAGGGTCCCAGTGGATTGGAAAGTAGCATATGTAAAAGTAAATATTCCAGAATGGAGGAAACCAGAAAGCAGGAAATTATAGGCCAGTTAGCCTAACATCTGTCATTCAGAAATTGCTAGAACGCATTGTTAGGAGGTTATAGTAGGATACTTAGAAAATCATAATCAGGTCAGGCAACGTCAGCATGGTTTTATAAAAGGGAAATCATATTTAGCTAATTTATTTGAGTTCTTTGAGGAAGTAATAAGCAAGATAGATAAAGAAACATGTAGATGTGATGTACTTGAATTTCCAAAAGGCATTTGATAAGGTGCCACATCAAAAGGTTACTATACAAGAGCACATTGAATAGGAGGTAAAAAACAAGCATGGATAAAGAATTAGTTAGCTAATAGGAAGCATCAGAAGGGATAAAGGGATTTTCAGGTTGGCAAGTTGTAACTAGTGGAGTGCCACAGGAATCAGTGCTGTGGCCTAAACTATTTATAATGGCTTGGATGAAGGGACTGAATGTATGGTAGCTAAATTTGCCGATGGCACTAAGATAGGTAGGTAAGTAAGTCTTCAAGAGGAGGTAGAGAATCTGCGTAAGGATAAAGACAGGTTAAGTGAGTGGGCAAAAATTTGGCAGATGGAGCATAATGTGGGAAAATGTGAACTTGTCCACTTTGGCAGGAAGAATAGAAAAGCTGTATACTATTTAAATGGAAAGAGTTTGCAGAATTCAGTGGTACAGTAGGATCTGGGTATCCTGGAACATGAATCACATAAAGTTAGTGCGCAGGTACAGCAAGTGATTAGGAAGGCAAATGGAATGTAGCCATTTATTGCAAGGGGAATGGAATTTAAAAGTAAGGAAGTTTTACTGCAGTTTTATAGGACCTTAGTGAGACCACATCTGGAGCACTGTGTACAGTTTTGATCTCCTTATTTAAAAAAGGATATAATTTCTTTGAAAGCAGTTCTGAAAAGGTTCACTTGATGCTTCCCTGGCGTGATGGGCTTATCTTAAAAAGAAAAGTTGAATAAGTTGGGCCTATACTCATTGGAGTTTTGGAGAATGAGAGGTGATCTTATTGAAATATTTAAGATCCTGAGGGGACTTGACAGGGTGGATATTGAAAGGATATTTCCCCTTGTGAGAGAGACTAGAACTAGGGGACACAATTTAAATATAAGGGTCTCCTGTTTAAGATGGAGATGAGGAGAATATTTTTCTCTCAGAAGGTCGTGAATCTCTTCCCTGGAGAACAGTGGAGGCAGGGTCATTGAATGTTTTTAAGGCAGAAGTAGATAGAGTTTTGACCAACAAGGGAGTCAAAGGGTATAGGCAGTAGGCAGAAAAGTGGAGTTGAGGCCACAATTAGATCAGTCATGATCTTATCAAATGTCAGAGCAGCTCAAGAGGCCAAATGGCCTACTCCTGCTTCTATTTCATATGTTCATATTTACTCAAAAATGCTCCTAATCTGTTTTGAAGAAACAGCAACAAAAGAAAATGGACAAAAAAATTAGTTTGAACTGCCAATGTGTGCACCTTGCCAGCATTGGGGTGGCGGGTGAGGTGGTTGGGGGGAAGACTCCATCAAGAAACTGCCTAAGTAAATGCCCGTAAGAATAAAAATGTTGTTTAAGATAAATTGATTTATGCCTGTGTTGAAATAGTAGACAGAAATATGCCATACAAAGAAGTAACTAATATCCCCAAAGGCCATTTCTAAGTATTTTTGTTTCTCAGCCATTTTCAGCTACCCCTGCACCCTCCCTCCTCTGTGTCCTCTAAATACTAGAACTATTGTAAGAGAAGCCTGGGGACACATTGTATGTTTTCTGACTATTTAAATGAACTGTCAGAAAACCATGTGCAGTCAATTGAAGTTCCAATGTGCACCTTTTTATTTATTCGTTCATGGCTAGGCCAGCATTTATCGCTCATCCCTAATTAAGAGGGCATCCAAAGAGTCAACTACCATTGCTATGGGTCTGGAGTCACATGTAGGCCACAGACCAGGTAAGGATTTTAGTGAACCAGATGGGTTTTTACAACAAAAAAAAACAATGGTTTCATGGTCATCACCAGACATTTAAGTGCTGATTTTTTATTAAATTTAGTTCAAATTTCACCATCTGCCATGGCAAGATTTGAACCCAGGGTCACTGGAATAGCAGTCCAGTAACAATATCATTGTGCCACTGCCACCCCATGAGCTGAGTTAGCATGAAATGAGGCTCCCTTCCAAAATAGCAGCAAGTTGCAAGATCATGACCCCCACCACTGGTTTTTATGTAATGACGCAAACAAATTCCCAGCTGGCTTCTTTAACATCCGAACTGTTAAGAGAAGGGGGTCTCACAATCAATGGTTCAAAATTCAAAACAAATTGATGCTTTTGTTCTAAGCCGTTTAGCTTTTTGAGCGTTTTTGTTTCCATGGTGAATGAAGTTGATGTCTGGGGAGTAAGCTGCTAAGGTACTGAGTCCAACAGCATGAGGGGACTCAATTAACAACAAGACTGATCTAATTACTGATGGTACTCTAAGTTTATTGGGTCTTATGATATCGATTCCTAGCCTTCCTGTTGAGATCAGCATTCTCCTGCCCTGTAGTGCTCCCAATAATGCCATTATCATCTGCTGTAAAAAAAAATTCTATTTTAAAATCCAAATAAATAGAAAATACATATAAAATTGCTTAACTATTTTTTTGAATGTACTTGTGCGAAGAACTCCAGTTCAAGGACATTTTTTCTGGGTACAGGAATAAAGATACACCAACTTGCCTGATGGTTTTTAACAGGATAAATGCCCCATCCAAACAGACGAAGAAAGACCAAGCTTTAGATAAAAATTTACATGATCTTTACTCAGTAAGGAATAGGAGATAATAAAATTAGTCTCAGTGCCTTCAGCTCAGGGAAAGGAAAAATCAGGCAAATTTATATTCTCGTTAAGAAGTCGGTGATCAATGCTAGAATGTACTTGGGCTTGTGTCTGATATCTTCCACAATTGAGTAGCTAGATGTGTTCATGTGGAAGCATGACAGCTTAGCTCAAGTAGAGGAGAGAGTCCATCACTTGTTGAACTGTACTCCAACTTGATTCAGCACCTTCAAGAGTGGAAAAAGAAAAAACCTTCATAATATATCTATAGAGCACCTTTCGCAATCTTATGCCTTTAGGCCTAATGAAGTGCCCTGGAGGTGTAATCATTGTTGTAATGCAAGAAAACACCAAAGCTAATGTTCATATAGCAAGACCCCACAACAGAATTTAGGTAAATGACCGGATAATCTGTTTTAGTGACAGTGGTTTAAGGGGAAACATTGCCCAGGTCACTGAGACAACTCATCAGTTTTTCTTTGAATCATGCCATGGGATAATTTACACCCACTTGAGAGACCACACAGGGCCTTGATTTCACGTATCACCGGCGCCCCCTCAGTACTGCACTAGAGTGTGAGCCTAGATTATGAGCTCAAGTCTCTGGAGTGGGACTGCAACCCATAACTTTCTGACTCAGAGTCAAAAGTGCTACAAACTGAATCAGGGATTACACTTTAAAAAGTATAGCAGGATCTCATGCTTGTTTTAAGGGCAGAGCATAGTTTAGGAGTTTACGTAACATACAAATGCTAGGTTCCATCAGACTGCTATGTTTTAGGACTGTGTCTTTAATTTAGGGTGAAATGGAGGAATGAAGGAGGTCATGTGACCGTTATGAATTCTGTTGTCAGCAAGCCTGAGTGTTAAAGACTAAAGGGGGTCCAGGCTGCTTTACTGGGAAGAAAGTGTAAGGTGTTCATCCATGTAACAATGACAAAAGCATCTGTGCTCTCGGTGGATAGATTGTTAGTCTCCAAAGTCCCAGAAAGGTTTTAGGAATGAAAGGGTTTGTAAACATTTATATTTTAAATTGCCTATTTTGTTTCAAGATAGAATGAAGTTGAGAGTCTAGAGGATGGATAATTAGCATTTCTACCTGGATACAAGGCCCATGTGATTCACATTGCCATGGAAATAAGTTCTGAGAGGGGAAGAGTCCATAAGATGCCATTGTAGGATAAGGCTGCAGGTTTCCTAAAAATATCAGTGAATCTCACAGACAGGGTCAGTCTGCAAGAATTTGAGATAGACAGCAAGTTTCTATGGTATACCTTGCAAGAATGCAAGTGGGAGCTCACATTCAGATTGAAGAGACCAAGGTCATGAGGGTTTAAAATGAAGCTGGAAGATTTGCTTAGTTTTGGCTAGATGAGATCTCCAGCGTAGCCCACACTGTGAAAGTCAATTTGGGGAGTCGAAGTCATTCAGCTGGAAAACAAAAAAGGAACCAAGAATTACTTTGGGCTGGTTCCTGGTGAATGAAGTGTCCACTTAAGGGGCAGAGTAAAATATAACTGTAGAGGGAGAGAGGGAGATTCTCAGCTGTTTTAAATGTTAAAGCGGGGAGCGGGGGGAATCTATTCTGTAGTTTAGAGTGTGAGTTGCCTACTGAAATAATGATTTATCATTGTTGCTTTTACTTTGTGTGTTACGGCAATAGACTTAAAACTTGAAAACTTGTTGTGCAATTCCTTTAAGTTGGGCACTGGGCTTTTGAATCTCTTTTCAAAGGTTATTGGCCTCTGCATGGATCGGAACAGTAATATTGATGCAACACATAGTTAAACATTGCTCCCTGAATGGAGACATCACCTGATCCCCTCAATTCTATTACCTCAATGTATTAGTCTACATTTATTGATGCTTTCAAGGACACCTGGGCACTTTATTACAGGAACATTTTCAACATGAGCCCAGTCTCTGATAAAATGTCATTTGTTGAATGACAGTAAGTTGCAATTTTGTCTGCTCAGAAGACAAGGAAACACAATGTATATTTCATATTACAAGGTTTTAAATCAGAGGTAAAGTCTTCTCCTACCAGAAAAGATTAGGTTGATAAATGACAGGCAAATATTTCCTTTGCTCCTGATTAGCCTGGCACTGACAGAGGACTTGCTGTTTCCATTATTTTGGAGAAAGCTGTGGATGTAAAAGAATGAAATGGCCTCAAAGAGATACGCCCACACAATTCTGGATTCACACCAGCTGTAGTCTAATAACTGTTCCAATGACTCTCTGATTGGCCAGTGAACAAAGGTAATGCCCACCATAGCCTTGTCAACTACAAGGTTCTAGATATGGGGATAAATTATATGCCACCCACCTCCATGAGCATATTTGAAGGCAGGGGGCACTTAAAATGAGTGTGGCCAATCTACTGCCTCCCTGCCCACCCCTGCCCTATATCCTATATTCCAGAGGGGAATCAGGCAGCCAACCCACCCTTAGGCCCATTGAGGTCCTTAACTGGACAATTAACTGCCATTTAAGGGCCTCATTCCACCTCTGCCACAACTTTTCAGTGTTCAGGGGAAGACGGAAGCAAGGCTGGCAGCCAGGCAGCTGGAAGGGAGGGTACCCCCTGAGTCCACTGTTCTGTGTGTAATGTGGCTTTCTAAACCAATAGTCTCCACTTTCTCTCCTAGGCACATCTGTCACGTTGCCCTCAGGCAACCTGAGCCCAGCACTGAGAGTGCCTCAGATGGGGACCCTCAGGGCAGCACTGTTGAGGACCCCCCACCTTGCATCCTCAGTAAACTTGAGCTCACTAAATTAGAAAACAGTAAAAGCTCCACTAGCATTTGTGTTAACTGTAGCACAGTCTCACCCCTGAGTTAGAAGGTTCTGGGTTCAAGTCCCGTGCCAGTACTTCAGCATGAAAATTTGAGGTTGACCCTCCAATGCAGTATTGAGGGAGTACTGCACTATCAGAAGTGCTGTCTTTTAGATGAGAAGTTAAGCCAAGGCCGGGCTGCCCATCAGGTGGATGTAAAAGAGTTCTTGGCACTATTTTGTAGAAAAACATGGAAGTTATCCCTGGTCAATATCTATTCTTCAATCAACATCACAAAAACGGATTATGTGGTCATTATCGTATTGATATTTGCTGTACACAAATTGGCTGCTGTGTATCCTACATTATAACAGTTACTACTTAGTGCTTTGGGACTGAGGTCATGAACATGCAAGCCTTTCTTTTCCTTTTTTATTCATTGTGATAGTCATGAAGATTTTTTAGGGTTTGATAACATCATTTTCTTTCAAGGGATAATTGTCTAAGCATGGCAATAAATATATGGCATGAGTATTCAATTGTTTTTAGAAATCGCCTGAAACAAGACTATTTATATTCCACATGAATGAGAGCCCAAAGAATCAACATCAGCAGATGTGCCTTTGGTGAAAATTTCCAAACCATGGGAAGGAGGCACCACGACAAGCAAGTCCATGTAGTTAGCATCTGAGGAACATTGCATTAACCATAGTGACATTCAAGGCTGCTTTAGCAATAAAATATCAGCTTCCAGCTTCCTAGCTTTGCATTAGTCTGATTTTGCATGTAGTTTTCCAGGCTAGTTAACAAAGGTCAAATGGGTAACCTGAGGTTATTAAGCTGTAGTAAATTTGTATTGTTATACCCTGTGTACCGTTGCGGAACTTAACAGACCATCAGCAGCATGTGGAAATAGGGAAAACAACACATTACAGCTTTGCAGCTACTGAACAACTAGTGCATAAATACCACAAAAAAGCCATTACAGCCACTGGGAGAGTAGATTCTACCCAAAGTTATTTTCAGTCTAGCTTCTTTGAGCTTTCATAAATGGAGAAATTGTGCAGTGTCCTTTTAGGGCACAACAATGACGCTAATCTAAATCTAAATTAATAAGCCACTTTAACCGTTGGTAATTAGGGAAATTGAATTTATTGATTTACAATTTCATTAAATTGAGTTATGCAGCATATCATGAATCAGCTGAAGGCCACATTTAATTGCTATCACAGGCTCTTCTAAATGTTTCTCGACAATTTTTGTTGCTTGGAATTAGTTTTAATTTGTTGAGAGGACTTGTGCATGTGAAATGACTTTCTACTCGCAAACGTGGTCAAGCTTTCCAGGCTGCATTTCCCCAGAGCACCGTGCCACAGAGAAAGCACCCTCAATACTTTGGGCCATTTGCTGTGAATCTATACAATGTTTTGCTCTAATTGGAAATTGAAGGGCATTACCCGCTGCTTGGGACCCATTTCATGAACTCAGAGGGTGCAGAATATTTTAGGAATAGCTTGCGCTATGCCAGAAATTAAATGTTACATTTGACCCAATTACATAAATTGTATGAAGCAGTGGAAAAAGCAAGCTGTTGGTTGGCAAAAGTGGAGTGAACAAGAGTTCTGTCAACATGAGTCTCCTCTGGATCCTTCCCTTTTAATAGTGCTAGTTATTGCATTTTTAAAAAGTATACTTCCATGGAGATGTTTTGGTGGCTGCTCCAAAGGCGAGATATGAAGCAGGAGCAGGAGTAGGCCACTCAGCCTCTTGAGCCTGCTCTGTGATTCAATAAAATCATGGTTGATCTGATTGTAACCTCAACTCCACATTCTGACCTAAATGTGATGGGTAAATGTGATGCCTGCGTGATATTGGGCCCACTACCAAGCTCCCCAAGGCCCAACAAACTCCCCCTCACTGAGGCCCGACCACCCCCCGCACCCCCGCCAACCGAGGTTTGACCCACCACCCTGAGGTCTGGCCTGCTACCCCTGATGCTAGACCCATCCCCTCCCCTGATGCCCGAACCCCCTGCCCTGAGGCCCAACACACCACCCCGAGACCCGACCGCCCTCCAGGCCTGACACACCACCCTTGAGGCCTGACATGCCCCCGAAGCCCAACCCCCCGCCAAGACCTAATCTCACCCACCAAGGCCTGATCTGCCATCCCCGTGGCCCGACCCTCCACCCGGGGGTGCAACACTCTCTACCCTGAGGCCTGACAGCCTCCAAGGGCCGCCCCACTCCAAGGTCTAACACTCTGTCCCCGAAGACTGACACCTTCCCAACCTCCTCGCCACTGATGAGGCCTAATCTTCCACCCTCCGAGACACTAACCCCCTGCAAAGGCCTGATCCCTCAACCAAGGCCTGATCTTCCCCTGACCCTCAACCCCCACCCCCCATGAGACCCAAACCCTCCCAACCTACCCCCTCCCCTGCACCCCCCCCCCATCCCCCCCCACCGAGGCCCAGCCTCCCGACATCCGCTCCCCTGCTGACCTCCAACCCTTTCCACCCAGCAAATCCTATCCATAGCTAGTGCCGTAAAAAGGGAGCATGGTCTCCTTCACTTTGACTCTCCTGCACTTCGGGCCCCAGGGATGCACTGCACTGCCTGGATCTCATCCGGCCTGAGTCAGAAGGTCAGGTGAGACCAACTGGGAAAAAAAAAAATCAGGGAAGAAACTGGGCACGGAGTGGTTATCTGATGCTAATTGCCACTCTGAGGAAGTTCAGGCCTATAGTGCCATACTAAAAGGATGTGGTGGTAGAGTGGTATTATCAGTGAACTAGTAATCCAAAGACCTAGGGTAATTCTCTGGGGACTCAGGTTCATGGGAAATGGTAGAACTTAAATTCAATAAAAATTTGGAATTAAAAGTCTAATGATGACCATGAAACTGTTGCTGATTCTCATAATAAACCCATCTGGCTCTGTAATGCTGTTTAGGAAAGGAAATTTGCTGTCTTTATCCGGTCTGACCTACGTGTGACTCCATCACTTGCAAAGTTATTTTGTTAAATATTTTTCGACCTACCTTCTGTAGGATGCAAGGCCTCTGTTTGGCTCAGCAGTGACCACCATTGTTGGTGGCGCTACTGGAGCTCCTGAGCTGCTGGCCCCTGATTGGTCCAGCATGTGTTGGGGCCAGGCTGCCTTCCTTAGTAAGGTGGCAGCCCCAGTTGTAGCTATTTAATTAGCTGCCCATGCCTGCAATTGAGGGGGGAGTCGCACCGGCCACCCCTACATGCCGGTGACCGGCTTTTCCAGCCGTAGTTGGGCTCTCCACCCAATCGGCATGATACAGCCCTACATTTCAAAAATACTTCAGTGACTGGAAAGCACCTTGGAATATCCTGAGGCCACAGAAATCACTATAGCAATGCCTTTTTTTTAAGGCATATGATAACTGACTATCTGACCTAATGAGAGTAATAAGCAGCGCTTCACTTGCACCTCCCTCAATTTGGTCCACTGCATTCGTTGCCTCCAGTGTGGTTTCCTCTACATTGGAGAGCCAAACGCAGACTGGGTGACTGCTTTGTGGAACGTCTCTGTCCACAAGCATGACCCAGACCTCCCCGTCACTTGCCATTTCAACACTCCACCCTGCTCTCATGCCCACATGTCCGTCCTTAGCCTGCTGCATTGTTCCAGTGGAGCCCAACACAAACTGGAGGAACAGCACCTCATCTTCCAATTAGGCACTTTACAGCCTTCTGGACTTAACATTGAGTTCAACAACTTCAGACCATGAACTCTTTCCTCTATCCTCACCCCTCTTTTATCAATATTCATTTTTATTTTTTATCCACTTATTTTTATTTTTATTTATTTTCATTTTTATTCATTTATTCATTGTTTTATCCCCATCCTTTATCCTATTTTTGATCTTTTTTCCCCACTACCATCCCTTCCCCCCACAAGGGCCATTTGTCACTTGTTCATGTTGTTCTTTCTAGATTGCTTACCCTTGTCCTGTGATTATCACATTCTGCTTTCTTACCTTAATGGCACTATCAGCACCTCCTTTAGCCAGTACCACTATCATTAACACTCCTTTGTCCTTTTGTTTATGACATCTTTCTCAATCTCTCCTTTGCCCCCACCTATTGCTGGCCTTCTATCCAGCTTCACCTGCTCCACCTGCCTGAAACAGTGTAAATTTCATCACATTTTTATTTCTCTTTAGTTCTGACAAAGAGTCATACAGACTCGAAATGTTAACTCTGATTTTCTCTCCACAGATGCTGCCAGACCTGCTGAGCTTTTCCAGCATTTTCTGTTCTTGTTGTTAAGTCAGTAAGAGTTCTGATTCCTGATCACTTCAGTAAACTCCCTCGCTGTAAAGTTCCTGGGTGTGGATGTTGTTAATTAGCCGCATATATAAAATAATTAATTCACTGCATTTGAAGGATTAGCATGCACAATTGAAGTTGAAGTAGCCTATACCAACAAATGTTTCTCAAAATATGTTAATTGGGCTCCATTACGTTAATAGGTTCAGCACCAGCTTTGGGTCTGTATCATTGATTAGTTCATTAGCACACATAAATATTCAAAAAGAAAGAAAGGACTTTGAAGTTAATTTTTTTCACATATTAACTTTTTGAAAAATCTAGTTGTGCAAGGCCCCTTGGGGATGAGCGACCATAATATGATAGAATTCTTCTTCAAGATGGAGAGTGACATTGTTGATTCTGAGACCTGGGCCCTGAATCTTAATCAAGGAAACTACAATAGTCTGAGGCGCGAGTTGGCTATGATGGATTGGGAAAAGTTACTTAAAGGGATGACGGTGGATCAGCAATGGCAAACATTCAAAGAGCGCATGGGTGAACTGCAACAATTGTTTATTCCTGTCTGGCGCAAAAGTAAAACAGGAATGGTGGCCAAACCATGGCTTACAAGGGAAATTAGAGATAGTATTAGATGCAAGGAAGAGGCATACAAATTTGCCAGAAAAAAACAACAGACCTGAGGATTGGGAGCAGTTTAGAGTTCAGTAAAGGAGGACCAAGGGAATGATTAAGAAGGGGAAAATAGAGTATGAGAGTAAGCTTGTAGGGAACATAAAAACTGACTGTAAAAGTTTCTATAGGTATGTGAAGAGAAAAAGATTGGTAAAGACAAATGTAGGTCCCTTACAGTCAGAAACAGGGGAATTTATAATGGGGAACAAAGAAATGGCTGACCAACTAAATACATATTTCGGTTCTGTCTTCACAAAGAAGGACACGAATAACATACCAGAAATGTTGGGGAACACAGGATTTAGTGAGAGGGAGGAACTGAAAGAAATCAGTACTAGTAGGGAAATGGTGTTGGAGAAATTGATGGATTGAAGGTCAATAAATCCCCAAGGCCTGATAATCTACATCCCAGAGTACTTAAGGAAGTGGCCCTAGAAATAGTGGATGCATTGGTGGTCATCTTCCGAGATTCTATAGATTCTGGAACAATTCCTACAGATTGGAGAATAGCTAATGTAACCCAACTATTTAAAAAGGGAGGTAGAGAGGAAACAGGGAATTATAGACCAGTCAGCCTGACATCGGTAGTGGGGAAAATTCTAGAGTCCATTATAAATGATTTAATAACTGAGCACTTGGAAAACAGTGGCAGAATCAGACAGAGTCAGCATGGATTTATGAAAAGGAAATCATGCTTGACAAATCCACTGGAATTTTTCAAGGATGTAACTAATAAAGTTTTTGAAGGTGAGCCAGTGGATGTGGTTTATTTGGACTTTCAGAAGGCTTTTGACAAAGTCCCACGTAAAAGATTGGCGTGTAAAATAGGATTGGGGGTAGTGTATTAAGATGGATAGAAAACTGGTTGGCAGACAGGAAACAAAGAATAGGAATAAATGGGTCTTTTTCCAAATGGCAGGCAGTGACAAGTGGGGTACCGCAGGAATTGGTGCTGAGACCCCAGTTATTCACAATATATATTAATGATTTAGATGAGGGAATTAAATGTAATATCTCCAAATTTGCAGATGACACAAAGCTGGGTGAGAGGGTGAGCTGTGAGGAGGATGCAGAGATGCTTCATTGTGATTTGGGCAAGCTGAGTGAGTGGGCAAATGCATGGCAGATGCATTTGGATAAATGTGAGGTTATCCATTTTGGTAGCAAAAACAGCATGGCAGATTATTATCTGAATGGCTATAATTGAGAGAGGGGAATGTGCAACGAGGCCTGTGTGTCCTTGTACACCAATCGCTGAAGGTAAGCATGCAGGTGCAGCAGGCGGTAAATAAGGCAAATGGTATGTTGGCCTTCATAGCCAGAGGATTTGAGTATAGGAACAGGGATGCCTCGCTGCAATTGTACAGGGCCTTGGTGAGACCACACCTGGAATACTGTGTGCGGTTTTGGTCTCCTTGGCCAGAATCTTGCCCTTGGATGGCGGGCGGGCCCCACCGGCTCGGTGGTGGGTGACATGCCGACCCCTGCCACTGAAACGGGGCCTGCCGCCATTTTAAGTGGGCAGGCCAATTAAGGCCTGCCCAGTGGCATCCCCGATGGGAAGCGCTATGCATTTGCTGTGCAGGGGGGGGTTCCCCATCTGTCAAAGTGTGTTCTTTCACGCTTGCGCGCAAAAGAGCGCACTGCTCCCTGAGGCAAAGTCCTGTCTCAGGGAGAATACTGACAGTGGTAAAAACTTTAAAAATAGAAACATTAAAAAATTAATATGTCCCTTCATGTGACAATGTCACACGAGATGGAACATGTTAATAAAGAACACATAAACTTTATTATTTTTGTATAAAACGGACATGAAACTTCATCCTGCCAATGAATGAAGTTTCATGAATAATCAGAAGCCCACTGGGGCTCCTGGCCTGCCCGCCAGCCTTAAGGTTGGACGGGCAGGTCTTTAAGTACTTCAACTAGCCTGTCAATGGCTTCAATTGGCCATTGACATGTCGGCGGGTGGACGGCTGGTTTCGCTGTCCGCCCACCTTCCTAAAGATTTAAATGGACCGGAATGACGTCGGGGATTCCTCCCGACGTCATCTCGCGTAATTTTCTCCTCGGCAACCTGGCCCTGCCCCCAAATCGCCCAGGGAAAAATCCTGGCTCTTATCTGAGGAAGGATGTACTTGCTATAGAGGGAGTGCAGCAAAGGTTTACCAGACTGATCCCTGGGATGGCGGGACTGACATATGAGGAGAGATTGAGTTGGTTAGGATTATATTTGCTGGAGTTCGGAAGAATGATGGGGGATCTCATAGAAACCTATAAAATTCTAACAGGACTGGACAGGATAGATGCATGAAGGATGTTCCCAATGGTGGGGGAGTCCAGAACCAGGGGTTACAGTCTGAGGATATGGGGTAGACCATTTAGGACTGAGATAAGGAGAAATTTCTTCACTCAGGGAGTGGTGAGCCTGTGGAATTCGTTACCACAGAAAATAGTTGAGACCAGAACATTGTATGTTTTCAAGAAGGAGTTAGATATAGCTCTTGGGGTGAAAGGGATCAAAGGGTATGGGGAGAAAGCGGGAGCGAGCTATTGAGTTGGATGATCAACCATGATCATAATGAATGGCGGAGCAGGCTCGAAAGGCTGAACGGCCTACACCTGCTCTTAGTTTCTATGTTTCTAATCAAATGAGTACTGCTGCCTCTTTTCTCCTTACTGAACCAGTTTTCACTTTGTGCTCACTGGTCGCCGCCAATTAAACACTTCCTGTCGCTCAAAGCAGCTTACTCCACCTTCAGATCTGATTGACCAGCTCATCAATATGGTAGAAGTTGTTTCAAGCATCAAGACAACTTGGTCCTTTTATCAATGTGTATGCTCTGTCCATTGCTGATCAGTTCTATCAATCAAGTGATCTTTTCATTGTTGTCTGCTCATTTAGCCTGACATAGTACTTAGTTGTTTTACTGCAGGAATTGATATCAGTGCCACCAAACTCTTTACTCTATGTCCATGGGTTCCCAGCAATCAATGAGCCAGAAATCCAGCAGTAATGAGTGAAGGTCAGCAACATCAATAAGCATGCAGTACTAATATTGATTCTAGGAAGGAAAATGATGCATTATTAAAATGGATTCAGCTCCAAAATATATATTTGTCAACAGATCTCTAGAGCTCATATTTTTACATACAATCCAATTCATAACAAGGCACATTAATGTCAACCAAATCAGGAAGGATTCATTCTTGCTGGACGGATTTATCTCGTGAGATGAACAAGATGACAGGGTGAAAATTTGTAATTGTTCCACCACATTCCCAGTGTCTTCACGACAGGAGGAGGAGAATTGGGGAGTTTTTAATTTATTTATCACAGGCCAAACACGGACAATCAAGTGAGATGAAAATACACAATGCATTTTCTAGATGTGACTGGATACTGATTGTATGTGGATTTTTACAAGCAAATTAAGCACGTTTCACATTGCTTTGCAGTTAATGCAAACATTTATTCAACGCATCAGTTCAGACTTCTAAGGAATCAATTTAGCTCAATTCATTTAACCTGCTGCAAATTATTTGAAGTGGGTTGTTCAGAATATTAGTGTGTTAAAATTATTTTTTTATATCTCAGGTAAAAAGATTTGGATAGCTCTAGAATATAATGTGTCTTATGAATTTTGTGCACCTGCTGTTAGTGCCACACTTCCTACAACACACCTCATGCTGAGCCAGAAGCAATGCATCAGGAGACTTCACAGTAATCCTGTAGTAATGATATCACAACTTTCACTTTCCAACTCTGTGATACGGTTCCATGGGCACTGTTAGTGCTCCAATATTTCAATTATATGTGTGCCTAAATAGTAAATATGTGGAGGTTATTTGACTGGAGGACTTGAATGCTGAGCCCAACTTTTCCCTCATCCGATATCTGCATACATGCACTTTCCAATGGAAAATAATAAAGATTTAGTTACGCTGCCTAATTCCCCTCCGCCTACCATCACCTTCCTCACCGCGGTTCACAAAGGAAAGCTCCTGAGTGTCTTTGCACTTCCTGACAGCTGCCAGCCTGTCGGCATTGGGTGGTAAACTGTGGTGTCTTGCTTACTCAGGCCCTGGGACAAAATCCCATCAGGGCACTAGGGCACTGAATTTACATAAGTTCTCGAGGCTCCCACCCCTCCTGCTTTAGAGTGGCACCTTAGCCACATACAGAAACCTGCAGCATAAGATTCAGGTGGGGGAAAGGGTCAGTTCCAAGCTCGTTACTCACCTGTTTGGTTTTAACTGTCCACCCGCTCAGTTTCGGCTCGGTGGGCAGGATTCAAACCAACCCTATTATTTCTATTTCTATTATTTCTGAGTTTGCACAGCTGCTATCCATTGCTCATGCTTCTCTGATGGCCTAATAATGCCATGTGAACTTGTCAAGTGAATTATTTCTTTTGCGTCACTCCTGAGCGGCGGTAGTCTAACTGTGAAACACCGATTCACATTCTAATGAAACACTCTGCAAAAGTGTTTAATTTGGACAGCCTACCAGCATATATAATTAAAATAAATCACAAAGTTGATGTTTTCCTATTATGTGTCACAAGTATATTCAGCACACGTTACAATCTATAAGATATCAAAAGGCTTACAACTATGTCCACTTTTTGTGTGCAAATCCTTATTTCATATTGTCACATTTACATGTAAACTTTGACTTGTTATAAATACATAAGCCCACATTTATAATGAAAAATATCAATTGAACTTGTCACACTGTAATTGCACCTTCCACAAGCGGGGGTGATATATCAGTAGGTACACAGAAAACAGGCATTTTACTTTGGTTGTTGGATACCACATCAATATTTTGTGGAGACAGTACAAACCCTACAGGGTGAAAAGAACATCTCAAGGTGCAATTCACACCTACTTTGCTTCCTCTGGATACAACAGAACTTCATGCAATTTTACTTTTACTGACATAATGCATTACCCTCATCAAAGTTCCTGATTAAACATACTTACAGGAAAATGCTTTTAATTAAATGTCCTCCCCTAACCTGCAGTAAGCTTTAACGCCACCCAGTAACCAGATGGTGGAATTATAACATGATAAGCTTACATAGGCAAAATTTGCTATAAATGTGCAAATTATAATGGAGAAAATGGCTCCTGGGATGAGGAACTTCAGTTATGAAGATAGATTGGAGAAGCAAGGACTGTTTTCCTTAGAGGAAAAAAGGCTGAGAGAAGATTTGATAGAGATATTCAAAAGCATGAGGGGTCTGAGCAGAGTAGATAGGGAGGAACGGTTCCCACTCATGAGAGGATCGAGAACAAGAAGGCAGAGTTTAAAGTAATTAGTTAAAGAAGCAATAGTGATATGAGGAAAAACGTTTTCAGGCAGTGAGTGGTTAGGGTCTGGAATCCCCTGCCTGACAGCGTGCTGGAGGCAGGGTCAATTGAAGCTTTCAAAAGGAAATTAGACTGTTATCTGAAAAGGAAGAATGTGCAGGGTTACAGGGAGAAGGCAGGAGAATGGAATTAGGTGAGTTGCAGATTGGGAGAGCTGGTGCAGACACGATGGACCAAATGGCCTCCTTCTGTGCCATAATAATTGTGATTCTGTGAAAAATTGACACAAGAAGTGTCACAAATGTATGGCAACAGTAAGTGAAATGGATCAGACAGAAAATATCTGTGGCCTTAAAGGGCTAGGGTTTCAGGTGGATTGTACTGTTACTTGCAGCACAATTTTCCCTAAACTGACCAAACCAGCGCAAAAAATTCAGAGAGTTCCCAGCAAACGCATAAATTGGATTTCTGTGATCTTTTGTTCTGGTTTATAAAGCATTATATCTAAAGCAGGTCCCACCCACAAAAATGCCCCCTCCTCCCCATCAAATTAATTACCTTAGCGAGTTCTGCTAACTGTGTCTGTTTATGGGCCTTTAAGGAGGCTCTAAATATTTCAACATTTTTGGGGAGGCGCAAGAATAATAATTGTCACATTTAGCTATGGAATGTATTTTTAATGTACAGAAGCTGACTACTGTACACAAATATAACTGAAAGTAGTTCTGCATATTTTTTAAAAGTAATTTTCAATTATTTAACATAAAGTTACTCATGGACTAACGCTACGATTAAAATGATTATGTTTTCTGATAAGCCCATTTTCAGCTGTATTAATCAGACTGCACCTTGTTACCATTCTTAAATATCTCAATGAATATTTTTAAAGGTTTTTTATTCAAAATATTTTTATATATTTATAAATTTTTATATTTAAGATGCTGCTCAACTATTCTGTTTCCCAGCAGATTTTCTATTCAGGGTTATGCAAATGAGTTTGCATGGAAATTCAGGGAAAAGGCACTTTTCAAAATGGGTACCATTTTGGGTGCAAGTTGCACCGGGTCATTGGCTTCACTCAAATTGGAAACTCGAAAGCTCAACTTTTTTCCTGCACTCTTTCATGGGATGCAGGTGTCATTGGCAAGGCCAGCATTTGTTGCCTATCCCTAATTGCTCTTGAACTGAATGGCTACTAGGCCATTTCAGAGGACAGTTAAGAGTCAACCACACAGATCAATGCTGGGGCCTCAACTTTTTACAATTATCTAAATGACTTGAATGAAGGGACCGAAGGAATGGCTGATACAAAGATAGGTAGGGAAGTAAATTGTGCAGGGGACATAAGGAGGCTACAAAGAGACATAAGATAGGTTAAGTGAGTGGGCAAAGATCTGTCAAATGAAGTGTAATGCGGGAAAATATGATATTGTTCATTTTGGCAGGCAGAGTGAAAAAGAAGCTTATTATCTAAATGGTGAGAGATTGCAGAGCTCTGAGATTCAGAGGGATTTGGGCGTCCTGGTGCATGATTCACAAAAGGTTAGTATGCAGGTACAGCAGGTAATTAGGAAAACTAATAGAATGTAATCATTTATAGTGAGGGGAATTGATTACATAAGTAAGGAGGTTTTGCTTCAGTTGTACAGGGCATTGGTGAGACCACATCTGGAGTATTGTGTACAGTACTGGACCCCTTATTTAAGGAAAGATGTAAATGTTTTAGAAGCAGTTCAGGGAAAGTTTGCTAGACTATTACCAGGAATGGACGGATTGTCTTATGAGGAAAGGTTGGAAAGGTTAGGCTTGTATCCACTGGAACTTAGAAGAGTAAGAGGCAACTTGATTGAAACCTTTAAGATCCTGAGAGGTCTTGACAGGATGGATGTGGGAAGGATGTTTCCTCTTGTGGGAGAGTCCAGAACTAAGGGTCACTGCTTAAAAATAAGTGGTCGCTCATTAAAGACAGAGATGAGGAAAAATTTTTTTCTCTCAGAGGGTTGTGAGTCTTTGGAACTCTCTACCTCAAAAGGCAGTGGAAGCAGAGTCTTTGAATATTTTTAAGGCAGAACTAGATAGATTCTTGATTAACAAGGGGCTGAAAGGTTATCAGGGGTAAGACCATAAGATGTAGGAGCAGAAGTAGGCCATTTGGCCCATCGAGCCTGCTCCGCCATTCAATGAAATCACGGCTGATCTGATAATCCTCAACTCCACTTTCCTGCCTTTTCCCCATAACCCTTAATTTCCCTTACTGATTAAAAATCTGTCCATCTCCACCTTGAATATATTTAACAACTCAGCTTCTACAGCCCTCTGCAGTAAAGGGTTCCACAGATTAACTATCTCTGAGAGAAGACATTCCTCCTCATCTCTGTTTTAAATGGACGACCCCTTACCCTGAGATTATGCCCTCTGGCCTGAGACTGTCCCACGAGAGAAAACAACCTCTCAGCATCTACCCTGTCAATCCCCCTAAGAATCTTATATGTTTCAATAAGGTAGGAATATGAGGCTGAGGTTGCAATCAGATTAGCCATAATCTTATTGAATGGCAGAGTAGCTTGAGGGGCCAAGTGACCTACTCCTGCTCCTAATTTATATGCTCATTTGTACATGATGTGGATTTGGAGTCCAATATAAAAATAAATCTGCATGATCCTGTCCAGTTATCCCTGATATTTAACCCCATTTCACCTACACTTGGTTTTGACTGCCAGGGGCAATGCCACAGGATGTAATATTTACAAAACATGCTGGCTGTCAAACTGAATCAACTGATCTCATCCAGTGCGAAGATACTGGTGCTACAGTTAATCTCCGTACTGATGAAATGGGGATAAAGTCTATCAATCGGGGATCCCAGTCCTGACTATTGTTCAGTGGTCCCTGGTAGAAAGTACATGTGTGCAGGTAATTGTGGGAGGACAGGTCTGGGCTTAAATGGGATACCCTCTGTAGTCAAATGGTCAACACAATCTGTTTGTATTCATGCATAAAAAGCTGCTACTTTGCCAAGGTACTTGAGGGCTATCAAGCCACATGGGATTGTACTGCAGGAGGTGCTAGTGTCTAAATTCTGAGCCCAGAACTTCTGGTGACAGGGGCAATGGTGCTTTGAGACACATGATTTGGAATTTAGTGTGGAACCTGGGTCCACCGTTTTATCACCTATTAATATTTTAGCAACACTGGACACCAGGAACAACTGAGTCCCTGATCTCTGCTGTTGTCATATTGTGGCGGGAATTTCTAAATTCAAAGGACGATTTTGACCATGTAATAGATTGCGGAGATATTGAAATTATTCAAGCTTTTCTACCTGTAATCCCACTATCCTGCTAAAATTGTGGAGAGATACACCAGTGCTAGTTCTCCTCCCTCTCAGACAACTACCCCATTAATGCTGGAGGCAGCCGGAACACTTGGACAAACTAGTCAATTTTTCATGCTCCAAGGATTTCCGATGGGGTGAGGGTCATTATGGATGAGCAGCAATCTCACCAGGGGAGGTGGTGACATAGTGGTATTTTCACTGGACTAGCATTTTGAATCCCATTACAACAGATGATAAAATTTGAATTCAACAATAATCTGGAATTAAAAGTCTGATGACCACGAAACCATTGTCACAAAAACCCATCTGGTTCACTAATGCCCCTTAGGGAAGGAAATCTGCTGTCTCCAGACCCACAGCAATATGATTGACTCTTAAACATCCTCTGTAAAGGGCAATTAGGGATGAGCAATAAATGATGGCCTAGCCACCAACGCCCACATCTCATGAACAAATAAAAGCACCCTTGGTCTGTTCCCCCACTGCCCACCCCATCTTCCCAAACCACCTCTCCTGCGAGGTATTCCCTGGAAGTTTAGGATTTTGGTTTCAATACTGACAATAATACTCACAAGCTTCCTAATTCCCCTCTGAGCAGACTGTAAATGTATAGAAGGGATTTTATGGTTACTAATGGTTTGCGCGCAACTAATAACAGGGTATTGCCATGTAAAACTATGCTTTTGCAATGTCCAATTTTCATCTACATTGGGAGGTCATTTAGAAGTTTAAGCAGTCAAATCTGTCCCATTTATATAACATTGCCAGAACTAAATGTGACCTGTATCCACTGAATGCTAAGGAAAATACTCTAGACGAGCTGCCTCTTACCTTAATAAGATCCAAAGTGAAAACGATCACTGTTCCATGGCTTCACCACTTCAAAGGAGAACTATAGTGAGAGGTATGTACTTACTTCTAAGTAACTGTCAGCTCCTTTCTTTAGTTTCTGTCATTGATTTATTGTTCCTAACAACAATTCCTAGCAATCCTATTTATACAGCTCCTTCATTCAGTAAAATTATTTAATGAAGCATGGATGCCGGAGCGAAATAGGCCAAAGAGGTTCCCTGCCATTTGTACAATCTATATTTTTCAGGTTGACAGAATCGATCTGACACTTTTTTTTTTATCAGCATCCATTACCGAGTCCTACTTTGTACATCAGTAGATGAGGGCGGCTGAAGGCAATACCGAACTACCAACCACTGAACCATCGATCTATAGTGCAAACCTAAGACATGTGCCTATAGATTCTCTTGAGTTCTGCTAATGTGTAAACATTTTGGTCTTAGCCATGTGTCCAAAGGCAGTTGCATAACTTAGACATGCCAAGTAGTGGCACTAGGTAATGAAACTGTGCTTAGCTGCAACTCAGCAAATACCATGTCAACATTTGAAAAAAATTAGCTAGCTGCTTGGCGGAAAAATAGGGATAAAGGGATATGGGAACAGGGCAGGTATATGGGATAAACAGTACTGAATGGCCACAATGGGCTGTTTCAGCTGAATGGTTTGTTTCCACGGGGAGAAACTGATATGCCCGGTGCTACTGACTTAACTGTGGGCCGCTGCTGGTAAGGTAAGTGGCCTGACAGTCTTCCCAGGAAAATGAATCATCTTACAAAAGCAGCTCACACAAAAAAAATGTTCCTGAGGCCAAAGGACCACTTTTGGGTTGGCCCCAGGCCTCCGAGCAGAGGGATGTACTTATCGGTCTGCTGCTGCTTATGGACCTGAAAATAAACCATATCGAATTTCCACCTCACTAAATGTAATTCCACCTTTTTCCACTGCCTTGGGACATTGTTTTTATATCAAAGATGCAAAACAAATTAAGTTGATGCTGCTGTTGCTGCCTGCTCTCCCCTCAACTAGCGTCTTTCTAAATGGATACAGTGGAATGCTATCCGTGAAGTGCTTGAATTTTGAGATTACAACTCTGCATTCTGGTTAATTTTGAGCACATCCGTACAACGAACAGGTTTTTTATCTTAAACAAAAAGGAAAAAAGAGACAAAAACATTTTACTAAACCAACCAGATAATGAAAGCGTTTATCCCTGGCGTCCTCTCAGCTTCAAAACACTATTCTTGTTTTCTCCTGCTCCCAGAACTGCTGCTTGCATCTTCTTCACAGCCAGTGTTGCTGCTTACATTTATTTTTCTCTTTCTCTCTGCACCTCCCTGAGTGCCGCTGCTGCATTCTATCTCTCTTTTTCTTACTTATTCATTCATTGGTTCTGGCTATTGTTGCTAAGGCCAGCAGCTATTGCCCATCACTAATTGCCCTTGAGAAGGTGGTGGTGAGCTGCCTTCTTGAACCGCTGCAGCTCCACCGTGCTGTTAGGGAGGCAGTTCCAGGATTTGGACCTAGCAACAATGAAAGAGCGGCAATATATTTCCAGGTCAGGATGGTGTGTGGCTTGGAGGGGAATTTGCAGGAGATGGTGTTTGATGTTTTGTTGCCCCTGTTCTTCTGGGAGATAGAGGTTGCAGGTTTGGAAGGTGCTGCTGTTGAAGGATGAGTTGCTGCAGTGCATCTTGCAGATGGTACACACTGCTGCCACTGTGCACTGGTGGTAGAGGGAGTGCACATTTAGGGTCCCAAAGGGGTGTTTAAGATCCCAAGGCACCTGTTCTCTCCTTTCCACCACCACCACGCACCCCCCCAACACTTCCAGAGCTGGTGTTGAATTCTTTCTCTTCCCCCACTTTCCCAAAAGCAACAGCTCTTGCTTCCCCTCCCGCCCCTCCCCCCCACCTCACACTCCCCAATTTCCCAAAGTTTCCTAATTCTCCAAATTCCTCCTAATTATTGATTGGAGATTCTCCCTGCTGACACACATGGAGATACAGTACCATAGTGGTTATGCTTCTGGACTATGATCCAGAGACATGGGGTAAAATTTTTAGCTCAGCGGGCGGGCGCACGCCCAACCTGCTCAAGCATAAAATGAAGCACGTTGACGTCGGGCGAGTGTGCCGATGTCAACACGCAGCCGCGCGATATTTCACTCGGCGGGTGCACACCAAGGTTGGCAGCATACCCGCCGACAATTAAAATGCCTGTTAAGGCCTTTGAATGATCAATTAACTTGAGAATTTTTTGCTGCACGTCCAGCTGTATGGCTGGCAGGCAGGCAAAAATGCCAAGCGGCCTTTGTACTTTTCATGAAACCTCATCCACAGGCAGGATGATTGGCCAACCAAAGTGAAATTGCCTTCTTGCCCTGATCGTGGGCGGCAATCATCTTCCCAACCACCCCCTCCCGCCCCTGCCGAGCCCACCCAACATGGGTGAAATTCTGCCCACGAGCTCCAGTCCTACCACAGCAGCTGAAGATTTTAAATTCAGTTCATTAATTATGGAATTAATAAGCTGACACTATCAGTAATGGTGACCTTGAAACTACTGGATTGTCATAAAAACCTGCCTTTGGCCTTTGGGAAGGAAATTTGCTATCCTTACCACAGAAAATGTTGCAAAACCTATGGACTGTCTAGGAGATCTGGAGACCTGAGGGAGTTTCCAGACTCTTCTGAAATATTCGTTGTAAGAGGAAGCCAAAGATTCAACCCTGGTGCACCCTAGAGGTGATCTTGAGGGAAATGAAGGAGAAAGGTTTCAGAGGTGTAGTGGCTGAGAAATTGGCCTGCATAGTGTTCATTTTTCAGACACTGCTTGGACTACAAAGTTCCCTATATTGGGGAGCAGCAAATTTGCCCACATTTATATCTAGAAATGTCCACCCACCATATTTGAGCCATAAATGGTCATGGCACAATTACAGGATCAGTGGCTATGATTGGGACATGTGTGAGGGTAACCACAAAAAGTGTGGGAAAAGAGAATGGAATGGTCAACACTGAATGATCTAACATTTCAAAAATGGGCATCCATGAGGAACTGTGGGTCATCAACAGCTGCAGAATGATACTCAATCACAATCTGTGGCCCCATAGCCTGGCATATCCCCAACTATTAAGCTAAGTGATCAACTCTAGTTCAATGACGAGTGCAGGAGGGTATGCCAGGCGCAGCGCCAAATATACCTAAAAGTGAGGTGTCAAACTGGTGAACTACAACACAAGACTACTTACATGCCAAACAGCAGAAGCAGCATGTGATAGGCAGAGCTAAGTGATCCCACAATCAATGGATCAGATAAAAGTTCTGCTGTCCTACCAAATCTGGTCATGGATGATGATGGACAATTAATCAAATAACTGGAGAAGGAAGCTCCACAAACATCCCCATCCTTAATGCAGCTCATGTCTCTGGATCATAGGCCAGTAGCATAACCACTATGCTACTGTATCTCCATATCTGTCAGCAGGGAGAATCTCCAATCTATAACTAGAAGAATTTGGGAAAATGGCAAACTTTGGGAAAAAGTGGGGGAGAGAAGGTGGGGGATGCAAGAGCAATTGTTTTTGGGAAAGTAGGGGAAGAAAAAGAATTCAACGGTGGCTCTGGAAGGGAGGAAAAGGAGGGAAAACAGAAGTATCCATTGGGATCTTAAACACCCCATTAGGACCCTAAACATTTGGTCCTGCCACCACCAGTGGCAGCAGTGCATACCATCTACAAGATGCACTGTAGCAACTCACCAAGGCTCCTTCAACAGCACCTACCAAATCTGCGACTTGTTTCACCTGGAAGATCAAGGGCAGCAAACACATAGGAACACCGTCTCCTGCAAATTCCCCTGCAAGCCAATAGGAAAGGTTGAAGCCTCTGTAACTACCTCCAGCCAGAAATGTTGAGTGGATGATCCATCTCAGCCTCCTCATGAGCTGCCCAGCATCAGATGTCAGTCTTCAGTCAATTGGATTTGCTCCATGTGATATCAAAAAATGATATCAAAAAACAGGTGAAGGCAGTGGTTACTGCAAAGGCTATGGGCAATCAGTGATCATTTGACATCAAAGGTGTAATCTGGAGTGAGTTTTTCATCAGTGATCAGTACTCATTGCCATCATTTGACATAACATGTTATGAAAAGCAAATGTTTAGGGTCCTAATGGGGTGTTTAAGATCCCAATGGATACTTCTGTTTTCCCTCCTTTTCCTCCCTTCCAGAGCCACCGTTGAATTCTTTCTCTTCCCCTACTTTCCCAAAAACAATTGCTCTTGCATCCCGGCAATTGTACTGAAGACTTGTGTTCCAGAACTGTACCCCTACCAGAAAATGTTGACATAATTTTGTATTCAAATGCACTCAAATGACCTCAAAAACGATCAGTGATCATTTGACATCAAAGGTGTAACCTGGAGTGAGTTTTTCACCAGTGATCAGTACTCATTGCCATCATTTGATATAACATGTTATGAAAAGCAATCATTGGCATCAAAAATGCTCATGAGGAGTCAAAAATGACCATTAGGCATCAAAAGCAATCATCTGACCTCCCCCTACAAACTCACCCATGCCCTCCCTCCATTTCCACTCAGCCCCCACTCACTCACTCACACCTTCCCTCTCCACTCAGCCCTCATTTACCCATGCCCTCCTCCTTTCCACACTCCTCCTTCTCCACCCTGCCTGGATGCAGGAGAGCTCGCACCCCCTCCCCCACAGCTCCACTCGCATCCCAGGCTCTTGGCCCCCAGCCTGCGGTCTTGCTCTTGGCTGCACACCCGGTCTCTCTCTCCCCACAGCCACAGACCCACTCTTGGTGTCGGACCCGCTCTCAGCTCCAGGCTGCAGACCAACTCTATTCCCCGGCCACAGATCCGCACTCTCCCCCTGGCTGCGCACCTGCTGCCGACCCCTTCCAGCGGCAGCAACATACACTAGAAGCAGCACCACGAAGATGCAGCACGGGAAAGCACTCTGTAGATTGCACATGAGTTAATGCGGGCGTGGCCTCTGCATTTCCCAATCACAAAGCGAGTTAAAGGCATGCGGCTTTGGTTCAAATAATGCTCAGAACGCATTTATCCATGTGTATATTTCTGAGATGTGTTCATATGGTGTAAATCCTTTCTTTTGAGGTTTGACAGTGAAGAAGTACTTAGAGGATTGAAATTATGACATTGTCTATTGTGCCTATGCCCTGGGAAAGCTGAATTGTCTTGGATTCAAGTATGTCTCTCATTGCTGCTGACAATCTGTGATCAAGGAGGCTGCTGTGTCACAAAGTGAAGCATTTACAACTTCTCTGACACCGTGCAGGATAGCATACTGAGTCACAGTCACTATGGCCTATGGCAGGAACTGGAAGTGCAAACGTCAATGTAATTGTCACAGTTAAAACAGTCCTATAGGTTAATCATGTGACCAGACCTAGATGTAAAAGATAGAAGAGTTTGTGACTATCTTTGTTAATGGCCTGGATTTAACCTCTGCAAAAGCCATGAACACTGGGGTGTTTGTTGGCACTGAAAGCCACAATGGCACTGAAACTTCCAGCGATCTCACTCGCACCAAAATCCAGAAATTGTGGTGTGCCTCAATGGTCTTTGGGCAAGCGCAATCCATACAATGCATGCACTCATACTGCATCAGCTGGGATTTAGAAAAAACCATGGCACAAGATCGTTGATGTCGACTGATGTCTGCAACTTAGTCAAAATTTGTCACGAGCAATCTCTGATCACTTTTAACGTCAGCTGAATAATTCTGAGCACTCTGAAGGTAATTAAATGTTGCTTAATGATTGCAAATGATGTTGCTTGAACATTGTGTGATTTCATTTAATGTCAATTGATGGCTAATAATAACAGTTGATCGTTGCTTGGGATGTCAAATGACAGCTAAATTATCACTTTTGAGGGAAGATGACATCAAATGATGGCTAATTGATCACTTTTGAACAATCTGTGTCCATATGCAGCAAGACCTGCACAACATTCAAGCCTGGGCTGATAAATGGCAAGTGACATTCACACCACACAAGTGCCAGGGAATGACCATTTCCAACAAGGGAGAATTTAGCCATCTCTCTTGATGTTCAACAGCACTCCAAGCACCAAATCCCCCCCCCATCAACATCTTGAGTATCACCATTAAGTAAAAACTTAACTGGATCAGGCACATAAGTACTGTGACTAAGAGCAGATCAGAGGCTTGTTATTGTGTGGCATGTGACTGACCTCCCGATTCCCCAGAGCCTGTACATCAAGCTGCAAGACACAAGTCTGTAGAGTGATGGTATGGCCTCCACTTGCCTGGATGAGTGCAGCTCCAACACTCAAGAAGATCAACACCCTGCAGGACAAAGCAGCCTACTTGATCAGCACCCCATCCACTATCTTAAACATTCATTCCTTCTACCAACAGTGCACTGTGGCAGCAGTACCATCTACAAGATGCACTGCAACAACTCACCAAGGGTCCTTCAACAACAACTTCCAAACCCATGCCCTCTACCACCGAGAAGGACAAGGGTAACAGATGCATGAGAATACCATTACCTGCAAGATCCCCTCCAAGCCACTCACCATCCTGACTTGGAAATATATTGCTGTTCCTTCACTGTCAAAATCCTGGAACTCCCTTCCTAACCGTACTGTGGGTGCACCTGCATCTGATGGCCTCCAGCAGTTCAAGAAGGTGGCTCACCATCACCTTTTCAAGGGCAATTAGGTATGGGCAACAAATGTTTCCCACATCCCATGAAAGAATAAAATAAAATCAGTGACTTTGGCCAACATAGTTTGAGTGCTGTGGACCGGTCATTAGCCAAATTTGAATCAGTTGACAAGCATGTGCTGGAAGACATGAACCTGCAGATGTGTGGCATTAACATGTTTAAGCAATCTATGAAGAAAAGGCTGGGTAGAGGTGAGACAGTAGCTTGGAATGGTTAAGGGTTGAGATTGAGTTTTTTGGGGACCTCTGGTGGAAGAATGGAGGTCTAAAATGTCAGCAAGTTTGAATTGATGATCAAAATCTCAAACCAAAGGGAGTTTGAGTGAGCAGGGAATAAGGAAATGGTTTTAATGAGGGTTAAAGATGGAGAGGTAAGGAAAAGCCCCAAAGCATCCAGAGATGAGGGCCGAGGTCAATAGAGCGGTTCGGAGAAGGCAGAGGGTGTTGATCACAGGGTCTCAATTTTGAAAGAAGTTCAGAGTTTCCTCAGGTCTAGAGTCAGAGGTTATGGTGGAAGCGGAGGTAGAGAGATCAGAAGATGTGATAAGTGATGAAAAGACTTTTGGGTTTGAACTTGCCCTGAGAACGGCCCTAAGTAACAGAAGAACTTAGTTGTATTGAGGGTGGGGTGACATGGCTTGAGAAGGTCAAACCATGCCTGGCAGTAGGCAGGCAAAAAGGTCAGAAGCTGTATGGGTTTTGATCTTTGTGCAATGGACTTGAGGTAATTTTCATATTCGGGCAATACTGGGGACTGCTGACAGGAAGAAGGATGTTAACAATGCAGGCTTTACTCATCTGGTCAGTGTAGCTGATAGTGTTGCAGGGGGTGGAATAGAACAGAGCAGAGGAAGTGGAGAGCTGGAGATTTGGGTCATTTTCTCCATAGCCGTAAAGAGAATGAGCGAAAGGGCATGGCAGGAATATGCAGAGAGTACAAAATAAGAAAATGGCCAGAATGGGCTGGTTGCTGATTATGACATTGGAAAAAAAATGAAGATGTTTGGTGACAAAGTTAGTAGGATAGCTGTCCTTATGAAAGGGAAGGTTTATGTGAAAGGTGAGTATAAGGAAGGAAAGAAAGGCAGGGAAAGTGGAGGAGCTGGGACTGGGTGAGTCTGATGCACATTAAAGTTGACAAATACGAGCAGTTGATCATGTGTGAAAGCTAAGGGAGGGCGGCAGGGTTTTGACAAGTAACTTATCAGGCAGGTCTGGAGAGGAAGTGATGGATAATAAGAATCTTGGAGAGGAAGATGAGAAGAGTGTTGGAGAGCGAAATGTTCAAATGTGGACAAAGTCCTGGAGGAACATGAATATATTCATGGTGATTCATGGTGACAATGTTACATTTTAATAAGGAGTGAATGGATGGTGATGCAAACATTGGGCGTGGGTTCTGACATCAGGACCAAATGTAGCTCCTGAAAACCCTTCCATCCTCAGGTGGACAGCGGGACTGCGGCAGCAATTTTACCTGCAGTGGCCAATTAAGTGGCTACTGCCAGGGCCACCATGTAATTGAAGGTGGCAGCCCTCCTCTCTGAGCTGCCAGCCACATCAGTGCATCCTGCACCTAGACAGGTGGAGGCTGCTGAGGCTGCAGGGAGAAGGAGAAGTTACCTCCATGATGAGTTGCCCTCGAAATGTTGCCAGTCAGGCTCCGGCCATTGAAGTGTAAATCCTCCAGCAGCAGTGTTGGGGCTTCCAGGGTGGCCATTGCTGCCGGAGATGGGTGGGGGAGGCCCTCCTTGGGCCATGGAACCTCCAGAAAGGAAGATCTTGTGGGGAAGCTGCTGACAGGCAGCCTTGGTGCACCTGATGGACTCAGCACATGGCAGGAGGCCGTTCTGACAGTCGTAAAACCCCGGCGGCCTAGTAAAATGGCTGCCAATAGGCCACGTCCACCTCAAGTCAGCCGGCAGCCAACCGTTCCTGCATTTGTACCTTCAGCAATGCGAGCACGTTAGGCTTCCCTCCCCCTACCATTTTCCCACCCCTCCTGCCTCCCAGCCCATCTCCAAAGGCCTGTTAAAATTCCAGCCAAAGTGTGGAGGATTGAGAGAGGAAACAGAGATGAAAAGTTTACCCTGAAGAGTGCAGCAATTAGAAAGAGGAAGGAGGTGCCCAGGCTTGAAGTTGGCCAAAGACCTGAGACATATTAACTCAGGTTTTGGGCATTCAGCAGTCACAAAAGCAACTTTAATGTTGGGTTAGTTGCCATGACTCCCAACACTGCTGGTGGCAAAACTCCTTAAGTAAGTTTGCCAGAAACTCCCTGCCGCGTACTTGGGCCACTGGTGAGCCTTAGTGAATCTGGCAAACTCACTTTGGGAATGGGGTCAGATGCACAACACCTACAAGTTCGAGGCCAGAGAAACAAACATAGGGTCTCAGGCAATATTAAAGCAGCTAAAGTGAATGCCTTTCTAAGCATCCAGCCTCTGCAAGAAGGGCAGAAAGCTGAAGAGAAAAAGATAATCACAGTGCTTGCAAAAGCATGAAGTAAATGGGGGAGGGGTGAGCCCTATTTCTCCTTAACTGCCAGTTCTGAAAACCACTCATAAACTGAAGGGAGCAATTTGTTGAGTGGACAAGTGCAGGGACAGAGGCTTCAAAAACCACTTCCACTGAATGTGGGGTGTTCTTCCTCCAATCCCTAATGCAGTATTTCAGCTAGTTTAGATGCAAATCCAGCCTTTTATTTCAGCTGCTTTTGCATTGGGCTCAGTTCCTTTCTAGCAGGGCTGACATCTGATGTGTTGGTCTTACACAACCAGCTGCAAACTGAATGTAAACTTTCTGCTAAAGGAGAAAAGGTTCTTCCCAGACACTGGCAGGCACAAATTCTGCCAAGCTGACTTGCAAGCTGCAGATGGCTGAGTGAGCTGGGAGCTTGCAGCACTCGCCCAGGTCTTCAGTGATATAAAAGCATTTATAAACACGGAAACCTGAGTGAATCTGATCTTTCACAATCTCGGTCAGTAATGTTTCATAAGCCCGTTAACTAACAAGCTAACTAATTAGCGCTCAGCCAAAATGTAACGCTGAATAGCTACCCTCAGGTACAGAACGTGTATTTGGAGCTCCAGTAACTCTGGGATCCAAGTGAAGTTAGTATTAGCTGGCCACTTTTTACTGGTGGATTTGCTTCAGTTTGAGTCAATCAACACAAGGTGAGTGAAGAAGGAACTTGCATTTACACAGCAGCCTGAGGACCTCAAAGTGGCCTCCAAGCATTTTTATAGCCAATGAAACACTTTTGAAGTAAAGGCGGAAAATGCTGCAGATTCTCAGCAGGACTGGCAGCATCTGCGGGGAGAGAAAAGTACCTCTGAATTGTAGTCAGTGTCGTAGTGTATGGAAAGTGCGACTGAACTGGCACACTTTCAGCAGTTTGAACAGGGTGTGTGGGGGTGGGCGCGGTTGGGAGTTGGTGATCCCGCATAGTTTCATTTTAGCACTAGCTGTGAGATAATTGCAACTGATATGAAGCCAGATTTAAAGATTTTTTTAATTAAGCATTGCCTGTAATTTATGAACTGACTGTGCCATCATCTCTGGGTCTAAGCTTCAGCCACCAGGAATGTTTTTTAGCAGAACAAATACCCAGAGCTGGCTTACAAATACTCTTGTACCAGAGGCAATTCAAAAGCTGCTTCACTTTCCATTGTGTGCCACCATCCGCTCCCTCCCCCCCCCACCCCCCCCTCCCCGGCCCCCACATGGCCGCTGCCCCCTCCCCCCTCCAAAAGTCAGAAGAGTGTTATACTTAGCCCTATAAATCACTACAATCTTTCTAAACAATCAGATTACACAGGGATGAGTGAGAGCCTGTAACTAAAAACAAACAGAGAGGTGTCCCTATGTAGATACATATGTAAATCAGATTAACAGGTTTACTCCATCAGTTTTCTAGCTAAAAAAACAAGAGCTCCTGCCATTGAAGATAATCATTTTGCCCTTGTGCTTCCAAAGAAGACCCCTCCTGGCAATTCAGGGAACTTTTAAACCATTTATCAAACATTAAGAAAGATTAAAATGGTTGCTTTTATTTTAACAACAAATGTCAAACTTGCCGAAGAATATAACACAGAAGTGATCAGCTGGTGAGCTATTGCAAAAGTCCCTTCACATCAGCAGTCAAAGTAGGGAGGCCTTGCTGATACTAATCCTATTTAGTATATACATTACATTATCAGCACATCATTATGCATATCTGGCAATATTTAGACATTATACAGGAAATGGCATCAAATTGTTAATATTAAAGAATCAGTGCATAAGGCAAGTGAAAGGTTAGACACCGTTGCCTCTATCAATTAATCTGCAATAACCTATTTTTGACCTATGAGCTTCTTTAAGCTGGTGAGTGGGGTAAATGGGGCTTGCATCAATGCTCCAAACTTAGGAAGAAGGCTGCCGTCTGTGTTGGTTTATAATAAAGAAATTCAGAGCACCAAAAGCAATAGTTATTTCTCTTCTAGCAAGAAAGTGCAGATGGAACATAGACCGCATTTTCCCCGTCTGTCCAGCGGCGGGAATTGACATGGGTGGGACCGGAAAATTTGGAGAGCAGCCAAGAGTCCGTTGACTTTGGATGGGAATTTCCGGTCCTGCTGATGTCAGGGCCGGAAAATACTGCCCTATGTGGAGAAATGTGAGGTTATCCACTTTGGTAGTAAAAGTAGAAAAGTAGATTATTTTTAAAAAGTGAGAGACTGGGAAATATTGGTATTCAGAGGGATTTGTGTGTCCTTATACAAGAATTACAGGATGTTAACATGCAGGTATAGCAAGTAATTTGGAAGCCAAATGGTATGTTCACTTATAGTACAAGGGGATTGGGGTATCAGTGTATAGAAGACCTACTGCAATTGTATAAGACTTTGGTGAGACCACACTTGGGGAACAATATGCAGTTTGGTATCTTTGCCGAAGGAAGGATAAGCTTAATTTAAAAGTAATGCAACAAGTGTTCACTAGACTGATTCTTAGAATAAAGGGCTGTCCTACAAGGAGAGATTGAGTAGTCTTGACCCATATTCCCTAAAGTTTAGAAGAATGAGAAGTGATCTGATTGAAACATGTAAGATTTTTAAGGGTGCTGACAGGGTAGATGCTTAGAGGATGTTTCCCTGGCTGAGGCACCTAAAACTAAGGGACACAGTTGCAGGATTGACCATCTAGGACTGAGATGAGGAGAAATTTCTTCACTCAAAGGCTTGTGAATCTTTAGAATTCTCTACTCAGAGAGCTGTGGATACTCATGCATCAAATATATTCAAGACTGAGACTAATGGATTTTTGAATACTAAGGGAATCAATGTCTAAGGAGATACTGTGGGAAGTTGTAGCTGAGGTAAAAATTCAGCCATGATCTTATGAAATAGCAGAGCAGGTTCGAGGGACTGAATTACCTTCTCCTGTTCCTAGGTTCTTACATTCTTATGTTACCTTTCTCCTCCTGTTTAGTTACTTTTCCCCCACTGTACCATCCTGGATGCTACCATTCTGTAGTGCAGTATTGAGGCCGCTATTGAAAACCAGGCTCCCTGGATCCTCTTCCCTCCTCTCCTGAAGATACTGATTATTGCTAAAACACAGTTCCATGGGTAACCAGTACTCTCTGATAGCCAAAGCAAATAGCTATTTGTCATATGTGAGCCTAAGCAGTAAATATAGCCAAGCTATTTTGCATGGATCAGCGTTTTTACCAAACTCGACCATAGAATAGGCCCCACATTTAACTTTTAATAGCTGGCGTTTGCCCAAATTATTGAACTTAGGATAAATGTTTCCATTTTTTACAATAGTGACCACAATTAAAAAGTACCCTAATGGCTCTGGAGCACTTTGTGCATTGCAAGGTTGTGAAAGATGTTATATAAATGCAATTCCTTTCATTGAAAATATTGTTTGGAATGAATGCTTAGCTGATGTTGTGTGGCAAGTCTGATCCAAAGGTGTCCAACTCCACAGCAGAGCCCATGCTTACAGCATTAAAACATTTACTCAATGCTGAGACATCCTGATGGATGTAGAAAAATCTCCCATTTGCAACATGGGAGAAATTCTTTTGTGTGCCATCCACATTTTGATATTCTGTAGATGCAGGGACCAGATTAGATCCACGTAAGACCATATTATAGAGAACACACTGAATACCTCCTTTGTGTCTTGTTTTTAAATGGAGGTACATTTTATTTCGTGCCTAAGGGGAAGAGCGAGACTGATGCTGGCCAGCAGAGAAGAGAGCGATATAAAAAAGAGAGACGGAGTGGAAATGAATAGAAAGAGTGATGAGCAGATGGAATAAAGTAGACAAACAAAAAAACAGCAGCCTTTGAAATAAATGAAGGCCAGTAGCTCTTAAACTGCACCTGCTGCATAAGCACTGCTATATTATTAAAGCCAGCTGAATCCATCGCTGCCTGGCAAACAACTGATTTGTAGATGAGGTCATTCATTTTGTGGTCTAGTGTTTGCAACGCAGGGGTTAGTCTGTTGCTTAGCAGTTACTAGAAAACTCCCAGCAGGTTCCTTCCACCAGCAAGTTTCCATGGCCCACTTCACCTTCACCCTCAATTCACATGTAATCTTAGCTGTTAGCTTTAACGCAAAGGCCTGAGCATTTGTTTCTTTTTCTTAAGTTCAAAGCAAGAAAGCCTGATTATAGTCACTGCTTTGATTTCTTCAGTTATGTTTGTTAAGAAACATTCAATTCTCCTTTCATCCGGCTCAAGTCACACATCCCCACACTGAGGCCTGACAGCTAATTATTCAACAAACAAACACTTTCAAAATTTTGATGTCTTTTAAACATTTCAAAAAGCAACTCAGCCATTTTGGTGTGGGTAGATTTTTGACAACACCAGCAGGAAACACACCACCAAATAGTTTAAATGAACTGTTATTATTGCTGTTTTTTTTCTTGCAGGCCAGAGGTCAAGACGCAGGGATAAGGAGCCACGGAATAGGCATAGACGGTCATAGATCAAGTAAAGACATGTAAGATGCAGTGGTTTGGACAGGGGTGCTGACAGGAGTGGCAGTGTGGGGAGGTGTAGAAAGGAGAAAGCCACATTAATGGAAGGCAAGAAAGTATTTTCTTGGAGAAGATCAAAGCAAAAAGGGTAATCCCTACAGTATACTTTCTGGAAACATGTACAAAGTGTGTTTGATGAAATGAAATGGTAACTTATGAAAAAGCCTGGCATTGAGACTTTCCTCAGTGAGTTTAAGCCAGCAAGTTATAGAATCACATAGAATTTACAGCACAGAAACAGACTATTTGGTTCAACTGGCCCATGATGGTGGTTAACTCTATGTGACCATATCCCTTTATTTCCTTATTCCTCATGTACTTATTTAACTTCCCACCCAACAGCAGTGGGTAGCCAAGCTACATAATTAACTGCCCGTTATGAGCTTGTTGGGGTTGCCACTGGGATCTTCCCAGCAGCAAATGTGTCCTCCACTGAGTGCCAAGTCTGGCAGTTGCCTGAAAACAGCTTGCCTTTGGCCCCCCACCCCCCGCTAGCTAGCCTGTGGAGGGTATTCCCCTCTGATTGGGCTGGCAGCCTGAGGAAGCTGCCTGCTATCCTTTATTGAGCAGTGGACCTGGATGCAGCCTCTGAGAAGATCTCCCAGGCTGGAGGCCTGACAGCCAGTGCAGGGGACCTGGAAAAGACCTGGCTAGTGATTATTTTTTAAAGGCACAAGATTCCTAGGTTTACTCTTTACTCCCAATTGCAATGCAGTGGCCCTTGCAGCAAAGTGTGCGGTTTTGAATATCGAGCAAGCCAGGACTGCATTCAGTGGTAATGTTTCTTGGGTACTTAATTACCAACACTTGTCGTCAAAAGTCATATATGAAGAATGGGCACATGGGGCAAGGTGGCCAAGGCTGTGAAACTGTTCCCCAGCCTAGGGTCAATGTGGGTAAATTTGATTTTGCGAAATAGTGTAAAAAAGACAACTTTGTAAATGTTGTCCCTCATCCATCTCTCCCAATTTTTATTTCCACTGAACTCAACTGAGAGGATGGCACCCCTGACAGTGCTGCTTTCACTCAGTAACTGAGTTGTCAACCTGGTTTATTGCATGGAATTTGAGCCCCTGCCTGCTGACACAGAGGAGAGTCAAGTCAAGTTACCACTGAGTCAAGGCTGACACCTAGTTCTGATATCATATGGCAATTTTTAACTTGCCTGTTTGGAACAAAGTAGCCCTTTGTCTAATGTTTGGCCAGGTTTTCTTCCCATCTCTCCTGCTGGCACACACTCTACCTATGGTACATTCCATGGGCATCAGGCACTAATTGGCACTTTGCCAAAGTGGCCCTTCTTCACGTCTGAGTCTTGACACTAAGGAGTTTCCCAAATCAAGTGGTATATCGATGGCAAAAGCACCAAATCGGAAACTGGGCTGGTGGTGGTGGGCTGTGGTGGGGTTCGTGGGATCAGAGCCTCAGGCGAAAGTTCTGCCTTGTCCCTGATATTTCTGGCATCAGGAAGATGCAACCCTGTTAGCGGCTATGCTGTTGGTGGGAGCATCACCATTCAGCCAAATTCCCCTCTTAATCAATTAACACACACGTCCATCCAGCAAGAACGCGAGCTGATCTTTTTCCTTTCCAATTCCAGGGTACTGAAGGTAATTGTAGTAGGTCCCGAATACATCTTAGAAATAAACAGCAGAAGGCCATTCGGCCCCTCATGCCTGTTTGATCATTTAATTAGTTCATGGCTGACTTGTTAATCTTAATTCTAACTACCAGTCTTGGTTCCCTAACCCGTAATACCCATTTCTAACAAAACAATAATTTCTATCAATCTCAGGGCTGAATTGTCCCCAATTTGCACTAAGTGCGATAACGGGCGGGGAAAATGACATTTTACTGGCCGGCCGCAATGGCAGCTTCTCACGCCATATCATCCCAAACCCGCCGAATTAGTTATGTATTCCCGGGAAACACACCGTTTTGAGGTGGGCAGGGTCTCATTCCCCCACCACTTCATCATCTCATCTCTTCACCGCGCCAGGCGCCACATTTAAATTGCAGCTGCGCATACACCTCTCAGTGCTTCCGGCCCAGGGCTGCTGCACAGAAGACAGATGACCCCAAAAGGCAAAATGACTGCAGCGCCCCGGTTTAATGACACGTCCCTTGAGCGCCTTTTGGACACCATGGAGGCCCGCTGTGATGGCCTGTACCCCCGCTCTGGCCATAGGAGGGGCAGCGGCATCACCAGCTAGCATGAGAGGCGGTGGCAGAAGCGGTCAGCGCCAATGCCCAGCAAAAGAGGAGAGCCACCCAGTGCCACTACAGGATGAATGGTCTCATCCACTCTGCCAGGGTAACTCACTCTTCTCGTCACTCTCAAGTCACACATTCACAAACCCATCACGCATCCACAGGGATCTCACACCTCATGGGACAACACACACGCTCACATCTCCATCAGGCTCATATCCTCATCCTGTCCATGGCTCCACTCACCACACAAACATTCCACACAGTGCCTTGTGTCCTGCCCACACTCGCTCCATCCTTTTCTATGCAGGATAAGCCTGCTTACAACAGCAGGGAGAGGTCCCAGAGCTCCATCCATGTCCTCATCTCCAGCCAAGACCACACCCCCTCCATTGAAGAGCTGGAAATAAGCAGCCTGGAAGACCCGTCACAGCGCTTACCCACACCCCCACGAGCACCTCGGTGGGATCTAGATCTAGAGCAGGCTCGGGTTCACAATCTGATCGTCACTGTACAGACATGTGTCCGCAGAAGGAGGAGGCAGGTTCAGCCGAGCTCCCTGGCATCCAGAGGACTGCTGGGGATCAGGTATCTATGAGGTTTTTTTTATATTCATTCATAGGATGTGGGTGTTGCTGGCTAGGCCAGCATTTATTGCCCATCCTTAAATGACTTTGAGAACTTAGTGGCTTGCTAGGTCATTTCAGAGGGCTTTTAAGAGTCAGCCTGTGGGACTGGATTCACATGTAGGCCAGAGCAGGTGAGGATGGCAGATTTCCTTCCCTAAAGAAGATTAGTGAACCAGGTGGGCTTTTATGGCAACCCACAGTGGTTTGCTTCATGGTCATCATTAGACTTTTAGTTTCAGCTTTGTCGTGGTGGAATGGGAATCTGGGTCCCCAGAGCATTACCCTGGGTATCTGGATTACTAGTCCAGTGATGATACCACTACGCCACCACCTCAGAGTCAGATGACGAACATCTGGATTTGGCCTTCCAAGTCATCCTGGAGAGTCAGCAAAAGGTGGGGGAACATCATGCAGAGCTGTTGAACACCCTCATCAGAGTGGGTGAGTCATAGGACTGTGTCCGCCTGCTCTCTGGTGAAGTGGTGCCCACATGTGCGCGTATGGAGGTCTCCATGGGGAGGATGGCAGACAGCATGGAGACCCTGCAGAATGCAGAGATGTGCGCAGCCCTGCACTTCACATTGGTAGTCATGGGTGAGCTCCTTCAGTGGCAACGTGAGAGGGAAACAGGGCACCATGACCTCCCTCCAGGTGCTCCTCCCCTCAAAAACTCAGGCCGAGGCCCCTGGGCACCCAAAGGGAGGAGGAGCGGCAGCAGGACACCCCTGGGTCATCTACTGAGGAATCTCAGAGGCTGCCCTCCCTCTCCGAGTCCCCTATGTCTGTGACCCCCCAACCCCCCCAAACCTCGCCCTCCCTCACCACAGAGGGAGCAGCTGGCCAAGGAGTGATTCTGGAAGGAGAGATGTGTGTGTGGCAGGGCCTATCGGAGCCTCGTGCCAGCACTCTCCCGTGCATGCGGATCATTCCCGCATCACACTCACCTCAATGTCCTGAGCATTTTGAATGCTGCCTGCTGGGGTTCTCTTTCAGTTGTCCAGCTGAGCTGACCTGCATCTCCGCCCACCCACTGATCACACTCCCATGCAGCATCTGATCTCACCCACCACGACTCCTGTTTCACTTTCGATTTAGACAGCATGGTGGTGGTTCAGTTTTTCTTTTACTCCCCCATCCTTTCCCCTCGCCCAGTCACCCATTTCCTTTCCCCCATCTCAGTTGACCCCCTCCTTGACACCACCTTCCACCTCCCCTACCAGCCACAACCCTTTTCCTTTGGAGATGTTCAGGTGAACGTGCACGTTCCTTTCCTTCCCGAAAATCCCATCCCCATCCACATTAGCCTCCTCACCCTCCTCCTTCCCACCCCCAGGTATCTGCCTCTGAGTCCCAACTAACCATCCTCGCCATCCCTTCTATTGCTACTGTCGAGCACTCACCCTCCCACCCTACTGCCTCACTCCGCCCTCGATCATTCTCACCTTTATCTCGCGCCACGCCCACTCTCAGTTCATTCCCCAGGAGGTAGTCATGGACCCATCAGAGCCCTCCCTTGTATTTTCATCTGGTCATCCCCCATCTGGACCTCTTACGCCTTGGAACCCCTTCCCCCCTTGAACCCCTTGCCCCCCCCCTACACCACGAACCCCACCCCCCCCTTAGTCTTCCCCCCCAACACCGGACTCCCTCCACTCACTTGGTCTCTCTCCCTTCCTGACTCCTTCTGACACACTTACTCCTTCCTCCAACCTTACTCCCTCCCCTCTCTACACTCCTTCCTCCCCCTGGAGTCCCTCTCATTTCTGCACTCCTTCCCCACTCCGAACTCCTTCCCTTACACCTTCCAACCGCACCCCCCCTACCCTGCCTTACGCCTACCTCCCTGGTTGCCCCCATTACCCCCTCCTCCACCATACTCCCAACCCCCCAACCCCCCAACTTCCCCCCGACAACTTTGTCCTCTCCTCCCAAACTCACTCCCCCAACACCTTCATTCCCCCCCGCTCCCAATCTCACCCCCCAACACCTCTTTCTCTCCCCAGTTGATCCTAGATCTTCCTCTCCCACCCCCCAGTACATCTTTCTTTCCCAAACACAGCTGGACTTTCCTGTCCACCCCATGGACCATCATCAGTTGGGAGCAGACCCTCAATGGTGACTTTCCCCTTTCCGTGAGCTGCTTCACAGTGAGCCATGTCTATAAGAATCCACCCAGCATGCCATGGACGTTCCTTCAGGATCCCGTAGCTGTCGGGCTTGAACATTTTCTGCTCCTTGGGTGTCCGCAATGCGAGCAAGACCCTGGCAGTAAGTCCCGACTTCTGCATGTCACATTTGTCAAGATGTGTTCTGAGTATTTTCCCGCCGACGTGGGCAGAGGATCGGGCAGGGTTGACGGGGGAGGGGCTGGATGGTTCTAGTGGGCTGACCTTATAATGATATGCAGGTGTGTTACAATGATTTTTCCGACTTCCGATCGCAACCCACCATCTTCGGGCTGAGTGGACGCTCGCAAACTGATTTCACGATACTGTGAAACTGATTTCTGGCCTTCTCACCATGTTGCCCGCTCACACCGCCAAACATGCCCAATGCCAGCGGGCAAGGAAAATTTGGCCCTCAGTTTTGAAAATTTCACTTGACCCTGTTATGGACAGCAGGGGGATTAATTTGAACAGCTCTGATTTCTCCTCTCACTACCCGTCTATAAACAGAAAGGTGTTTTTGATTTTTAATTGCCTCCTTTATAAGTGGTGGCGCATTTTCCCCAACCCTTCAGTTTTTGGCATAACCCAATCCTCTATTATATCCCGACAGCAAACTCGAGATAGGGTAAAATCACAGGGTTAGTTTATTTTACATACACTCAAAGTGCATGGGAGCAGGGTTTGCAAGTAGCTCCCTGTACATTCACACTATAAAAGAGGGATAAGGGAAAGGAAGAGGTACAGGGCAAAGACCACACCAAATAAGAATTGTTGTTTCACGTGAGTCCAGAGTCTGAAATCAAAAGTCCAATGGTGTATCCCTTCAGAGAGGTTAGCCGGCTGAAACTGATGCGGGGTGATCCACTTTTCCAGTAGCACTGACTTCCACGATGGGAAAGGCATGTAGAGATGAATCAGTTTTGCAGTAGGCACTGGTAGAGAAGTTTGGACATTCCAGTAGGAAACTGTAGAAGAGAGCTGGGCAATTTTGAAACCTGGACAGAACTCTGGTTCCATTGCTGTTCTGTTGATGGAAGATGGCAGACTGTCTGGGTTCAGCTCCACAAGGCAATATTACAGGTTCCAGCAGCTTTGGGATAGGGGATGGGCGTGGAGTTTCATATCACATAACTCCCACTCCTTCCCTTGGTTTGAACAAAGGATGTATATTTTAGGTCTGGATTTTTGAAATAAAAACAAAAAAACTGCAGATGCTGGAAATCCAAAACAAAAACAGAATTACCTGGAAAAACTCAGCAGGTCTGGCAGCATCGGCGGAGAAGAAAAGGGTTGACGTTTCGAGTCCTTTCTGTTGAAGGGTCATGAGGACTCAAAACGTCAACTCTTTTCTTCTCCGCCGATGCTGCCAGACCTGCTGAGTTTTTCCAGGTAATTCTGGATTTTTGAGATGGTCAATGTTGCATCCATTAATAAGTTTCAGCGGTGTCAAAGTCCCTTTGTCTCCACAGTTATATCATCTCCATTGGCCAGAGCTCTGCTTTAGAAATGTAAAAGTACTTTGTGCATTTCCTTGGATTTTTATTTCTGCAGTCACAGGAGGCATTAGCACGTCTTTAGAGATAGCGAGATCCTTGCTCTTTTATGAAGGCTACAAATTCCTTTTGTGTGGGCCGTAGCTAGGCAGGCTTCAGTGAGTGTAAAGCCTTTGTCCATTTTTTAAAAAAAGCTAACAATTTTACAAAGTAGCCAGGATGATATAGATTTATACATGTATATTTTTCTTTCATGTCTTCTGGGTATGACAACCTCTTAGCTACAACACCTTTTCAGGGGACAGATTTGCAGATTTTCACTTCCATTTTAACTTTATACCACATTGTTCTGGAGTCTTTTTTAATTCATTCATGGGATGTGAACATCGCTGGCAAGGCTAGCATTCATTGCAGCAGCTCCTCTTTATCTTTCCTATCAAATCATTTAATCATCCTAAACACTGCAATTAGATCATCCCTTAATTTTCTGTATCCAAGGGAATAAGAGTTTGGCCTATGCAACCATTCTCCAATTTAACACTTTTAGCCCTGCTATCATTCTGCCTCCAAGACCAATGTATCTTTCCGGAGAAGGGCTGCCCAGAATATTCCAAATGAGATCCAACCAGATCTCTGAAGCTGTAATACAGGTTCCACCCAATTGGATTCCAGTTCTCTTGAGATAAAGTTCCAACCTTCTTGAGGTAAAGTTGAGATCTATCAACTGAGTGCAGAATAGGTATTAAACTGAAGCCTTTTGTTAGAAGTAATTCAGTCACACATTATCTTTACCAACAGTCATTCTTCATTCCAGTTCCAGTGAAGCCCAGCACAAACTGGAGGAACAGCACTTTACTAGGAACAGACTAGGCACTTTACAGCCTTCTGGACTGAATATTGAGTTCAACAACTTTAGATCTTGAACTCCCTCCTCCATTCCCACCCCCTTTCCGTTTCTTCCCCCTTCCTTTGTTTTTTCCAATAATTTATATAGATTTTTCTTTTCCCACTTATTTCCATTATTTTTAAATCTATGCCTTTTTATGCCCTGCTAGTCTTTCCACCCCACCCCCACTAGAGCTGTACCTTGGGTGTCCTGCCATCCATTCTTAATTAGCACATTCATTTAGATAATATCATCAGCTTCAACACTTCCATGTTCTTTTGTCTGTGACATCTTTTGATTATCTGCTCCTATCACTGCTTGCTTGTCCCTACAACCACCCCCCCCCCCATTTCTCTCCCCCACCCCCAACCCCCCAACTTAAACCAGCCTACATTTCACCCGTCTCCTAATAGTACTCAGTTCTGCTGAAGGGTCATGAGGACTTGAAACGTCAACTCTTTTCTTCTCCGCCAATGCTGCCGGACCTGCTGAGATTATCCAGGTAATTCTGTTTTTGTTTTAGTCATTCTTCATGCTTTCTGTCATCCTGGTTTGTTTTACATGTCTCATTTTACTTCTTCAATTTCTACTTAGTTCCTCCTCCCCTGAAGATAGTGACTTGTACTGAGCTGCTGTTTTGTAGACAGTGGAACTTTTGTAACTTGCCCACGTGGCCATTAGGCTAATGAGTGTCAGTAACCTGTCTGACTGTGTCAGGCATACATAGCACAAAGGTATACTTCTAACAGGACAGGGGACACTCAGTACAATTCAGAGTCGGCCTTAGGGTTTCAATGTGACTCAAAGGGTGAGGCACTTTATGCATTTCATATGTTTCACTTTTCATTTGAACAAGTTATCCATGTTCTACATGGCTTTGCATATGTTTCAGAACTGTGGGTTGAATCTTAGTCCATAGAGGAGTGGGGGTTTAAGGGTGGCTGGTGGATTAAAACTGGTGAAATACACAGCATGTCAGGAAGTCCGCTCCAACCTGTCAACTTTTACATTTCACTCGAGTGTATTAGGCTGCATTTGCACAATCTTCTCAGGAGAGGTGTGTCCTCAATTACCATATGTCGATCACTCAATTAGACTGATATTGACACACACTTTTCATTTTGGTGGTGGGTCCGTGGGTTTCTGGGCCTCCTGAGATTCAACAGTGAAAGCAAGATGAGTACACAACGGCAACTGAATCAATTTCAAGAATATGCCAATAAATATTCAGTTCCAACAGCCACATTCTTACCCACCAGTGGGAAAGGGTTTGTTCACAGTACTTCCTACAATTTATGGTTTACTTTCTACACTATGAATGTTTGCTCTGGCACATCAGAATGGTTGCCACTTATGCCTCTTTAGATTGAGCCTCAGATGAGTTCGAAGATGACCAGCAACAGCACCAGTAGCCGTCACTGGCCTATAACTGCAGAGGGGGAAAGAGGACCAGCAAAGAGGGGATTGGCAGAGACAGAAAGGGGACCAGCAGAAGGTGACCCACAGAGAGGCCCAGTTCACAGGAAGCAATACTCATGAAAAAGTGATTACAGGCAGAGGATCAGTCTCCTTGACATGTATGAACACCACTGTTCCAAGAGGTTCAGGATGTCATGTCAAGTGGTGTCAGAGATCCACATCTTCCCAGAAGAAGAACTGCTGCCTGTTGGACCTGGTGGCCACACATTCAAAATTTGTAGATGGCACAAAATAGTATTGTGAGCAATGAGGAAGATAGTGATTGACTTCAAAAGAACATAGACAGGCTGGTGGAATGAGCGGATAAGTGACAGATAAAATTTAATGCAGAGAAGTGTGAACTGATATAATCTGGTAGGAAGAAGGAGAGGCAATATAGAGGGTACAATTCTAAAGGGAGTGCAGGAGCAGAGGAACCTGAAGGCATATGTGCAGAAATGGTTGAAGGTGGCAGGATAGGTTGAGAAAGTGATTAAAAAGCCATACTAGAACTGGGGCTTTATAAATCAAGGCATAGAGTACAAAAGCAAGGAATTTATGATGTACGTTTAGAAAACACTGGTTTGACTGTAACTGGAATATCCTGTCCAGTTTTGGGCATCACACATTAGGAAGGATATCAAAACTTCGGAGACAGTGCAAAAAAAAATGTGAGAATGGTTCCAGGGATGAGGGACTACAGCTAAATGGATAGATTGGAATAGCTGAGATGGTTCACTTTGGAGGAAAGAAAGTTGAGAGGAGATTTGATAGAGATGTTTAAAATCATGAAGGGTCTACACAGAGTAGATTGGAAGAAACTGTTCCCATTGGTATAAGTTTCAAGAACCAGAGAATACCAATTTAAGGTGAATGGCAAAAGGGCCGGCAGTGACATGAGAACATTTGTTTTTGCTCAGCAAATAGTTAGGACCTAGAATGCACTGCCTGAAGTGCAGCCGAGGCAGATTTATTTGTGGCTTTCAAAAAGGGATTGGATAAGAATCAAAAGAGGAAAAAAAATGCGGGGCTATGGTGAAGATGCAAAGGACTGTGGCTAGCTGAATTTCAATTGAAGAGAGCTGGCATCGACACAATTGGCTGAATTACCTCCTTTTGAACTTTACCATTCTATGATTACAAGTGGCTGCCAAAGTCACCACAATCCTCAACATTTTAGCTTTTGGATCCTCTCGGGGAACTGTTGGAGACATGTCCAGAATCTCCCAGCTGACCACCTACAAAAGCAAAAGATAGGTCACTGATGGGCTGTTTGCCATGGCTGCCAATTATGTCAACTTTGCCTGTGATTATGCCAATTGGAATGAATGGGCGTTTGGCTTTGCAGCTTTGGTTGGCTCCCTGCAGCTGTTGGGCACCATCAGCTGTGCACAAGTGGCAATTAAGGCACCCCTAAAACAATCAGGAGTGTTTATCAACCGCAAGGGCTTCCACTCCATCAACCTACAGCTGGTGTGCAACCACAAAAAATATTTATGCAGGTGTGCACATGATTCCCAGGCAGCTGCCAATGATGCTTGCCTCCTGCTCAAAGCTCACTGATCTCAATTAACCTAGAAACAGATTTAAGTGGGGGGCTGCTAGGAAATAAAGAGTGCTTATTGCAAACTTGCCTCATGACAGCCCAACCGTGATGCTCAACAGCACTGCAATAAATGCCATATTGTGTGATTCCAAGTGTGTGATTGAACAGGCCATCAGCATGCTGAAGATACACTTCACATGCCTCTACAGATCTGGGCATATCTTTCAGTTCTCACCTGCTGTGCCAATGTCTCCAGGATGGTTGCGATTTGCTCTGTTCTGTATAATACCAACATCAGCAAGGCTTGGACATGCAGGAGGAATAGTGTGAAGTGCTCAGGCCCTCCTCAAACAATTTGGAGGGAGAGGAGGAAGATGATGAGGAGGAGAATACTGATGAAGGCCATGCATCAACGGCTTCTATATTGCTGCCAGGAATGCCCTTATCACTGGGAGTTCATCTAGGCTCCAACAGTGAACCCATGTCACCAGAAAATGCAATAACCGCATTTCCCCTTCCCCACACCCAGTGCCACTGACATCTAGCAGTCTGACAAGTAACCAACCCTTCAGCATCCTCCCTACTGGTCCCCATCATTTCATGTCTTCACATTCTTCATCAAATAGGTCAGAAGGCAACTTATCATCCAGCTCTCAAGAATAAGCAACACAGGAAAGCAGTGAAAATTGACATTGGCAGCATGTGGAACATTGACTGAGAAGTGGGCAATGGGTGAGAAGTAGGAATGCTTTGAGTGGAGTCCCCACTTTTGCTATCATCTCTCATGGCCCAGCCGCACTTTGTACCTGCCACTGTGTCAGTAAACTGGTGAATGCTTTGGAACAGCTTAGTGCATCTCTGTATGGGCAAGGGTGAGAAATCTGTCATTTAAGCCTATTTAAGGTGACAGACATGTTGGTGTTCAGTTGTTTTGAAGACAGGAATGGAGCCATTTGATTGGAACACATGATGGTTCATGGTGTTGGCCATTTTATCCATGGAAGAAGACATCATTTCAGTACCCTGTGACATCACAGCCCTCATGCTTGAGGCTGCCTCCTCCAATCTCTCTGTAATATGGTGAGGCCACTTTGAAGGCTAGTCAATGCATCACACGTTATCTTTCGCTGCTCACTGATTTTTCTCTTCATTGATGGCCGTTGATGGCCCCTGAAGCACAACATCTGTGCCCAGCTGAGCAGAATTTGAAGAAGGCTCAGCCCTTTGACACAGATTCTCCACTGCTGTCCCTGTCTCAACCATCTGCTCTTGCTCACTTCTGGAGTGTGAGTTACCAGGTGAAAACCAAACTATCTGCCTTACTTGTCCCACTGAAGTATGAGTACCAGAGCTGGTTCATGGTTTACATGAGTTCAATGACAGTGCACCCTAGGAAGGACAAAGCTCCTCTGAGGAATTATGTCCTTGACCTCTAATGACTCTTGCTGAATGTGTGAAGGTTCTGACAGAGATAAAAGTTATGAATTAGTTATGACAAGGTTAGAATGTTCATGAAATTGTTTCACCAGATAGCTGGAAGATTCCTGTCTCTCTGTCTCTTGCAGCCACAACTCCACTCACTTCCAATGTCACCTCCTCTGCAGTTGTGATCTGCATGGTCTGTTTTCTCCATCACCCTGTGTTCTATTCTCCTGCAAGGAGGCAAAGAAGAAAGCTATGACTAAGTGTGATAGCATGGGCTCTACCCATAGATGGAGAGCATTTATTGAGGGTGACTATGAGGGAGAGACATGACATGGCATAAGGATGAGGGTGAATGTAAGTGATAGATGGACAGATAAGCATGTGAAGAAGTGCAAAGATGGTGACGGATGTATGTAGCTGCAGGTTAATCATGTCAGTTGAGTGATGTGACGTGATGGAGTAGACTTGAGAAGTCAGAGTGAAGAGTGGGATGATGCTCACAGCAAGATGTGGGCGAACATGCCACTGTACTCACCTTCCCTGACCTGGTTAGGCCATTCGCCGCTTTTGGCATTGAATCCAGAACCACGGGACCTCTTCCACAGCCACTGGGAGGGAAGAGTTTCCAAGTACTGTGCTGTGTTCAGTGCATGTGTTTGATGGATCAGGTGGAAGAGAGAACTGCTTGTCGGTTGTATATTTTGTTCAAGGCCTCGGCTATTTATAATCTATATTAATGGTTTGAGGGTATCGGGTATAAGAAATCCAAGTTTGCTTATTATTACAAAGTTAGGTAGGGAAGCAAACAGTGAGGAGGACACAAAGAAGCTGCAGAGGGGTATCGACAAGTTGGGTGAGTGGGCAAGAATATAGCAGACAGGATACAATGTGGTGACATTTGAAGCTAGCCACTTTGGTATGGAAAATAAAAAATAAAGAATATGTTTTAAATGGTGAGAGACTGGGAAATATTTTCATTCGGAGTGACATGGTCCTTCTACGTGAATCAGAAAAAGTTAACATGCGAACAATTAAGAAGGCAATTGATATGTTAACTTTTTTATAAAGGGATTGGAGTGTAAGGGTAAAGAGCAATTAAGGGACGATTTTCCACAAACCTTAATTTCCATACCCCCTAAGGATTCATTTAAGAAAAATCTGTTGAACTTTTTTAAAATTTATGTGACCTCGAGTGCATTCATTGTGAGTGCACTCACTTCTTGTGAAAATTCCCTAGCGGAGGACTATGGAGGGAAATCTTATCAAGTGCCAAGTACCAAATCTTACTGTAAATATACAAAACTTTGGTGAGGAAATACCTGGAATACTGTGGGCTGCTTTGGTCTCATCACCATCATCCTACCCCCTCATACTTCCTGCTCCATTCTATTTGGAAATACATACTTGCCCTAGAGGAAATGCAACAAAGGTTCACTACGCTGGTTCCTGGGATGAGAAGATTGTCCTAGGAGGAGAGATTGAGTAGAATAGGCCTATATTCCCTGGAGGTTCAAAGAATAAAAGGTGATCCAATTAAAACACATAAACTCTTAATGGGTTTGACAGGGTAGATGCTGAAAAAATGTTTCCCCTGTGTCTGGGAAATCTAGAACACGGGGTCACAGTTCCAGAAAGGGCTGGCCATTTAGGACTGAGATTTAAGGAGAAATTTCTTCACTCAAAGGGTGGTGAATCTTTGAAATTCTCTAAGCCAGGGAACAGTAGATGTTCAGTTGTTGAATATATTTAAGACAGCGGTCAATAGATTTTTGCTTATGAAAGGAATTAAGAGAGTCCTTCCCAAACTATTTCATATTATGACCCCTTTTGAAGCAGGAAAATTGTTGTAAGACTAGGGTGAGAGCAGGGTGTGGGGTGTAGAGCTGTAGGAGCGGGAAAGGGTGGGCTGTTAGGTACAGAAAGGGGTGGAGGTGATAGAGCTGTGAGCGCGGGGTGGGGGAGATAGAGTTGGAGGATGGGGTAGGGGATAGAGCTGTGAGAGCGGGGAGAGATTTCTAATAAGGGTGGGAGGGTAGAGTTGTATGAGCACGGGCTCGAATTGTGAGGGGGTTGGAAGGGTAGAGCTGTGAGAGTCAGGGGAGAGATTCGTGAGAGCGGGTTTGGGGGTTGGAGAACAAGCAGCGATGTTTTCTTCACCTACCAATTTTCAGGCTCTGTTGGAGGCAGCAATTGGACTTCTGAGCTGGTCCCTTTAGGCCATGCCCACCAGACCAAGAGAAGAATAAAACTGCGCGCACACATGTCAAGGGGCATCGAAGCCGATCCATGGACTGTCCCATCTGAGTCTTCACTCTATGGTCACCACTGCTGCCATAGAGGAGAGAGTGCTCATTGACCCCAATTGCTCATTCCGCAACCCCACTGAGAGCCCTGAATTAGTGCTATGGGGATTAAGAAATATGGAATTGAAGTATAAGATCACATGCTGTCACAGCTCTACCCCCAACCCCACCATGATCTTGTTGAATGGCTGAACAGGATCGAAAGCCAAATGGCCTACTCCAGCTCCTATTTTCTTATGGTCTTACATTCTTTTGTTTGAATGAATTGAATATGTTGGGAAAAAGGTGGCAAGTGTGTTTCTGCCTGAGCAAGCTGAAATGTGGGAGCAAACTTATAAAGTTACTGTTACACAGTAGAAAACAATGGCTTGAAGGATGAGGGGCAGTAACTTTCACATGCACCACAAACAAAATCTTTGTGATTATAAATACCAGATCTATCAGGACCTGACACCAGAGAAGAGCTATATTTAGTGATGAGACAGGAGTGGTAGTTCATTGCAGTGACTCAAAATAATTTTTTTACCTAATACTTGGCAGCTTTGTTCCAATTTACTGTATTATTCTGTAAATATTGACAAAAGACTATATAACTTAGTGCTAAAAAAAATGTCATTATCTTACGTAATATGCCATTTCTGCCTCCTAGACTCAGGTCCTGTTAAGATGTCCACATTGAGAGTATGAGACACTCCTATGATCTAGCTAAGGCTGGCACATTGCATGGGTTCAGGATTTCTATGCTGGAATGGTTTCTGCTGCTTTGTTGGCTGGTTTGGATCATCATTGATATAGTTCTCCTGGGAAGCCCTGGGCGACCAAGTCATACAAAGAGAAGTGAGCCCACCTAAACAAAGTAGGTCAAAGCCCTCTGCTTTAATAACAGAAACAATCTTAGTATTATATTTGCCCGGTCAAGTTTGAAGGAGTCCCAGGATAGCTGTTACATAGAGACTTGCAATGTGTAAGACCTCCCCTAGCCCAATTGCTGCTCCTCTTGCATGGCATTTAAGATGGAGGTAAGTAGGATTGTGCATTAAATAGTTGTAGCAGGTTTAGAATCTTGTCTTAGATATTCTTCAAGGTACAGTGATGACAATCACTTTTATAAGTGATCTGAAAGCCTTACATTTAGGAGTGCATGCGTGTACCACCCACCATATAACTATAGAATTGTGCAGGTAATAGGTGAAACAATAGTGTTCCCTTGTATTGGGTACTGGACATTCATATCTTTCCTATGTGTGCCTCTCCAGCTTTGAGGTGGACTGAGAAAACGCCTAGGGAAGAATTTCCCCCCCGTCAGGGGGGAAGTTCAGGCGCGGCCGTGTGCGGGCACACTTCTAATCGGCGCTCCTGATTGGGGTCGTGCCACCATCTTACATGGACAGGCCAATTAAGGCCAGCCCAGCATGACATCCACCAGGAAGCGCTATGCGCTCCCTGTGCAGGTGAGGTTGGGGGGGCGGATTTCCTAAGCTGGAAGTGCACTCTTTCGCGCCTGTGTGCGAAAGAGCACACTCATCTCCCTGAGGCTAAGTGCAGCCTCAGGGAGATCGGCGCCAAATTCAAAAATGTGAAATATAGAAAAATAAAATTTCCCTGACATGTCCCCTCATGTGACACTGTCACATGAGTTGGGACATGTCCATCACTTTTAATTAAACTTTTATTAAATTTTAAAAAACCTACATGAAACCTCACCCCGCTCCAGGGCTCCCGGCCTGCCTGCTAACATTAAGGTTGGACGGGCAGGTCCTTTAAGTACTTCAATTAGTTTTTAAATGGCTTCAGTTGGCCGTTGGCAGGTTGGTGGGTGCAAAGCTGATTCGGCTGCGCTTCCGCCGACCTGAAAATGGAGATGACACAGGGTGACATCGGGAATTCCGCCCGACATCAACCACGTCATTTTACACGTCGGCAAGTGGGCCCCGCTCCCCCTACATGTCGGTGAGTAGGCCCCGCTCACCTAACTCAATATCCCGCCCCTGATGAATTTAGGCTTGATATGAATCCATGGGTGCTAAACTGGATAACCACTATAAATGGGCTGCAGAGATCGCAATGCATGATTAACCTCTGCTTGTTGGTTACACTACCTACAGGCAGGATTCCAACTTCATGCTGCCTATTTCCATGAAGGCAGCACTTCCTGCACTGTTCATTGGCTGCTCACATCAGCAAGGGGGCCCAATGTCCCGAGTGCCACTCACTACTTAAAGCTATCCCGCACCTCTTAAAGGTGCGATGCACTACGTCTGCTCATTCTGAATTGTTGTGGAAGAATCAACAATGGCTGCTCAGGTGCATCATGTTTTTCAGATGCTGCACTGGATGTCTTGGTGGAAGAAGCAGAAGGAAAGAGAGATGTCCTGTGTCTTCAGTGGGTGGATGGAGGAACAGGCGGAAGGTGGGGGTAGATGGTTGTGGGGGTAGAGGCCCTCTGGACAAATGCTCTGAGAGCAGAGAGAAGAGATGGCAGCAGAGGACAATGTCAGCATTGTAGCCTCAAGCACCTGAATGCAGTGCAGGAATAAGTTTAATTACCTCACAAATGTTGTCAAGGTCATCTTCATATACCACGCCCTACCAGCAAGTGTCATCCACTCTCCAATTCACCACACTCACATCACTCACCTAGCAATCAAGGTTCACAACTAACCTTCATAAGCTTTACCTCAGCCTCACACACTTAGGACTGTTGCCATTCTTGCACTCACACCTCACTGCTTGCACACTAGCAGCTATTTGGCCATGACAGCCAAATCACCCAAATATTTTGCACACACTGACACAATTCCATCTTTCTTGAAGGACAACTGAAGCTAGAAGGAGCTAATTGGAAGGAAACCAATTGTCCTAACCTACATGTGAATCTTGGAATTCTCCACCCCAGAGACCCGAGGATGCTTAGTTGTTGTGTATATTCAAGATTGAGTCTGATAGATCCAAGCAAATTAAGGGGTATGGGGATAGTTTGGAAAGGTGGATATTTTAACAGGAAAGCTGAATCTGAGAGACAGAAATGGCATAATACATAAAATGATGAAATACTATCCAACACTTAATTACATACAATCTTTGAGTGATATTTATAAAGTTAATAACCAGGAACAAAGTTGCCAAGTATTAGATGTGGAAAAATATTGGTAACTTCCGAGCTCTGGGGCATCATACCTGGGAGATACTCGAAAGATTCCGCCCCCCTGTAGTCCCTACATAAGGATTGCACAGTAACTGTCTGGGAAATTCAAACTTCTGTTGGGCAATTACCCTGCAATGGGAACCATTCGATACGCCAATTTAAATCGCAAACTTCAGATGGTTCTGACTGCCCTGCAGTAACAGTTACCCAGAAAAAGTTAGAAGAATTAAAATAGTACTGACCCTCCCCCAAACCCCCCATAGGACCCCCACTACTCGCCCCCCCAACAACGCCCACCTGCCAGTAACCCCTGGCCCCACCGACCCCCTCCCACCACAGGAGCCCCCTGACTATCCTTCCTCACTCGACTTCCCCTCCCTCACGCCAACTACCGTCCCAACTCCACCACTGACCAACCCCCAACTGACCACCTCCACTGAGCCCCCTTGACCACCCACCCCTCCCCACTGACCACTCAATCCAACCTACCCACTTACTTTACACTCTTACCTTCTCCCTGGGTCCTTAAAGTGGCTGGACCTTTAAACTTACCTGCTTTACGGCAGCTAGTGCCATCTTCCTTACCTCTAGCTCAGGTGGCCTCAACAGAAGGCCCCGGGAACTTGCTGCACTGCACTATTCTCACCCAGCTTGAGTCGGAAGGTCGGGCGAGAAATGAGTGGCTGGATTTCAATGTAAAAAATTAGGATTGGAGTGGCCATCCGACTGTGATTGCCACTCCACAGAAGTTACAGTCCATTATCTTGAGTCACTGCAGTGGAGTAGCACTGCCTGCCACTTCAGGAATAACAGGTGCTAAGGAACCAAACTTTGCATCCCTTATCTATATCCCTCCCACCTTTTCATTATGTGTGTGGTGCCTCCGACAATCCGGAGACCGGAAGATTTGAGCCTTGTGGTTTATGATCCCCTTCCTAGAAATGTTTTGGCAACGGCACTTTGAAGAGAATCATCCTTAACCAAAACCAATTTTATCCATCATAAACTTATTTTATCAATTAAATGTACAGTGGTCAATCCGCATCTGTGAGTTCTATGTTCTCAATAACACTGCTCCATCATTGGGTGCATCACATCATGCCATTAATGGAAAAGCATCACCGCAGCATCAGGGATTTATTGGCTTGAACAGTAAATCCTTGGCAACTGCTATTGATTAAAGATATGGAGATTGCTGCTACCCATCAAATATATTTTCTTAGCAACAGGAAAGAAAAATAGCCCTTACTTGCTGGGTTATTGGAAGCATCAAACTTTTTTGGCACAACTGTTGACAACTTAAGTATAATCTCCAGTCGTGAAATGCAAACCTATCCTTGTGGCTTGTTCTAAATTGTGATTACCAAATTGGAGAAACCATGAATTCATGTTGGTACACACAAGCTGTGGGTTGTCAGAATAAACAATTTTTCCTCAAGCTTTTATGACCCCTGTTTTGACCGTAGATGTTCCCCTTTCAGAAATCCATGTTAATGTTGCTGTTTCCCCACTCCTGCCATGAAGATACAAAGGAATTAAATATGAGGGATCATCACGTAGATAAAACTTGCAGTACTCTACTCCCTAGGGCTGATTCAGGGGAATCTAACATGGTGGCGGAGAATGCTGAGGTCTTCATAATCTTTTTGTTTTTCAACAGTTTCAAAGATGACTAATCTTGCTGCATAGTATTTAGAAGCCTCGTCTGTGTTGAATTTGGCAAACTTGACAGGCGCGATGGGAGAAGTGCAGAATTGGCCTCCACAACCTGGGCTAAGGGTGGGGTTGGGGATGTGGGGGGCGGTTGGGTGGGAAGTCGATGGCTGGAGAAGTCATTGTGGTTCACATTCCTGATTGTTATCCAGCAATCCTGAACTGTAGGCCAGATCAGTCACAGCTACAATTTTCTCCCACAATCCAATATATGCTAAAACCTCACCCTTTAGGCTCACATATGAGGAGAGGCTACAAAGGCAAAACAGTGGAGGGTCAAAATCATGCATGTATGTTAATTGCCTGCTTGAGACTCAACTTCAAAGAGTAAGAGATAAGGGTGAAAAAAGAAAATTGATGGGGGAAAAAAGTAATGAATGATATTCTGCACTATTAGCCAGCACAAGAAATTCTGTCAATTCTTGACAGTCCACTGTGTGTTCTCCGCTACATTGATGAGACCAAACACAGATTGGTGATTGCTTGGTTGGCAAACCCCTTTCTATCCCCACATGTGTTCCTGATCTGTTTGTAGCACACCATTTTAACTCTCAGTCCCCACCAAATTCCTACTCTGACCATACTGCCTTTGACTTCCTATAGTGTTCCAAACAAAATACCTTTAGGAGCAGCACTTTATTTTAATCCAGGGTACTTTGCAACCCAGAACTGATCTGGGTTCCAAGGTTTTCGGTTGCTGCACCTGAGGTCTTGTTGGAGGAGATGGACAGGAAGAGAGATATCCTGTATTCACCAGGGAGAAGGAGGTCCTCCAGATACATGGTCAGAAGGCAGTGGATACATATTGCCATTGAGATCAATTCCAAGGGCTGAATTTTCCCTCTGTTGGGGGGCACCCCCGATCGGAGGCATGCCGCCATTTTACATGGACGGGCCAATTAAGGCCCACCCAGCGTGACTTATGCACAGAAGCTCTATGGGGTCCCTGTTCAGGCAGGGTGGGGTGGGGGAAGGAGAATCCCAAAATTGAGAGTGCGCTCTTTCACGCATGCACATGACAGAGCGCATTCATCTCCCTGAGGCTAAATGCTGGGGGAACCTCAACCCCAGCAATTGTCCAACAGATTTGAGGTTCTTGCAGCTTGTGTGGACAAGACCACAGGCTGCAGAGTGGATGAGCAAATTGAGCTGTGGTGCAGGGAGCCATTCAAGTCGGGGGAGTAAAAAAGAATGTAATTGAGTTGGAGATAGCATAATTAGGGGGATAGACTCTGTTCTCTGCAGTCAAAAGCATGAGTCACAAAAGTTGTGTTGCTTGCTCAGTGCCAGGGTTAAGGGCACCACCTCAAGGCTGGGGAGGAACCTGGAGTGGGAGGGGAAGGATCCAGTTGTTTTGGTACCAACAACATAGATAGAACTATGAAAGAAGTTCTGCTGAGGAGGTATGAACAGCTAAGTGGCAAATTAAAAAGCAGAACCACAAGGATAATGATCCCTGGGTCACTACCTGTGTCACAAGAAATCGGCATAGGATAAATAAGATCAGGCAGTTGAATGTATGGCTCAAAAATTGGCGTGGGAGAAATAGATTTTAATTTATGGGGCACAGTACCAGTTCTGGGAAAGAGGGAGCTGTACCATTGGGATGATCTTCACCTGAACAGCACTGGGACCAGTGCCCTTGCAAATCGTATAATGAGGGACATAAAATAGTCAGTGGGGTTGGCGGGGTGGGGGGTGGGGTTCATGTCAGGGGAGATTTGGAAAGTTAATGGGAAAGGACAAGGTAATAGTGCAAGGTAGTGATATGGGTAACGATAACCAAAGTGTGACAGGAAGGGCAAAGCATACAAACATAAGAGTGCACCTGCAAGTATGGTCAGATTAGGGAAAAATGGCTTTAAACTAACAGAGGGGGAGGAGGTGAAGGGAGATTTAGAAATCTAAAGATAAAAGTTGAGGCAATTGAACAGTGTATTGATCTGGGTAAAGACAAGCTGAGTGGCACAGGGAGGGACAGAGAGCTTAACAGTGATAATGCATCAGGGAGGAAAGTCCATCTGGGAATAGTAGTAGAAGAAAAATGAACACGTGGAGCACCAACAATAAGATGAACCAATGGCACAAATAGAGATAAATGGTTTTGATCTAATCAACATTACAGAGACATGGTTACAAGGTGACTAAGTTTGGGAAATAAATATTCCAGGGTATACAACATTTCAAAAGACAGGCAGAATGAAGAAGGAAGAGTGGTAGCCCTGAAAATAAAGGGTGATATAGGGACGTTAGTGAGAAAGGATCTTGGCTCAGAAAATCTAGAAGTAGAATCAGTATGGGTAGAGATTAGAAATAGCAAGAGTTAGTAAAAGATGATGGGAGTAGTTTATAGGCCCCTAATTGTATTATATGATTGGACAGAACATTAAACATGTAATTATTTGAGCTTGTAACAAAGGTAATGTAATAGTTGTGAGGGACTTCAATCTTCATATCTAAACTGGACCATTCAAATTGGCAAAGATGGTCTGAAAGAAGAGCTTGTAGAATGTTTTGTGACAGTTTTCTGAAGCAATATGTTGTGAAACTAACTAGAGATAAAGGTATTTTAGATCTAGTATTATGCAATAAGGCAGTGCGAATGAGTAATGCCATTGTAAAAGATCCACTGGAAACTGGTGATCATAATATAAGTGAATTGCATATTAAGATGGAAAACAACATACCCCAATCACAATCAAGGATCTTGAACTTAAACAAAGTCAATTACATGTGTATAAGGGGAGGGCTGGTGAAGGTTGTTTGGGTAAATAGACTAAAAGGTGAAGCAGTAAATAAACAGTGGGAAGCATTTAAAGAAATAATTCAAAATGTTCAACAAAAATACATTCCATTGAAAAACAGAAACTCAGCAAGCAAAATTCATCCATGGCTTACTAAGGAGGTTAAGGAATGATTAGCTTAAAAGAAGAGGCTCATAATGTTGTAAAGAATAATAACAAGCCTGAGATTTTGCGATTGTTTTAGAAACAAGCAAGGGGCCACCAAAAAGTTGATAAAAGAGGAAAGAGTAGAGAGTAAACTAGCCAGGAATATAAAAACAGATTATAAGAGCCTTTACAAGTATATAAAAAGGAAGAGTAGCTAAAGCAAACATTGGTCCCTTAGAAGCAGTGACAGGAGAAATTATCATGAGGGATAGGAAATGGCAGAGATATTGAACAAATAGTTTGTGTCTGTCTTCAATGTAGAAAATACAAGTTACATATCAGAAATAGAGGGCAACCTAGAAGCTAATAAGAATGAGGAAATTAATGTAATTAATAACGGCAGGGAAAAAGTACTGGAGAAAATCAAGGGTCTAAAATCCAATAAATCCCCAGGACCTAATGGCCTACACTCTAAGGCCAGGATTTTTAGCTTGTCGGGAGGGCGCTACGGGCGGGCTTGGGAGAGGTCACGAATCCAACCGCTGCCCTTGATCAGGCCCCGAAATCGATTTCATGCTGGCTGGCCAATTAGCGGCCAGCCTGTGTGAAACGTGCGCTGCAGCATTCAGTGCTACCAGGGTGGGGGCAGGAGGGAGGCGAGCGCAGAAGTTCACACATGCGCGCAAGTGCACACAATGAAAGCTCCCTGAGGTGTAGAGCTGCCTCGTGGAGCTGAAATTTATAATATTAAAAATAAAGTTAGCAATGTTAAATACATGTCCCCTCGTGTGACTCTGTCACATGAACAGGGACATGTTACGAATGAATTTTAAACATTTTTATTTAACTTTTAATTGCTGTTTGAAACCTCATCCTGCCCATGGATGAACTTTCCTAAAAAACCCAAAGGCCGCTTGGCCTTTTCGCCTGCCCGCCAACCATAAGGTTGAACAGGCAGCAAAAAGTTACGTCCAATTAGAACTTTAGTGGCCTTAATAGGCCTGTTAATTATCGGCGGGCGCGCTGCCGACACCCATGCATCCGCCCACTGACCAAAATATCATGCGAGTGCGCGATGATGTCGGGATGCTCACCTGACGTCAGGGTGTGTCATTTTACGCTCGAGCGGGTCGGGCGCACACCTGCCCACTCAACGCAAATTTCTGCCTTAGGGTTCCAGAGGAGGTAGCTGCAGACATAAAGGATGCGCTGGCTATGATTTTCCAAAATTCCTTTGATTCGAGTATGGTCCCATCAGATTAGATGTTGAAAAATGTAACATTGCTTTCCAGGAAAGGAGAAAGAGAAAACAGGGAACTGCAGTTAGCCTAACATCAGTCATTGGAAAAATGCTGGAATCTATTATTGGGAATTCCTAACAATGCACTTAGAAAAATATAGTTAAATTAGAACAAGTCAAAATGGTAAGTAAACAGAAATCCTGTTTGACAAATTTATTAGAGTTTTTTGAAGATGTAACCAGTAGGGTAGTTGAAGGGGAACCAGTAGATGTGGTACTCCTGGATTTCCAAAGACATTGGATAAAGTGCCACACAAAAGGGTAATAGGTCCTGCCAAATCCAGACACCCCCCCCCCCCCCCACCCCACCTTGGTTGTCTAGAGGAATACAGGAGAAGATCAAACAGAAAAAGAAAGCATACGATAGACACAAAGAACTTAGCACTGTAGATAGCCAAGACGAATATAGGAAGTGCAGGGACGAAGTAAAAAAGGAAATAAAGAAATCAAAGAGACAGCATGAAAAAAGATTAGCAACTAAAGTTAAAGATAACCCAAAGATATTTTACCAATACATTAATGCTAAAAGGTTAGTTAAGGAAAAAGTGGGGCCTATCAGAGATGAAGATGGAAACTTGTGTGTAGATGCAGAGGCTGTGGGAAGGGTTTTGAATGAATATTTTGTCTCCGTGTTTACAAAGGAAAAGAAGGATGTAGATACAGTAGTCCAGGAAGAACACTGCGAGATATTGGACGGGATAGTCATAAAGAGAGAGGAAGTACTCGAAGGGTTGAAATCCATGAAAGTTGATAAATCACCAGGGCCAGATGGATTGTTTCCGTGGCTGCTGAAGGAAGTCAGGGAGGAGATAGCAGATGCTCTGAGGATGATTTTCCAATCTTCACTAGATACAGGGGAGGTACCGGAGGACAGGAGAAATGCAAGCGTAGTTCCATTATTTAAAAAGGGATCAAAGGAAATGCCGAACAATAATAGGCCAGTTAGTCTTACATCGGTGGTGAGCAAATTAGTAGAATCAATCCTGAGAGATAGGATTAACTGTCATGTGGAAAGGCATGGACTAGTCAGGGATGGTCAGCATGGATTTGTTAAAGGAAGGTCTTGCCTCACAAATTTGATTGAATTCTTTGAGGAAGTGACAAGAAGGGTTGATGAAGGTAGTGTAGTGAATGTTGTGTACATAGATTTTAGCAAGGCATTTGACAAGGTCCCACATGGCAGATTGGTCAGGAAAGTAAAAGCCCATGGGATTCAGGGTAATGTGGCAAACTGGATAAAAGATTGGCTTTGTAACATGAAACAAAGGATAATGGTCGATGGATACCCTTGCGAATGGAAAGTTGTCTCAAGAGGTGTTCCACAGGACTCGGTGTTGGGACCCCTGCTGTTTGTGTTATATATTAACGATTTGGATGTAAACGTGTGGGGCACGATTGGGAAATTTGCTGATGACACAAAGATTGGCCGAGTAGTGGATAGTGTAGAGGATAGCCATTATCTCCAAAACGATATAGATGGGTTGGTGGAGTGGGCGGTAAAGCGGCAGATGGATTTTAACATAGAGAAGTGTGAGTTCATTCATTTAGTGATGTCAAACAGTTACAGGGATTACACAATAAATGGGAATATACTAAGAGGGTTAGATGAAGTGAGAGATCTTGGTGTACAAGTACACAGGTCTCTGAAGGCAGCAGTTCAAGTAGACAACGTTGTAAAGAAGGCATATGGAATGCTCTCCTTATTGGCAGAGGTATAGAATATAAAAGTAAGCATATAATGTTGGAATTGTATAACACACTGGTGAGGCCACAACTGGAGTATTGTGTGCAGCTCTGGTCACCACATTACAGGAAGGACGTAATAGCTCTGGAGAGAGTGCAGAGGAGGTTTACAAGAATGTTGCCAGGGTTAGAAAAGTGTAGCTACAAGGAGAGATTGGATAGGTTGGGGTTATTTTCCTTAGAACAAAGAAGGCTGAGAGGTGACTTGATTGAGGTGTACAAAATTATGAGGGGAATAGATAGAGTGGACATGATAAAATTGTTTCCCTTGGTGGAGAATTCTAGAACTAGGGGATATAGGTTCAAGATAAGTGGCAGAAGGTGTAAGGGGAACATGAGGAAGAACTTTTTTACGCAGAGGGTAGTGGGTGTCTGGAATTCGCTGCCCAAGTTGGTGGTAGAGGCAGAAACTCTAAACTCTTTCAAAAAATACCTGGATCTGCACCTTAAGTGCCATAAGCTGCAAGGCTATGGGCCGAGTGCAGGAAGGTGGGATTAGGAAGGGTGTCCTCGGGCTGGCATGGACAAGATAGGCCGAATGGCCTCCTTCTGTGCTGTAACTTTTCTATGGTTCTATGGTAATAGGCAACTTAAGGACTCATGCAGTTGGAAGTAATATATTAGCACGGATAGAGGATTGGTTAATGGACAGGGAGCAGGCAGTGTGCATAAACAGGGCATTTTCAATTTTGTAGGCTGTGACTTGTTGGGTGCAGCAAAGATCAGTGCTAGGGCCTTAGTTATTTACAATCTATTTTAAAACTTAGATGAAGAGGTAAAGGCCAGAATACAGCGCTCGTTGAGCGGGTGCACACCTGACCCGACCGGGCGTAAAATGATGCGCGATGACGTCAGGCAAGCATCCCAGCGTCATCGCACACTCGTGCGATATTTCAGTCAGCAGGCGTGCACGTGAGTCGTCAGCACACCCGCCGATAATTAAAAGGCGTATTAAAGCCATCAAAAATGTAATTGAAAGAAATTTTTCTCTGCCCCTCCAACCTTACAGTTGGCAGGCAGACAAAAAGGCCAAGCGGCCTTTGCATTTTTTAGGAAACCTTATGCAAGGGTGGGATGAGGCTTCCAACAGCAATTCAAAGTAAAATAAAAACTTTAACTTAACATTAATAACATGTCCCTGCTCATGTGACAGAGTCACATGAAGGGACATGTTTCTGAACATTTTAAAAGTCTTCATTTTTAATTTTCGCAACTCTTCATTTGCCTGAGGCAGCTTCGTGCCTCAGGGGGCTTTCCCAGTGCACACCCGCGCACATGTGCGAACTTGCACTCTTGCCCTCCTCATCCCCCCACACAGGCAGCGCTGAGCACTGCCGTGCATGGTACACGCTGGGCGGGCTTTAATTGGCCCGCCAGCATGAAATCGCGATTGGGTTTTGATCGCCCACCACCTGCCGAGCCACCCCACCGACAAAGGAAAATTCCTGGCCAGAGAGTAATGTATCTAAATTTGCTGATAATGCAAAGCTAATTGGGAATGTAAATTGTGAGGAGGACACTAAGAGGTTGCACATAGATAAATACTGGTTAAGGGAGTGGGCAACAAGGTGGCAAATGGAGCATAATGTGGGGAAGTGTGAGGTTATTCACTTGGCCATAAGGATAGAAAAGCAGAATGTTTTTTAAAGGGTATGAAACTTGTATATGTTGATGCTCAGAGGTGTTCTCGTTACATGGAACACAAAAAGTTAGCATGCAAGCACAGCATGTAATGAGGAAAGGAAATGGCATATTGGCCTTTATTGCATAGGGTTTGGAGTACATGAAAGAAGTCTTCCTACAATTGTACCAGGCTGTGGTGAGAACACACCTGAAATACTGTACGCAATTTTAGTCTCCATATTTAAGGAAGGATGTACTATTGGGGCCAGTACAGTGAAGGTTCACGAGATTGGTTCTTGGAATGAGAGGGTTGTCCAATGATGGGAAGGCTGAGTAAATTGGGTCTATATTTTCTGGAGTTTAGAAGAATGCGAGGTGATCTTTTTGAAACATTCAAGATTCTGAAGGGGCTTGACAGGGTAGATACTGAGGGGTTGTTTCCCCTGGCTGGGGAATCTAGAACAAGATGGCACAGTCTCAGGATAAGGGGCAAATCATTTACGACTGAGATGAGGAGAAATTTCTTCACCCGAAGGGCGAATCTTTGGAATTCTCCACCCCAGAGGGTTGTAGATGTGCCATCATTGAACATATTTAAGGATGAGAGAAATTGATTTTTAGTCTCTCAGGGAATCGAGGGATACCTGGAGCTGACAAGAAAGTAGAGTTGAAGCCCAGGATCAGCCATGATCAAACTAAATGACAGGGCAGGCTCAACAGGCTGTATAGTCTTCTAATACTTCCATTTCTTATGATCTTATGCAATTTTTATTAATCAGGCATCATACCTGCCATTCATCCACATGGGAGTCAAAGTAGGTCAGCAGGCACTCAAGTGACGATGATTCTCCCAGTCATGCTTCATACCAAGAGAGGATCCTACTAGGCTATCCATGTCTGGAAGCAACTGGCTTGTGCATAAAACCTGAAGTCACCAAAAAGTTATTTAACCCCTCAGACAACCTCCTGTTGACAACTGAAAGTTTTGATAGGTACAGAAAAGCACCAAAATGTAGACAGTTGTAGCAACAACCAGAAATGATCCAGCATCTAACCTGTAAGTTGCTTATTATTCCTTTCAATAGCCCTGGTGGGAGGTCATTCATGCCATTCAATGTGTTGTTCAGCTGTGTGAAGTTAAGGGAATGTGTAGGCTGCAGCATGAAGCTCCATAATTGTAGCGCCGGAGTCAAATCAATGTTACATGCTGATTGGCATCATGATCAGTCTGCTCTGTATGTTGCTGGCAGTTGTTGGGTTCACATGGGCAAATCACTTTAGAAATGTGGCATCTGGCTCATTTCCCATTGGGAGTATGTGCATGCGCCGCGGATGCTACTCTTGTAGTTTAAGAAGCTTCATAGTGGTGTTTTTGACCGAGGGATATTTGCAGTCAAGTAATCAATGTAACAGTCATCAAACTGCATGGTTTGGAACAATTTTCAGATACTTTGTGGTATACACAGTGTTCTACCAAAGGATTTCCAATGTACTTGTGACATATGGAACTATTTTGTGGGATGATGTTGCCAAACTAGTTATTAACAATGTTCAAAAGTTCATAACCAATATAAGATGATAGCAGATTTTAAGAAATTGCTTGCATTTGAAATGGTTATTTCCATTGTTAATGCTGCTTAAAATTTATTTTTCAATGTATCATTGATACTGAGGAAGACTACAACAAAATACAAGATGTTAACAAACTTACAGAATAGGCATGCAAATGGAAAATAAATTCCAATGTGGATAAATGTGATGTGATGCATTTTGGCAGGATGAATAAGAAGGCCACTCACTCCTTGAAAAGTAAAAGCCTGGCTCTTCTGTGAAGTGGCAATTACCATCAGATTTCTGTTCCCTGATGCTGCTCCACATCTCTGGCCAGGTCTTCCAATCCCAGCTTCTTCAGAAACATTAAGCATACGTCCCACAAAGAGCTCCATTGTTGTGAAGTAACATCGGGAGAAAAGACAAGCCATGCCCCGTTTTTATGGTACTAGCTGCTATACGGTGAGTTTAAGTGTCCAAAATGAATGTCAGTGAGTGGGCAAATGGATGAATAAATGAATGGGCAGAGCGGTAGAGTAGGTAGCTGGGTGGGGTAAATGAATAAGTGGGAAGGATGGGTGAAATCAGTGGGTAGGGTGGCAGGTGGGTAGGGTGGTAGGACGGCAGGTGAGCAGGGTGCTAGGTGGGTATGGAGGCAGGTGGGTAGGGCTGCAGGTAGGTAGGGTGGCAGGTGGGTTAGGTGGGTAGGTGGTTGAGTAGATAAATGGGTCATGGGGTAGTCGGATTGGGTCGGGAGGGGTTGTCAAGTTGGGGCTAGTCAGATCGGGTCGGAGGAGTAGTCAGATTGTCGGGGCGGTAGTCAGGCTGGAGGTCAAGGGGTATAGTCAGGGTTAGGGGCATAGTCAGTGGGGAGTCAGTGTGAGTGATTGGGGGGGGGGGTGGGGTTAGTTATATAGCTACACAGGAGTTAGACTAGGATTTTTCTGCTAACATTTGTTGGTTAACTATCCAGGTGGAATTGTCCAAAGTCTCCAACACTAACTCAGAGGGGCATTGCCTGTTGGAAGTTCAAACTTTGTGGGCAATTCCCATGGAGGTCAGCATTTAGGACTTCCACCGGGTCCCAGTGCACATCTTGGGTCATACATCCAGTCTTTGATGATCCAGAGACCAGAAGGCATGGACTAGAGAATCTAAATAGGCTAGATGAACAAAGGGATCCTGGGGTACAGACTCTCAAATCATTAAAAGAAACAATGCAGGTAAATAAAGCCGGTAATTAAAACGTACAAATAAAGCAGAGGGATCAATTTCTTGAGGAACTCATACAGAACATTGGTTAGACAATACATAGAGTACTGTGCATAGTTCTGGTCTCCATGTTACAAAAAGTATATAGAAGCACTGGAAAAGCTCAAAATGTATTTACAAGGATGAAACCAGAACTGAGAGAGCTCTTTTCCCTAGAAAAGAGAAGACTGAGAGTTGGCCTGAAAGACCTCTTTAAAATTATGAAGAGATTCAATATAACACCAATAAGGAATTCAGGAGAAACCTGTTTACTCAGTGATAAGAATGTGACCCTTTATCACCACATGGAGTAGCTGAGGTGAATAGCATGGACACTATATATTTCATCCCTTTCTTGGATTCACTCAAGATCTGTCAAAGGGTCATGAGGACTCGAAACGTCAACTCTTTTCTTCTCCGCCGATGCTGCCAGACCTGCTGAGTTTTTCCAGGTAATTCTGTTTTTGTTTTGGATTTCCAGCATCCGCAGTTTTTTTGTTTTTATCCTTGAATAGCATGGATGCATTTACGGGAAAGCTGGATACATACATGAGGGAGAAAGGAGCAGAAGTTTATACTGATATGGTTAGACTAGTTCGGCCAAATGGCTTTTTGTTAAAAACAAAAACAGAATTACCTGGAAAAACTCAGCAGGTCTGGCAGCATCGGCGGAGAAGAAAAGAGTTGACGTTTCGAGTCCTCATGACCCTTCGACAGAACTTGAGTTCGAGTCCAGGAAAGAGCTGAAATATAAGCTGGTTTAAGGTGTGTGTGTGGGGGGCGGAGAGATAGAGAGACAGAGAGGTGGAGGGGGTTGGTGTGGTTGTAGCGACAAACAAGCAGTGATAGAAGCAGATCATCAAAAGATGTCAACAACAATAGTACAATAGAACACATAGGTGTTAAAGTTAAAGTTGGTGATATTATCTAAACGAATGTGCTAATTAAGAATGGATGGTAGGGCACTCAAGGTATAGCTCTAGTGGGTTTTTTTTTATTTTATATAATGGAAATAGGTGGGAAAAGGAAAATCTTTATAATTTATTGGGAAAAAAAAAAGGGGGGAAACAGAAAGGGGGTGGGGATGGGGGAGGGGACTCACGACCTAAAGTTGTTGAATTCAATATTCAGTCCGGAAGGCTGTAAAGTCCCTAGTCGGAAGATGAGGTGTTGTTCCTCCAGTTTGCGTTGGGCTTCACTGGAACAATGCAGCAAGCCAAGGACAGACATGTGGGCAAGAGAGCAGGGTGGAGTGTTAAAATGGCAAGCGACAGGGAGGTTTGGGTCATTCTTGCGGACAGACCGCAGGTGTTCTGCAAAGCGGTCGCCCAGTTTACGTTTGGTCTCTCCAATGTAGAGGAGACCACATTGGGAGCAACGAATGCAGTAGACTAAGTTGGGGGAAATGCAAGTGAAATGCTGCTTCACTTGAAAGGAGTGTTTGGGTCCTTGGACGGTGAGGAGAGAGGAAGTGAAGGGGCAGGTGTTGCATCTTTTGCGTGGGCAAGGGGTTGTGCCATAGGAGGGGGTTGAGGAGTAGGGGGTGATGGAGGAGTGGACCAGGGTGTCCCGGAGGGAGCGATCCCTACGGAATGCCGATAAGGGGGGTGAAGGGAAGATGTGTTTGGTAGTGGCATCATGCTGGAGTTGGCGGAAATGGCGGAGGATGATCCTTTGAATGCGGAGGCTGGTGGGGTGATAAGTGAGGACAAGGGGGACCCTATCATGTTTCTGGGAGGGAGGAGAAGGAGTGAGGGCGGATGCGCGGGAGATGGGCCGGACACGGTTGAGGGCCCTGTCAACGACCGTGGGTGGAAAACCTCGGTTAAGGAAGAAGGAGGACATGTCAGAGGAACTGTTTTTGAATGTAGCATCATCGGAACAGATGCGACGGAGGCGAAGGAACTGAGAGAATGGGATGGAGTCCTTACAGGAAGTGGGGTGTGAGGAGCTGTAGTCGAGATAGCTGTGGGTGTCGGTGGGTTTGTAATGGATATTGGTGGACAGTCTATCACCAGAGATTGAGACAGAGAGGTCAAGGAAGGGAAGGGAAGTGTCAGAGATGGACCACGTGAAAATGATGGAGGGGTGGAGATTGGAAGCAAAATTAATAAATTTTTCCAAGTCCTGACGAGAGCATGAAGCAGCACCAAAGTAATCATCGATGTACCGGAGAAAGAGTTGTGGAAGGGGGCCGGAGTAGGACTGCAACAAGGAATGTTCCACATACCCCATAAAGAGACAGGCATAGCTGGGGCCCATGCGGGTACCCATAGCCACACCTTTTATTTGGAGGAAGTGAGAGGAGTTGAAGGAGAAATTGTTCAGCGTGAGAACAAGTTCAGCCAGACGGAGGAGAGTAGTGGTGGATGGGGATTGTTCGGGCCTCTGTTCGAGGAAGAAGCTAAGGGCCCTCAGACCATCCTGGTGGGGGATGGAGGTGTAGAGGGATTGGACGTCCATGGTGAAGAGGAAGCGGTAGGGGCCAGGGAACTGGAAATTGTTGATGTGACGTAAGGTGTCAGAGGAATCACGGATGTAGGTTCCTGGACTCGAACTCAAGTTCTGTCGAAGGGTCATGAGGACTCGAAACGTCAACTCTTTTCTTCTCCGCCGATGCTGCCAGACCTGCTGAGTTTTTCCAGGTAATTCTGTTTTTGTTTTGGATTTCCAGCATCCGCAGTTTTTTTGTTTTTTTCTCTGTGTTTAATTGACTGCCACTGCTCTTCAAGAAATGCCTACCTCCTTGAAGAAGTTCTGTTCCTCTCTGCGACAAGATTTCCGGATTTCTCTGTTGCCTTGTTCACCTTCATTGCTTTCCATTTCTCTCCTAGTGTTTGACAAGGTGTTTACTAAAACCCGCTTTCACAGCCATATCTCCTTTCTCAGTGACTGTCTCCGTCTCCGACTTACCCCACATGGATTTCAACTGAAATTCCACCCCTCATGTTTCGAACCCACCCAGGATTACAGGTATCTCCGGGACATAAAACGTTTCTCGGACTGCTGTTCCCGTCACATTCTGAAATCCACTCTCAGTGCCATGCGCCGCCATATGAACACACTCGACCTCTCCCTCCAGCAGCACCGCCGTACCCTTTTTCAAAGCTGCGCGTGCCCCCAGTTTCATTTTATCCTTCGGCTCATCCGACGCCTCAACAAGAAACTTTTTCTCTTTCTCTCAAGTGCTAAGGAACGCAAGCTCCAACAACTCATCGACACCAACACCCATCTAGGACCCTCCACCCCTGCCTGTCCCTCCGTCCCCACCCCATCTTCCAATCCCAGCCCCAGCCGTGTATTCACTATACCCCCTGACCTTCCCCTCTCCGATGCTGAACGTTCAGTGCTCAGCAAAGGACTTAGTTTCATACCCTTACGCCCTCACCTCAATGAATTTCGGGCTCGGTATGATACTGAACTCTTCTTCCGCCGTCTTCGTCTCCGGGCTCACTTCTTTGGGCAGGAGTCCTCTCCCAGTTCAACGGATCCTTTTACCCATCTTCAATATTCTCCCTCCACCTGGACCCCTCCCTCTGGATTCTTACCTTCTCTCGATCTTTTCATTGAGAACTGTCGGCGCGACATTAGTCGTCTCAATTTCTCTGCTCCTCTCACCCATTCTAACCTGTCTCTCTCTGAACTTACTGCACTCCATTCTCTCAGGTCCAACCCTGACATTGTCATCAAACCCGCTGACAAGGGTGGTGCTGTTGTTGTCTGGCGCACTGACCTCTACCACGCGGAGGCTGAGCGTCAACTCGCAGACACTTCCTCCTACCTCTCCCTGGACCATGACCCCACCACTGAACATCAAGCCACTGTTTCCAGGACTGTCACTGACCTCATCTCCTCTGGGGATCTCCCTCCCACAGCTTCCAACCTGATAGTTGCCCAACCTCGGACGGCCCGCTTCTATCTCCTACCCAAAATCCACAAACAGAACTGCCCCGGTAGACCGATCGTCTCAGCTTGCTCCTGCCCCACAGAACTCATTTCTCGTTATCTTGACTCCCTTCTCTCTCCCCTTGTCCAGTCCCTTCCCACCTACATCCGTGATTCCTCTGACACCTTACGTCACATCAACAATTTCCAGTTCCCTGGCCCCTACCGCTTCCTCTTCACCATGGACGTCCAATCCCTCTACACCTCCATCCCCCACCAGGATGGTCTGAGGGCCCTTAGCTTCTTCCTCGAACAGAGGCCCGAACAATCCCCATCCACCACTACTCTCCTCCGTCTGGCTGAACTTGTTCTCACGCTGAACAATTTCTCCTTCAACTCCTCTCACTTCCTCCAAATAAAAGGTGTGGCTATGGGTACCCGCATGGGCCCCAGCTATGCCTGTCTCTTTATGGGGTATGTGGAACATTCCTTGTTGCAGTCCTACTCCGGCCCCCTTCCACAACTCTTTCTCCGGTACATCGATGATTACTTTGGTGCTGCTTCATGCTCTCGTCAGGACTTGGAAAAATTTATTAATTTTGCTTCCAATCTCCACCCCTCCATCATTTTCACGTGGTCCATCTCTGACACTTCCCTTCCCTTCCTTGACCTCTCTGTCTCAATCTCTGGTGATAGACTGTCCACCAATATCCATTACAAACCCACCGACACCCACAGCTATCTCGACTACAGCTCCTCACACCCCACTTCCTGTAAGGACTCCATCCCATTCTCTCAGTTCCTTCGCCTCCGTCGCATCTGTTCCGATGATGCTACATTCAAAAACAGTTCCTCTGACATGTCCTCCTTCTTCCTTAACCGAGGTTTTCCACCCACGGTCGTTGACAGGGCCCTCAACCGTGTCCGGCCCATCTCCCGCGCATCCGCCCTCACTCCTTCTCCTCCCTCCCAGAAACATGATAGGGTCCCCCTTGTCCTCACTTATCACCCCACCAGCCTCCGCATTCAAAGGATCATCCTCCGCCATTTCTGCCAACTCCAGCATGATGCCACTACCAAACACATCTTCCCTTCACCCCCCTTATCGGCATTCCGTAGGGATCGCTCCCTCCGGGACACCCTGGTCCACTCCTCCATCACCCCCTACTCCTCAACCCCCTCCTATGGCACAACCCGTTGCCCACGCAAAAGATGCAACACCTGCCCCTTCACTTCCTCTCTCCTCACCGTCCAAGGACCCAAACACTCCTTTCAAGTGAAGCAGCATTTCACTTGCATTTCCCCCAACTTAGTCTACTGCATTCGTTGCTCCCAATGTGGTCTCCTCTACATTGGAGAGACCAAACGTAAACTGGGCGACCGCTTTGCAGAACACCTGCGGTCTGTCCGCAAGAATGACCCAAACCTCCCTGTCGCTTGCCATTTTAACACTCCACCCTGCTCTCTTGCCCACATGTCTGTCCTTGGCTTGCTGCATTGTTCCAGTGAAGCCCAACGCAAACTGGAGGAACAACACCTCATCTTCCGACTAGGGACTTTACAGCCTTCCGGACTGAATATTGAATTCAACAACTTTAGGTCGTGAGTCCCCTCCCCCATCCCCACCCCCTTTCTGTTTCCCCCCTTTTTTTTTTCCCAATAAATTATAAAGATTTTCCTTTTCCCACCTATTTCCATTATATAAAATAAAAAAAAACCACTAGAGCTATACCTTGAGTGCCCTACCATCCATTCTTAATTAGCACATTCGTTTAGATAATATCACCAACTTTAACTTTAACACCTATGTGTTCTATTGTACTATTGTTGTTGACATCTTTTGATGATCTGCTTCTATCACTGCTTGTTTGTCGCTACAACCACACCAACCCCCTCCACCTCTCTGTCTCTCTATCTCTCCGCCCCCCACACACACACCTTAAACCAGCTTATATTTCAGCTCTTTCCTGGACTCGAACTCAAGTTCTGTCGAAGGGTCATGAGGACTCGAAACGTCAACTCTTTTCTTCTCCGCCGATGCTGCCAGACCTGCTGAGTTTTTCCAGGTAATTCTGTTTTTGTTTTGGATTTCCAGCATCCGCAGTTTTTTTGTTTTTTTTTTGGCTTTTTGTTATGTTGTACTATCTAATTCTTTGTAAAGAGTAATTATCATCATTCCATCCACTTATGTAAAATTGATCTTAAAATTCAGTAGAAGCTGAATATTTCTTTGTACCCAGCTGGTACTGAATTTAAATTCACTGATTGCTTGAAATTTGCTTTTCAGAAAGCATTGCCACAAACTTTATGGGTGTAATTTTGATTTTGGATGGTAATGTAAAACAAGTAATATTAATTCAGGCATCCATTATACTCCCCTGCTTCACATTTCCATTGAAGTCACAACAAAAGGTATTCTTTTTCAATGCAAGAAAAGGTTGTGAGCCTTTCCTAAGAAGGGCAAGTTATAGGAGGAGGAACAGCAGAAGGCAGTGAAGCAAATCTTGGAACTCACTCAGTTCATGTTCAGGGTGATGGAGGTGTGGGAAGTCCTGAACCTACAAATAGTTTGCGCTGAGAGTGATTATAAACAAGAATCAGAAATGGTTTCTCTTCTTTGAGATTAGTACACTTCCTTTTATGAGCCTAACAGACAGGTTAAAAAAATGGGAAACTTGTCGCATCTTTCAACCTTCTCACCTCTAAAGAAATTTGAAACAAGAAAGGTTCTTCTTAGAGATGCTAAAACCTTCAACATCTGACACTACCAGCTAAAACTGGCCTTCTACATCATGACCCATTCATTTGCACTCACCGGTTTTCAGATAGGTTAAACTGGACTGATATGGATACAGGGTAGTCTGGATGAGGAATTGACACTGAGTGATTCACAAAAAAAGCCAGATCTCCAAAACACATTGGAGATGGAGCTAGATGTATCTGAGTGGAGGCTGAGGAGATGTCAGACTGCGACTGATAGACATCAAGATGATGATCTCAGGAGTGTGAGAAGACAAATGCTTGCAGAGTGCCAGAACTATCTGAAAACACTCCCTATGCAGAGACTTTCCAAAGGTGTGTAATAATATCATTTTTTGCAGGATTCCCTACAAAACACCCTGGAGTAAGTGTCCCATATAACACAAATGTCTCCTGAACATAAATTTTAGGAGAGATCTTCTGAGGCTATAAGCCCATGTGCCTGGATTTCTGCATAAAGCTGTCCTGTGGTGTTGTCTTATAATACTGGCTTCCTGAGTTGCCAGCTGTTCCTCTTCATCTTCTTTCTCCAACAAATAAATCATGAAATTGGGAAATCCCATCCCCTCAACTTTAGGGAAATTCCCAACACCCCCTAACTCCCTAACCAGAAATAGTGTTGAAAGAGACTTCCAAATCAGGTTAAGTGAGATGCCAACGTACATAACAACAAAAAAATGATAAATAACTAACCAATCCAAAGTAAAATTATGAGCCTCTATCTTAGAGTAGAATTAGGGTGATCATATTTTCAAAAGTCAAACCAGGGCACATTGAAACTTTCTAACTTACAGAGAATCATGCAATGTCTTACTGAGGGGCAAAGCAGCAGATCTAGGGCACACATGCAAACCTAAATAGAGCTTTTCAGTTCGAACTCATTCCACTCCTGCAGGATAAATGGAAAAGCTGAAAACCAGGACATCTTATTTTTGAGGAAATTATCGGGCCACTGGGACATTCAATGAAAATTAGGGTTAGATGGTGAACCTTAGGAGTTAAAAGTTGGAATGTATGGCATGTCATTCTCCTGTTTTAAATCCATCATCTCTGTAATGCAATGTTGTGTGGCAGACCATGACAATGCAGGACACTCTCCCTGGGAATGTGGCAGGGAAACTATTGAAAAGTTCAGGCACTTAAATCATTGTTTGAACATTCCTGTCATTTGCTCTGCAAATATCCTAGTTGTGCCCAAAGGTTCAATTGTATCAGTCCTGCTGGGGTTCAGTGGAGTTGGACAGGGGATAACATCAGCCAGATCATCAGTAAGGAGTATTCCTTTTCCTCCAGCAATCATCTTGTCACATTCTGTGCATTGAGATTGTAGTATTCAATTGTTCAATTGTTCGGTGTTTGATTATGTGTGTCTGTTGACTGTTCATTTTGTGTGGAGTGCTATTGGTTAAGTCTGCATGTGGTTAGAGAAAAAGAAACTAAACTGAAAGCAAGAAGCTATAAGCATGAGAAAGCAGACATTTTAGAAACACCTGCAAATAAAACTGCTGCACACAGAGAAACTAGTCTGTCATCTCTCTGTATCTCTGAAGCATAAAACACAATTGGCAACGAGATGGAGAATAGTATAAATTTCCTGGCTTCAGCATCTTTTCTTTTTTTACCAGGAGATCCACCTATGCTGTGGGATTGATGGATTCCAGGGTTCAAGACATATTTGCTTGGTATGGGGATGGACAGTCCAAATGCAGCAGTGGTCCGCAAGAAGGCAATACTCATATATTTTCCCAGAACAAAAGGCCAGTGACCATTAGAGCAGTTCACAGAAAACATGTCTACATTGATACAGTAGTAAGTGTTCTCAAAAAATACTTCGGGCCAAAGAAAAGTGTGACATTGAATTATATACATTCTGCCAGAGATGCCAGGAGAATAGTGAGTCCATAAAATAATACATAGCAGCATTGCAGCAATGGCTTCTATATATCAATTTGGCACTCCAACTAACTAAACCATGACCAATTGATTGAGAAAACCTCAATTCCCACACATTAGGGAATGTCCCCTTATGAAAGATGATTAACTTTGAAAAAAGCCATGACCTTGGCAGTGCAAGTCAAACCTGCTATGTTAGATTTGAAGTGGTTACACAGACATGTGCCCTCAGACTCAAGGTCGCAGATGCAGCTAGCCCAAACGGCTCATGTGCAAGGGTTACGGACAAAGAGACGTCAGCAGTCTCATCAGCACATGCCTATCACAGTCAGATAGCCTCAAAAATGTACCCAAATTGTGGTATCACTGTGTTACAGTATCTTTACAGTGCAGAATGAGGCCATTTGGCCCATCAAGTCAGCACTGACTCTCTGAAAGAGTATTCCATTTAGTCCCACTCCCCTACCCCCATAGCCTTGCACATTCTTTCTTTTCAGGTAGCAATCCAATTCCCTTTTGAATACCTCAATCGAACCTAACTCCATCACCCTCTCAGGAAGTTTGTTCATGACTCCAACCACCCTCTGGGTGAAAAAAACTTTTCTTCACATCGCATTTACTCCTTTTGTCAATTATTTTGAATTGGTGCCCTCTAGTTCTTAATGTTCACTTGAATGGGAACAGTTTCTCACTATTTACCCTGTCCATACCCCTCAGGATCTTGAATACCTCTATCAAGTCTCCTCTCAACCTTCCTTTCTCCAAGGAAAACAATCCCAACCTCTCCAGTCTGTCCACATAGCTACCGTTCTTCATCTGGGACTCATTCTTGTGAATCTCCACCACCTCTCTCCAAAACCTTCGCACCCTTCCTCAAATATGGCACCCAGAACAGGACACAGTAGTCCAGGTGATGCCTAACTAGTGTCTTATACAAGTTCAACATGACCTCCTTACTCTTGTACGCAATGCCCCTATACTGATGGTACCCATCAGTTCATAATACTATGTCCAGCTCCAGGGAAAAAGTATAACTCATGCTTAAGGTGGAATCACTTTGCAAAGGTGTGCAGAAGAAGACTTCATCAGTTCGACAGGTGGAGGGCACTTCCTGAGAATGAGGTACAGCACGTGTATACCATCACAAACAGTAACGCACCAGGTCATTTTAAGGAACACTCAGTCGAGATTGTGGGCATCTCAGTGTCACTCCTCACCGATGCTGGCATTGAGCAACAAACTCTACCATCGTTATTTTTTGCAACTTTCTCTCAAGCCTGCAATAGACATTCTTCAAGCTTATGATAACTCAATCATTTCCGTTTTGGAAACGATAATAGTTCCAGAAGCTGCAAAAACATCACTCTAGAGAGGTTCACATTTTATGTAGTTAATGGCAGAAGCCTTAAGGGGGTAAACATGTTCAATTAGCTTGACTTCTAGCTTGAAGACTCTGCTCATGCACAAATTAACATGATCGATAACACAGACTGCACAAAATAGTATCCTACCTTATTTACAGGATTTGGGGAGATTAAGGGGACTGTTCTGCTCCTCATGTCAACATGTTATTTCCGGCAGTTTTGCAAATTTTGAGATGGCTGCGATTTGCAATCTATGTTGACATGTCACAGCTGCTGAAACAACCAGAAACAGATGGTATCATTGAACGAATCAACTCATCACCATGGATATTGAACCTAGTCATCGAGCAACACAAAACTGGTGAACATAAACTATATGTCGACCTTAAGGTGGTCAAAAAAGCTATTATCCCTGACAAGTTTCCACTCCTATAACTGAAGAACTATTGACATCATTTCATGACTCCACATACTTCATGAAGCTCTACATGAGACAAAGCTACCTTCAGATACCACTAACGTAGCAAAGCTGATAACTTCCAGCTTTTGTTAGTCACAAAGGTGTGTATCACAACTACAAAATTCCCCAATGGATTAGCGCAACGACCCGCATATCTCAAAAACAATTCCTGTACTTAGAGAATATGGGAATGCTGAATTCTAAGAAATACTTGTTGTTTATGATGGTTTAATTAAAAATAAGGTTCTTTCGTTTTACAAGGGGAAAGGATGGTCGTATTCAATTGCTCAGTGTTTGACTGAGTGTGCCTGTTGACTGTTCACTGTATGCTGTGTATTATTAGTCAAGTCTGGATGTGGTAAACAGAAACTAAATTCAAAGCAAGAAGTTGTAAGCATGAGAGAGCAGACATTTTAAAAAGCACTTGTAAATAAAACTCTTCCACACATAGAAACTATTGTGTCATCCCTGCATATCTCTGAGCCATAAACTACAACAGGGATAACAGAGTTTCTGAGGATAAAAGCATTGCAGCAACTCCCTGGACACCATGCATGTTGGTGAATGATGCTGGCCAGTGTTCTGGTGCCCTGGTGGCCATGTGTGCACAGTCGATCAAAGCCTTCACACAATGGAAGTCAGCCACTGTTACAAATTTCCAAGATCTGACTTGTTGACTGCTGAGGTCAGTGAAGAAGCTAATTTACTGCTCTGCCCTGGAAAATATAGTGTAAGTTACCTGCTTAATGCAACTGTGAATAACAAACTGGGAGATATGGCAGATGTCCCCTGTGCAAAACTGAAAGAATTCTGTGGTGTAAAGAGGCATGGCTGTGGGCATGAGGGCCACTAGCATGGCACGCTGTTATGGTCTAGCAGACGGAAAGTCTTGTTGCAGAAAGTAGTAAAGTTCTGTGAAAGCCTTTCTGGAGATGTGCAGCTGCCTCCTACAGTTTTTTTCAGAGAGGTCCAAGAAGGTGACTGTTATGTCTTCCAGTTCCCAAAAGTTAGAAATAATCACATTTTAGACTCAGAATGCTGGTGTTTCATCAAATGTATTTCTTTCAGCTCTTCATGATGTGGCTGGTGGACTGACAGACTGATATATTGTTACCCAGCACATGACTGCCTTGCAGGGAAAAATGTGGCACCCTGGATGTACATTCTCATAACAATTAATTCCTATTTCTTTGTGAATAATTTAATAATATAATAGTGGCTCTTGGCCTATAGACTTTGTATGCTGGATATGGACTGCTGTGTGCTGCAGCCCCCTCACCTGTTGTCTTCTGGGAGGTCTAGTGGAAGTAGTGTGGTGTCTTCTGAGGCTTATTGCTCCACTTCCTCCAAGTCTTGCTGCATTAGAATAAAGAAGCAAGAATGGCATCCAGATGAACTAGAGGGATCTGACTAAAGGGTTGTAAGGCAAGAAAACAGTTGAAGTAGCAATCTAGAAGCTGGAAATTGTCTTGGGCCTTTCACCTGGTTAGCCGCACCTGTTTCAGGAGCTCTTATAGGATCAAGAGTAGACCATTTAGCCCCTCCAGCCAATTCCATCATTCAATTAGATCATGGCAGAACTTCATTTACTTGCCATTGATCCGTGTTCCTTAATATTCTTGCCCAACAAAAAGTCTATTGATCTCAGTTTTCAGTATCCATACCATTTGTGCAGCAAACATCAGTATAATATAAGTGACATGATTTTGAAAAGCGTACATTAGCTGAGAGACTTTGGTGTCCATATATACAAATCTTTAAAGGTGACAGGGCAAGCTGCTGAAGCATTTGGGTTACTCAAATTTATAAATAGAGGAATGGAATATAAAAGCAATAAGATAATGCTAGAACTTTATAGGTGAGACTTCAGCTGGAGTATTGTGGACAATTCTGGGCACCACACTTCAGAAAAGATGTAAAGACCTTAGAAAGGGAAGTTGGCCAGGATGCCACCAGGTATGAGGGACTTCAGTTTTGAGGAAAGTTGGAAAAATTAGGACTGTTCTTCTTGGAATGGTGAAGGTTAAGAAGTAACCTAATAGATGTTTTCAAAATGATGAGGGGTTTTTTAGAGCAAATAGGGAAAAACTTCCCTCTGCCGAGTAGGTCAATAACCAGAAGTCATAGACTTAAGATCTAGAGAGATGAGAATTTTTTTTTCACTCGTGTGTTACTGAGTTCTGGAATGCTCTACCTGAAAAGGCAGTGGAAGCTGGGTCTATATGAATAGTTTTAAAAGAAAGTTGGACAGATACTTGAGGATGAGGAACTCACAAGGTTACTGACAAAATGTGGAAATGTGGCACTAAGCATGATTTCTCTTTCAGAGAGCCAACCACATGTAGGACAGGTTTATGTATCTCAATGAACTTTCTGGATGAACTTGTGCTTTATCCTGTCAAAGCCTAATATATCCTACTTGTGCTGTTGTGCCCAAAGCTAAACAAAGTACCCCAGATGGGATCTGAACAAGGTTTTGTGCAAGAGAACCATGATTTCCTCCCTTTTATATCCTATCCTCTTTAATTACGTCCTGTACCTGTTTACTAGCTTTTAATGATTTATGTACAAGGGCACAAAAATTCCTTTGCTCCTCCCCAGTACTTGTTTCTCGCTATTAATCAAACTTGCTTACTTGTATTTCTGGGATCTAAAGTGGATCATCTCACACTTCTGCATATTGAACTCTATCTGCCACAGTTTTATCCACTCATTTAGTCTGTACCTTCTAACTTACTGTCTGCTCTCAGTGAGGGAAGGATATTAGGAGATTGGCCCAAATGCTATTTAAGTCCTGCCATACACCATTTTTGTCTTGTCTCCTTAGTGACTGGTTTTATAGTGCTGAAGTCATATTACACAGTTTTGTTAAGAAAATGCACCACTAGTTGAAAATCGCCGCAACCATCTTAAGACCACCATTAATTGAGTGTTAAACCCATAAGAGCCATAAGTCTTGAAAATAATGTCCCTGACTTCACAGTTGTTGCCAGTGTAAGGTGTTGGTTCCCATCACAATGTCCAGATATTAAACCCTTTGCTATACATAACTGGGGGTGCAGGCTTTTTGCCAATATTTCTCTAATAATGGCTGTAAAGATATATATATAGAGCACTGACCCATTAATTTTCTCTGTACTCAATTCTTAGCAACAATTACATTGCTGAGATTAATAGGTTACCATGTCAAGCATGCATGAACCTGGAGTTCACCAGTCTGAGATACAACAGATTGGGGTCAGTTGTGTGTGCCCTAGGTATTAACAGGTGATAATGGCCTCAAAATGGGGTCAGTAGCCTTACAGCTCCATTTTGAAAGGGATCTGCCACCAGGTGTCCAGAGCACCCACCTATTTCAGGTATTGGCCACTTTTAATAGTGAAGTCAGCATCCTCTGATGTAAATGGAACCCCAATTGCTATTTAAGGAAGCTCTAGTCAACGCCTGTGCACTGCAGGCTTTGATCCGTTCCTTTTGGGCAATGGAAGATATTGTGACCAGGTGAGGAGGGACAAACTGGCTCCCCTTTATTTAGCCTCCTTGGTTGGTCACAACAAGGGTTTTTAAATTTCTTTTCCCCATAGATGCCTTTTCTAATTCAAATGTATTTACATTTTAATAGGGAGCAAATCAAACCAGGCTTTCTTGACTCAAAGATAAACTTGCTCTGACAGCTACTAAACCCGAGGAAAAAATAATAGCAGATGTGACCACACACACACACAAACACACATGCACTCCAGAAGTGAGAAAAGTTAGAGTCCAAATAAAAGTTAAAATAATACATGATTAGGAGTGGGATTTTCTGGTGCCGCTCACCAATGGAATCGTCTGGGCCTACCAAAAGTCAATGAACTTTTGGCTGGGCCACCAGATCTTCTGTGGTGGGTCCCGCCACGACTGTTGAACGCTGCAGCCATTTGAAGTTAGCTGGTTGCCTTTAAAATCCTGGAGCTTAATTGAAGTTCAGGTAACTGCACTTTGCTGGAGACAATTCTGCTGCTTTTAATTCTGCGATCCGTCTCCCAGAAATCAAGTGGTTTCTCCAGAGGTTCTTTCTGATGGACAGTCACTATCTCCTGGGTTGGATTTTTATAAATCCCCACCCCCTGACCCCCTTGACACCGCCCCCTAACCCCCTTTGCTGTCAGGATTGACAGAGGATATCACCACCTTCAACACCTCTTTGTCCTTTTGTCTATGACATCTTTTGTCTGTCTCCACCTGTCACTGGCCCTCTATCCACCTCTACTTGTCCAACCCCCCCTCCCCCGCTTAAACCAGCTTATATTTCACCTCTTTTCTATTTCTACTTGGCTCTGTTGAAGAGTCATATGGACTCGAGACGTTGACTGTGTTCCTCTCCGCAGGTGCTGCCAGACCTGCTGAGTTTTTCCAGGTATTTTTGTTTTTGTTTTGGATTTTTATATAGTAGAGATGGGCTTTTCTTAACTTAAGAGAGAGAGAGATTCCTTCCTGTTCCCTTCAGCAATTTTTCCAGATGACCTCTCTCTGTGTCTGGTTTGGCAAAACCAGTTCTAAAAACTTCTGATATGTATATCCCAAAAAGGAATTTGATTAACATGTCTTGTAGTCATTGTTATAGAAAAATAAATCACATTTTGTTCTTTCATCTCAAAAACTTTTGACACATTTCAAGACTGTAGAAACCAACAGAAGGTGGGGTTACTTTGTCCTTTATAGGGAGGTTGAGTGTCTGTTGAGTGTATCTGGCAGGTTAGCAGTTCCTATTGTCTTTGCTGTTGATTAAAATTCAGCACTTTGCATTTTTATTCTCTTCCTTAGTTAGAGTGTTGGGTTTTGATGTCCGTAGGTTTCCTTTGAAATGTCTCTCTCTCTTCACATTTCTTTTCAGAATGGGGGGGTCCATGTTGCCTTTCTCACCTTCACCCTGGAAGGTGAGCTCACATTTTAAAGCAGTTTGCTGTCTCATTTTTTTGAGTGCCAAATTTCCAGTCAGTTGGCAGTTTTTGTAAATCATTTCTTGAAAATAAAGAGACATTTTCATGACAAGGAGAAGATGCCTTGTAAAAGTAAGTCTTGACCCATTTTTATGGACCCGAAGGAGCACCAGGGCACTTCTGAAACTCAGGAAATTAATCTGGACAGCTGCCACCTGGACAGCCCCGCCGTCCACCATCTCAACCCATCTCCCTTACCTTGCTGTCTGCAACTCTGACCTGACTCCAGTCTTCAACCTGGCATCTTACAGCTCACCTCCTTATTTAAATTGAGGCCAGAGCCTCAGAGATGATAGGAGATACTTCATTGTGAGAATGGGTTGACCACCCAAAAGTCAATATTTATCCCATTGACTTTCCAATATGGCCATGCTGCCCAGTTTTGCTTCATTTCAAAATATATAGTCTTTGCTTGGGATCTGAGTATTAACCACCCTCAAGCTGCCGGTGTGTACTGTAGAAATAATGGAGCCTGATGATGTCTGAGCGGGGGAGCAAGGAGGGCTTCCTGTCAGGCCACATCTACTGGAAGAGTGGGCCAGAAGATGCTCAGGCAGTCCATCTCTTTGAGCTCCAAGCAGCCTCCTAAGCCTTCCTGATAAGCAGGAAGCATACATTTGTTACTAGCCATGAGTATGCCGCCTGCCATACCAGCTAGACCAAAAGATCTGTACAGTGTGCTCTCGCCTGAAACAGGCAGTAAACCCTTTACATCTGCAAATAAGGGACCTAACATCTGTTTGTGGTCCCCACTGAAAGGCTGGTTTGTCCTGAGGCAGTTACAATTCATTGCATTCTATAGATAAGAATGAATCAGAGAAAGCTTCCCTGAAGGTTCAGTGAGTTTACTACCATACAAATCGGAAAGCGCCCACATTCAATTCCTGCTCTGTTTTGAGTTAGTTGGTTTTTACAGCAGCAGCACTAAGTGTGCTCCAGCTGCCTTAAGCAGCTCTACATTAGGAAGGAGGAGATTTCCCAGAGTTCCTGATCACTGTAGTTTACTGCGTCAGATTAAATCTTCAACTTAAGCTTCGAGAGTGAGTTTTGCAGTAATATGTCTTGGCTTTTAAGACACTGGGTAAACCTCTGAGTATTTTGTCACTTTATATGATAAAATCTGTGCAGATCCTTGAGTGTAGACGCTTCCAATTTAAATCTTCAATAAGAATAGTGACACACTCTATGAGCAGACCATTTAATTGCTTTTCTCCCTTTCCCCCAACCCCAATGAGTTTGGGACTCCTTGCGATCTCCACCCCCCACAAACTGGTGTACATCAACTCACAGACCAGTCATGGCAACTTCACGAGAGAGATACACACACACACACACACACACAGACTTTGTGTTGTCTGGCTCCAAGTAATGTCCCTCTAGTTTAAAGCAATTAATTTGGGTCTGTTCGTCTCCAGAGAGGTGTGTTTTTGTGCCAGGAAATCTCCAGAGTAAGTAATCTAACAGCAGATCAGTTTTGTTTCTCAGTTGACTCAGAATCACACCAGCACAAGGCTAGAGATATAAATAAGAGTAATTAAAGTAGGAGAGAGCTTCCTGAAACTGGGACCTTTCCATTTTACCTCTGATTGCAAGCACATAGCTGATGTAAAACCCCAAAATGTGACGGCTCCAGTGCTGAGCACTCTTGCTCACTGTTTCTCCTCTCTCAGCCTATTACACTGCTACCACCTAAAGGTGACATATATTTGCTGTAAATAGGGTGAGAACACCTCAACTATTTTAGATGATTTGTGACATATAGACCTAATCAATTTTTACACACGTAAAACTTCATTTTACACCCAAATCTTTCCTCCTTTCTTCAAGCTGGAGTGGGTTCCAAATGCATCAGAAGCCAGTCATGGTTTCACCTGCACAGTTGTTCATTGTACACATGGTCAAGAGACAGGGGCTTGGCTAAATACTGTTAGTAAAGGAGAGACATGGCTAATAGCTAATGGGAGATTTTAAACGCTAGACGAGATGAACCAATGGTCCTCTCTGGTCCAAAATATTACCGTGTCCAAAATGCTAACCTGGCGCTGGTGCATCACCAGCACAAGTGGCATCATACCCAGTGCAATAGGATTATTTTTATTTGTTCTTTGATGGGATGTGGGCTTCGCTGGCTGGGCCAGCATTTATTGCCTATCCCTAATTGCCCTTGAGAAGGTGGTGGTGAGCTGCCTTAATGAACTGCTGCAATCCATATGGTGTAGGTACACCCACAGTGTTGTTAGGAAGGAAGTTCCAGGATTTTGACCCAGTGACAGTGAAGGAATGGCAATATTGTTACAAGTCTATTTCTAATGTTGTGGGGCTTGGAGGGGAACCTGATGGCGATGGTGTTCCAATGATTCTGCTGTCCTTGTCCTTCTAGGTAGTTGAGGTTGCAGGTTTGGAAGGTGCTGTCAAAGGAGCCTTGGCGAGTTACTGCAGTGCATTTTGTAGATCATACACAATGCTGCATTGTGCATCAGTAATGAAGGGAGTAAATGTTAGTGGATGGGTGCCACACAAGTGGAGGGTGTCAGGAGGTGAGTTACTCATTGCAGCCCTCCCAGCCTCTGACCTACTTGTAGCCTCAGTATTTATATGGCTAGTCCAGTTCAGTTTCTGGTCAATGGTAACCCCAGGATGTCAATAGTGGATTCAGCAATGGTAATGCCAGTGAATGTTAAAGGCACGTGGTTAGATTCCCTGTTGTTGGAGATGGCCATTTCCTGGAACTTGTGTGACATGAATGTTACTTGCTACTTATCTAGTGAAACCTGAGTGTTGTCCAGGCCTTGCTGCACATGGACATGGATTGCTCCAGAATCTGAGGAGTCATGAATGGTGCTGAACATCATGCAATCATCAGCAAATATCCCAACTTATGACATTATAAAGAAGGGAAGGTCATTATGAAGCAGCTGAAGATGGTTGGGCCGAGGATATTACCATGAGGAATTCCTGCAGTGATGTCTGGGACTGAGAGGATTGACCTCTAATAACCACAACCACCTTCCTTTGTGCTAGGTATGACTCCAACCAATTATACTGATGTATGGCTCTACATTAAAGGAACCTGGTTCTCAGTGGATTAAGTTCTGTTGTGGGCCTTCTGATAGGTTGCACGAGGGAGAAGGTAAATCAATCCCAGATGGCGCAGCAGCCTCTTTGGGGGCTGCAAGGTTGTCTGTGTTTATGGAGGACTTTCACAGCCTTCTTCTGCTAGCATTGCTCTGGCCTTCTGGGTCAGAGTGGGTGTCATTGATTCAAATTTACAGATGACTTATATGAGTTTCTTAATGACCCCCGGACCTAGTGATTAGGAACAGGGTCTACAGTGGGCTCATTGGCTGGCTAATGGTGGTGGGGCCTTGTGGAGTGGCATAAGTGACTATGGCCTGAATGTTCCGAGGATTGGCAATCACCATCAGATTGCCCCTCTGCTCCAATTCCTCTGTGCCATGCCAGAGTTCCGCATTTTGGGCCTGGTCTTGTGGTCCTGGCTTCTTCAGAAATATGGAACATGCCTTCAATGGAACTGCTTCCTAATTGTGCTTGATTGCTGGGGGCAAGACAAGCCACACACCCTATTTACAATACTAGCTGCCATATTCTGGTAAGATTTCACTAACACACTGAAAAAAATTGGGACATTTAAACAGCCATTCAGCATGTTAATGAATTAGTTTATGAGCGAATGGGTGAGTGAATGGATGAATGTGTAGGTGTGTAAGAGGGTAGGGTGGGTGAGGTAAGGTGGGAAAGGTGGGTGAATTTATAGGTGGGTCAGAGATAAGTCATGTCAGGTCAGGAGGGGCTGTCAGTTTTGGGGCTAATCAAATCGGTTCTGGGAGGATTCATTTTGACAAAATTGAAGGGATTTGGATACCATTGTGGGTAATGATGGGCTTATTGGGGAAGTTAGGGAGCATTTTGTGGGATGCATGAAATTTTGATCTTTAGAAACGATGGTAAGGTTTGGGTTGTAGCCATATTTCCAGCGAGCAGAATGTAAAGTTGTTCACTGTTTGGGATTGAAAACCAATTGCAGATATTCTGTGGACATTCAGTCCTTGAAGTCTCCATCGCTGGCTTCATTTGCATCATTTCCCCAAATGTTGTTGTGGTTCTTAAAGTTCACCAATGTATAGTCTGGCATCAGTGTGCTTGGGAGCACTGGCTCCAGGCATTTTGAGTTTGGGTTTTGTACACATTAGTAATGTGCACACGCTGATCTTGACAATGGTGGTGTAGGTAGTTTCGTCTTCAGTTGGGAGGAAGATATCGAAATCCGTGATGGTGCTTTTTACGAATATGGCCAATCCATAATTTGAATGGTATTGGCTAGGTGAGAGGTTGTATCATGGGGCTGAATTTATGCCAGAGGGGTTTTGCGGTCCCACCAATGTCAATGGAGTTTAGAATGGCTCACCGCATTTTTCAGCTCCATCCTCACCGCGATGGGTCTGTAAAATTCCAGCCATGGATATAGTCGCTTGGTAGTACAGAACTTGAATGTTGCTGAAAAAAGAGACATGCTGTCAGAAGATTTTCATTATGCACTCAACAGGACAGAATCTCAAGAATGCCAAATCTCAAAGGGAATGGCAATTTATTCTGTACGAGAAGAGGATGCTGATTGGTTGGCACTTGCCAACAGCAAGTAGCAGCATGAATGGTATTCTCCACTAACAGGTTGCTGCCGTCAATCCAAAAGAGGCATTCTGACCACCACATAAATAAGTAATGTGGAATATGAATTTCAGTGCTGGTGTGATAGCAGGTATATAGGCCAGACGTCCCAATGACTGGTGGATCATATCAAATAACATGTCCTTCAGATAGATGTTCACAACAGACAAAGTATTGACCATATTCAGCCAGCTCATGCTTGCAAAACTCAAAATAGTATCCAACATTGGATGTGATTCTACAATTGGACAACATTTACTAAACCATCTCAATTGTGCGAAGAATTACACTCATGACCAATTTAAGATTATCAGCCAGGCTCACAGTGTGGTGCACTTATGCTTGCTAGAAGCTACATGTATTCAGATGAAGGGCCCTGTTCTTTGCAAACAAAATGAACATGTCGATGCACTGTGCCTCTTCCAACTAAACAAAAGTTTGGGGAACAGCCTTTCACTGGTTCACACAAGCTGATTACAGCCATGCATTATTTACAGGCATATCGAACTTTTTAAGGAAGACATGTGTGTTTTTAAAGAAATACAAGCAAGGGCACTGAGCATAAGTGGCGTGTGTGTGTGTCTGTGTGCGCGCGTGTGCAAGTATTGGGTCAAGACCAAATTAGCAGAACTGTGACCGTCCTCAGTGATGTGGTAACTTGCTGACGCCATCCACACTCACACATAAAGGCCAGAATTTTATGTCCCGCGGGCAGGCAGGCGTGTGCCCGACCCGAGTGGATGTGAAAAAACCGCGAGATGATGTCGGGCGAGCCGTCCCGACGGATATTTCGCTCAGCAGGCGTGCGTGGCAGTCAGAAGCGGCCCGCTGACAATTAAGCGGGCAATTAATCCATTAGCGATGTAATTAACAGCGATTTTACATGGCCCGTTCATATTTACAGTTGGCGGGCAGGCCATTCTCCCAGGCGGCATTCGCATTTTTGCCCAAACCTCGATCCAGGGCGGCATGAAATCTCTGTGGGGAAATAAAATCAAACGAGATACCTGGAGACTTTTTTTTAAATGAGGTATGCTTTCAGGTACTTGATTGTGCTGCATGGACATACTTTGCAGCATTTTTGTCATTTCCTTTACTCTGTGGAAGTCTGCAGTTCCCTGGGGCAGCCATCTGCCTTCAGGGAGCTCATCAGAATTGCTCACCTGCACCCTCAGTTATGTCAGTGCCCACTCTGTTCCCACCCCCGCCCCAGCTGCGCTGAACATTTCAGCGTCCATTTCATGCTGGTTGGCCGTTAATTGGCGTGAAATTGCAGCTGGGCGCTGATCGCGGCTGGAGGCTCATTTCCCGTCCGCTTCTGGGCCAGCCATCGCATGTGCCTGTGAGCAAAAAATTCAGGCCAAAGAATAAACTCTTGCTTGAGGTGCCCTGCGATACTTAATCCCAGCATCACACAGCACCTTCAGGAATGGAGGGAAGAAGGAACGTGTTAATCGCTTGAAGGGCATTATTACATTTACCATCGCCCACCTCCTTCTGGAACACGTCTTTGCAAAAACAGGCCTGGAAAGAGATGCGGTGAATTTTGTCGAGGTTTATCCTGAGCAGCTCCCTAATGCAGGACTCTGTGCTCTGCAGGCTGTTCCCAGGGACACTTAACCAAGATAAACATCAACTGCTGCTGGTGGACCATCAGCTCGGTGAAAGATTCTTTGCGGCCTGCCTAAAACTTGCTGGTCTTCCAGAGCAAAGAACTGTCGATGACCGAATATTACAGACTGGCACATTCATCACTACATGAGGAATGCACTAATGCTTGGTGCAGCTGCTGCAAAGGCTCAATGGGGAAAGGCCACTGGCTAAGGCCCACCTGCCATACTATAATGAGGGGTCACACCGTGGAGGGACCCACCACAGGGGATGCTGCGGTCAAGCCAAAAGTCCATTGATTTTCAGCGGGACCGGAAGATCCCGGCGGAGGTGGGGCTGGAAAATCCCGACCCAAGTAAAAACATTCAAGCTGTATGTTTGACATGAAATGAATATTGTAAATATATCCTGTAGTAGTATGTGTAGAGGTATTTCAGAGTGCAACTGCATTGTAAGAGATTGATGCTTTGCACTTTATATATTGTCAATTTTGAACTATTATGTACTGTACTTTTAGAAATTTTATGAATAAGGTATATTTTTGGAAAAAATAATTCCTTCTAATGATTGTGTCAACATAATATGATAGAATTTACCCTGCAATTTGAGAGGAAAAAGCTGGAATCAGATGTAATGGTATTACAGTTAAATAAAGGCAACTGCAGAGGCATGAGGAAGGAGCTGGCCAGAATTGACTGGGAGATGAGCCTAGCAGGAAAGACAGTGGAACAGCAATGGCAGGAGTTTCTGGGAGTAATTTGGGAGACACAGCAAAAATTCATCCCTAGGAAGAAGAAGCATACCAAAGGGAGGATGAGGCAACCATGGCTGACAAGGGAAGTCAGGAACAGCATAAAAGCTAAAGAGAAAGCATACAATGCAGTGAAGGGCAGTGGGAAACCAGGGGATTGGGAAGCCTACAAAGACCAACAGAGGACAACTAAAAAAGAAATAAGGAGCGAGAAGATTAAATATGAGGGTAAACTAGCCAGTAATATAAAAGAAGATTGCAAGAGTTTTTTTTTAGATATATAAAGGGTAAGAGAGAGGCAAAAGTGGACGTTGGGTCACTGGAAAATGACGCTGGAGAAGTAGTAGTGGGGAACAAAGAAATGGCAGAGGAACTGAATAGGTACTTTGCATCAGTCTTCACAGTGGAAGACACGAGTGACCTCCCCAAAGTTCAAGAGAGTCGGGGGGGGCAGAGGTGAGTATGGTGGCCATTACCAAGGAGAAGGTGCTAGGAAAACTGAAAGGTCTGAAGATGGATAAATCACCTGGGCCAGATTGATTACACCCCAGAGTTCTGAAAAAGATAGCTGAAGAGATAGTGGAGGCGTTAGTGGTGATCTTTCAGGAATCACTGGAGTCAGGGAGGGTCCCAGAGGACTGGAAAATTGCTAATGTAACACCCCTGTTTAAGAAGGGAGTAAGGTAAAAGATGGGAAATTACAGGCTGATTAGCCTGACCTCGGTCGTTGGTAAGATTTTAGAGTCCATTATTAAGGATGAGATTTCAGAATACTTGGAAGTGCATGGTAAAGTTGGGCAAAGTCAGCATGGTTTCACCAAGGGGAGGTCATGCCTGACAAATCTGTTAGAATTCTTTGAGGAGATAACGAGTAGGTTAGACAAAGCAGAGCCAATGGATGTTATCTACTTGGACTTCCAGAAGGCCTTTGACAAGGTGCCGCACAGGAGGCTGCTCAGTAAGATAAGAGCCCATGGTGTTAGAGGCAAGGTACTAGCATGGCTAGAAGATTGGCTGTCTGGCAGGAGACAGAGAGTGGGGATAAAGGGGTCCTTCTCAGGATGGCGGCCAGTGACTAGTGGAGTTCCGCAGGGGTCAGTGTTGGGACCACAACTTTTCACTTTATACATTAATGATCTAGATGAAGGAACTGAGGGCATCCTGGCTAAGTTTGCAGATGATACAAAGATAGGTGGAGGGATAGGTAGTATTGAGGAGGCAAGGAGGCTGCAGAAGGATTTGGACAGGTTAGGCGAATGGGCAAAGAAGTGGCAGATGGAATACAACATGGGAAAGTGTGAGATCAAGCACTTTGGTAGGAAGAATAGAGGCATAGACTATTTTCTAAATGGGGAGAGAATTCAGAAATCAGGAGTGCAAAGGGACTTGGGAGTCCTAGTCCAAGATTCTCTTAAGGTTAACTTGCAGGTTGAGTCAGTAGTTAGGAAGGCAAATGCAATGTTGGCATTTATTTTGAGAGGACTAGAACATAAAAACAGGGATGTGCTGCTGAGGCTTTATAAGGCTCTGGTCGGACCACATTTAGTATATTGTGAGCAATTTTGGGCCCCGTATCTCAGGAAGGATGTGCTGGCACTGGAGAGGGTCCAGAGGAGGTTCACGAGAACGATCCCAGGAATGAAAGGCTTAACATATGAGGAACATTTGAGGACTCTGGGTCTATACTCGATGGAGTTTAGAAGGATGAGGGGGGATCTGATTGAAATTTACAGAATACTGAAAGGCCTGGATAGAGTGGACATGGGGAAGATATTTCCATTAGTAGGAGAGACTAGGACCCGAGGGCACAGCCTCAGAGTAAAGGGAAGACCTTTTAGAACAGAGATGAGGAGAAACTTCTTTAGCCAGAGAGTGGTGAATCTATGGAATTCATTGCCACAGAAGGAGGCCAAGTCATTGAGTGTATTTAAGACCAAGATAGATAGGTTCTTGATTGGTAAGGGGATCGAAGGTTATGGGGAGAAGGCGGGAGAATGGGGTTGAGAAACTTATCAGCCATGATTGAATGATGGAGTAGACTCGATGGGCAGAATGGCCTAATTTCTGCTCCTATGTCTTATGGTCTTATGCATTACAAACAGATTTTTAAAAAATTTTTAAAAGAAAACCCCAAGTGAAACCTAAAATAAAATAAATAATAGCTGCACTGGTAAATAAGGTTGCAACCTTTGATTGGACATAATCCTGGAGGTTTCATCACATGACCTCCTGCTCCCGCTTGCCCATCCCGAGCAAACAATTTTCTTCCCCCGTCTCTAATATTTTTAAGCGTAAAGGGATCAAAGAAAACTTTTAAAAACACATTTTGTTTTTAATGCCTCCATGATTTTTCCCCTGAGTTGCTCGTAGCAACGTCCAGGAGATTAATCTTTCATCCTGGAGGGTTGCCGAGCCTAGTTGTGAGGCTGAACTATTCTGTAAGGTCAGGTAATGTGGCTGCTGTTTGGCGCTGACATCAAGGTCTCATTGTTCCAGTAGTGGTGGCTGCAAACCACTGACCATAACCTTTCACTGGGACAATCCATTCATTCTGTTAGTTTATTGAAAATGATTCCTTTAAATACACTTACGTGAGTCATTTTGGCATTCACACTGATATTAAAATGCACAATTCCACTCAACTTTTAACTATAATTTAAAGTCACTTTACAGTTTAAGAAATAATAGGTTACAAATTGTTAAACCACCGCACTTGTGACATACGTTTTTGCTGCTGTATTTGGGGTGTACTTGATTATGAAATATCATTTTCTTTTTATGTCAAGTCTCTTTCGGGCTACAAATTGCCAGAATTAAAAGTCCACATAATTTGTCTATGGCTGCGCTTAAATATTTTTGATGTGTAGTTGAGCCGAGCAATGTCTAAATACTGCTGGATTCAGTGTGCATAATATATGTTACAGCTGATGAGGTGAGCCACAGAGAGACAGCAAAGCATAGAATACTCTCTAATGTGATACAAATGCAATGTTTTGATGATTTTTCATAATATTTGACTCATCGTTAAACACAGACGCAATCAATAAACTAATCAGTTCTGAGAATAATTGATTTTCACACCTCTCGAGTGGGGTCACCTCGCTGTGACAAGAAGTTTATACAGATGGTAAGGATCAGACAGACATGCAGTGATGCAGAACTATGCCCCCAGAAACACAGCAGGCTGCAATCACTCTTTCAGCATTGTCCTGGTAAACTAAGCGTAGCAGCAAAAACAGTGGAAAACAGAGCAAGAGTAATCCTTGTGCCCTGGCCTTACAGACGAGGGTGAAAGGAAAGTTGCCCTGTCATTATATTTTGGTCTCAAGGTTAGAATGAAACCCTTAGGGTAAGCAGCTGTCAATTAGAGATAGCTCTTACCCAATTCACTGTCTGGAATCATAGACTTATCTCCTAGCAACTAAGAGAACTCTTCATTCATGGTCACTAACCTTAGCACTGCCACCAAATCAAACGTCATAGAAGAGACAGAAAAATAACCTTTTCAGATTGGACAGATGCACTCAATATAAGGCTCAATGGAGATCTTGACCAAAATGAGCACAATCCATTTTGAATACCAAAGAAGGATCTTTTTAGAATAGTGCTAATTAAACTTTCAAAGAGAAATATATACTTTTTTACCATACTGAGACTGTTGTTAAATTTTCTCACAGGCTGAACAATAGGCTTTCTTCGTTGAAATGGAACAAGAGTAGTATTGCTAATTATAAGGCTGCTATTGTTTGCAATGTGCCTTTGAGTCAGGCCTCCTGGTGCATTATTGATGCAATCAAGTCACTAAAATAGCACAGCTAACAAGATTCTAGCTGTCATTTATTACCACTTTAATGCCTAGCCATTCTTCAGCGCATGTGCAAACAAGAAGGATGAACTTACAGGACAAAGATTTAGTATTAACACACTGGCTGCTCGACATAGTGAGGGTGAAACTGTGCAGGGGCTTTTCTGCTTGTCCACTGTAACTTAGCCAGAAGAGCCATGGAAACCTCTGGAAAATGAAATAAATTTTTGGAGGTTTCCATAGCTCTTTTGCTTAAAATACAGTGGACAAATGGGAAAGCCAATGCAAAACTTACCCTGATGACACAGTGGCCCAAAAATTCCAGTCCAGTGACAGAATAGGATGAAATTCCCAGTCATCCAATCTCTCTTTGCTATGGTAGAAGTAGGTGTATAGCAACAACTATAATTCTACATTCAGGTGGTTAAGGCAGATAATTGTGACAGGAATAGCAGAGTGTATCACTATGGTACCTCCTTTGTATTGGTGAATTGTTGAATAGTTGAATAATCCTTGGCCTGCTCTGGGTAATCAGTTCTGGGGGGAAGTGGTGGCATTGTGGTATTGTCACTGGCCTGGTATTCCAGAGACCCAGAGTAAAGCTTTGGGGACCTGGGTTTAAATCCCACCATGACAGATAGTGGAAGTTGAATTCAATAAAAATCTGGAATTAAAAGCCTGGTGATGACCATGGGAACCATTGTTGATTGTTGTAAAAACCCATCTGGTTCACTAATGTCTTTTAGGGAAGGAAATCTGATGTCTTTACCTGGTCTGGCCTATATGTGACTCCAGATCCACAGCAATGTGGTTGACTCTTAAAATGCCCCTCTGAACAAAGACAATTTTGGATGGGCAATAAATGCTGGCCTAGCCAACGAGACCAACATCCCATGAATGAATAAAAGTCATGCACTGGAGAGTTTTTATTTTTTTCATTTGTTCTTCAAGCATCTTCATGGTTTGATGGACGTGATTTGGAGTTGCTCATGAGCTTCATAGACCATTGAAGCCAAAGATCTTCTGCATCAGGTCTTTAACGAGGTATTTGTGCATTCTTGTGAACTCCATTTGGCTTTCCACGCTTCATCAGGCTTTAAGTTACCTTGTCAAAAGTTAAGCATTTGGGTCCAAAGGGTTTGCATGATTTCAAGTGATGTTGAAAGACTTTGTTGTGATCCTGGTGGCTGGAGTGACGTTCATCTTCCTCAATTTGGTTGACTTTCTGAAGGGCTGGAGCATCACGGAGAATAGATGGGAGAGTAATGTGCAACAGCACAGGTAGTCAAGTTGTTGGAGCCAACTGGAGGGTTCCAATGATACACCCATGTGCAGTGTTCAGTTGGACATCAGCAAGTCCAAGTGCGGCTATGGCTGGTCCCTCTTGGTGCACAGTGCTCAGCTACAGAGTACAAAAGGGCCTTCACTGATGTCTAACATGCTGATGTTGATGCTTCTCCAGCTTGTGTTTTCCAGCTTCTAGAACAGACTGCCTCAAGGCTGAAGGCTCAGTACTCACGCCAACACTCTCCAACATGCTGGCAATAAAGCTGTACAAATTTACATATGCGGATAACCTTACCCTGGCAATGCAGGCAGCCATATTCAGCAACATCAAGTTCACCTTGAATGGGGACCTTGTCCCTTGTCTTCATCTTGGCAGTTACCTTCTTCAGGTGGCTTCGGGGCATTAGCCTGAGATAGATCAGAATGATGTCATTTACATAGTATTACCACAGAAGGTTACTTTCAGGGTACAGTTAGTAACACTGTTATTAAGAAGGTGAGAGTCATTGCCTTATGGGGTTTGCCTTGAGCTTCCATTTCCGAAAGCATTCCTTCTTGGTGTTTCGGTCCCCATTCAAGGTGAACTTGATGTTGCTGAATATGGCTGCCTGCATTGCCAGGGTAAGGTTATCCGCATATATAAATTTGTACAGCTTTATTGCCAGCATGTTGGAGAGTGTTGGCGTGAGTACTGAGCCTTCAGCCTTGAGGCAGTCTGTTGTTGAGCAACCAGGGTGAGATGATTTTGTAGCCCAAATGGATACATAGCCACCTATTGCTTGGCATTGTCCATAGCAGGTATAATGTTTTAAGGGGGTGATCCTTGCAAACTTTAATCCAGACCATGTTGTAGACTGATGACCAGTCCACAAAGGCTGTGTCAGTCTTGGATTTCATCTGGAATTGATATGCATTGCAAGGATCAAAACTTGGTCGCAGCAATTGAAATTAGACCAGAATCCCACTTGTTCTTCAGGATCACTGACTTGAAGAGATGACTGATTCTCTGGAGGGTGATAAATTCCAGAAGTTTATAGTCATACTCAGGAGAGAGATTGGCCTAAAGCCTCCTGGGTCAGTGATTAGCTTGCCTAGTTTGATTATGACGATGACTATTGCTTCCCGTAATACTTTTGGAATGCATCCGAGTTCCATGGTATTGATATTTGGCTGTATATTGGAGTCCCTTGGGGCCTAATTAATGAAGAAATTCCAGTTGGATACCATCTCCACCAGCTGCTTTTTCTTTCTTTATTATAGCTAAAACCTACTTCACTTCACCTGTGCTGATGGCAATGGGGTATTGTGGAAGGATTGAGGCCATTGCCTGGGTACTTGACAATTGATGTTTTTGAAGTGGAAGATGACAGTCTTCAGATGGCCCATTCCAATTGCTGGGTCATACAGAGATTGAGTGTTGCTGTTGAAGCTTTTCATCTTGAACTCATCAGGACAGAATTGCAAGAATACCAAATCTCAAAGGGAAAACCAATTTATACTGCATGAGAAGAGTGTGCTGATTGATTTGTAAGCGAACTCTGATTGGTGGAGGCATTGCCATGGAGAATGAACAGGGGACAATTAACTGCCAAGCTTTTGTTTAAATTCAAACCAAGCAAGTTGACTCTGATTGGTTAAGGCATTATGTTATGACTAGTCCCCAGGCGAGGTCCCCCAATTTGCCAAATTCCCGAATGGGACCCCAATTTTGTTATGTTCCTGGGTGAGGAGGAATGATCTGGTTCCCCTTCTTTATTCAACCCCCTTGGTTGGTCACAACAAGGTTAATTTAAAAGGGATCCATTCCCCCATATATTCCTTTTCCCAGTCCAAATGTATTTTTTTTAGAAGGCACCAATTTAACCGGACTTTTGTGAATCAAAGAAAGAATAAGTTTATTTGCTATTAAAAACCTGAGAAAAATAATTTAAAAACTCACCACACATATACACAGATCAGAAATAAGAAGCTAAGAATCCAAATAAATGTTTTAAAAGGTATATGAATCAGTCTTTGGCTTGTCCGTGAGGCATAGATAGTGATATGTTCCGGCCTTTAAGCTGGGTGATTCCAGTAGAGCTGACTTTGTGTAGTTTTGCAGTTGGTTTGGAGACAGTTGGTTCTGCAGGATGATTGTGGCTTCTGCTGCCTTGCCTCCAGCAACAGAAGGCGAGAGAGAGTGAGAGAGACTTTGCCCGTGACTGCAGGGATAACTAGTTGGTCTTCTAATGTTGTCACTCTCACAGCACACTAGCACACTACCACACACTGCGCAGCTCTGCAGCTAGCTTTTAAACCCATTTTCCCTGTGCATTCCTGTAAAGGAGAAAAAACATGTCTTATGCCCTGAGTCTGTTTTTTTTGGTCTCTGATCATTGTACAAATTCTGAGATATGAATCAACAGGAGATGGATTTTAGATACCTGAGACATGGTAATCAGCTTTTTGTCCCTGTAGCCACAGGAGATTAAAGTTCAGTCTTTTGCATGTTTCTTAATCTCCCCATCAAGTGTCTCTGCTTGAAAAAGACCATGACACCTTTACAGGTGCGAAATTCCCTGTTCTGTCTAAGACAGGTCTGGCAGTATAACCCACATAGAAATTTTCCAGAAAGTGGTCACTTTACATTATCAGCCATCTTTTGCTCAGTGCCCTTACATGTATTTCTTTAAAAGCACACACGTTTTCCTTAAAAAGTTCGATATACCTGTAAGTAATGGTGGTGTCAACAAGCTACCACATCATTGAGGATGGCACAGTACTGCTAATTTGGTCCTGACCCAATACTTGCAAACGCCTGTGCGCATACAAGCGCGCACACACGCACACAAGTGCGCACACATGCACACATGCCACATCTAGGGCAGAAGCCCTTACTGATGTCTCCCACTCTCTTATCTTAGGGACATTGAGACTAATTGTAACACTCCTTCCTTCCTGTAGCTAAGTGCAATGCATGTGATACTTGCCTCATTAAGTCATCAATGGAGCTCTGAAACAGATTGTTTTCTTTCAAACCAAATAAATCACATCACGTTTTTAGCCACATTAAATAATGGAAAGACTGCTTCACCAAGATAAAATGGTATAGAAATGTGATGACACAGCACCGTTTTATGCATGTTACATCCATTGCTTATGCGGATCAGGATGCCCCCTCAAGAAATTAGCCCGCAAATGAGCACAGAACATGCCATCCATGCTGTGGCGATTTGCTTTTGGCACTCAGCGGCTAACTAAGTGGTCCTTACGGTATTTGCTGGAGGCTGCCATCCAAAAAGTAAGTTTATTTTTTTTTACTTACCTTTACTTACCAATCCAGTCAACCCTGCAAATTCCTCCTCATTACCATCTGAGAACTTGTGCCAAAATTGGGGAAGCTCTGGCACAGAATTGTAAAGCAACAGTCTGACATAGTCATATTCACAGAGCCACAGCTATCAGCCAGCGTCCCAGACTCCTCTATCACCATGCCCAGGTATGATGTCCCATTGGCAGGTCAGACCCACCAGAGGTGGCAGCACATTGGCTGGGAATAAGTGGCCCTGGGAGTCCCCAACATTAAGAAGGAAAAGAAAAACTTGCATTTATATAGCACTGTTCGCAACCACTGGGAACCTCAAAACACTTTATAGCCAATATTTGTAATGAAGGAAGCACAGCAGCTAATTTGCGCACAGCAAGTCCCCACAATCAGCGATGACCAACTAATAGGTTTTTGTGATGTTATTTGTCAGAACACCAGAGATAACTCTCTTTGCCTTCTTCAAAATTGTGGCATTGGACTTTTCACATCAATGTGAGCAAGCAGATGGGGCCTCAGTTTAACTTTCCTCTAAAGGGCAATAGTACAATACTCCCTCGTTAGTACACTGAACTTTTGTATTGGAGTCCTGGAGTGGGACTTGAACCCAGAACCTTATGACTTAGAGTGCAAGTCTGGACCCTGTGAAGTCTCACTGCACCAACGGAAAATGAAAATTCCTATCTATTACCACCTATGCCCTCCCTCAGCTGATGAATCAGTACCCTTCTACATTGGAAACCACTTGGATGAAACACTGAGTGTAGCAAGGGCACAGAATAAACTCACTGTGGGGAACTTCAATATCAATCACCAAGCATGACTTGATAGCATCACACTGACTGAGCTGGCTGACCAGACTTGCAGCAGGCGGTAAGAGAACAAAATGAGGGAAACTTACTTGACTTCACCTTCACCAATCTACCTGTCACAGATGTATCTGCCCTGTCTAGGTAGAAGTGGCAACTACATAGTCATTGTGAAGATGAAGCCCCACCTAAACAGTAAGGTCACCCTCCCTCGAGTTGTGTGGCAAAAACACTGTGCTAACCGATAGATTTAGAGCGGATCTAACAGCTTAGAACTAGGCATCCATGAGGCGCTGAGGCCCATCAGCAGCAGCAGAATTGTATTTCACTGAATTTGTAACCTCATGGCCTCTACCATTACAATCAAAACAAGCAACTAGCTTTGGTTTGATGAGGAGCATAGGAGAGCATGCTAGGAGCAGCCAGCTAGGTGAAGCAACAAAGCAGCACTAAACAGTGGAAGCAGCATGCTATCGACAGAGCTAAGCAATCACATAACCAATGGATCAGATCAAAAATCTACAATTTGGCCACATTCAGACATGAATGGTGATGAACAAGTAAACAACTAAAGGGAGGAGGAGGCTCCAAAGATCATCCCCATCCTCAATGATGGTAGAGCCCAGCACATGAGTATAAAAGACAAAGCTGAAACATTGTAAGCATGTTCAGCCAGGAGTGCTGTTAATGAGCCAGCTAGGCCTCCTCCTGAGGTCCCAACCATAACAGATGCCAGCTTTCAGTCAATTTGATTCACCAGTTGATATCAAGAAATGGTAAAACTAAGGCCCCTGACAACATCCCAGCAGCAGTGTTGAAGATTTGTGTTCAAGAACTCGCTGCCTCTAGCCAATCTGTTTCTATACAACTAAACACTGACAGCCATCCAAAAAATGGAAAATTGTCCAGGTATGTCCTGTGAAAAATTGCAGTACAAATTCAATCCAACCAATTACCACATATCAGTCTAGTCTCAAACATCAGCAAAGTAAAGTAAGTTCTTTGCTGCAGTATTATCAAACAGCACTTATCACTGCATGCTCACTTTGGATTCAGTTTGAGTTCTATTAGGACCACTCAGCTCCAGACCTCTTTACAGCCTTAATCCAAACAAGGACAAAAAAGCTGAATTCCAGAGGTGAGGTGAGAGTGACTGCTGTTAACATCAAGGCAGCAATTGACTGAGTGCGGCATAAAGGGGCCCTTGTAAAATTGGAGTCAATAGGAATAAAGCTGAAAACTCTCCACTCACTGTAGTCACACCTAGCACAAAAAAGACTATTGTGGTTGTTCGATGTCAATCATCTCAGTCCTGGGACGTTGCTGCAGGAGTTCCTCAGGGTAGTGTCCTGAGCCCAACCACCTTCAACTGCTTTATCAAAGGCCTTCCTTCCATCATAAGGTCAGAAGTGGAGATGTTCACTGATGATTGCACAATGTTCAGTACCATTCACAATTCTTCAGATAATGAAGCAGTCTGTGCCCACATTCAGCAAGACATGCACAACATCCAGGCTTGGGGTGATAGTTGGCAAGTAACATTTGTGCCAGACAACTGCCATGTAATGAGTATCTCCAACAGGAGAAAGTCTAACCCCCTCCCTTGACACTCAATGAAATCACTATCATCCAAACTCCCACTATCAACATCCTGGAGGTCAACATGAATGAGAAATATGACTGGACCATATAATACTGCATATAAATACAATGGTTACTACACCAGGTCAGAGGCTAACTACACTCAGTATGTGATTTTAAACCACCAGCAGCATGTCACATAGACCAAATGGCATTGTCTACTGAATCTCAATTTATGTCTGATTTGTTTTTCACTAGGAGTTAGCAAACTCCAGCAGGGCCATTAAACCCACTGCTAACAATCTTTTCTTTGCCTGGCCTAAGCAGTCATATATATCGACCTCTGTGTTAGTGTAGGTCTGTTAGCTCAAAGACCCTTATATAGGTCAGACCTTAATAAGACAAGTTGAAATTTGGGTTAATTAATGCCAGGAGTCGAGCACTAAATGGCTAAAGTAAAATACCTTCTGCAGTGCTGTCAGTAACAGAACACACCCTAATTAATGTACTGCCTATAATGATGTTGGTTGATACTGTTTATTGTCATCGGGTAAAACAAGGTCTGGAACACTAGGCCAGAACTGCAAATTACTCATAAATAAAGCTGGAATAATTGTTGTAGGGCTGCTTCAAGAAGGGGGTAATTTTTATATTTCTTGCCTGGAATTATCTGTAGTGAGAATAACTTACAGCAGCGGACCCTACTCCACACTTGCATGTTAAAGTTTCTTGAATCATGATGGAACAGATACCTTATGAGAATGGAAACAATCTAAGTTACTAAATGGCTTTTGGTCATGAGTTAAAACGAACATTAAATTATACTCTGCTCCAATGTCCTTTTCTGTTATATCCGATGAAGACCATTTGGTTCAAGAAACATTATTCCTGTTATCCATCCCTGGATTTACATCAGCAAACTGTAATGTAATGAAACTGACAATGTGACCAGTGGCATCCATATTATTGGATATAAAAGCCTGAGGCCTGGTCCACGCTCCTTGCACATTGCACATGTCCAAGAAGCACTTTCTTGGAGCCTGCATGCAGACTGTGTACAACACTCATTAAAGACCTCATTGTTACGTTAATGGGAAAATTCCCCATAAAATAATCCCTAAACTAGAATAGTTCCAAAAATCTAATTGCCCACATAAAACAAGGACTGCAAGGTTGGTTTGTTCTTTCAGTTTGATTCTTGTTTTGTAGGGTATATAAGTATTTTTGCTGCATCTTATAGCAACCTCATTGCTCTGGTGCTGTTCTTGTCTTAGTGAATAAAGGTATGTAGGAAAACTTCTTCCTGCCTTCCTGACAGATGTTTAAATCTCAACTGTATCTGTTATTTGTGCTTTTTGGTACAACCAAAGCTATAAATGGACTCAGCTGCATGCAGCTATGAGTACCACTATGGACATACATTGCTTTTGCAGGTAACAAAGGAGGAGGAGAATGAGGGGAGGCATGTCAGAAAGTACAATTTGCACTTTAGGTTCTCCAATTGAAGCCATACCTATACTGTGTGCCTGTGCAGAGCCACTCGCACATGGGATGTCATTCATCCAAAGGGTGCTATAATAGTATGATGCATTCTTCCACATTAAACCGGTTCCAGCACAGGAAATGTTCTGTCAGTGCTGTCAAGTTGCCTATGTAACTTTTATTCAATGAAGTATAAACAGGGTAATTAAGTCAGAAGTACCCTAAACAAAATTTCCGTAGACCTTCCTTCCATCAAAAGGTCAGAAGTGCAGATGTTCGCTGATGATTGCATAATGTTCAGAACTATTCATGCCTCCTCAGATATTGAAGAAATCCATGTCCAAATGCAGCAAGACCTAGACAACATTCAGGCTTGGGCTGACAAGTAGCTAGTAATTTACGCCACACAAGTGTCAGGCAATGACCATCCCCAACAAGAGCGAATCTAACTATCACTCATTGACATTCAATGGCATTTCCATCGCTGAATCCCCCACTAGCAACAGCCTGGGGGTTACCATTGACCAGAAACTGAATTGTACTATCCATTTAATAATGTGGCTACAAGAGCAGGTCAGAGGCGAGGAATCCTGCAGCAGGTAACTCACCTCCTGACTCCCCAAAGCCTGTCCACCATCCACAAGGCACAAGTCAGGGGTGTGATGGAATACTCTCCACTTGCCTGGATGAGTATAGCTCCAACAACACTCAAGAAGCTTGACACCATTCAGGACAAAGCAGCCCTCTTGATTGGCACCCATCCACAATATTCACTCCCACACAGTGACAGTAGCGTGTAAAAACTACAAGATGCAGGCAGGAACTCATGAAGCCTCCTTCGACAGCACCTTCCAAACCCATGGCCATTACCATCTAGAAGGACAAGGGTGGCAGTTGCATGGGAACACCACCATCTGGAAGTTCCCCTCCAAGCCACTCACCATTCTGACTTGGAACTATATCTCCGTTCTTTCACTTTTGCTGGGACAAAACTCAGGAACTCCCTCCCTAACAGCACCGTGTATGTACCTACATGACATGGACTGCAGTGGTTCAAGAAGGCAACTCACCACCACCTTCTCAAGGGAAATAAATGCTGGCATAGCCTGTGATGTCACACCCCATGAGTGACTAAAATAAAAATACATGGTTCACTGAGAATGAGTCACATTCTCATCTACTGAACAACAAAAATGTGCATTTATATAACACCATTAATGTAATTAAAAAGTCCCAAGGTGTTTCAGGAAAAAATTGACAATTGACCAAAAATGTATATATTAGGATTGGTGACGAAAAGCTTTCTCAAAGAGGCACAATTTAAGAAGTGTCTTAAAGGAGGTAAGGTTTTCATCGGTAATGCCAGAGCTAAGGGTCTCAATAGCTAATTGGAACTTAAACCCACTGGTTCAAAGGCAAGCATGCTTCCACTGCACCAAGGTTGACATCATAGATGAAGATTTTCGATCATTACCCCTTAATCTACCTCCTGTAGTAATGATCCCTTATATAAAACAGGTGTCCAGTACTGCTATGTGCTAGAAAATGTAAAAATTGATTTAAGGAACACAGGAGGAAATTTTGAAAGATTTGTAAATCCTGTGTTTTGCAATTTTTTCTTTAAATTTTAGAAATTGTTTCCTTCACTAATTCCTTCCATTCAGCCATTAGGCGGTGTAGTGGTAATATCACTTGTTATGACCAGTCCTCGGGCGAGGTCCCCCAATTTGTTAACTTCCCAAATGGGACCCCAATTTTGTTATTCTCCCGGTGAGGAGGAATGAGTTGGCTCCCCTTTTAGATTGAACCCCCTCGGTTGGCCGCAACAAGGTTAATTTAAAAGGGATCCCTTCCCTCGTGGATACATTTTCTCAGTACAAATGCATTTATGTTTTAGAAGGAGCCAATTTAACCAGGCTTTCTTGAGTCAAAGAAAGAGTAAGTTTATTACTTACTAAAAACCCAAGAAAAACTAATAAAAATGCAACACACACGCACATGTACACACAGATCAGAAATGGGAAGTTTGAGTTCAAATAAAAGTTTTAAAAGATATACAAACCAGTCTTTGGCTTGTCCATGAGGCATAGATGGAGAAACATTACAGTCGTTAAGTTGGGTGATTCTAGTAGAGTTGACTTTGGCAGTTTAGCAGTTAGTTTGGAGACACGTCGTTCTGCAGGTTGACTGAAGAAGCTGTCCTATTTCCTTTTGATGATCTCCTGCTATCACCCTCACAGCACACTAGCACACTTGCACACGAGCACATACAGATCAGCTAGCTTTTTAACCCATTTCCGTGTGCGTTCCCGGAAGGGAAAATAACAAACATGTCTTTCACCCAGAGTCCGTTTTCTTTCAACTCAGATCATTTCCACATTCTGAGATATAACACAGCAGGAGATGTCTGCTGAGATATGGCAATCAGTCTCCATTGCTTCCGTAACTACAGGAGATTAAAGTTCAGTCTTTATATGGCGGGATGATGGCATAGTGGTATTGTCTCTGGACCAGTAATCCAGAGACTCAGGGTAACGCTCTAGGGATCCAGGTTCGAATTCTGCCAAGGCAGATGGTGGAATTTGAATTCAATAAAAATCTGGAATTAAAAGTCTGATGATGACCGTGAAACCATTGTCAATTGTTATAAAAACCCATCTGGCTCACTAATGTCCTTTAGGGAAGGAAATCTGTCGTCCTTACCTGGTCTGGCCTACATGTGACTCCAGACCCACAGCAATGTGGTTGACTCTGAAATGGCCTAGCAAGCCACTCAGTTGTAACAAACCGCTACAAAGACACAATAAAAGAATGAAACCGGGCAGACCACCTGGCACCAACCTAGGCACTGAAAACGACAACAACAATTTCAGCCCTGTCGACCCTGCAAGGTCCTCCTTACTAACGTCTTGGGGCTAGTGACAAAATTGGAAGAGCTGTCTCACAGACGAGTCAAGCAACAGCCTGACATAGTCATCCTCACGGAATCATACCTTACAGATAACGTCCCAGACTCCACCATCACAATCCCTGGGAATGTTCTGTCCCATCAGCAGGAGACGCCCAGCAGAGGTGGCGGCACAGTGGTGTACAGTCGGGAGGGAGTTGCCCTGGGAATCCTCAAAATCAATTCCAGTTCCTATGAAGTTTCATGGCATCAGGTCAAACATGGGCAAGGAAACCTCCTGCTGATTACCACATACTGCGCTCCCTCAGATGAATCAGTGCTCCTCCATGTTGGACATCACTTGGAGGAAGCACTGAGGGTGGCAAGGGTGCAGAATGTTCTCTGGGTAGGGGGCTTCAATGTCCATTACCAAGTGTGGCTCAGTAGCACCACTACTGACTGAGCTGGCAGAACTGCTAGGCTGGGTCTGTGGCAGTGGTGAGGGAACCAACAAGAGGTAAAAACATAATTGAACTCATCCTCACCAACCTGCCTGCTACAGATGCATCTGTCCATGACAGTATCGGTAGGAGTGACTACCGCACAGTCATTGTGGAGACGAAGTCCTGCCTTCTTATTGAGGAAACCCTCCATCGTGTTGTGTGGCATTACCCTCATGCTAAATGGGATAGATTTCGAACAGATCTAGCAACTCAAGACTGGGCATCCCTGGGGTGCTGTGGGCAATCAGCAGCAGCAGAATTGTACTCGAACACAATCTGTAACCTCATGGCCCGGCATATCCCCCACTCTACCATTACCATCAAGCCAGGGGATCAACCTTAGTTCAATGAAAAGTGCGGGAGGGCATGCCAGGAGCAGCACCAGGCTTACCTAAAAATGAGATGTCAGCCTGGTGAAGGTATAAAACAGGACTACTTGCATGCCAAGCAGCATAAGCAGCAAGTGATAGACAGAGCTAAGCGATCCCACAACTAACGGATCAGACCTAAGCTGTGCAGTCCTGCCACATCCAGTCGTGAATGGTGGTGGACAATTAATCAACTCACTGGAGGAGGAGGCTCCACAACTATCCCCATCCTCAATGACGGAGGAGCCCAGCACAGCAGTGCAAAAGATAAGACTGAAGCATTCGCAACAATCTTCAGCCAGAAGTGCCGACTGTATGATCCATCTCGGCCTCCTCCAGAGGTCCCCTACATCACAGATGCCAGCCTTCAGCCAATTTGATTCACTCCAAGTGATATCAAGAAATGGCTGAAGGCACTGGATACTGCAAAGGCTATGGGCCCTGACAGTATTCCGGCAATAGTACTGAAGACTTAGGCTCCAGAACTTCTGGCGCCCCTAGCCAAGCTGTTCCAGTACAGCTACAACACTGGCATCTACCTGGCTATGTGGAAAATTGCCCAGGTATGTCCTGTACACAAAAAACAAGAAAATCCAGCCCTGCCAATTGCTACTACATCCGTCATCAGGAAATTAATGGAAGGGGTCATCAACAATCCTATCAAGCGGCACTTGATTAGTAATAACTTGCTCACTGATGCCCAGTTTGGGTTCTGCCAAGGCCACTCAGCTCCTGACCTCATCTTGGTGGCCTTGGTTCAAACACGGACAAAACAGCTGAACTCCCGAGGTGAGTTGAGAGTGACAGCCCTTGACAGCAAGGCAACATTTAACCTAGTGTGGCATCAAGGAGCCCTAGCAAAACTGGAGTCAATGGGAATCAGGGGGAAAACTCTCTGCTGGTTGGAGTCATACCTAGCACAAAGGAAGATGGTTGTGGTTGTTGGAGGTCAGTCATCCCAGCTCCAGGGCATCACTGCATGAGTTCCTCAGGGTAGCGTCCTAGGCCCAACCATCTTCAGCTGCTTGATCAATGACATTCCTTCCATCATAAGGTCAGAAGTGGGCTTGTTCGCTGATGGTTGCACAATGTTCAGCACCATTCACAATTCCTCAGATACTGGAGCAGTCCATGTCCAAATACAGCAAGACCTGGACAATATCCAGGCTTGGGGTGATAAATGGCAAGTAACATTCTTGCCACTCAAGTGTCAGGCAATGACCATCTCTAATAAGAGAGAATCCAACCATTGCCCCTTGATGCTCAATGACATTACCACCACTGAATCCCCATTATCAACAGCCTGGAGGTTACCATTGACCAGAAACTGAACTGGATTAGCCATATAAATACTGTGGCTACAAGAGCAGATCAGAGACTAGGAATTGTGCGATGAATAAGTTGCCTCCTGACTCCCCAAGTCCTGTCCACCATCTACAAGGCACAAGTCAGGAGTGTAATGGAATATTCCCCTCTTGCCAGGAGAAGTGCAGCTCCTACAACACTGAAGAAGCTTGACACCATCCAGAACAAAGCAGTCCGCTTGATTTGCATCACATTCACAAACATTCACTCCGTCCACCACCAACGCACAGTAGCAGCAGTGTGTACCATCTACAAGATGCACTGCAGGAATTCACCAAGGCTTTTTAGGCAGCACCTTCCAAACCCATGTCTACTACCACCTAGAAGGACAAGGGCAGCAGATAAATGGGAACACCACTCACCATCCTGAAATATATCGCCATTCCCTAAATGCTGCTGGGTCAAAATCCTGGAACTCCCTTCCTAACAGCACTGCAGGTGTACCTACATGACACAGACTGCAGCGGTTCAAGAAGGCGGCTCACCACCATCTTCTCAAGGGCAACAAGCGATGGGCAATAAATGCTGGCCCAGCCAGTGAAGCCCACATCCTGTGAATGAATTTTAAAAAGCATTTTGCATTTCATCTCTTCTTTTCAAGAGTCTCTGTCTGAAGTAGGCCTTGACACTTTTTTAGGTGCAACATGTGAGGAAAAATGTTTTCACCCAGAGGGTGGTTGGAGTCTAGAACAAACTTCCTGAAAAGTTGTGGAGGCAGACTCGATCGAGGTATTCAAAAGGGAATTGGATTTCCACCAGAAAAGAGAGAATGTACAAGGTTACAGGTATAAGGCAAGGGAGTGGCACTAGGTTAAATGCCCTCTCAGAGAGCCAGTGCAGACTTGATGGGCTGATTGGCCTCCTTCTGCACTGTAAAGACACTGTGATACATTCCATGTTCTCTCGGAACTAGTCGGTCAAGTACAATCCACATAGGAATTTTCCAGGAAGTGGTTATTTTACATTCTCAGCCATCTTTTGCTCAGTGTCTTTGCTTGCATGTCTTTTTAAAAATCACATATCTTCCTTAAAAAGTTCAATATGCCCTAAGTAATTTGGGGCTGTAATCCACTGTCCTGACATGCTGGATAGTAATCTAGAAGCCCAAGCTAATGCTCTGGAGACAGGGGTTCAAATCCCATCATGGCAGTTGATGGAATTTAAATTCAATTAATAAATCTGGAATATAAAGATAGTTTCAGTAACGCTGACCTTGACAACTATTGTTGATTGTTGTAAAAACCCATCTGGTTCACTAATGTCCTTTAGAGAAGGAAATCTGCTGTCTTTACCTGGCCTGGCCTACATGTGACTCCAGACCCACAGCAATGTAACTATCTAGTAAACCACTCAGTTCAACGGCAATTAGGGATGGGCAACAAATGCTGGCCTTGCCCACATTGCATGAAAGAAAAAAAAACATCTGTTTTTGTTCTGGCACCTATTCAACGGAGGCTATCATGGGATTTCCATCCATGCTTTTGAAAGGAATACAAGGAGCAAGGACAAGTTAGCCAGGCCTGACAGAATTGACACTCACCTCTCGCCGCCTGCATGTTTAAGAATATGCTGCAGTGCTGAAAAGCCATTCTTCATACTACCATAGTTGCTGGTTGTGGTCTCTTCCACTTCCCCACCTCTGCTGCAAAACTTTTCCTATCATCTGTACATACACATGATGCTCTACAGACATCCTTCTCTTTAAAGCAAGACCTCTCCCAAGCCTTTTCAGCTGAGGGTAGAGCCTCTTGACCTTCCACCAAGAATGTCTGCATCCTTATCTCCTACCCTACCTCTGGTGACTACCTCAAGTTCTATGTGTTAACCTCAGCACTCACCTCTGACTCACTATTTGGCACCATTGTGTGGATTTCTCTGGGCTGCTGTGAGACAGGGAGAGGGTGAATGTAAATAATGTTGGCAGTGTTTGAAGCTGAGGAGTCCGGCAGATTTTGATCAGCCCACTTTCCTTCGCCATGGTGCATTGGGAAGATGAAGGAGAGAGCTTCAAAGCATTTTCAAAGGGGCAAGTTTCATTTTTGATTTGCAAACTAGAAGGAGTTACTGGAGGATTTATGATGTAACTTTCTGACGATTATGTGTGGTGCAAGAAGGAAGAGCAGTGGAATGTCATGACCAGCCCGAAACTGTAAACTACCTCCTGATGTTCCCATTGTTTGACTCCCCATAATATTAAAGATTCCCCTTCATAGGTAGTGAGAGCTCAGAGGTTGGTTGGACCTACACTGCTGTCCAATCTTTCCCTTGTGCTATGGGCAATCATTAAGGAAAATGTGGGCAGTGTAAATCTCCTGACTGCCGTGACATACAGACTGGTATATATATCAGCAGCCAAACCAGAATAAGAATAGCCTTTGCTGGAAACAAACAATTAAACAATGTGAGGTTTTCTGTGCGGTGGAAGGCTATGAATAAAGTAATATTTGTAGATGTTGTTTGGAAGTATGAAGTGATTCCACAAAATCTCCAGCACATTCATATACGTTCCTAAGCACCTTGCCACAATGAGGGCAGTGTGGTTGTGAGTGTCAAACATGGTTAATAACAGTGCATTCTTGAAAGATCTGGCTTCTTCTTCTTACCATGCCTGAAACTGGGTCAGAGCTGAAGAAACTTTGGGTTTGAAGAATTGAAACAAACAAGGTTTCTTTGCACTATTAAAAGCATGTAGTGTTTCAGCCACGTGAATTCTGAGTTTGTGAAATCCAAATGATGAATGAGGAGTAGAATTATCAACAAAAGAATAGGTAGCTTTGGCTGATGAGTAGAGAGAACACAGTAAAAGAGAGAAGCCCTGAGGTGATGTCTAGCCTCTTGTTGATGCTTTCAGTTTGCTAGTTTTGGATTTTCAATGATGTGTTCTGTTTTTCCTGATGTTAAAGATGACTATCTGAAGCACCTGAAGTATGACCTGACGTCCACATATGCACCCTCTGCAGTAGATTTGGCTGGTTAGCAATCAGGTACTGGAACCCTGGTCAGGAAGATTGTAGCCTACAGTGAGGCGCTGATTGAGATCAGCTAACCGAGCACAGATTCTCATTTTTTCCATGTTTTAAGTTTAACATTCAGATTACTCTTTAGAGCAATAGGTTAACTTGCTATAGTGACCACATCTGCCCAAACAAGGCTTCCAAAGAGCTACAAGCCAAAGGATGTGCAAAGTTTCAAGGCAAGAGATAGTAGTGGCAAAGTAATACATTTAGGCCAGGGTGAAGAGGAAGGGAATTGATTGGTTGTAAGCCATTCAACATACTTTTAATACTAGAAATTATATTAGCAATCAACAGGCAGAAAAAATAAACAGCTTCATTCTTTTCAAGCAACAAAGTCATTTCACATCATCATATTAATTGTATGGACGTCAATACTGAACAAAATAATTTTCAGGCTAAAATGCTCATTTAAAGAGATCCTTCTACAGTCCCAGAATCCCTCTAATGTAAAGGTCTCCATTGACAGGTTTGAGTCTGCACAGTGACGTTTTCAGTGATGAGTCTATTACTCATACTCCTGTTAGTTTTTATCCCAATGTTAAATTCTTATCACAAGGTCATTTCTTTCTCCCATGTATTTTTGACTTCCTACTTTATTCAAACTGACAAAGGTCTCCAGCTGTCATCTACAAGATAAATGGCGAATTGGGGCAGTGACAGTGAGCATGGTGTTTTCATTATCAGCTGCAAAAATCCATCAACAGACAAGATGTTTATAAGTTAATAAATGGTTGTTTTAGGCTTGTTGTTTTTACATTGTCATTCTCAATAGCCATGTGTTTTAGATCAGACCACCTGCCTGAAGATTCAAGTTAGAATATAGTTTCATTTTTCTTATGTGCTGCACCAGAACAAGAATGTCTGTGTACAAATGGGATGGATCTTGACTTTATGGGTTAATAACAAGTTAGCAGCCTGTTTTAATCCTTTCTGATTTTAATTTCTATTGACTTCTGTCACCTGTATTACACTGTAGCATAAAGTCAAGATCTATCCCTATCACTTTCTCTGATGGCTCAACAGTTAATGAAGTGCATGGTCTTACACTTAATGCATTCTAGGATTGTCTGGGAGAACCAATTTTATGCCTTCCTGTTCCACCATTCTGTTCCACACTGGGGCCCTCAGACACTGAAGGTGCGTACCACAAAATCATGAATATTGTCCCCATTTTGGGCAGGAAATCGTGGGGAGCACAGCTGAGATTTCCAAAGATGTGTTCAGCAAGAGCAGACATTTGTAAAATCAGCCCCTAGATTTGAATCCCATTCCACTTCTGAGAATCAGCTGGAGTGACAATGGGATCACACCAACAGATATCAATGGGAAGCTTAAATACTTCTCCATGCCTGAGCTCAGAAATCCCAAGATTGAGATCAATTAATTCATTACAAAATGGAAATCAATCCTCAGACCTTTCTGTGTTTGTACCACACTGGCAATGCATTTACCTCCCAGGCAGTCCTGTATTTAACACCAGACGTTCAAAATCAAAGAAAGACTGGCATTTATGCAGCATCTTTTACAACAGACATCCCAAAGTGCTTTACAGTCAATGAAGTAATTTTGAACTGTAATCACTGTTGTAATGGTAGCCAAATGGTGCTCAGCAAGGCCCCACAAACCACAATGTGATAATGATCAGATCATCTGTTTTAGTGATGTTGGCTGAGGGATGCATGCAATGGCAGGATACTGGGGTGAAGGACCCTACTATTCTTTGAAACAGTGCCATGAGATCTTTTCTATCCACCTGGGAGTGCAGATAGGACCTTGAAAATTCACATCCATAAACTGGATACTTACTATACTCAGGTAACATCTAAAATAACTATGTTTAATACTTATCAATTAAAATCAAGTTGTTTTCTAAATATGCTTTTCAAATTATTTGCTTCACGTTTTAATCCATATGTAAATAGAACTATCTTCTCCAAAGGAGCCACATTTCTCTTAGGCAGAGTTTTCATTTAATAAGACCAATAGTTAAACAATTAATCATAGAGCCATGAAAGTTCACAGAATGGAAGAAAGCCATTGCTCTTTCCCCACAGCCCTGGAACTTTTCAGCAAAATTTATATAATTTCCTCTTAAAAGATGCAATGCTCTCTGTCTCAACCACTCCCTGTGGTAAAACATTCCATGCTCCAGGAGCGCTCTGTGCAAAGAGATTTCTCCTCATATCTGTCTTCCCTTTCTGAGTGATGACCCTTTTAAACTGATGACCCCTTGTCACTGATTCCTCAGCCAGAGGAAATAGTCATTCCCTATTTGCTCTCTAAAACTCATCAGATTAAAATTGGCCTACGTGAGTAGCATAAAATAGACTCATAGCAAATCGTCAGCCTATTTTACGTAGTGCCTGCTTTTCTTTTTCATTGACTTCAATTATTTCCAGTTGTAGTGTAAAACAAGCTACTGATTCATTATTTGCCTTTTTTGGCCCTCCTGGAACGGAATTTTAGCTTCGTGGCGGGGATCTCGTTAATGGGCTGGATGTCCAGGTACGACTCCGTCTCTGTCGTTTGTGGGACACCCAGCCACATTTTTCAGTGGTCAGGCAGCTAATGAGTTGCAACTGGGGCTGCCGACCCTTTAAAGGATGGTCACCTGCCCCCAGAAGCTGCTGGCCAATCGGAGAGCTGGCAATTCAGGATACTCAGCAGCGTCACTGGGAGTGGTGGCCACTGCTGAGACTGCACCTGGAAGAAAAGGAAGCCATGGAAGCGCACAGTCCTCCAAACCAGGTAAGTGGAGTCTGGGGGCACCAGGGTCATTAACACAGACCTCCACAAAGGAGTAAGTAAGAGAGGGAAGTGGCTCCTGCAGGTGTAGTCGTTGCTGCTGCAGGGCCCCTCTGTGGACCACAGAGAATCAAAAGGAGTTCCACTGCCATCACCCCTGCCTCACCCCCGAGCCTGCAGGGCGGCCACCAGGATTCACCAGGCCCTAAATTGGCCATTTAAGTGGCTCAATTGACCTATGGGTGGTAAATGTTTACTGTTGGTAAAATGGCATTGTGGCAGGAAGACCATGGGCACTCCACCTACCCACCCCTGCTCCCACTCTCCCTCATCCTTTTACAGCAGCCTAATCTCCCAGCCCATCCTTAGAGAGCTGCTAAAATCCAGCCCAAGATGTAAACCGATTTGATCACTTCTAAAATTTTAAAACCTTCTGTTAAATCTCCCTTTGGTTTTACTCTTCTAGTGTAAATACTCCTGGTGTCTCAGGTTTCTCTCATAACCATAGATTTCCATCCCTGTTAACATCCTGATGAATTTATACTGTATACCCCTATTCACAAAACATAAAATATATTACCTCACACTTATACACATTAAATTGTACCAATCTGTGCAATTACCTGTTACCAGTCCGTTCATTTTGCTAAAATAAAAGTAAAATATTGTGGATGCTGGAAATCTGAAATAAAAACAGAAAACACTGGGAAAACTCAGTGGATCTGGCAGCATTTACGGAGAGAGAAATAGCAATCATTTTGAGTCCAAAATGACTCTTCTTCGGAACTTCAGAGTCCTGCTGTCAGCGCAATATTGCCACACTTGATGCCTTTTTTTGCATAATACCCATCATCAAAAATGTGCCCCTTTCTTTCCCTCTGCTCACGAGCACTAACAGAACCTCCTCTCTGAAACTAACTTTGACATTATGGCTTTTTTATGTCACTGCTCCACACTTCCAAGTAGATACTTAGACCTTTCAAAATCGCGAAGAGCTAACTGGCTCGACAGCTGCTTTAGAAGAAGTCAGTATCACAACTTCATTGCTGTGACTAACAAACTCATATTTCTCACTGTCACAGCTGACTGATTTCATGAGTGGATTGGTTAGAAGTTTGAGAAACAGAATTCTCACTTTTGTTTAATGACTGAAACACGCCAAGCCCTTTGTTCTCCAGCTGGTATTCAAGTTTATCACAATGTGCAGCACTGATGAAATGCACCCAACAACAACAACAACTTGTATTCATACAGCACTTACATTTCCATCTGATTTGAAGCACCTTTTTGAAACTTGAACACGTATTCAGCTGCAGAAGGAAACCCCGCTAGCGTTATTTAAAGAGCCAACCATCTAATTTGCAGATAAGGTGCTTTTGATTCACTTCTGCTATGCAAGGTTACTGGAAATGCTGCAGATTGTTTTTGGAGGTTCCTGGATTTAGATGAGGGGTGTGGGTGCAGTGGAGGTCCATGGCAACCCCATTAGCAGCTTGCACTTCATCCCAGAGAGCAAGGTGGGATGGGAGTTAAGAAGAGGCATAAGGCAGAAGCCGGCCATCATCCTGAGTCCCCTCAGTGAGGCCAGATGCAACAAGCTTTGTTGCAGCCAGACCCAAGATATGGAGAATCATCTCCTCCCTAAAGATCAGGAGGTGCAAGCATTACTGTACCCTGTCAGTTCTGCTTTACTCCCTGTGATTGCTCTTGTCTGACAAGAGAGGGAAGAATGCCAGTGACTGTTTTGCAATGTGATTGACAATGTGATATCATTGCTGAATAGTAGGTAGTTTGTGGAGGCAGTGGTAGGTGGATGTGAGGCTTGTATCATTGTAAAACAAAAACAGAATTACCTGGAGAAACTCAGCAGGTCTGGCAGCATCGGCGGAGAAGAAAAGAGTTGACGTTTTGAGTCCTCAGCTCGAAACGTCAACTCTTTTCTTCTCTGCCGATGCTGCCAGACCTGCTGAGTTTCTCCAGGTAATTCTGTTTTTGTTTTGGATTTCCAACATCCGCAGTTTTTTGTTTTTATCTTTGTATCATTGTAAGGTGTGTGAGATTGAGCTTGAGCATCTGGATGTTAGGCCTGAGCCCTGATTTCTGCTCGGTGAGTGAGAGGGGTGTGATGCATTGAGCTGTGTGAGAGGTTGGTGGCATGGTGGATAGGAGATGCCATGTGAAGATGCACTCACTGCTGTTGAGGCCATTGAACTTTCCGTGGCACTGCTGCTGGGCCCTTGGGGTCAGACTCTGGATTTGACCTCCCTGGCCACCTACTCCAGTTTCCTCTGAATGAGGGTTCCTTGAAAGCCTCCTGGTTCCCCAAGGAAACAAAGCCTCTCCTCCTGTCAATCTCCATCACTAAGACCTCCAGTGCTGCATCCATCAAACTGGGAAGCTCTCTCTTCCCCGGTGCTCCTTTAGTTCAGCTTCCACTTTGGACCCAATTACACTATAGGCAGTCAGCACCAACTTGCTTATAATGAGATGAGCTCCACTTTACGAAGGGTAGACTGCCTTTAAGAACTGCAGGCTAGCTGGAGCATGTGCTTGTTGTATACATACTAGGCCCAATGTTGAGGATTCAGCCAGTTAGTAGCACAGGATATGCTCAGCTGAAAGCTGCAGTCATTCTGGTGAGGAGACTCCGCAAATTTTACATGCTGCCTCCCTCAACAAAGCCCAGATGCAGGCAGATCACGAATCATGACCCCTATGTCCAGAAGCAGTAAGAAACCAATTTTCTGCCCTGATTCTCTAGATAAGTAAAAGCTTTAATACCAATGGAAGGTGGCTTCATTAGGGAGGAGAGTTACAGCACAAAATATCCTGTAAGTATAAGAGCACAGTGATTCAAATGATGAGGAAAAGGATAGTAGAATTATAATCTAGCAGCTAGCTGAAATCTATTAACCTACAGTGTCAAAAGCAGGAAAGGTTACAGGGCTTTAAGAATTATTAAGCTTGCTCATTCACAGAGAAATGAGCCCCCTCTGAGGACCGCAGTAGCATTGCTGAACCAGGTTTGCAAGCTGTAAAAGTCTGTCAGCACTCAGTGGATTGAATTACTAACATTCTAAGGTAATATAGCAGTTTTATTATCAGAATGTTTTAACCTTCAAAACCAAAGAAGCTGCTGGCAAGCTAGCAAATTACAGGAATGGAGATTTAGCTGAAAATCTCAATAGAAGTCTATCCCAGCAAAACAATTTCCAGCTTGAATGTGCTGATGTCAGGTATTATGACTGACTGTTGTCATGGTAAAAATTGCCACGTTACATTTATTGCTGTGGCAGCATGGCTTAAAGGCCTGGGTTTTGGAACATTGACCAAATGGCAGATGAAGTGTGGGTTTACTTGATCCTTGGGTTTACAGCATAGTCTCAGGGCCAGAAACTCTTTATAGGTCAACTACCATTCAGTACTGCTCATCATTAATTTGATCAGAGAGGGGAAAAAAATCATCTTTTTGCCAAATGTTTCCCAGATTGCTGCCAAGGCTTTTGAATAATTTTATTCCTAAAATGTAGTTAGGCAAGCAATGGATAGAACATTATTAGCAGACATGTTGACTTTTAGAAAAAGAAGAAATAATTTAGAATTATTGCTGGGGAACAGATGTTTAATAGGTAAATGCTTATTAGAAATTCAGTTGAGTACTAACTGTGATGGCAGTTACTGAACTCTGACCTTTCCTGCAGACTGGGTTGATGGGATTAGCTGTAGTTGACGCTTACCCAAAGCTGAGACATGACATAAGCTCTAGGGAGATAACATACTTTTTAATTACTGCGCTACGCCTCTGTCAACGTTTTTTAAAATGAATTCCAAAACCAGATCACTGAGTTATTTGACACGAGAGGGCAACAACAGGATAGCATATGTGGAAAGTCTAGAAACGAAATGCAAAGTGTAAAATATTCGAATCTCAGTTGCTAGAAGCAATTTGTGTTTCATTTTACTGTAATGACAGCGGTGCCTGAATGACCCGGAGCACAGATGAGTCCAGATAAATACATACCTAATTTGCTTCGGAGTGCTGCCCTTAAATCAGGATGCTTCTATAATGGAATGAATGGGGATACAGTACATGGAATTTTATATTGCTATAAAAAGCCTTCTAGTCTACATTATGCTGTGTCATCAAAAACAAGGGTTTGATTTTGTTTTTGATTTCTGCCTCACTTAAAATCTTTTTTTTAAAAAAGGTTGTCTCATTCCTCATATTACTTTTATTATCCGTTTAAACAATCAGCTCTCTAATTTCTTTAAGATAAAAGCAAAAAACTGCGGATACTGGAAATCCAAAACAAAAACAAAAATACCTGGAAAAACTCAGCAGGTCTGGCAGCATCTGCGGAGCGGAACACAGTTAACGTTTCGAGTCCGAATGACCCTTCAACAGAACTAAGTAAAAATAGAAGAGAGGTGAAATATAAGATTGTTTAAGGGGGGGGGGTGGGACAAGAAGAGCTGGATAGAGGGCCAGTGATATGTGGAGATAACCGAAAGATGTCACAGACAAAAGGACAAAGAGGTGTTGAAGGTGGTGATATTATCTAAAGGAATGTGCTAATTAAGGGTGGAAAGCAGGACATGCAAGGTACAGAGAACCCTAGTGGGGGTGGGGTGAAGGAATCAAAAAAAGCTAAAAGGTAGAGATAAATCAATGGATGGAAATACATTTAAAAATAATGGAAATAGGTGGGAAAAGAAAAATCTATATAAATTATTGGGAAAAAAAAGGGTGGGATCGGAAAGGGGTTGGGGATGGAGGAGAGAGTTCACGATCTAAAATTGTTGAACTCAATATTCAGTCCGGAAGGCTGTAAAGTGCCTAGTCGGAAGATGAGGTGCTGTTCCTCCAGTTTGCGTTGAGCTTCACTGGAACAATGCAGCAGGCCAAGGACGGACATGTGGGCAAGAGAACAGGGTGGAGTGTTGAAATGGCAAGCGACAGGGAGGTCTGGGTAATGCTTGTGGACAGACCGAAGGTGTCCTGCAAAGTGGTCACCCAGTCTGTGTTTATTCTCTCCAATGTAGAGGAAACCGCATTGGGAGCAACGAATACAGTAGACTAAATTGAGGGAAGTGCAAGTGAAATGCTGCTTCACTTGCAAGGAATGTTTAGGCCCTTGGATGGTGAGGACAGGGGAAGTAAAGGGGCAGGTGTTGCACCTTCTGCGGTTGCATGGGAAGGTGCCGTGGGAGGGGGTTGAGGTGTAGGGGTTGATGGAGGAGTGGACCAGGGTGTCCCGGAGGGAATGATCCCTGTGGAATGACGCCGGGGGGGTGGGGGAGGGGGGGATTGAATGGAAGATGTGTTTGGTGGTGGCATCATGCTGGAGTTGGCGAAAATGCCGGAGGATGATCCTTTGAATGCAGACGCTGGTGGGGTGATAAGTGAGGACAAGGGGGACCCTATCATGTTTCTGGGAGGGAGAGGAAGGTGTGAGGGCGGATGCGCGGGAGATGGGCCGGACACGGTTGAGGGCCCTGTCAACCACGGTGGGTGGAAAACCTCGGTTAAGGAAGAAGGAAGACATGTCAAAGGAACTGTTTTTGAAAGTGGCATCATCAGAACAGATGCGACGGAGGTGAAGGAACTGAGAGAATAGGATGGAGTCCTTCCAGGAAGCGGGGTGTGAGGAGCTGTAGTCGAGGTAGCTGTGGGAGTCGGTAGGCTTGTAATGGATATTGGTGGACAGTCTATCACCAGAAATTGAGACAGAGAGGTCAAGGAAGGGAAGGGAAGTGACAGAGATGGACCATGTGAAAATGATGGGAGGGGTGGAGATTGGAAGCAAAATTAATAAATTTTTCCAGGTCCAGACGAGAGCATGAAGCAGCACCGAAGTAATCATCGATGTACCGGAGAAAGAGTTGTGGGAGGGGGCTGGAGTAGGACTGGAACAAGGAATGTTCTACATACTCCATAAAGAGACAGACCTAAAATTAGAACGAATGAGACTGACCTCGTAACGGATGGATTATGAAAACCCTGCCAGAGGACCAGGAAGGAAGATACCAGAATAATTTCCATCAATGTATTTATTTCTAAACTTTCCTTAAAATACAAAGCTCTTGCCTTTTTTATGAATTTGCTTGGTTTGTTTTGTTTGGAATTGAACAACAATGTCAAGATCCAGAGGGGGCAAAGTGGATTTAGGAAGTCCTAAAGTGAAATATGTTGCAGGATTTTGCGGTTAATCCTGAACATTTAAAAAAATATATATTTCCCTTTCTAATGAATGCAAGTAATTGTGATTTTGTGTAGGCTTATAAAAGGGGAAATAGTGAGCTGGCAACCCATTTTACATCTCTGCCTTTTGCCTCTGAAAGCAGGAAGTTATATGATGTTGTTTTATTACATTGATGATCTAGACTTATCGGGGTTTTAAGGGAAGAAAATGGAATATTTTGTGGATCAGGTACTAAGCAATTAGCTTGATCCCAATTTGGCTCCAAGTTTTAATCGTGTGAGGCATCTTCAATCTTTGTAAGGCCAGGTAGGATATTTAAACGTTGCATAGTACTGAATAATATAAGGGAGGCATTAACTGAGTGCTGGGAAGAGTTGTTGAATGGTGTAAGTGCTGTGTCTTACATGATCTGAAGTAGGTGACTGATGGAGCACTGTGTGATGCGCTGGGTGATGTATTGTTGAATGAATGAGCACTGTGCAGCATGTCAGGCAGGATGAGGTGGCAGAGAGTGATTGAGTATTGTGCACAATTTGTAACATTGATCCTCAGTCAATTCGTGGACTCTTTTCCCATTTGTACTGTTACTTCTCAGCCATTTTCTTGAAACAATTATCTCCATAGCAACCTTAGTTTTCTAGCATTTTCTTTGCAGTGTTCAGTCCACATGCATTACTGCACCAACATGCCACACCTTTATGCTGCAATCAAGAACAAGAGTAGGCAAGCTGTGCTGTGGTACTGAAAACGACAGTTGTCACTGCAAAATGCCAATAACTGAGTGGTGCCTATGCCCATGGTCACCCTTATTATTGATTACCACCTCTGATCTTATGACCCTAAACATACTCATGAATTCAGTCCAATTCATCTTCTGGAAGGGATTCTTCTTCTATCTCTTTAATATGAATAAAGTAAAAATAGACCTGACTGTCATATCCTTATAGTTTAGGGTCTAACTTTATACCTAAAGATATTGAAGGCAATAAATGTTCTTTTCAGTAAAGATTATATCACTGTCTAAATATTTTCCCTACCTAACAGTACTGAGCAGGTTCCTATGCCACATGGACTGCAGCAGTTCAAGAACGCAGCTCACCACCACCTTCTCAATTAAGGGTAGGTAACAAAGACTGCCAATGACACCCACATCCGAAGCACGAATAAAAATTGGCCATATTTTCTTCCGCCTGCCTGTCTTTCCACGTATTTCCAATCACCAATTAAATGAAGCCAGATAAAGCTATGCATGTGCAATACTAAGTAAGAGAAAAGAATTTGTGCTATTTGGGGAATGAATGAAGAAAACATTTTTTGAGCTCCCCATTGCTATTAGTACTGACCAGTGTAATTTTAAACCATGAAGACTAAAGGATCCCAAGTCCATTTTTGGTCAGTGCTGATATAATTGATCTCAGCCAGGTTAGCTAAATTGCTCTGGGCTTGGTTAAGGGAGGCGAAGGAATCAGTCAGAGTTCCTTCCCTTGATTTCTATACAATGATCTCTGGTGGAAATTGTGCATGTGTGGACATCAGGGTTTGTTGGGGTGGGGTGGGGTTGGTGATTCTCCTCTGCTCTCTAACCTGAAGATAATTCAAGGGGTGAGGCTTACCATCACTTCATTGACCTGTGTTGGATTTCCCCAACCTGCCCCCAATTGAACTATCATTGAACCTTTGTTGACCAACTAACACATGTTGCAAGTCACAGTGGGGAATAAGGTTTCCCTTCATCTGCACCACTTACTGTCACTTACCAGGGACGCTATGCAGAAGGTGGAAATACGTCTCAGGAAGCAGTGGTAAGGGCCTTGAAGGAAAGGAGGAAAAGGCTTTTAAGGAGTCTCCTCCCCATCTTTTTAAGGGAATCTCAAACATTTATTGGCTAAGGGCCTTGCTCTTTGACCAAGCTTTCCACAGGGCTGCAGTTCCAGGGCCTGGGGCATTCTTGTTGCAGCATCAGTGGGGTTTTCTGCCTTTGAGTTGGTTGGTTCCCCTCTAAGTAATGGGAATCACATTTAGAACCATGCATCTCAAATAACTTCCCGACCCAAAGAAGTAAGTCGAGGTTGGGAAGGATCCTGTGGGAATAGGGTTGGGGGCGTAGCTAGAAACCTTGCCCTGCCAGAACTCTGCCCTGAGGAAGAGAACCCTGGCCGAACTGAGGATAGCGCAGGGGTGACATAAATTTTCACATGAAATACTGCCACTAGGGAGAGGTATGAGCTACTGGAACCTTTGGAACTGAATCCCAGCCACAGTCACCAACTTTGAGACAAGAGAAGAGCAAAATTTGGAAAGAAGTGGGAAGAAAAAAACATGGCTGGGACTGTCCACCTATCATTGGCCCTCTATCCAGCTCTACTTGTCCCACCCCCCTCCCCCCCTTAAACCAGCTTATATTTCACCCCTTTCCTATTTTTACTTAGTTCTGTTGAAGGGTCATTCAGACTCGAAACGTTAACTGTGCTCCTCTCCGCAGATGCTGCCGGACCTGCTGAGTTTTTCCAGGTATTTTTGTTTTTGTTTTGGATTTCCAGCATCTGCAGTTTTTTGCTTTTAGCTCTAATTTTAAACTTGCCAGGTTTTGGGTGAGTAGGTGATGAGGCGAACGTGAAATTCACTCGCTGCCCCATGTATTTTAATTCCCGCTCCTCTTTATGATCTCATAGACCGACATCCTTTTTGATTCACTGACATTGGAGGGAACCCACCCATGTAAGAAGTACAACATCCAGCAGGTCAGCCAGAGGCCTACTTATGATGGAGTTGCTCCTCAGAGAGAAAATGCTTTCCTTTCTCCAAGTTTCATCACTGAGAAAGGACATCACTCAGAAGTGAGTTGGAGATCAGCCCTCGGGTATTCTGAGGCTTCCTGGCATCCCTGCTGGAAGAGGTCAAGTTGCTGGGGATAGTTCAACCATGGCTCTTTTCCCAATTCACACTCCTGGCTTTGATTCAACATCTCTCTGTCCTGATTGTCTTTTGCCTCCTCCCTCTCTCTCTCTCTCTGCATCTACTCGGACAATTAGGTCATACACTTTGTTCATTGGAAAGATGGATCAGAGTATTTTCTAAATGATGAGCAGCTAGGAACTGTGGATGAGCAGAGAGATTTAGGGGTCAAGTGCAGAAATCATTAAAAACTTGTGAACAGATACGAAAGGTAATTTCCACTAGCCTTTATCTCAAGGGGTGGAATACAAAGAGGTGGAATTTTATGCCTTAGGGAGCATACCCTTAAAACTAGAACCAGGCCTGCCAGGGCTGATGTATTTTGCATTGCATCACTCCCTTTCAAGTGTCTCTGTCTGAAGTGGGCCTTGACACTTTTTTAGGTGCAACATTCCTGGGACTCTCTGGACTAGTTGGTCAAGTATAATCTACATAGAAATTTTCCAGAAAGTAGTTACTTTACAGTCTCAGCCAGCTTTTGCTTGTAGGCCTTTTTTAAAGAAAACACATATCTTACTTTCAAAAGTTCAATAATTCCGTAAGTAATTCAGGGATGTAATTCACTGTTATGACAGAGAAGAACAAATAAAGAACAAAGAAAAGTACAGCACAGGAACAGGCCCTTCAGCCCTCCAAGCCTGCGCCAATCATATTGCCTGTTAAATTAAAACATTTTGCACTTCCGGGGACCCTCTATTCCCATCCTATTCATGTATTTGTCAAACTGCCTCTTAAACAACACTATTGTACCTGCTTCCACCACCTCCTCTGGCAGCGAATTCCAGACGCTCACTACCCTCTGCGTAAAAAACTTGCCCCACATATCTCCTCTAAAGTTTTCTCCTCTCACCTTAAATCTATGTCCCCTAGTAATTGACTCTTCCATCCTGGGAAAAAGCTTCTGACTATCTACTCTGTCCAAGCCACTCATAATTTTGTATATTTCTATCAAATTGCCCCTCAATCTCCGTCACTCTAGTGAGAACAATCCGAGTTTCTCCAACCTCTCCCCATAGCTAATAACCTCCAGACCAGGCAGCATCCTGGTAAACCTTCTCTGTACCCTCTCCAATGCCTCCATATCCTTCTGGTAATGTGGCGACCAAAATTGCACGCAATATTCCAAGTGTGGCCTAACCAACATTCTATACAGCTGCAGCATGACTTCCCAGCTTTTATACTCAATACCCCTGCCGATGAAGGCAAGCATGCCGTATGCCTTCCTGACTACCTTATCCACCTGCATTGCCACTTTCAGTGACCAATGGACCTGTACACCTAGATCCCTCTGCCTGTGAAATGAATGTGTTTATTTCCCCAGTGCCAATGTTTTTGCTCACGAACACAAAATTTCGCCCAGATAAAAAAGGGCTTGCATTTGTATCTTGCCTCACATGATATGCCAAAGTACTTCATAGTAAATTAAGCACTTCAGAGGCATAGTCCCTGTTGTGATGTAGGAAATGCAGCTGCCAATTTGCCTATAGCAAGTTCCAAAAAACAGCAATAAGGTAAATAACCAGTTAATCTGTTCTGATCTTGTCAGATGAGAGATAAATATTGACCAGAATATTGAGAACTCTTCCTTTCTTCCTCGAATAGTTTCATGGATTTTTTTATGTCCACCTGTACAGGCAGATGGGGCCTCACTTTAATGTTTCATCCAAAAACTAGTACTCTGATAATGCAGCTATCTTCCTGTACTGCATTGTGGGGAGATGGTGGAGTAGCAGTAATATCACAGGACTGGTAATCCAGAAGCCCAGATTCATGATCTGGGCATATGGGTTCAACTCCAAATACAGCAGCTGGTGGAATTTAAATTCAATTAATAAATCTGGAATATAAAGCTTATATCAATAATGGTGATCATGGCAACTAATGTTGATTGTTGTAATACCTAACTGGTTCATTTATGCCCTGAGGGAAAAGAAATCTACCATTCTTGCCTGGTCTGGCCTACATGTGACTCCAGACCCACAAAAATGTGTTTGACTGTTATTTGGCCTAGTAAGCCACTCACTTCAAAGGCAACTAAGGATGGGAAACAAATGTTGGCTTGCTCTTGCCAGTGGCTCCCATGAAAGAATATTTTTAAAAGTATCAGGCTAGTTTATGTGCTTAAGCTTTTGCAATGGGGCTTGAACCCACAACCTTGTAACTCAGAGACAAGAATTTTGTCACTGAAGTCAAGGCTGACACCTAAGAGAGGTTACAAGCATGAGCTGATCCTCTACCGTCTGTCAAATTATAGGTCTATTCAGAGAATATCTAAACTCTAAATCCTTGGAGGTCAGTAAAAATTCTGCCCAATGTGTGTCAGCTTCCACCAAGAAGCTCACACATTCCCCTCTGGAGTCAGGTCAGGACTTGATCCTGGAGCTATAATGCACTTTTAGCAATACTACAGAGGGCAATTACTGCTAAAATTACAATGTAAACACACTCATAGACTGGCACAACCAGTACTTGGCCCATCAATCTAAATGGCACACAAAGTCACTTCTAAGGTAATATTTACCATCCTAGGGGTTATCTGCGATCTGTCGACCTCCCACTGGAAGCAGAGATTACAAGCTCCCCCAGTCCATGTTTCTAAGCTACAATGATTATATATTAGAATAATTTTTAAAAATCTGGCATGGGGCCTTGTTTACTGGCAGCTCAAGTTGCAAATTTGCATAATTATCCTACAATTTAAATTAATGGCTGGAAAAATCAAACACTTAAAGTTCCCATCTCCAAACTCTCTTTCCCCTCCTTGAAATGTCACCTTCAAAAACCATGCCCACCTGTCTCACAACTCCGTGTGATAATCTCTTCAATTAGTTTCCTGCCCCTCCTGCAGCACCAAGATGCCCTAGTCAGTGTCATGAATGGCATTCCCTGCGACTGTAACCATGGTGCACGATGCTTCTTTCACCTCCAGTAGCCTTTAACATTGTCAGCCACATTATGCTCTTCTAATGCCTCCCCTCTGTTGTCCAGCTCCGTGGAGATGTCCTTACTTGGCTCCACTTTTATATATTTTATTGGAGGGAGAGCATCTCTAGCTAATGAGCTATCACCTATGGTGTCCCCTTAAGATTTTTCCTTGGTCCTCTCCTCTTCCTCACCTATGTGCTTTCCCTTAAAGAAATAATCCACGCACATGGGGTCAACTTCCACAAGTACTCGGACAAAATTTGGCCTCATCTCGCCATTGAGCATTCCTCAATGCTGCTGTTGCCTCTTTGCTATTAGAATGCTTGACCAACATTCAACAACTTCCACATAATTGCCTTTAGCATAGTAAAATGGCTCAAGGCGCTTAACAGAGAATAATTGGATCAAAATTGGCAGTCAAAAAAGATGTTGGATGGTGACTTAGGCTTGGTTAAAGACAAAGGACAGAATTGTCCATTTTTGAAACTATGGTGATGGGTTCCGGGGTGAATTTTCTGCGAGTTGGAATGGTGGGAAATCATACCCGATTCAGCACTTGGAAGCTCATTAATTACGCACAGACGAGTATCGCTTCAAATCACCTGGTGGGTCTGGAACTGAATTGCCTGCCACACCACTACCTGATGGGGATGGCACCATATTTAAATGCCATCCGAGCACACGCACATCTCACTTTCTTCAGCTCAGCTGTCTCCAGGACACACACACACATGTCTGGAGGTGAAGGCTGCAAGCCACAGGGAGAAGGCTGTACCCCACTTCTGCCCCAATGCCCTCAAGGCCTTGACCAAAGAAGTGCAGGAGCATAGGCATGTGCTATGCCCCAGGATCGGACCCAAGAAGCAAGCCAACCTCACCTCTCCATCCTGGGAAGCCATCACAGGGGAGGTCAGCGATGCTGACCACCGCACCCACAACACCATCCAGTGCAGGATGAGGATGAATGATCTCATCTGCTCTGCAAGGGTAAGTCACCCTTCAACTACTTTCAATAACAAACCGTCATCATGGCATCATGTACTCAAAGGGCTACTCTCTTCAGGGATCTCACACAACCATTTGTAGGGGACACATATCACCACTGATTGTCTCACAGAAACTTTCATATTACCATCACCGCCCCCACCTCCCCACCCACCTATCATGCTGCTTACACTCCACCTTCAGCCCCTTCTGGGGAGGGCTCACCACATGCATGTCTCCCAACCTCAGCTCCATCCCATTGCATCACATTCCTTTCTTTTGTCTCCATCTAGAGCAAGCTGGGTTACATCAGACAGGAACGATCCCAGACCGGGTGGGGGAGGGATGGTCAGCATTGTTCCCCTCACGCAGTTCAAGGAGGCTGCCGCTGAGCTGGCTGGGGAGGAGAGGAATCACTCCTGTGCGAATGGACTAAAACTCTCTACTTTCTCTCTTATAGGCACCAGCAGACTGAGGATCACAAGGCTGGCCAACATAAGCCCCAGCCCCCAGATCACATCGGATGAGGAAGCTGAGGAAGGACTGCCACTGCACTCAGCAGCACCCTTCACCCCCGCAGAGGCACACACCTTGGTGGGCATAGCTCTGGATTAGGCTCGGGTTGGGGTCACCTACTGGGGAATACCTCACTGACAGTCCACCCCGCAGCAGTCAGAGGCCGGGACAGCACGGGTATCCGGCACTCAGAGGACTGCTGGAGACTAGACATCCATTGAGTCCAAGTTAGATAATGAGCCTCTGCGAGCAGCTGTCAACACAATGCTGGAGATGCAATGACAGGCGGTGGAACATGAGGCAGAGATTCGACAGTCACTCAGCAGACTAAAACTGAAGGATGGAGGAGTTCGTCTGCGCTCTGTCTGATGTTGCTCTGACATGTGAGCACATCAAAATCACCGTGGGAAGGTTGGCGACCACCATGGAGACGTTGGTTCCAGCAGATTTTTGCTGGATTTGCACTAAGCCCTACACTCCATGGCCACACACGTTGGTGGACACCATCAATGTGTAGGCGAGAGGGGGCAATGCACTTTGACCTCCCTCCAGGTGCCCCTCCTCAATGAGTCAGGAAGGGGCCCTTGGCAACCCAAAAGGGAGAATGAGCATCAGTTGGACACTCCGGGGCCCTCCACGTAGCAGTCCAGTGCTCTGAATCCCTTCTGCCTGTGACCCCATCCATTCTAGCTGCTCAGGCTGAGGAGGGTGTTTCTGCCCCTGATCAAGCCCGGGCCCCCCAGGCCTCTGGCCACCAGAGGACATCCGCCAAGGTCATTGCAGATATCAGGACATAGCAGTCACCATCCTCCACCTCCGCTATGGATGTCAGGGCTGCACCCAGGAGTAGTGGCAGGGTTAGGAAAGTTAAGAAATATTGAAATCACTTTTGGGTCACAGGTGTGCAACCACTGCAAAAATATTGCACTTTGGCTAATACATTTGATGTTTATGTGACTGGCTTGGGTAACTGAAGGCGTTGTGATTAGGTACATATGAATCCTCTTAATTTGAGGCTTAGCCATCCTCCCACTCAGAGATATTCTCCCTCTTTGAGATTTGCATTCATGTGATGTCAACCTCACTGAAGATAGATAGTTTCCACACCGTTGTGTGATGTCAGAGAGATGTGTTAAAATCTTTATTGGAAGTGTGTGCTAAATGTGTTTGTAACCCTTTGTGCTCCTGAGACACCATTGTGTGAAGGCAGCTTAACAGCCTTGAAGGATTAGCGGCTGTTGTGTCTCCTCGGGTATGCCAAAGGACAGGACCTGGATGGGTGGATGATATCCCCATCCATGTCCTCCTCTCACTGGCTGTTGTAGTTTCTCATTAATGTGGCAATGACTGTATCAAGTAAGTTTGCACAGCATTCTCACTGCTGTGTCAACTTTCACTTCCCAGAGTGAATGCATGCAGGATGCACTGCTCACCTTCTTAAAGACCATGGCCTGGTGAATCATGAGGCTGGAAGGCGTAGGTGCAAATGCTGGACTTGCTTTCGATGTGACTGGTTGGACACACCTTTCAATGCAATGGAATGGAATTCAGAACCAGAAGAAATGTGGCCATCTTTTGTTGCCTTCACTTTACTTCTCCTAGAACCTGGTAGCAATTAATGCAGCACTTGCACGTCTTCCATGTCGTGCTTCCTCGATGGCATTGTCCCATGGAAGCTATACGTCATCACAGTCTTCAGGCTGCTGACCCTCCTGCTCCTCATCCTCTGAGGAGCTCTCATCCTCCTCCATTTCTCCCACTATCAAAGGATCACCTCTTTACAGCATCACGTTGTGAAGGGAGCAACACACTGTGATGATGTGGGATATCCTATATGGAAAGTACTGCAGTGCGCCACCTGGGTGGTCCAAACATTAGAAGTACATCTTCAGGATGTATGAGTCATGACAACTCTCAGGGTATCTGGCACAAATGTGCAGTATGTACTTCTGATAATTGCACACCAGTTGAAAATTGATGGAATGAAACAGTAGGATCTGATGCCATAGAGCCCACAAAGCCACATGGGTACATTTGATTGCAACCTGCACTTTAGGGAAGGTTGAGATAGCTGCAAACCCTTTGAATCTTGCAGCCTGGCTATCGTCATCAAGTGTAAACCTCACATGGTGATGTGCCTTGCTGTAGAGGGTATGTGACCTCCTTGATGCATCTTTGTGTGGCGGACTGTGAGATGCTGCACAGGTGCCCTGTGGATCCATGGAACAAACCTCAGGCAAAGAAATTGAGCACGGCAGTGACCTTTAAAGCCACTGGCAGGGGATGACCTCACACTCCACATTAGTTCCTCGTGAAAAATGTGGCAGATGTGATCTACCAGAGCTCTGGACATGAGCAGATGTGTGCAGCTTTGTCTCGCATTCGTCTGTAAATAGGAGAGCCTTCTTCAGAATACCCTAGGTCTATCATGTCATCTACATGCTCTGGGCGTATCCTGCTGACCCTCCTGCTCTTCTTCCCTCCTCTATTGTATTAAAATCCTCAGAAAGGCAGCATTGAGCCCTGGATCCATAATTGTTTCATCCTTCTCTCTGAAATGATAGATTGGATAGATTAATGAACAAGGAGTGAACATAGTGAAGCTCACAATCTTGAACCAATAGCAACTGTAATGGTCCATAGTGCCTTCTGATATTTTAGCCTTGTCGCCTGATACAGCTTTGTATCTGAGGCACTAACAGACACTCCGAGGTAACCAGCATGCCATCCCTGAGACCTAACACCTCAATCCCACTGTGGTTAGAGAAGGTTTGAATGACATGCGTGACCTGACCTAGCTCAGTGTTCCAATCTCAGATCTAACATAGTAATTAACAATAAGCTGCTCATGGTTAATGACTGGGTACCTTTTGGCCCATTATGAATGCCAATTCTGGAAAGTGCATGAGTCTTCCATTGATGGGATGCCATATATGCTACATCTGTGCCTCCTTATTTTTTGCCTGCATTTCCAAATTTCACATTCCTTTGTGTTAATGTTGAAATGCAGCAACTGTGCTGATAAGCCAGAGATTCCTACATTTCCCTGTGACAACATGGTAAAAGGCATGGTTTCCAATGGCTAGCTTCTCAAGGAGTGCTTCCACCTGAACATTGGTGGAGCAGAGCACTGGTATCTTAAAGAGGCAATTCTGATGCCTGGACAGACCTGGAGGAGCCCTCCAGTACATTCCCCAGAGAGTCTCACGGATCATTGTGGCCTACTGTGCATTGCACAACCTGGCACTGAAAAGTGGGGAGGACTTGCCACATGCTGACGTGGAGGAGCTGTACGTCTCCTCCGATGAAGAAGACATTGAAAGGGTTGAAGGCGATGAGGTGAGGAAGACAAGGCTGCAGGATGGCATAGCCGGGCCAGGCCAGATAGGCATGCACGTGAGGCCATTATAGATTCCATGAGCAGGATAACGAGCATCCTCTTGAACAAGTGTCCTCTCTCATAGGCCCACATGAACATCAGCATTGCTATCATTCTCGTTGCAACCATGCACTCCCCCATTTTGCGAACCATTGGCCTGATCCTTTGAAGGATGATGGAGCCTCAGGAACATGTGCTCTTGTTGAGGTGAAGTCCAACCTGGAGGAGGGCATCCAGCATCACACATCAGAAGGCACTACCTCTTCTAGCGTCTCTGCAGCATTCCAGTCACCATGGCAGCCTAGTAGAGGCAGGAGCTGCTCTACAATCCTCAGTGCAATTGTAGCTATTTTCCTTCAGTCTGACAAAGCTCCTTAAGGAGATCCATCTGCCAAAGTGGGACAACGCATTTTGTGTCACCTCGATGGTGAAACTGAAAGGTCACTCTTGAGCCAAGGCAACCGAGGATGTCACGCAGGCCTAACTCTGTTTTGACATCACCTAGTCCTCTGTGCCACCTTCTCCTCCATCACATTGACCTCTGTCACTCTCAGTTAGGGATGCAGGCGTGCATTCACCCTGACCTTTCCATGGATACGGACCACCTGAGGATCACAAGCTTCACACAGTCAGTCTACTCTCAAGGCCAGCCCTGGCCCTTGCCACCTGCAAAATGCAAAGGCACTCAAGGTAATGCTTTGTTGATAATAAAGAGCAATCATCAGATTCGCTACATACTGGTTTGCATCCCATTGCTACACTCAATATTGTCAAAAGCTACCATATGCACTCCTAGAGCATGCACCAAGGCTCCATTTGGGATCGGCTGGAAACTCCCAGTCACCTGGGCGGATGGCCCTGTGGTGTCCAGCCACTAGTCCCCTTCCCTATGGCTGGCTGAGAGTCCCTGGCTGACTCCTTGAGGAGAAGGGTGAGCTGGAGAGATCGAATGGCCCCGCCCCTTCTTGTGTAGCCACTGATGGATGCCACCAATGCCGACACCAATGAAATGCAGCTCCTGGTGCTGTGCAGGACCTATGCCCTGGACCAACATCTCCATGACCTCTGTGCATTAGCATGCCGCGGCTTTGACCTCAGGCTGAATGCGGGCGGACTCCTTCCTCGTACATTGCAATCTGTTGAAAGCAGCTGACAACCCATTCTGATATTCCCCTGACTTCCGCTGAAGCTCCACCAACTGAGTTAGGACCGAGTCCAGAGATTCATCATCAGATTTGGACTCAGAGGAATTCTGGCCTCCAGCAGTCCTCCAAGTCCCTGCTACCTCGGATGTCCCTGCATCCGCCTGCTGTGGATCAGATTGTGTGCTGTGCTCACCAGATTATGACCCTGAGCTACTCTAGAACTAGGACCTGCTAAAGTGTGTTTTGGCACTGGTGGAGTGTGTGAGTGAGCACTGTGACGGATCTTCAACAGTGCTCTACTCCGCTTCCTCTTCAGGGCTGGATATGAGGGCCGAGCTAGTTGATGCCCTTGGGCACTTTTCAGAGGTGCCTATGAAAGAAAGTAGAGATAATTTAAGCATGGCAAATAACTGGATGATAGCACAATGGACTCACAGAATAGTTGTCTGAGGGATGAGCTGATGCAGGGTCCTCGCTTGGGTCTGTGCCACTCATCTCTCTGTCATCACATGACGCACAGGCACTGTCCTTCCCAGCCAGCATGATGGCACGCTCCTCATATGGAGCGAGGGCCTTAATTTTGGGTGATGTATTACCCCGACCCCCCAGCCTGGGACCTCTCCCTCCTATTGTGTGCGAAGTTGTCCTGCATGAAGACATGAATGGAGCAAGAGCGAGCAGGATGCATGACAAAGCAGATGATAAGGATGCCAGCTTGTGTGGGTGGTGAGTGGAGCGGTGCACGAGATGAGGATACGATCTATTCAGGATATGAGCCCAGATGGAGATCTGAAGGTGTTTGTGAGAGAATAAATGGGGATATGCCTTGAGCTGGCACTGTGTAAGATCCCTGTGGAGTGTCATCCTGCTAATGCCTGATGGGCTTGTGAATGTGTGAGTTGAGGGTGATGAGGTGGTTGACTTACCCTGCCGGAATGGATGAGATCATTCATCTTCTTCCTGCACTGGATTGCAGATCTTTTCTGTGCCGCCTTTGTGCTGATTGCTGAAGACACAACCTCCCAAGCCAGAGTGGTGGCATTGGTTGACCTCCTCTGGCCATTACTGGGGTACAGGATATCCCAGATAGCTCTGACAGTGCTCAGTAGGTGGCCCAACAATGTGTAACTAAATTTGGGAGCAGCACTCTTATTGCCTTTCGGCACCATGTCTTCCCTGGGGCTATCCTGGCCTGGAGACATTGTGAAAGCTGTGTGCGGGTGGGGTTTAAATATGGTGCCCGGAGGAAAGAACCACTGAGGTTTCAGCGGGGCGGTCGAATCAGAGGCCACCTGCCCACTATCTGTTGTTGCATAATTTCCCACCAACCACCGCACTTAGTGCTTGGAGGGGAAAGTCCCGCCCTTTGACTTGCAATGAGTTCCCCTTGTCCTCATGACTGAAAACTGAACTGTCTCCCTTCCCAACGCTGCCCCCCCTTTTATGAGTCTTCATAAGACCATTTCCTCATATGCCACACTATCACGCACCTTTCCTATTCCAGAGTCTGCGTGCATCCCCTCCCATTCATACATGTGGAATCCTATCTGCCCCCTTGTTTGTCAGCATTTCAGTTTCCCTTGTCAGGCTCCAGCTTCCCAGCCCTCAGTCTCCTCTCTGCCTACCATCATTCCCCTTCCTCCTCCACCCCCTTGCAAAACCTTACCCCTCTGCCTTCCATTGTTCCCGTTCCCCCAACCCCTTGCAATTCCTTCCTGCCCCATTGCCCCCTGTGTGTTCCCCCTCCCCCAACCCCTTGCAATTCCTTCCTGCCCCATTGCCCCCTGTGTGTTCCCCCTCCCCCAACCCCTTGCAATTCCTTCCTGCCCCTTTGCCCCTGCCATGTGTTCCCCTCCCAACCACTCCCCCACCCCCGGTCGAAATGCTGGTCTCTGACTTAATATTCAGCCCTGTCTGAGTACCGCTGCACAGCTGTGACCTTCAGGGCAATGGTGGCACGCACTGGGAGCAGACCAACCCTACACCCCCAGCAATGTGGTGTTCAAGTGGCATCGCAACCTGACTGGCACAGCACTGTGGCAGGTGGGCTATGCATGTTGCACTCACCTCGAAGCCGCAAGAATTTGGAGGTTCAACCACTGCACGCCACTCTTTTTCAAATGAGGTTCAGACCAACGTGTTTTCCCACTGACGTAACGCAAGATTAGTAGGCGGCACGTGATTCCAGAGTAGCTGTTTTAATGCGCGTTCATGACATGGTAATGAATGCAAATGGCATTCACACCACTAGCCAGCAGGATACCCGATGCTCCATTAACCCGCCAGCAAGAGAATCGCAGGATGGGAAAATTCCACCTGAAAAGAGAGGAGGATGGAAAGGTTTCAAGAGGTTAATTCCAGAGTTTAGAGCCTAATTGGCTGAAGGGCATAGAGGAAGCACAAAAGAATCAAAGTTGAAGAAATACAGAGCTCTCCGAGGGTTATAGGGCTGAGGAAAACACAGGGATAGGAAGGGGACGAAGCCCTGGATCAATTTGAATATGAGGGTCAGAAATTTAAAATCAAGGCGTTCTGTCTTGGATTTAGCCTTGAATAAGCCTTAACTTCCTCCAACTAAACATTTGGAAGCCCAAAGCCATCAACTTCAGCCACCCCGCCACAAAAAGCATCAACTATTCAATCCTTCTCTGTGACCAATTTCTTAGCTGAACCAGACTGTTTACAAAACTCAAACACCATCCCTCTGACCCCAGCTTCTTGTGCACACCTCTCCCTTTAACCCACCATGACTGCTGCCTAAATTCCACTTTCCTGAATTTCCACTCTAAACCTTTTAGCAGTTTGATACAATGGAATGGCTTGCTAGACCATTTCAGAGGACATTTAAGAATCAACCCACATTGCTGTGGGTCTGGAGTTACATGTAGGCCAGACCAGGTGAGGACAGCAGATTTCCTTCCCTAAAGGACATTAAACCCCAATGATGTCCCCAGCTACCACTCCTCTTTTAGAATCATGGAATGGCTGCAGTAAAAAAGGAGGCCATTTGGCCCTTTCAATCCATGATGGCTCTCTGCAAGAGCAATTTAGCTAATCCCCCTCCTCTGCTTTTTCCCATATCCCTGCAAATTTTCTCCCTCAGGTGCTTATCTAATTCCTTTTTGAAAGCTATGTTTGAATCTGCCTGTGCAAATTGTCAGGCAATGTAATCCAGATTCTAACCCCTTGCTACATTAAAAAAACGTTTTCCCTCATATCACCTTTTGCTTTTTGCCAACCACCTTAAACCAGTGTCCTTTGGTTCTCAATCCTTCCGCCAATGTGAACAGTTTATTTTTATCTACTCTGTCTAGAGCCCTCATGATTTTGAACACCTCTGTCAAACCTCCTCTTAACCTTCTTTTCTTTAAGGAGAAGAACCCCAGCTTCTCCAATCTATCCATGCAACTGAAGTCCTCCAACCCTGGAACCATTCATATAAATCTTTGTTGCACCTTCTCTAAAGCCTTAACATCTTTCAGCTCCTCCCTCAAGTACACTGCCCAAAATTGGGCACAATGGGCTGAATTTTCCAGAAGAGTCACAATGCCAACAGTGGCCTAAATTCCAGATGCAATCTTTCCAAAGGCGGCTAATTAAGAAGCTGCCTCTGGGAGCTCCATCCAATTATGGATTGTGGCCGGGTTCCAGCGTTGGGAGGTACATTCAGTGCAGTCTGCGTGTGGGGCCACCAGCTGCTGGCCATCTTCACAGTGTGAGTGCTGCTGAGGGGACAGCAGCAGGAGCATCAGAGGCAGTTAGCAGCATTAATAGCTTTTAGTGTTTCTTGATACCTGATGATAAATATATGCCTTTTATGATGAGAATGATGTTGCAGATGCAGTGCATGTGCTGCCTTCCACTCTTAAATGGAGTGCGATACAGTCCTAACCTTCATGACTTTCATCTATTTTCCAGTTATAACTGAATGCTGAGTGCAAAATTATGGGCTGAATTTCATCAGCCTTCTGGGAATGGATTGGGAGGTGAGGGAGCCCACAAAATAGGGAGGGAAGGTGTGGAGTGGAGTGCCCACCATCTCTCCATGGCCATCTAAGTCTGCCAGCAGCAGCTAAGACCTATGCAGGTACTATATGGCCTATGGAGGGGGCTCCCAGTGGCAATAGCCTCACCCCCACCCCACTGTCAACATGACCGCCTATCCTCCAGAGTCTGCCCTGGTATCCCCAGGCCCAATTTACCAGGTTGGGAGAGTGGCATGCTTCCATGACACCCTCTTATTCTGGCTGTGGTTCCAGAAATGGCCACCACTCCTGGTGGCACTACTGAGACTGCTGCATTGCCAGCCCTCTGATTGGCCAGCAGCTCCTGAGGTCAGGTGGCCACCTCTAATCAGGAAAGCTACCCCAACGGCAACCAATTTGTTGCCTGACCCCAAGAAATGCAGCTCCATGTCCCACAAATGGTGGAGGCATGGTTACCCCTGGCTTTTGGGCTCGTCGCCCGGGCGCCTGCCACGAGAACAAAATTCTGGCCTACGTATCTGGTGAACATGTGGCCTCCAGCTCTCAGAGGGCTTAAAACCAGGAAACAATTCAGGATGACAATTTACAGCGCTGAATTTTTCAGTAGACACTCAGCCGATCAGACTGTTAAACTCATTTCAGTGTCATTTCAACAACTTAAACCAACAATTGACCTCAAGCCCCCTTCCCTCCCCCACACTTTAAGAAACTAAGCAATGGAGCAAAACAACAGCAGGCAGCTTTTCAACAGCTTACCTTTCGATAGTTTGCTGTCATTAGCATGTGGTAACATCAGCACATGTTGATATTAAGGATTTCTTTAAAATACTCTACTTTAAAGTCATTTGTTTGCACTAAAAAATCAAATTATGCAACAATTGGAATGGAGCATGGTTGGCTGTAATTAACGTTAGCAAAAATAAATCTAATCATAAAACTTCCTAAAAAGGATCAGGTCAACTTCAAATGTTAATTCTTTTTGTAACACGTTAACTATCTCTCTGAATACAATGTGGCAGAGCTAAAGTGGCAGTATAAATCGTACTCTAACCATAAGTTTGACAATGTAAAAAAATCAGTGACAAATTATTAAACGGTCAAAATTCATATGTAGTCTTTTACATTCTTCACAGATACTAATAAACTTTTTCCAAAAATCTCAATTTTTTTAAATGGTGCAGAACTTGATCCTAGAAAGGTTAAGTGTTGCATGGCAGGAAGTAAATGTGGCTGAGAACTTCAGAGAGACCGCCTCATTCAAGAACCTTGCATTCTTTGTTGCTGTGCCTTTGAAGTTGGCAGATTGAGTTAGGTCCTGTTGCAGAGGGGCCGTGCCTTCTGAAAGTGGATCTGTCTAGGTGAAGAGGTTCCTTTGCCCAGGGGTTAATCAGGGTAAGCAAACAGAGCTTTCTGTATATAACGCCTGTAATGAGATTCTTCATATTTTTGGGGAGCAAAGCAGACTGAGCTACAGGCCTTTGATGTTGATTGGCAGCAGTGGGCTGAACTCACTCCATGCCCTTGCCCCACACTCTTGTGGGTCAAACGTCTGTGTGAGGATAACTGACGCAGGATGTAGACTCCAACAATATTCTGCACAATACTTCATCGATACCATAAACAGTTTGTAGGAAGCTTTATGTGTTTTGAGCTCCTTCAGGGCCCGAATCAGGAATATGATGATAGGAAACAGAAAGCAAGCCAAGATCTTTCACCGGAACTCAGGCAGATTTCTTGTTTTCTTACATCTATGCTAGAGGTATATTGAATCCAGCTTGATTCTTGTTTTCATGCATTTCTACAATAATTATGATTCTTATAATTTAGCAGAAGCCATTTTTTGGTGGTCAGATGAAAGAGTAGCGGTAAATAGTGGTAAGTTATTGAGTTTTGTTATTCACAGGAAAAATGTAACACTGCGGATTGTTCTCAGAAGAGAGTAAGAAAAACCTGTGTTTATTTATCAACTCACAATGTTCCCAGGAAGCTTCCTAATGAAGTGTATTTATTGTTTTTATGTGATTCCACTCCTGAGAACTGAGGGCATAACCAGGTTGGAACTTCAGTGCAGCACTGGGGAAACCACTGTTCTGTCAGACAGGTTGTTAAACCTCAAGGCCACGTCTGCCCTTATGGCTGGATGTTAAATATCTGATGGCACCATTTTGAAGATGGAGTCCTTATGTCCTGGTCAATATTTTATCCTAATCAGCATCACTAAACGCACTAACATAGATTACCTGGTCATCATCTCATTGTTGTTCGTGGGAGCTTGCTGTGTGTGAATTGGCTACAGCGGTTCCTACATCACAACAGTGAATATATTTCAAAGGGACTTCGTTGGCTGAAAAGAGGTTTGGAATGTGCTGAACTCATGAAAGGCACTATATAAATTCAGATTCTTTCGATGTATATAAAGCTATTTTATGTAGGTTAAAATCAAATGTACAGCAGTAAGATGAATGACTTATTAATATCTTATTGGTGGCATTTATTAAGGGAGCACGTATAGGTAGAACGTCAGGAGAATTCTGCATTCTTCACAGAATCACAGAATTGCTATGGTGCAAAAGGAGGCCATTTGACCCATCGTGTCTGCACCGGTTCTCCAAATGAGCATCATGACTTAATGCCATTACCCTGCTTTTTCCCCGTAACCCTGCACATTGTTCCTATTCAAATAATCATCTACTGCCCACTTGAATGCCTCAATTGAACCTGCCTCCACCACACTTCCAGGCAGTGCATTCCAGACTCAAACCACTCGCTGTGTGCAAAAGTTTTTCTCACATCACATCTGCTTCTTTTGCAAATCACTTTAAATCTGTGCCCCCTTGTTCTCGATCCCTTGATGAGCGGGAACGGTTTCTCCCTATGTACTCTATCCAGCCCCATCATGATTTTATGCACTTCTATCAAATCTCCTCTTAGCCTTCTCCTCTCCAAGGAGAACAGTCCCACCTCTCCAATCTATCTTCATGGGCAGAATATGATGCTCGGTGTGCGGGCGCGCGCCCGACATTCCCGAGTGTAAAATGACGCGCAATGACGTTGGGTGAGCGCCCTGACAGAGCCACATGAGGAGACATGTTTTATGACAATTTTATTTCCCTTATTATTTTTTTCTAAACAGCGCTTCATCCCCTTGAGGCAGTTCCATGCCTCAGGGAGATCAAAGTGCTCTTTTGCATGCATGAGCAAAGATTGTGCTAGGCCAGCTCGCCTTCCTCCCTCCACGTGCACAGGCAGCGTTGAGTGCTACTGCACGCATTCCACACTGGTCAGACCTCAATTGGCATGCCAGCATGAAATCGCAGTGCGGAGCCAATCACAGGCTGCGGTCGGCTTCCCGGCCACCCCTGCCTGCACCCACTGAGCACCCCGCCAAGGGCAAAATCCTGCCCCATAGCTCAAGTTGCTCATCCCTAGAAACATTCTTCTAAACCTCTTCTGAACTCTCTCCAATGCGATCACATTATTCCTATAGGGAGGCACCCAGAATTGTATACAATACTCAAGTTGGGATCTAACTAGTACCTTATATAAGCTCAGCATAACCTCCCTGCTCTTGTATCCTATGCCCCTTTTGATAAAGCCCAGGGTACTTATGCTTTATTAACTGCTCTCTCCACCTGTCCTGCCACCTTCAATGATCTATGCACATACACACCCAGGTCTCTATGCCCCTGTATACCTCTATGAATTGCACCTCTTATTTTATATTGTCCCTCCATGTTCCCCCTACCAAAATAAATCACCTCGCACATCTCCACAATGAACTTCATTGCCACCTATCTGCCCATTCCACCAAATTGTCTATGCCCTTTTGAAGTTCTACACTGTCCTCCTCACAGTTTACAATGCTTCCAAGTTTTGTATCGTCCGTAAACTTTGAAATTGTCCCCTGCACACCAAGATCTAGCTCATTAATAAAAAGCAGAAAAAGCAAAGGTCCCAATACCGACTCCTGGGAAACTCCAGTACAAGCCTTCCTCCTGCCCGAAAAATATCCATTGACCATTTCCCTCTGTTTCCTATTACTTAGCCAACTTTGTATCCATGTTGTTACTGTGTCTTTTATTTCATGAGCTATAACTTTATTCACAAGTCTGTTGTGTGGCACTGTATCAAATGCCTTTTGTAAGTCCATGTACACCACATCAACAGCATTACCCTCATCAACACTCTCTGTTATCTTTTCAAAAGCTCCAGCAAGTTAGTTAAACATGATTTCCCCTTTAGAAATCCATGTTGGCTCCTCCTAATCAACCCGCGTTTTTCCATGTTACCATTAATTCCATCCAGCATAATTTTCTCTGGAAGTTTCCCCATCACTGAAGTCAAACTGACTGGTTTGTAATTGCTGGGCTTATCCTTACAAACTTTTTTGAACAAGGGCGTAATGTTTGCAATTCTCCTGTCCTCTGGCACCTCCCCTGAGTCTAGAGAAGACTGAAAGATTATGGCCATTGCCCCTGCAATTTCCACTCCTACTTCCTTCAATAACATTGGATGTATCTCATCCTGTCCCAGTGCCTTGTCAACTTTAAGTGCCAACAGTTTATCCAACACTTCCTCCTTATCAATTTTGAATGCTTCCAGTGACAGAGCTTCCTCCTCTACCACCATGGCTTTGGTAGCATCTGCCTCCTTGGTAAAGACAGATGTAAAATATTCATTTAACACCTCAGCCATGCCCCCTGCATCCATGTGTAAATCCCCTTTTTGGTCCCTAATCGGCCCTACTCTCCTTTTACCACCCTTTTACTATTTGTGTGCCTATAGAAGACTTTGGGATTCCCCTTTATGTAGGCTGACAGTCTTTTCTCATGATTTCTCTTATTTGCTTTTTCACCTACCCTCTGAACCTTCTGTATTCTGCTTGGTTCTCATTTGTATTTTCTACCCGACATCTGTCATAAGCGCACTTTTTCTTCTTTATCTTAATTTCTATCTCCTTTTTCATCCGGAGAGCTCTGGATTTGTTGCCCTCCCTTTCCCTTTTGAGGGAATGTACCTTGACTGTGTTAAAACCATTTCTTCTTTGAAGGTAACCCATTGTTCAGCGACAGATTTTCCCATCAGCCTTTGGTTCCAGTCTATCCAGCCCAGCTCTGTTCTTGCCCCACTGAAGCCAGCTCTCCCCCAGTTAATTATGTAATGGGATGGGACCTCTGAATGTTCACCTGATACGGCAAAACAGGCTGGTAAGGTCCTAGCTTACTTTTTCATTTGAATGATGCCACCTCTGAGAATGCAGAATTTCCTCAAAGTGCTGCACTTCCTGGAGTACCAGCCCCAATTTCATGCTGAATTCATGGAGTGGTGCTTGTACCCACCACCTTCAAACTCAGAGACAAGAATGCGACAGTAAGTTGACACTACCTGGCAAATGAAGATTTCCTCTTATTAGTATTTCTATATGAATCCCTACAAAATTGGTCGAAGATCCCAGTGAGTTTTCAAATACGCTCTAATCAATCACATTTTTGCAGAAATCAGAGCTCCTTCTAATGCGGCAGTAGGATTAAAAGAGAGGATGGTGGAAACGCACAGTATTTGAAGGAGATAGGTGGTTCGACATCCTGAGTGGGATCCTTCATCAGAACTAAACTATAAAGCCAGTGGCTAACTCTGAATGGCTAGGAATTTGCTTGCAACCTCTCCCACTCTGCTGCTGTAACTTCAGTGGAAGTTTATCGGAAACACCATTTGCACCACTGTTCCCAGTGTACAGCATTGCACAACTGGAGTGCGCATGGGAAATCTGGCCACCGAGACAAGGACACCCAATCAATATTCATTGTAAAATTACCCCTTATATATTAGCAAAGAGTATTTCAATCTTCCAAATCTTAAATTATGGAGTTGACCCCTAAAAAATTCGCATTTATTGTATTCCCTTTCAATAACTTTTTATACTAAAACTCTACTTGCGATGTTAAAGGCAGTAAAAGATTGCTGATTAAGTCAGTCTGCTACAAGAGGCAACAGGGAAAGTTCTCCCTGTGCACTACATGTAAGGTGTTTACAATTTTGTTACAATAGAACACAGAAGAAATCTTTGCCCAATGTCGTGTTTTTTTTTAAAAATAAAGGAATTAAGACAGCTTCTGTTCTAGTTTTACAGAATATATTAAATGTCGCTCTGTATCAGTTTCTGCTAGGAATAACGTAAACAATCTTGACATGTAAGAATGAACTTTATTATGAGTGACAGTCTACTGTTTTTCACAGCAGGTCTTTGATCTAACTCTATTTCATGGTGTGTCGATTCCACACATGATTATTCGGGCTTTCGGTTGGAGAAAGCTGAGTGTTTGATAGATCTGATATTTACTGTCAGAGGTGTGCATATCATGTGGACCTTTGTGCTGAATAGGAGCAGATTGATAATTACCATTAAAATGGGAGAAACAATAGCTGCAAGCGATGAGGGACTTGGCTAGAAAGCATATCTCGGCAGGGTAAATGCTGTGGTCTCTTTCCTGAGAAAATGTCAATGTGAGGCAGGAAATAAACTTTATATCATGCATATGCTGACTATCTCCCATTATCTAGGCTGCCTGAGTTAGGCAGGCAGCTCAACCACCCAGGAAAACAGTGGTGTTAAAATGGTGATGAGGTGCAAAATGAGCAGACAAGTGCACTGTGTGAATTTTTACTCTTGTTCCACTTGAATTCTACTGGGAATATAGAGGTAAACATTCCAACATTAATTTTCTTCTCTTTTTTCAATTATTTACTCAATTCCTTAAAAAAAACTATTATAGATTCTGTTTCCATCTGGCAGAGTGTTTGCGGCCCATTAACCACCTACTCTGGGCATTTTACTACACTAAAGACCCTATATAAGTGCTTCATCCAAGCAAATTCTCCTAACCTCTGCATTTGATCATGATCTTAAAGGTATGCCCTCTCATTACTGATTTATTGACCAGTGGAAATATTGACCATTTCTGGGAGGCAACCATTTTGCTGATGTCAAGAATCCCCCCAATTTGATTCAAATACATCTGAAATTAAAATAGACAGAAATTGGCATAAATCAATACAAACAACCAGTGCAAAAGGTGTTATGACCAGGGAGGACACATGTCAGGACTTGTCCTTTCTTTCCCACTCCTCCATAGATCGTAAAAGGGTTTTTTTTTGTAATTTATAAGGATGAAGGTATTAATTCAATGTCTGTGTTTAAACATCTACATGCTGATTGCCAAGAAACCAGCATGACAGGCTTTCTTGAGATTAAACAAAATGGATTAGCTTTTATTGAGCAAAAAACCTGCCCAGCTAAAGATATAAAGATACTTAAAAATGTAACCCCACATCTCGACCTTCACAACACACACATATACACACACATATGTAAAATTACGAGGTCTACAGTAGGAGGTTACTCTTTGGCCAAATTAAAATTCACTGATAAAAGACAAGAGAGAGTCCACTCTTTGAGTCCTTCACTAGTATCTGTGGCTGAGGCAGAATTTTTCAACAGTGATCTTAAAACTTTAGTGGCATTGAGGCTGATGTAAGCTGTAATTTCTGGAGACAGCCTCTTTGAAATTATAATCCGCCTTTTCCAAATGTCAATGAGATTGTACTTGAGGGTCTTTTCAATGGAATCACTCTACCTTTGTGATGGCTTCTAAAATGTATCAGAGATACGGTCTTGAACTTGAGAGAGGGGAGAGAGATGGTATTCCAGCTCCAGTGGCAAATTTCTTCCAGACTCTGGTTTTTAGCAGCTTGGGTTTTGTACTCAAAGATATTTCAAAATGGCTATTCTAGTCACATGACCTCTCTCCCCATAGTGATTTCAGAAGATAGTTGATTAGTTCATGTCTGGACAGACCTTAATTATTGTTATGGCCTAGGTGATTAGTTTCTTTAAAACCTCAGCCATTAACTCCTGAATGATCCATCCTCCAACTTGATGAGATAGGAAGAAGACCTTCTATATAGCCATTGCCTGGTAAATTTTCTGGGCAGAATTTTACGGCCCTGTTTTGGCGGGGGCTGGGCCACAAAATGCGGCAAGACATTATTAACTCCATTGACTTCAGCAGGAATGTAAAATCCTGCTGGTGTAAAATTCTGCCCTCTGTTTCCACTTGAAAGGCGGCTTCACAGAAATGCAAATGGTGAGGGTCAGTATAGTTTCAGTAAATCTTTTGACATCAGCAGGTGTGAAATTCCATAAGATATAGCCTTGGCATGTCTTAATCATAATCCATATTTGAACCTTCCAGAAACTGGCCACCTTGTAATACCAGACATAGGGTGACCTTTGGCAACCATCTTAAGTCAGCCTCTTTGCTTGCTTTTTAAAAATCCTTTTAAAGTAGTTCAATATATATATTTGACCAGCCAATGAAATTAAAAATTCATATCGCACATGCACACGTCACATCAATGTGACAAAGGATCGACACATTGATCCCATATCAGTATATTTTTTCTTTGGGTCTCAAAATTTAACTCAGTTGATAAAGCCACCATTCATGCACATGAATGATTTAGGAACTTGCAATCAGTGAAGCTTTTCAATTTTCATGTGACTTACGCCATAAAGTGCATTCAAAGAAAACAGAAAGTACAGAGCAGGTCTTGAGGATAATTTTTTTTAAAGCTTGAAAAACTGCAATTAAAAGAGCAGAGAAATGGCGTTTTCCCTGGAAACCTGGTTGTAATGCTGAGAGATTGCCTCTGGACAAGCACAATTAGCAGGATACTCGCATTTGTGGGTCAGGGGTGCAGACAGTTTTGAGTGGAGATTTGCTCAGCTGGAAGGTTTGAGGACCAGACGTAAAAAAATGGGGAGTTTGGGCATGTTGTAATTATGTGTGTGACTCACTAATGCTCCAATTTCTGTAATCTGTTAAATCATATAATTTGTTTACTCCCAGTTTACATGCCAATGAAGGCAGAGGGATTGCAAAGCCATTGTTTCCTTATTTAGTTTATCAAACCCTCAGTTGTGAATACCTCTATTAGGCATTCTCTTAATCTCCTCTGGTATTGTGAAAAGACAGTTCCTCCTCACAACTAAAGCCCCCTCATCCCAGGGCATGACATTAGTAAATTTCCTCTGTACCTTCTTCATGATCTTGACATCCTACCTAAAGCAAGAAGCCTTGAGACTGGACGCAAGTCTCTGACTGCAATCTATTCAATAATTTGCATAGGTTTAACATTCTGATAAAAGCAAAATACTGCAGATGCTAGAAACCTGAAATAAAGGTAAAAAATGCTGGAAAATTCAGCAGGTCTGGCAGCATCCGCGGAGAGAGAAACAGAGTTAACGTTTCGTGTCTGTATGAGTCATACGGACTTGAAACGTTAACCCTGGTCAGAATATAACGCTCGTTGGGCAGGTGCTCGCCCGACCCAACCGAGCGTAAAATGATGGGCGATGACATCGGGCAAGCATCCCATCGTCATCGTGCACTTGCACAATATTTCGGTCAGCAGGCGCGCGCGGAAGTCGGCAGTGTGCCCGCCAACAATTAAGCGGCCTATTAAGGCCATTAAAGTTATAACTGAAAGAAAATTTTCACTGCCCATCCAACCTTGCAGTTGGCGGGCAGGCGAAAAGGCCAAGCGGCCTTTGCATTTTTTAGGAAACCTCATCCACGGCAGTTTGAGGTTTCCAACAGCAAATAAAAGTAAAATAAAAATTTTAAATTTTCATTAATAACATGTCCCTGCTTACCTGTGACAGAGTCACGTGAGGGGACATATTGCCTTTTAACATTATGCTGATGTATTACAATTAGCTTCCCAATGACTGATGGCGGAAAACGAGGCCCTCCATTGGCGGGCTGAGCGGAAGCTCGTGACCTGCCTTCACGCCTTCGCGAAATGGGTCCCGCCACATTTTCCACGCACACCACCTGTCACATCCGCCACCAGCGGGCTCGGAAAATTCTGCATAAATTTTGGTCTACCAATGAAAGACAAGCATGTCCTTTTTGTTCATTTTACGTTCATTTTTACTCATTTGTGTGCATTCATCCAATCAATCCTATTTGATTTTAGTGGCATTCTTTGCCTCTGGAACATGTATTATTACCCTGATCGCCTTGTGGAGCTTTTTCTTTTGTTTTCCTGGAAGTCTAGGCTTGATGTTATCCATGCAAGGTGCTTGCTTCCTAGCTATCCCAGGATCTTTCCATCTGGGGAATCCTATTCTGAAGATTTTTTCTTCCCATTCCAGCCTCAGGAACAAGTTACCTGAGAGCTTCATTACTGTTACAGTCTGGCGGCTCTGTGTTCGGGGCATCAAGTTCCCTTGTCGAGAGGAGAGGGAGGATATTTGTTCAGGGTATCCATTTCTCCAACTGTTCGAGGGAAGTTTTCTGTCGACCCTCTTGTAGTCTTTACTTTCCTCATTAAACCGCTTGGCATTTCAAGTCATTTGATTTGATCTTATTCGCCATTTAAGCAGCCAGCCCTGCAAATCCTTTCAGTTTGATGGATCTTCATCAGCTGACACCACATTTTTGCAGCAAGTTCTTTTTCAAAACAAAGCTCCTGTGTATAATTATACGTCTTAAATGTTTTCAGCTTGCTAGTCAGACAGTCCGTAATTCCCTGCGACAGTGCAGTAGCCCCTGTAAAAAGTCATTCATGCCATTTTTGTCACCTTAATTAGAGGATGGGTTTGAATGTTCTTCATATTGGAGTGAAAGTGTATTATTTATTGTTCCTTCATTGATAAGCTGTCTTTACTCTGCTATGCAAGTGCTTTTAGCAGCTCTTTGCTCATGATAGTATTTTTAATCATCAACTCCTGTCCATTGCCCTGTTTTCACAGTGTTTTGTGCACATACCTTTGTTGTAAATTTCCTGATAGCATCAGTCGAGACAATGGCCGGGATTTTCCCTGCCTATTGGCGTCGGGCGTGTTTTGTGGTGCGAGCGGACAATATGGCACCATTGGTTTCATGCCGACCTGAAACCCAGCTCACAGTCGTCCGCTCAGCCCACTGATGGAGAGCCACGTTTCCCACCATCGGACTTCGGGAACATCATTATAGTATGTCAATATATCATTATTAGACCTGCCCGCCAGAATCGTCCCCCCACCTCCCCTCCCACCCCACCACCTCATCCTCCTTGCTGGAGCGTCCGTCCGCATCGGCAGGGAAGCACGCTGGTGCAGAACACGTCTTGACAAGTGTGGCGTGCAGAAGTCGGGACTTACCCGCCGGGACTTTGCTCACATCGTGGATATCCGAGGAGCAGAAGATGCTGGAGCCTGACAGCAACAGCACACTGGAGGAACATCCAAAGCATGCTGGATGGATTCTCATGGACATGGCTCTGCTGTGAAGCAGCGGACAGAAGTTGGTTAATCACTGTTGATGCTCACAATGGGTGATGGTCAAAGGGGCGGGAGAGGAAGGCCTAGGATCAGCTGGGAAAGGAAGAGATATCGAGGGGCTAAGGTTGGGAAGGGGGAAATGGATGTGTCAGGATAGGATGGGGTTGGGGGGGTGATGAAAGTGTCAGGGTGGGAGGTTGGGGATGGAGAATGGGTGGAGGGGGGGTAACAGGGGAGACGATGGCAACTGGGGATGTAGATGTAAGATGGGGTGGAAGGTGCAAGGAATGGAGTGTGGGGAGGGAAGGGTGTCTGAGGGGGGGCTGAAGGAAGGGGTGCAGCAAGGGAGGGTGTTCAGGGAGAGGAAGAAGTGCAGAGAGGGGAGGGTGTCTGGGGGAGGAAGGGGTGCAGAGAGGGGAGGGAGTAAGGGTTGAGGAAGAAGCAAGAGTGGAGGTAGGAGTCGGGAAGGAGGTAGGAGTAAGGAAGAAGTGAGGCTGGAGGAAGAGATAAGGCTGGAGGAAGGAGGAAGGGGGAGGGACTAAGTGGGGGGAGTCTGGGCTGGTGGAAGGACTGGGTGGGATGGGGGGAAGGGGTTCTGTGGGGGAGGGATGCGGAGGAGAGGATGTACACGTGAGCATGCACGGGACGGGTCAGATGGGTCCATGTTTGACTCCCGGGGAGCTGGCTGGCGGAAAGCAGACAGTATGCAGAAATGGGTCTTTTCCTGATTGGCAGGATGTGCCAAGTAGAGCCCCACAGGGGTCTGTACTGGGGCCTCACCTTTTTACGAGATACATCAATGACTTAGATGAGGGGAGCGAAAACATGGGAGCTAAATTTGCAGATGACACAAAGGTAAGTAGGAAAGTATGTTATGAAAAGGACATGTGGAGGTTGCAGATGGATGTAGATAGGTTGAGTGAATGGGCAAAAATCTGGTAAATGGGGTTAATGTGAGAATATGTGAAGTTGTTCACTTTGGCAGGAAGAAGAAAAAAGCAGAGTATTACTTAAATGGAGAATGGCTGCATAATTCTGAGGTGCAGAGGGATCTGGATGTTCTAGTACAAGTCACAAGAAGTAAGTATGCAGATGCAGCAAGTAATTAAGGTGGCTAATGGAAGGCTATCCTTTATTACAAGAGGGATTGAACATAAAAATAAGGGTGTTATGCTTCAGTTATACAGGGCATTGGTGAGACCGCATCTCGAATACTGTCTGCAGTTTTGGTCTCCTTATTTAAGGAAGGATGTAAATTTATTGGAGGTAGTTCAAAGGAGGTTTACTAGATTGATACCTGGAATGAGTGGGTTGTCTTTTGAGGAAAGGTTGGACAGACTGGGCTTGTTTCCACTGAAGTTTAGAAGAGTGAGGAGTGATTTCATTGAACTGTACAAGATCCCAAATGGCCTTGACAAGGAAAACACTGAAAGGATGTTTCCTCTTGTGGGTGAGTCCAGAACTGGGGGGGCACTGTTTTAAAATTAGGGGTCACCCTCTTAGGACACTGATGAGGAGAATTTTTTTCTCTCAGAGGGTTGTGCGACTTTAGAGCTCTCTGCCTCTGAAAGTGGTGGAGCAGGATCACAGGATATTTTTAAGGCCAAGGTAGATAAATTCTTGTTAGGCAAGGGAATCAAAGGTTATTGGGGTTAGACGGGAATGTGGAAATTGAAACACAAGAAGATCAGCGATGATTTTATTGAATGGCGGAGCAGGCTCGAGGGGCTGATTGGTTACTCCTGTTCCTATTTCTTATGTTCTTATGTGCTTATGACTGAGAGTGGGAGTGGTGTGGAGGAAGGGTGAGAATGATTGAGGGCAGAGTGAAGTGGTAGGGTGGGAGGGTGAGAGTTCAACGGTAGCGATAAAAGCGAGGGTTAGTGAGGATCCAGAGGCAGACACGGACCTTGGGGAAGGAGGAGGTCAGGGAGGTGAATGTGGATTGGGGTGGGATTTTCAGGAAGGAAGGGAACGTGCACGATCACCTGGACATCCCCGAAGCAAAAGTGTTGTGACTGGTAGGTAACAGAAGGGAGGTGGAAGGTGATGCCGGTGGGGGAATGTGATGGGGGAAAGGAAATGGGTGAGTGGAGGAGGGTAAAGGAAGTGGAGTGAAAATATGACCGAATTAGCACCATGCTGTCCAAATTGAAAGTAACACGTGAGTCGTGACGGGCAGGATCAGATGCTGCATGGTAGTGTGATCAGTGGGTGGGTGGAGATGCAGCTCAGCTCAGGTGGACAACTGAAAGTGAACCCCAGCAGGCAGCATTCAAAATGCTCAGGACATTGAGATGAGTGTGAAACGTGAATGATCCACATGCGTGTGTGCCTGCTTGCATGAAACTCCAAGAGGCCCTGCCACACACATACCTTTCCCCCCATAATTACTCAAGGGCCAGCTTCTCCCTCTGTGGTGATAGGTCTTCCAGGCTGCTTAGTTCCACCTCTTCACTGGTTGAGGAGGCATCCTCTTGGCTGGAGGTGAGGACATGGATGGAGCTGAGGGACTGGCTGGCTGAGGGTGTCAGTCGCTTGGCAGATCTCCCTGTGAACCAAAGTAGAGATAATTAGTGCATGGCAGAAGAGTCAAAAGAGGGAGAGAGAGCACTCACAACTGCATTGAGAGAGGGATGATGTGGTGCAGGATCCTCACGTGGGTGTTCACCGCTAACCTCATCATCACCACAGGCATGGTCCATATCCTCACCAGTCAGCCCAATGGCACTCTCCTCAAACTGAGTGAGGGGCCGTAATGTGGGCCACTCCACCCCCAATCTGGGATCTTTCCCTGCTGATGTGAGCAGGCTTCTCCAACATAAAAACAGATGAAGAGAGTGTAAGCGGTGTATGGAATGTTTGTGTGGAGCCATGGACGGGATGAGGACGCGAGCTCCAGAGGATATGAGCCTGATGGAAATGTGAGGGTGTGTGCAAGAGTTAGTACAAAGAACAAAAGAACAAAGAAAAGTACAGCACAGGAACAGGCCCTTTGGCCCTTCAAGCCTGCGCCGATCATATTGCCCGTCAGCTAAAACATTTTGCACTTCCGGGGTCCATATCCCTCTATTCCCATCCTATTTATGTATTTGTCAAACTGCCTCTTAAATACCACTATTGTACCTGCTTCCACCACCTCCTCTGGCAGCGAATTCCAGACACTCACTACACTCTGCGTAAAAAACTTGCCCTGCACGTCTCCTCTATAGTTTTCTCCTCTCACCTTAAATCTATGTCCCCTAGTAATTGACTCCTCCACCCTGGGAAAAAGCCTCTGACTACCTACTCTGTCCATGCCACTCATAATTTTGTAAACTTCTATCAAGTCGTCCCTCAATCTCCGTCACTCTAGTGAGAACATTCCGAGTTTCTCCAACCTCTCCTCGTAGCTAATAACCTCCAGACCAGGCAGCATCCTGGTAAACCTCCTCTGCACCCTCTCCAATGCCTCCATATCCTTCTGGTAATGTGGCGATCAGAATTGCACCCAATATTCTGAGTGTGGCCTAACCAAGGTTCTATACAGCTGCAGCATGACTTCCCAGCTTTTATACTCAATACCCCTGCCGATGAAGGCAAGCATGCCATATGCCTTCCTGACTACCTTATCCACCTGTGTTGCCACCCGCGTTGTCTCTTGAGGTGTGAGATCCCAGTTGATGTGTGATGGGCTTATGAGTGTGTGAGTTGAGAGTGATGAGAAGGGTGAGTTAACATTGTGGAATGGATGAAACCATTCATCATGTAGCGGCACTGGGTGGCTGTCCTCTTTTGCAGGGCATTGGCACTGACCACCACTGCCACCGCCTCCTAAACCTGGTTGGTCAAGCCGCTGCCCAACCTGCAGCCAGACCGGAGGTAGAGGACATCATGGTGGGCTTCCACGGCATCCAAAAGACATTCCAGTGATGCATTGCAAAACCTGGGGGCTACAGTCTTTTTGCCTTTTGTGGACATCTTCCCTGTAGCAATTGTGGCCTGGAAGCACTGAGATGTGTGCATGCGGCTGGACTTTAAAAATGGCACTCGGCATGATGAAGTGGGAAAGTGATGGCGGGTGGGCGAATTGGAGCCCGCCTGCCATGGGAACGGCGTGTTTCCCGAGAATGCATCAAGAACATAGTGGGATTGGGACGATACAGCATGAAATCTCACCATCGCAGCCCGCTACTGCACTTGGTGTAAGTCTGAGATGATTCCACCCAATGGTTGATAAGATGGCAGTAACATTAGCAGGAAGCCACAAAACCCAAGTGTGAATGTGAACAGGTTCAGTTCTATTTTTCCTGCTTAATACAATCATATAATGACAAATGAGCAGATGCCTGGATTATAAGACAAGACCAAGTTACTGAGATTCAGATAACACCATAACTGTACGTCTTGAGAGGTTATAAATGAATGACTAATGAAATCTCTCCCAACCACAGCGATTCACAGACAGCCAGTAACTGATGTACAATGACATGTTTACAGGCAGGTTAATGATTATGATACGATCACCTGAACTTTTTGTTCAGTGGCTACCAGGAAATAACACAGCCATTCCATTTTATACATCACCAAATAGACCACTCTGTTAGGTCTGGGGATTGATGGCTCAGGATTAATATCAGGCGCAATATGCTATTTGTGAAATACATCAGTATCTCAGGTCAATGCCAAGTGAGACCTGAACTTACAGAAATCCAGTTAAACCTCACTCCCTGACAGAGTAAATTGGACAAACTGTCTTGGATTTCAATAAATACACTAGTGCCTGCTGCATGGCAGAGTCTGCAGACAGCCGAGTGAATTAAGAGAGTGTGTGAAGCAAACTACGAGATAGCAGACACGAGCTACACTTGAGAAAGGGAAGTAAACTGTTGCAGTGTGAAATTGCAGTCATTACTTGGCAGTACAAACTTGTAAGTGCAGTTTTTCAGAAGTGTTATTAAAGTCCTGAGCATCAGGGCATTGCGGCCAACAGACAAGGAAAACAAGTTATAGGAAAACACATTGGAGGGTGATAGCAAATCAGCAGCTGTTTTGCTCTCGGCTCAATCTTTATTTCCAATGTAAATGCAAAAGTTGTAAAGCAAACGGCCCATTCGCTATCACTATCACCTGTTTTCTGCCTGCTAATAAAAGTTAAAAAGACTCTTGTGGCATGAAGCAGATTCAGATTGAAGAGCCCTCATTACACATTCTCAAATTAGCAAGTACTGTGCAGTTATTCTACTCATGGTGTTGGTCTCAGACATCTCATCTGGTAGCTGCAACGCCTAGTGTGGGACTGAGGACAGAGCCATAAAACCCCAGGTTCAATTCCTGCTCTGTGCTGAGTTAATTAATCTTAGCCGGAGTGCCAGCAATAATTCTATAATTGGCCTCTATGCTTTGAGCTAGACTGAAGAGAAGCAGCCAGCATGTCTGCTCCTGATCCCTAAGCGTCTCCGCCTCTCTATCTTTCCTCCTTTGAGACTTACATTTAAACCTATCTCTTTGACTGAGCTATTGGCCACCTGAACTAATAGGGTACCTCTCTAAGGAGCTCAGTATCAAATTTTATTTGATAACACTCCTGTGAAGAACTTTGGGATGTTTTTGATGTTGTCGGTGTAGTTAATCTTAAAGCTGTGATAAGTTTATGTATATGTCAGGTAAGGCTGAAATAGGCTTGGCTCTGCTGATCTCCACAATCAGACTACCTGCCAAAAATGCCTTGCTTTGGTTTGTACTTGGAGAATAACCACTTGCTCATGATGATAGGAGGTGGCTAAAATCTGGCCAACAGTACTCCAGTAGGAGTCAGATCCTTCAGAAGAGGTGGAAGGAAGAGGAGAAAACTGATAATAGAAAAGAAGGTTGAGTTCTGTAGAATGGCTTTCAAGCCTGAATTTTTACGACTACTGACTTTGGAAATGCCTCAATTAGCATGAGGGGAGTTTGTGAGTAAGAAAGTAAGAAAGAACATGTTGAATTGGTCTTCCCACTATTGAAATTTCTGTAGCTGGCTCAGGGGATCCAGAATTCCTCCACCCTTCCCCGACTTTTAAAACCACTACTGACACTACTGTACCAGGAGTTATTATAATAGGATTCTCAGCATCAGGAGTAACTAAGTCAGGAGAAGGGATGCCAGTAGATTTTTCCCCTATTTATCACGCTGTCTTTTTTTGTTCCCTGCCCCATCCTGAAGGCATAGACTCCAGCTGGACTATTGTCCCACAGGAACTGGAATGCCTCTGGTACGTTTCCTGAGTTGCCATTCTTAATATGTGAGTCAAAATAGTGAATGCAAACAAGCTATTCCACCATGTGGGCCATACATATACCCTACCTAGCAGAATGGTAATTAAGAGTACAACCATCAGCAGATTTCCGGTATAGCTCTGTCTGGCCAGTGGACGCTAAGGCCAATTATCAGTTGCCCTGGTAGCAATTGGTGATTGAGCAGTTTGGAGAGTAGACATCTCTCAGTTACACATTTCCGTAACTAATTGACTTATTGGAAAACAAAGAAAGAGTTTTCCCAAACCCTTGGAGTTGAGTTTGGAGACAATGCCGGGGGGTGGGGGGGGGCGTGGGGGGGGGGGGGGGGGGGTGGCGGGGGTGGGGGTGGTGGGAGAACAAAGGAAACTTTTTTTTACCAGTTAGGCCAGCTCGCCAATGTGTTCCTGCCTTCTCGTACTTTTCCCAGGGGTGGGCGGGGACCAATGCCGGCAACTCATGGACATGGTAGATGAATCTTCTGGGTGCTGACTGGCTGAGCAGCTTAGCTACCTATACAGGCATCCACAGGGCTCCCCTAGATGTTGGGGAAGAGGACCCCCAGCTTTCAAGCAGTTGGGCATGTGCAATTGTTTTCCCATTGCTCTGGTGCTGGGGAACCCCTTTGAAATGTAGGACTTGAGTAATATAAAATCTGGGGTAAGTGTAGCTTGGGATAAATGAGTGTCATTGGCCTCAAAGCTCTCCACCATTGGGGTTTTTCTCACTTCATTTCTCAGCCTGTGGTAGATTAATTTTGTTTGATATCAAACCAACGACGTGTCGTGGGACATTTTACTATCTTAAAAATGCTATATAAATGTAATGTGTTAATAGTGAGTAATATTCATTAGTGAACAGCTCTATTCTTATTGTATCAGCATGTTAGAAGGGTGTTGTTTTTTATTGAACAATTCCTTTGTTCCCAAGGATTCTTCTCAATGTATAACAGGAACCCTCAGTTTTGCAGAGCCGCTTCTTCAGTAAGTGGCTCAGAAGAAGCTGTAGCAACAACAACAAATTACATTCATAAAGCAGCTTTAACATACAAAGTGTCCCAAGGCATTTTGAATACGGATGAAAGGGATAAAAAAAATAAAAGGAACCAAACACTATAGTGATCACAGAGCCACAGAACGACAGTTTAGAGAGGTGACTGGAAAACGTGTTGAAAAATTTAGTTTTGGGAAGGCTCTCCTTCATCTCAAAGGAATATATGAGTTTGAAAAATTATCATATGATTTATTCATTGTATTTTTGAAATACTTCCTGAGGTATCAGGGAGCTCCTGTGTGCCATCAAACAGTTCACTGATTGCCAGAAGTGGTGTTGAAAACACAATCATAGCCTCATCTTTACCCTCCTCCAACTTCTTAGGCAGTCTCTCTGGATCGAGGGTGCGAGGGTGGCTTGCTTCCACTTGAGATGAAAGCGAATATTAGGGCAGAATTTTCCCCCTGTCAGGGGGGAAGTTTAGGAGCGGACGTGTGAAGGCAAGCCTCCGATCGGCGCCCCCGACTGGGGGCGTGCCACCATTTTATGTGGGCGCACCAATTAAGGCCCGCCCAGCATGACGTCCGCACGGAAGCGCTATGCCCTCCCCGTGCGGGCTCGGGGGTGGGGGGGGTGGGGTGGGTGGGGGTGATTCCCTGAGCCGGGTGTGCGCTCTTTCGCACGTGCGCATGAAGGAGCGCACTCATCTCCTTGAGGCTAAGTGCTGCCTCAGGGAGATCGGCTCCTGTCTGAAAAAAATTTAAAAGCAGAAGAAATAAATTTCCCTGACATGTCCCCTCATGTGACACTGTCCCATGAGTTAGGACATGTCCATCACTTTTATTGACAATTTTATTAAAAATTTAAAAACCTACATGAAACCTCATCCCGCCCGTGGGACGGGCAGGTCCATTAGTTACTTTAACTACTTTGTCAATGGCTTCAATTGGCCTTTGACAGTTCAGCAGGCGCACAGCTGATTCTGCTGAGCCCCCGCTGACCTGAAAGTTTAAATGAGGCGGGGTGACGTCGGGAGTTCCACCCAACTATTCCACGTCATTTTACGCGTTGATGAGCAGGCCCCGACCCCTGCTCGCCAACCAGGAAATCCCGATCTTCAAGATGGCTGCTAAGCTCAATGCGTGGTTTGCAGACTCTGCCTCATGGGGGGGCAGGTGGTGCTTGAAGAGTTGGCAGATGGGTTGGTTGGAAGATTGTGTGCTCCATCCGATGCCTTGACTTTGCTTCTGCATGTTCCCGAAGTCTCTTAACACGTTCAGTGCCTTCCTGAATAAACCTTGTTCTTTTTGGTTGGTCACAAGCCAGGGTCTCCCATGAGTTGGTAGGCATGTTTTGACCTCTGAAGATTTCTTGTTTCCATTCCAGCCTCAGGAACAAGTTACCTGAGAGCTTCATTACTGTTACAGTCTGGCGGCTCTGTGTTCGGGGCATCAAGTTCCCTTGCTGTCGAGAGGAGAGGGAGGATATTTGTACAGGGTATCCATTTCTCCAACTGTTCGAGGGAAGTTTTCTGTCGACCCTCTTATAGTCTTTACTTTCCTCCTGGGATTTCAAGTCATTTGATTTGATCTTATTCGCCATTTAAGCAGCCAGCCCTGCAAATCCTTTCAGTGTGATGGATCTTCATCAGCTGACACCACACTTTTGCAGCAAGTTCTTTTTCAAAACAAAGCTCCTGTGTATAATTATAGGTCCTAAATATTTTCAGCATTCTAGTCAGACAGTCCGTAATTCCCTGTGACAGTGCAGTAGCCCCTGTAAAAAGTCATTCATGCCATTTTTGTCACCTTAATTAGAGGATGGGTTCGAATGTTCTTCATATTGGAGTGAAAGTGTATTATTTATTGTTCCTTCATTGATAAGCTGTCCTTACTCTGCTATGCAAGTGCTTTTAGCAGCACTTTGCTCATATTATCTGATGGTATTTTTAATCATCAACTCCTGACTATTGCCCTGTTTTCACAGTGTTTTGGTCACATACTTTTGTTGTAAATTTCCTGATAGCATCATTCGAGACAATGGCCGGGATTTTCCCTGCCCATCGACATCGGGTGTGTTTGGTGGTGCGAGCGGACAATGTGGCACTATCGGTTTCATGCCGACCTGAAACCAGCTCACAGTCGTCCGCTCAGCCTATTGATGGAGAGCCACGTTTCCCGCCATTGGACTTTGGGAATGTCATTATAATACGTCAGTATATCATTATTAGACCTGCCCGCCAGAATTGTCCCCCCACCCCCTCTCCTGCCCCACCACCTCATCCTCCTTGCTGGAGCGTCCGTCCACATCGGCAAGGAAGCACACTGGTGCACAACACGCCTTGACAAGTGTGACTTGCAGAAATCGGGACTTACCCACCAGGGCTTTGCTCACATCATGGATATCCGATGAGCAGAAGATTCTGGAACCCGACAGCATCGGCACACTGGGCGAACGTCCATAGCTTAATAACATCTCTAAAGCATTTTTACTGTCCTCCTGGGAGCCTGCTGCTGTGACTGAGGTGACTGAGGTCCAAGTCGAGCAGTTGCTTCAGGAGTCTGGTGTCAGTCATATAAGCAATATTGCCCATCCAGCGGAAATGGCTTTGAGTGATTAATGCCTTGGTGCTGGTCATGTTGACTTGGGAGAGAAAGATCATGTTGGACCACCTTTCTTGCCACCGGATTTGGAGGATCTTGCAAAGGCTCTGCTGGTGATACTTCTCTAGTGCTTTGAGGTGCATGTTATAGGTTTTCCAATCCTCCGAAGCATATAGGTGCACAGGTAACTCCTGCCCAGTAAACTATGAGCATAGTCTCAAATTTGAGATCCTGGTCTTCAAACGCTCTTTTCCTCAGCTAGCTGAAGGCTGAGCTGGCACACTGGGGATGATGATGAATTTTATCACCTATGTTTGCCTTCATTGAGAGGCGGCTCCCAAGATATGATAATTTCTGAAACGTGGCAGAAATACACCCCCAGCACAGCTACACATACTCATATCCTTCATCTGGGAAGAAGAGTGCATGCCAGGGATCTCGCTGTGATCGAGACTACATTCAAGAAGGGAGACAAGTCCAGTTGCAGTAACTAAGAGAAATCTCCCTGCGGTATGTAGATCATTGCAAGGATCCTCCTCAATCACCTCCTCCCATTCGCAGTGCAGTTTGCGCCCGGTGAGAGGCACCACAGACATGGGGCAGAATATTACAGGGGCATGGACAGATCAAGCCCACAAAAGCAAAGAAGCGTGGAGCTGACCTGCTTCCTGCCAGCCCGGCGCGCAGCAATGACACACTGCGGATGGGCTCAATCTGGGCTTCCTCCCCTCACTGGGGAGAAAGTCCCACCCTCGGGAGCTTCAGGCCAATCTTCCTAGCCGGCAGCTCCATCAGTCCTGGCTGCACCAAGAGCCAAGGGCACAGTAGTGGGTGCTGCCGGGACTGCAACCAGGAACAAGAAGAAACCCATGGATCCTGGAGCCAGGTAAGTCTGGGTTCTTGGGCAGGCAGGATTTGGGCAGGTTAGGAAGGGGGCCAGAGAAGGGATTGGGGTGTTTAATGGATCAGGTGGGTAGGGAGAAAGTGGGGGATACTATCTTAGTGCCGATGCACCCCAATCCACAAAGGGCATCCTTCCCATCTTTTGAAAACATTTTTTGAAAAAGCAGTCTGTCACATCTGCCCGACTGCCCACACCAACCGTATTATGACACAGGCAGCGTATTATTGGGGTCAAAACATAAAAACAAAAGATAAAAACAAAAACAAAAAAACTGCAGATGCTGGAAATCCAAAACAAAAACAGCATTACCTGCAAGAACTCAGCAGGTCTGGCAGCATCGGCGGAGAAGAAAAGAGTTGACCTTTCGAGTCCTCATGACCCTTCGACAGAACTTGAGTGAATCCAAGAAAGGGGTGAAATATAAGCTGGTTTAAGATGTGGGGATGGGGGGTTTGGGTGGGGGGAGAGAAGTGGAGGGGGTTGGTGTGGTTGTAGGGACAAACAAGCAGTGATAGAAGCAGGTCATTAAAAGATGTCACAGACAACAGAACAAAAGAACACATAGGTGTTAAAGTTGGTGATATTATCTAAACGAATGTGCTAATTAAGAATGGATGGTAGGGCACTCAAGGTATAGCTCTAGTGGGGGTGGGGGGAGCATAAAAGATTTAAAAATATTTAAAAATAATGGAAATAGGTGGGAAAAGAAAAATCTATACAATTTATTGGAAAAAACAAAAGGAAGGGGGAAGAAACAGAAAGGGGGTGGGGATGGAGGAGGGAGCTCAAGACCTAAAGTTGTTGAATTCAATATTCAATCCGGAAGGCTGTAAAGTGCCTAGTCGGAAGATGAGGTGTTGTTCCTCCAGTTTGCATTGGGCTTCACTGGAATAATGCAGCAAGCCAAGGACAGACATGTGGGCAAGAGAGCAGGGTGGAGTGTTAAAATGGCAAGTGACAGGGAGGTTTGGGTCATTCTTGCGGACAGACCGCAGGTGTTCTGCAAAGCGGTCGCCCAGTTTACGTTTGGTGCCAAACGTAAACTGGGCGACCGCTTTGCAGAACACCTGCGGTCTGTCCGCAAGAATGACTCAAACCTCCCTGTCACTTGCCATTTTAACACTCCACCCTGCTCTCTTGCCCACATGTCTGTCCTTGGCTTGCTGCATTATTCCAGTGAAGCCCAACGCAAACTGGAGGAACAACACCTCATCTTCTGACTAGGCACTTTACAGCCTTCCGGATTGAATATTGAATTCAACAACTTTAGGTCTTGAGCTCCCTCCTCCATCCCCACCCCCTTTCTGCTTCTTCCCCCTTCCTTTTGATTTTTCCAATAAATTGTATAGATTTTTCTTTTCCCACCTATTTCCATTATTTTTAAATATTTTTAAATCTTTTATGCTCCTCCCACCCCCACTAGAGCTATACCTTGAGTGCCCTACCATCCATTCTTAATTAGCACATTCATTTAGATAATATCACCAACTTTAACACCTATGTGTTCTTTTGTTCTGTTGTCTGCGACATCTTTTGATGACCTGCTTCTATCACTGCTTGTTTGTCCCTACAACCACACCAACCCCCTCCACTTCTCTCCCCCCACCCAAACCCCCCATCCCCACACCTTAAACCAGCTTATATTTCACCCCTTTCTTGGATTCACTCAAGTTCTGTCGAAGGGTCATGAGGACTCGAAATGTCAACTCTTTTCTTCTCCGCCGATGCTGCCAGACCTGCTGAGTTTTTCCAGGTATTATTGGGGTCACTTGGCTTGTTAATAAGCCTAATTGACCTTTGATTGTTTATTTAAATATGGCAGGCAGGCTGCAAATTTCAGCACCTGCCCACCCCTGTTGTCGAAGGACACCTGCCCTATTTTACTTGTACCCCCCGCCCACCTCCAGCAGGGGCACATAACATGCCCAGCAGGGGCACGTAAAATGCAGTCCAGGATCTTCACTGCATAATGGTGTTATTACTAGGGAGGACATGTGTCAGGACTTGCCCCTTCCTTTCCCATGCCTTGATTAATCACAACAGGTTTTATGTAATTTGTAAGGATGACGTTATTAATTCAGTGTCTATGCTTAACCATTTGGCTGCTGATTGCAAAAAAACCAGTGTGATAGGCTTTCTTGAATTTAAAACACAAAGCCGTTAATTTTTTTTGAGATAAAAACCCATGCAGGAAAAGATATAAAGGTATTTAAAAAGGTAAACCCAAATCCCGAGCTTCACACACACACACACACACACACATACATGCACAATGAGAATTCTCTATCTCGGTTCTGGATTTCAAACTGTGACGTAGGTAGGGTCTTAAACACGAGAAAGAGAAGGGATGGCCAAATTCTTTTGCTGCTCCATTGGCAGATTTCTTCCAGACTCCTCTTTTAGCAGCTTGCATGTTGTAATAAAAGACATTTCAAAATGGTTATTCTAATCACATGACCTCAGTCAGCAGCACCTAGAGGAGAGTATGAGAGGAGGATCCTGGGACAGGCAGTCAGCAGCATCTATAGGATCTAGTCTAGCTAGAGGATCTAGCATCTAATCTATACTCAGGTAGGAGTAAGGGTAAAATAAAAGCAAGGGTGTATATTCTATTTAGTTAAGATATGTCTGGGGAGCTCAGTCCCATGATATGCACATCCTGCGCAACATGGGAAATCTTAGGCTCTCCTGGCATTCTGGATGACCATGTGTGCAGGAGATGCCTCCAACTGCAGCAACTTGAGCTCCGGGTTTTGGGATTGAGCGCTACGGTGTATTCACGAGGCTGAGAGGCTCGTGAATAGCAAATTTTAGGGCGTGGTCACCCTGCAGCTTAAGGAAGTACAAGCAGGGAGGGAATGGGTGACCACCAGACAGAAGAAGGGGACCAGGCAAGTAGCAAGGAAATTCCCCGAGTGCATCTGACTTGCAAACCGTTTATCAGCCTTGGAAAATGGTGAGAGTGATGGTTCCTTTGTGGAGGCCACCCGGAGAAAGGCCATGGCACTGTGGGTTGTCCAGCTGCTTAGAACAGGAGGAAGAAGTGTGGAATGGCAATAGTGGTAAGGGATTTGTTAGTGAGGGGAGCAGACAGGCGCTTCTGCGGCCGTAGAAGTGATTCCAGGATGGTATGTTGCCTCCTGGGTGCTAGGGTTAAGGATGTCACGGAACAACTGCAGAGCATTCTGAAGGGGGAGGGTGAACAGCCAGAGGTTGTGGTCCATGTTGGGACCAATGGCACAGGAATAAAGAGAAATGAGGTCCTGCAAGCAGACTTTAGGGATTTAGGTAGGAAATTGGAAAGCAGGACTTCAAAGGTAGTAACCTTCGGATTAGTCTGGGTGCCATGCAGTAGTGAGTTTAGGAACAGAAGGATAGAGCAGATGAATAGGTGGCTGGAGAGATGGTGAAGGAGGGCTTTAGATTCCAGGTATATTGGGACTTTTTCTGAGGGAGGTGGGACCTGTACAAATTGGACAGGTTACGTCCGAACAGGAATGAGACCAACATCCTTGCTGGGATGTTTGCAAATGCAAGTTGGGGCAGATTTAAACTAAATTAGAAGGGGGATGGGATCCTGAAAAATAGTTCAGAGGGGAGGGAAGCTGAGATGGAATTAGAAATTAAAATGCTAGTAAGCGAGTCTGGAACGCAGAGAAAACATAGGCTAGATAAGAAAGAAGTGAGTTTAGCAAGGCTAAATGGAATGTATTTTAATGCAAGGAGCTTGAGGAATAAGACAGATGAGCTGAGGGCACAGGTAGGCTTGTGGGAGTATGATTTCATAGCTATGACTGAGAGTTGGCTAAAAGGGCAGGATTGGCAGCTCAACATTCCTGATTATAGGGTATTCAGATGAGTTAGAGAGGGGGATAGGAGAGGAAGGGGGGGTTCCAATATTGATCAAGGATTCAATTATAGCAATGAAGAGGGATGATATCTTGGAAGGATCATCAAATTAAGTCATATGGGTAGAGGTAAAAAACACAAAAGGATCAAGCACGCTGTTGTGTGTGTACTTATAGGCCCCCAAACAGTAAGGGATAGATAGAAGATCAAGTATGCATTCAAATTTCAGAGAAGTGTAAGAATGATAGGGCAGTAATAGTAGGGGATTTTAACTACCCAGATATTAACAGGGATAGTTTTAGTGTGCAAGGTGGGGAGGGAGCAAAATTCTTAAGTTGCATCCAGGAGAACTTTTGTAGCCAGTACATAGAAAGCCCAACAAGGGAAGGGGTAGTTCTGGACCTAATATTCGGAAATGAGTCCGGGCAGGCGGAAGGCATATCAGCAGGGGAGCATTTTGGAGATAGTGACCATAACTCAGTTAGATTTAGGATAGTTATGGAAAAGGATAAGGTTGGGCTGGGAATAAAAGTTCTAAACTGGGGAAAGGCTAATTTTACTAAGATGAGATATGATTTGGTTCAAGTGGACCTGGAGCAGTTATTTGCAGATAAAACTGTGTCAGAACAGTGAGAGGCATTCAAGGAGGAAATGGAGAGAGCAAACATGTTCCTGTAAAGACAAAGTTGGGGGGGGGGGGGGGGCAAGTCTGGAGAACCCTGGATCTTAAGGGACATAAAGGTTAGGATTAAGAAAAAAAGAGAAGCTTATGGCAGATACCAAGGGCTCAATACAGCAGAGTCCCATAGGGGTGTATAAAAAGTGCAGGGGGGAGCTTAAAAAGGAAATGAGGAAAGCTCAGAGAGTGCATGAAAAAGTAGGTAGAATAAAGGAAAACCCAAAGGGTTTTTCTAAATATATAAAGAGCAAGAGAGTAACTAGGGAAAGAGTTGGGCCAACATAGAAGTAACGTGTATGTGGACCCAGAAGACATGGATGCAGTCCTCAATGAATAATTTGCGTCATTCTGCACACAATGGAAAAGGGCAACGCAGGTATAGAGATCAGGATGGGGGACTGTGAAATATTAGAGCAAATTAACATAGAGAGATAGCGAGAGAGGAAGTACTAGTAGGTTCAGCGGCCTTAAAAGTAGATAAACCTGCAGGCCCGGATGTGATGTATCCCAGGCTGTTGAGGGAGGCAAGGGAAGAGATATCAGGGGCCCTGGAAGTCATTTTTAAATCCTCTCTGGCCACAGACGAGGTGCCAGAGGACTGCTAATGTTGTCCCATTATTAAAAATGGGAAGAAGGGATAGACCAGGAAATTACAGGCCAGTCAGTCCAAGCTCCATGGTGGGGAAGTTGTAGAAGGAATTCTGAGGGACAGAATATATCTGCACTTGGAGAGCCACGGATGAATCAGGAATAGTCAGCATGGATTTGTTAAGGGAAGGTCGTGTTTGACAAATTTGATTGTATTTTTTGAGGAGGTAACCAGGAACGTTGATGACGGTAATGTATTTGATGTGGTCTACATGGACTTTAACAAGGCTTTTGATAAGGTCCCTCATGACAGACTTGTCAAGAAAGTAAGAGCCCATGGGAACCAAGGCGAAGTGGCACATTGGATCCAAAACTGGCTGAGAGGCAGGAAGCAGAGGGTGATGGTAGAGGGATGTTTCTGTGACTGGAATTCTGTTTCTAGTGGGGCTCTGCAGGGCTCAGTGCTGGGGCCCTTGCTGTTTGTGGTGTACATAAATGATTTGAGACTTAAATGCAGGGGGTATGATCAAGAAATTCACGGATTACACAAAAATTGGTAGGGTGATAAACAGCGAGGGGGGTAGCTGTAAACTGCAGGAGGATATCAATGGACTGGTCAGTTGGGCAGAGCAGTGGCAAATGGAATTCAACCCAGAAAAGTGTGAGGGAATGCACTTGGTGGGAGGGCTGGGGGCTAACAAGGAAAGGGGTTACACCATGAAGGGTATGGCCCCGGAAAGTACTGAAGATCAAAGGGACCTTGGTGTGGATATCCATAGATCCCTGAAGGTAGCAGGGCTGGTAGATAAGGTGGTTAAGAAGGCATATGGGATATTTGCCTTTATTAGCCGAGGCATAGAATACAAGAGCAAGGAGGTTATGCTGGAATTGTATAAAATGCTGTTTAGGCCACCACTGGAGTACTGCATGCAGCTCTGGTCACCACATTATAGGAAGGATGTGATTACACTGGAGAGGGTGTAGATGAAATTTACTAGAATGTTTCCTGGGTTGGAAGGTCTGAGCTATGAGGAAAGATTGGATAGGCTGGGATTGTTTTCCTTTGAGCAACGACGTTTGAGAGGGGACCTGATAGAGGTGTATCAGATTATGAGGGGCATAGATAGGGTGGATGGGAAGGCAAAAGCAAAATACTGTGGATGCTGGAAATCTGAAACAAAAATGGAAAATGCTGGAAAAACTCAGCAGGTCTGACAACATCTGAGGAGAGAGAAACAGAGTTGACGTTTCGAGTCTGTATGACTCTTCTTCAATGCCATATTATAGATAGGAAGGCACTTTTTCCATTGGTAGAAGGGTCAATAACCAAGGGGCACAGATTTAAGGTAAGAGGTAGAAGGCTAAGAGGGGAGTTGAGGAGAAATTTTGTGGTGGGAGTCTGGAAGTCACTGCCTGAAAGGGTGGTTGAGTCAGAAACTCTGGTAACATTTAAGAAGTATTTAGATATTCACTTGTGTTGCCAAAGCCTCCAGGGCTATGGGCCAAGCGCTTGAAAATGGGATTAGTGTAGTCAGATCTTTTTTGACCAGCATGGACATGATGGGCTGAATGGCCTCCTTCTGTGCTGTAGACGCCTACCTCTCTCCCCATCGTGATTTCAGAAGATCATTGATTATCTCATATCTGGAAAGACCGTGGCTATTGTATTATGGCCCAGGTGATTAGTTTCTTTAATGTCCTGGCCATCAACCCTTGAATGATCCATCCTCCATCTTGATAAGATAGGAAGGACACTTTCTATATTGGTTTTGTCACAGTAGACTTTCTGACTCTGCTTGAAAGCTACCTTTATAGAAAAGCAAATGGTCAGAACCCTACAGGTTCAGTTCATCTTTTGAAGTAGTTCTTGACATCAGCTGATGTGAAATTCCATTGGAGGATATCTTGGCATGTCTTACTTTTAATTCACATTGCAAACTTCCAGAAACTGGCCAACCAGTGACCTGTGGCAGCCATCTTAAGTCAGTGTGTTGCTTGCTTTTTAAAAGTCCTTTTAAAGCAGTTCAATTTGTGTTTTATCAGCCAATGAAATTAAAGATTAATATCATACAGCACATGTCACATCATTCTGATAAGGGAAAATTCAAGAAAAGTGCAGGGAACAGTACCCGTCACTGTACATTGTGTCTTTTGTCCTCAAAAAAGTCTTTGACTCTGTCAATCATAATGGCTTATGGAGTATCTTCCTCAAATTTGGTTGCCCTCAGAAATCTGTCACCATCCTCCACCTATTTCATGATGAGGTGTGAGCCATGATCCTCACCAACAGACCCACTATAGGCCCTATCTCAGTGAAAACTGGTGTCAAACAAGGCTGTTTCACTGCACCAGCTCTCTTCTCTAATTCTCACTGCAATATTGTGCCTTACCTCCAGCAAATTACTCACAGCAAGTGGAGATAATCCCAGAACAGATGGGGAACAGTTCCGCCTACGCCATCTTCAATCCAAAACCAAAACCACTCCAACCTCAGTTATAGAGCTTCAGCATGCAGATGATGCAGTGTATGTGCTCACTCAGAAACTGAGTTCCAGGTCATTGTTGGCTCCTTGCCTGAGAAAGTGGGCCTTTTCCAAAACAACCAGAAGACTAAGGCCCTCTTCCAACCAGCTTCCAAAGCAAAACACCGCCCCCTGTTGATTCTGTCCAGTGCTGGGATCCTGGAAAATGTAACCATTTTCCACCTTTATCCAGTCAACTGTTAAATACCAGTGTTTAAACCCTTGCGAACTGGATTAGAAAACAATACGTTGTTCTTAAAGCAGCACATGACAAGACAAACACCTGCTGAGGAAGCTTAAACCTTGTTTGCATTGTGGGCAGAATTTGTTGTCCTACAGCAGGCGCCACCCAACCTGATCAGGAGTAAAATAGTGCGCGATAACGTTGGGTGAGCATTCTGACATCATCGCGCACGCATACAGTAGTTTGGTCAGCGGGCGTGCAAGAGAGTTGGCAGTGTGCCCGCCGACAATTAAGAGGCCTATTAAGGCCCTTAAGGAAGTAATTTGAAAGGGTTTTTTTTTGCCGCCTGTCCAATCTTAGGGTTGGCGGCTGGGTGAAAAGCCCAGACGGCCTTTGTATTTTGGACGAAACCTCATCTACGTTGTAAAGAACCTTGGTGAGGCCACAGCTGGAGTACTGCGTGCAGTTCTGGTCGCCACATTATAGGAAGTATGTGATTGCACTGGAGGGGGTGCAGAGGAGATTCACCGGGATGTTGCCTGCGATGAACCATTTAAGTTATGAAGAGAGTTTGGATAGACTTGGGTTGTTTTCGTTGGAGGAGAGAAGACTGAGGGGCGACCTGATCGAGGTGTACAAGATTATGAGGGGCATGGACAGGATGGGTAGGGAGCGTCTGTTCCCCTTAGTTGAAGGGTCAGTCATAAGGGGCATAAGTTCAAGGTGAGGGGCAGTAGGTTTAGGGGGGATTTGAGGAAAAACTTTTTTACCCAGAGGGTGGTGACAATCTGGAATGCGCTGCCTGGGAGGGTGGTGGAGGCGGGTTGCCTCACATCCATTGAAAAGTACCTGGATGAGCATTTGGCACATCATAACATTCAAGGCTATGGGCCAAGTGGCCTCTTCTGCACCGTGATTCTGTGATAAGGGCGGGATAAGGTTTCCAACAATAAATTTTAAAATTTTTTTAGAAGTTTAACGTCATTTTTAACAAATCCCTCTTCATGTGACTGAGTCACGTGTGGGAACATGTTTATATCATTTGTTAAATATTTATTTTTCATATTAAAATTCTTCAGCTCCCTAAGGCAGCTCTGTGCCTTCAGGGAGCTTTCTGTCAGCGCTTGCCTATGCATGCGCAAACTTCAGCGCTTGCACTCCTCCCGCCCCCACCCCAGCAACACTGAGGCTCTCAGCATGCGTTTTACACTGTCTGGCCATTAACTGGCCAACCAGTGTGAAATTGTGGTCAGGGCCTGATCGCAGATGGCAGGCAGACTGTTTCCCGACTGCTCCTGAGCTTGCCTGCTGTTCCCACTCAACAAGGGGAAAACCCTCCCCTGTGTTACAGCCAGGGAAGAGAAGCAAACTGAAATCCTTTATTTCTCTTGCTATCTGTCCATAAGATATGGAAATTAATTCACGTGAATGTCAGAGTCCATAATGTCCGAGTTCAGTGAGACTTTTTTCACAAAGGAGTTGCAGCTTAGGCGGGTTCAATTGGCTGAAAGCAAGTGTTGCTGAATTCCTTTAAAGTGGGTGATGATGCAGCAAGATGAGTTTAGACACTTGGACCACTGTACAGGCAATGGCAGGAATCTTCCAGAGATGCTTTGATGAGGTTTAGATTTGAGGCAAGCTTTATTGTCAGCATGATGTCGTACTTTGGTGTTGATGGGCTAGATGTTAATAGCAGACTACCCTGAGAGCCCAGGAATAAAGTATAAAAGCTTTCCAAAGGTCAAAGGAACTTATGTCATGTGGTAATGTCCATTGATGTATCAGTTTCAGGTTAACAATCAGTTTCTATGCCTCTGGTCAAAATCCATTGTTCACCTTAGGAGATAGATGGTGGCTATTAGCACCTCTGCAGGTTTAACAAGTTTGATGGCTCTCTCTTTGTTATAAATCCAGGCTCTCTACTGCTCCCTCGGCTCATTGACTGTAATGGGTCCACACAATGATAGGTGTGAGATTCCCCAAGGATGAGGGTTGAGCTTTGCCCTGTAATTGCTGTTGCAATTGTCCAGAACTGTAGCCAACTTTCAAATCAAATGACCTGTAACAAACATGTTTTTGGTCCAGCAAAGTCCATTTGTTAAATTAGCAGAAAATAATGCTTGATTTACAAAGTTTATGATCACTTTCATGTCTTATGGACATGACAATTGGAATATGTTATGAAATTATGGTTGATTCATGTTAAATTCCAGAATGAGGCGTTATTTACTCTTCACTCCCATATGTAATGCAATTAGAGTTCACATTGAAATTTAACGCTGGTTTATGTTGGCCAGCATAAAGTCAGAGGTTTCAAGGGTTTTGAATCTGTGGTAGGTTTCATATTGAGTTCGATACAAGCTCAGCACAATATGGATAATGCTCCAATCCTGGAATAAATTCTCCCTATTCTACCTTGTGTCTATTTCTGATAACTAAACTGTGCATGACAAAAGGAAAATAAAAACAGAAATGTTGTTAATAGCAATGAATGTGATTTTAAAAAATGATGCATGAAATTTGGGAATCTGTAATATGGGCCTAGAATAGAAACAAAAGAAGTCTAATCCCTGATTTTAACTACCACTTGATGTGAAATATCTGAGCATTGAAAGATATTCCAAGGTTCCAATCTCTGGTCACCTTTCTATTGTAGAGCACCTTTAATGCGTAGCATTTTGAATCCTGGATCTTACTATATTGATAAAAATGTAGTGCACATACGACACATAGTGAAAGAGAGGGAGACAGATGTTAGCACAGGATCGTGACCAGGCAGTTATTTCAACAAGTGCGGTGGGTTAAAATGATGACAGCGATACAGATAGCTGTCCTCTCAGGTTGCTACTCAGGTCAGATTACATAGACTAGGCTTGTTTTCCCTTAAGTATAAAAGACTAAGGGGCAATCTAATTGAGGTGTTTAACATGATCCAAGGGGTTGATCATGTACATAGGGAGAATTTTTTCCTTTGTTGGGGCAGTCCAAAATAAGGGAGCATAACCTTAACATTACAGATAGGTCATTGAGAATCAATGTCAGGAAGCACTCCTTCACACAAAGGGTCGTGGAAATGTGGCATTCTCTCCGCCCAAAAAAGACTATTGAAGTCAGGTTAATTAAAAATGTCAAAATTAAGCTTGATAGATTTTTGTTAGGTAATGGTGTTAAGGGTTACAAAACAAGGTGGGCAGGTGGAGTCACGATACAAATTAGCCATAATTGAATGGTGGAACAGGCTCGAGAGGCTGAATGGCCAGCTCCTGTTCCTATATCCTCATCAATCCAGTGCCGCATTCAATTTTTACAGCTGTGTTTTGGCAGCCAAGGGCCCATAGAGATGTAAAAGTTGAGCTTAATAATGCCATTCAATGCTGAGTGCTACCTTGAGAAGCTTCTTCTTGTCATGTTGCTGCACCTCCCTCACCACTGTTCCACACAGGCCCTGGCTCGAGAATTGAAGACCTTCAGATCTCCAATGCTGCAGGGCTCTGGTAGTAGAGAGTATTCTAGGAGATGTTTCATTGTTTGGGATGCTTCTCAACAGTGGCAGTCAACCAAATTCATTTGGCTGCATCCCCATTTCTTCGGAATGTAGTGACCAACACCAGTCCTGAGTTGATTGGGACACAGTCAAGTAGTGGGGAAGCTGATGTGTATTGGGTCCAGAGAGACCTAGATAAGTAACATTTGGATGTAGTACCAAAAACCCTCCTTGGGGTAATTTTCTGAACTTTCCCTCACAGATCGGAATCTCACACACAGGGAGCAAGATCAGAAGCTCGGGCATGTGTGCAGCACATGATTGCTGACTGTTTAGGTCTTGTATATACACCCATCGGATGAAGATTTCTCACCAAAACACAAACTTGGAAAATGACTAAATTTGACCAATGTTTTTCTTTCTCAGATGCTGATGAGCCTGGTGTATATTTCAACCCTTTTCTCTGTTCACTTTTGGCTTTTGCGTTCTTGATTTACTACCTTATCAATTCGTCTCTCCATCAAATGACCTCTGTTTAACAATGATGTTAACAGAATACAAGTCCAGCTTTACAAATTGAAGTACCAAGAGTTCACAGGTGTCAGAATGTCTTAAAGAGGTATCCACTTGGAATTTCTGCAGGGTTTTCCCAATCTACTTATTCACTTTTCCAGAGCCACTCCATCCAATTTAGGGTCGTGGGGAGTTGGAGCCTCTCCTGCCAAGCAATGGACGCTAGGTGGGGCAGGACAGGACAGGATGCTAGTCCATCACAGGGCACACACCCACATGCAAACACATTGAAGGGCAATTTGCCATAGCCAATCCATCTAACCAGCACGTCTTTGGACAGTGAGGAGAAACCGGAGAGCCCAGACACAGGGAGAAAGTGCAAACTCCACACAGACAGACACCTGAAGTCAGGATCAAACCCAGGTCCCTGGAGCTGTGAGGCAGCAGCACTAACCACTGCATTACCGTGCCCTGTCAATCCTCTACTAAACAATATCAACAATTTGTATTCATAAAGCACCTTTAACATGGTAAAACATCTAAAGATACTTCACAGGAGCATTGTCAGGCAAAGTTTGACCCCAACAACTTAAAGTAATAGTAAGGCAGGTAGCAACGTTTGCTGAAGGAACGTCTTAAGGAAGGAGGGAGACATAGGGCAATATATAATGGAGGCGATGGGGAGAGCCCTGTGTCACCTCTTTTAGGGAAGCCCTTTCAAATTAGGTGCCACTCAAACACTTAACTGGACAGGGGCAGGCCTTCCCCTCGATCAAGGACACCGGTAGAAGAGTCGCCCACCGAGAGCTGCCGGACCATCAGAGGCTGGCAGCTCTATTGAATGGCAGACCCACCGGGAAGACAGTGACTGCTGCCAGTATGACACCCACCCAAGGCCTAGGATCATCGCCAGGTTCCCAGGCCAGGTGAGTGATGGTGGGGGTGTGAATCATGGGAGATGGGGCAGTCGGCAGCAAGGGCATGGGGTCCCCTCAGCGTGCACCCCCCACCGCCCCTCCCTCCCCCACCCCACTCCCCGCACCCTCCACTTCCTGATGTTGTGTCTCTGGATCAGGCACTAAGTGTCTTTGAACAAGGGACCACACCAACCCCCCCGCCCCACCCAGGAGCCTGCAACAACCTGCATGGTGAGTCCCCTGCCTGCTGTTGGGTTAATACTAGTAGCAGCGGGAAGAGGCCCTTAAGTGAGATTTAATTGCCCAATTAAGAGCCTGAATTGGCACAAGTACAAGAAGGCCTTCCAAGGGCCTTCCCACCACAGACTTAATCGGGGTGGAGGCTGGACTTCCCCTGCCCGCCACCCTTCTGCCCAATTAAATGTCACCCCGCCACTATTTTTCCACAGGGTGAGCATTAAATTCCTGCCATTTCCCCCTCAAAGGGAGGGGGAGGGAATTCCAGAGCTTCGGGCCTAGGCATGGCTAACGATAGTGGAACAATGGAAATTGTGAATGTGATAGAGACCAGTTTTGGAGGCTTGCAGAGATCTCGGAGGGTTGTGAGCTGCAGTTGATTACAGAATTAGGGATGTGTGAGGCCATGGGAGGATTTGAAAACAAGGATGTTCCTAATTCTAGGATCTCCTAGTTCCACTCCAGAAATGGCAGAAGAACTCCACTGAAAATTCTTGCCCATCATATTGTCATGCCCAGTACAAGGCAAATATTACAAATTTTAAAGCTATGTTTTTAAAAGTGGACACCATAAGATGGCCATAGTATATTATGCGACTTGGCAGTATTCAGTTCCAGACAGTCCTGAAACTCAAGCAAATGCCTAATTACATATGGGCAATCACAGTCACTTGTGAAATTCACACATTACTTTGTTATGGACCATCAACAGCAAGGACCATAATATACCAGCTGATTTGTCTTTCTGCTTCACCGTGGTCAAGAGGGACATTGAAACTCAATGACTCTTAGACGAATATGAAATGGATCTCATCAACCTTTCACTGTACTGTGGTGGCTCCTCATCCCAAATGCAATGACCTTGGCTGTCTGAAACTCTCAGGGTGTGAAAAGCCATAACAGGATGTTTATCGGTCTAACACAACCCCTTATTTGGAAAAGGACTTGGCCCTGTGACAGGTCACATGGGTAAGGCATTTCTGTTGCCTGCTTTTAAAGTATAACAACAAAAGCTGTTCTGGGGCAGGTACCATTAGAAGTTCCATCTCAGCCATCGAACCAGCTGCAAGACAACTATACATCCAAGGTAATATACAGCTATACCTTGAAAGTGGTTCCAACTTGTTCCTGTTCCAACTTCAAGATCACCTGAAAGGCGACCTCCTGGCAATTCAACCACAAGCTTATGAAGAGTCCCATGATTTTACAAGACCTCCCCTCCACCTGAAACATCAATTCATCTAAGAAACTAGAGGCATGCTACAAAAGAGACTGAAATAATTCCAGATTGTGATGGCATTGCTTTTTCCTTTATCCATGTCTAATCTTTGTGTGTGATAGTGTGTATGAAATGTCACGTTTTAAACTTCTAGAGCAAGTGCGCTTTCATAATTAATCTTCTTTATTTAAATTCACAAAAAACCTGCTGTTGGAAACATTTAAATTGGGACAGACCACTTTGAGGTTAAGAAAACGCACAAAACTCACATAAAAACACTTTGATCATGGGCAACAATAAAACACACAAATTCTGTCTGTGGCAATATACATGGCCCTTGGCACTTTTTCCGACTTGTCTAAGTGCATGTAGAGCAATGCAGAAAATTTTCCTGAGACTTTTCATATGTCACTTCCATCTGATGTCATTATGGCAGCAGTGCTGTGTGCAGTATGGCTTTAGCTGGTAGACACCCATCGGTTGCCCTTAAGCATGTGAAGTGGCACTGAAGGATGTGCTTCACACAACATTGCTGAGTTTCCTGCTGAATATCTAGCTTAGACCAGTCAACCTCATTGGTTCACAGGTGGGAATAATCCCAACTCCAGCAATAGGTTTGCATTTCCAAGACTCATGAATGGGCTAGGTCACATGGTCAGTCATCAAACACATCATGGAGTACTGCTGATGTGTCTGGGTTAGGCAATAATTTATCAGCAATGCCCCAAAGGTTTGACCAGGTGTGTCCTCTTGCAGCCAGTATGATCCAGAAAGGAACCCCTCCTCCCCACTCCTCCAGGAGGAAATTCATCATCAGGACTGTCCTGATGTTGGGCACAAGAAATACATTTTTTTCTGGTGAGAATGCCCCTTTAACCTTTCCATTACTCTCCTGCTATTTGAACCAAAAGGGTGCTTAATGGTATATTTCAGCTCTGGTAATTTCAAAGGGCATCATTGTGCACCATTTATATCCTGTTCCCTTATCCCCATTTCCATCAAACTGCTGACCACCCAACTTCCCTTCCTGGGAAACTGATATTATTAGCCCCATGTTAACTGATATTGTTGCCGCTTCCCTCTCTTCAAGTACAGTCCACTTTCTCTTCAAACTTGCCATCATCATCCAGCTTCTCTAAAACCACATGTCTCCTTGCAAACTATCACCCTATTTAAATGTGACCATTCCTCTCCAATGCCCTGAACATGTTCTCACCTCCCAAATCTGTGCCCAGTTTTCTTGCACTTCCATGTATGAATCTCTGTCATCAAGTTTTCATCCCTGACCAAGCTCTAAACAACTCGATATTAAATTCTGGATTGTGTTCTCTCTGCCTGTGGCCATGGTGCACTATCTGTCCTGACCCTCCTCAACCTCTCTGCCTTTGATAGGATAATCCACACTTTATCCTCAACAACTCTCCTCTGTTGTTCAGCTCCATGGGACTACCTTCACTTCATTCCATTCTGATCTGTTTGTAGGCAGAGCCTGTCCTGCAATGGTTTCTCTTCCCACCCTTCCAATATTGCCTTCAGATTACTCTAAAAATCTAGACTTAGCAACTTCCTCCTCATCTTCCAGCTGCCCATCTAGTGCTTAGACAGCTTCTTCTTCTACTTCTGACTTAGTCATGTTGGCATCACAGACTAATATCCATAAAGCAACGCCAACATTTATATGAGTAGCGCTAGCTAAACCAGCCATGACCTGCTGCAATAGAAACAGAGCATGCTGGAAAAACTCAGCAGGTCTGACAGCACCTGTGGAGAGAGAAACGGAGTTAATGTTTTGAGCCCTGCTGCAATGTTAGTCCTGATAATGAAATCTTATAAATGGAAATAATCTAACGATAGGTCTGGAAGATTTGAAGTGATGGGGCTGGGACTATTTCCTTTGAGATCTAGTTCCAACAGTTAGGTTGGACAGGCAGCTTAAACAACGACATTCATTAATTCATTATTGGCCTTAATAGGCCTGTCAGTTATCGCCAGGCATGCACCCGCCAAATGAAACATCGCAAGTCAGCACAATGACGTCGGGACACACACCTGATGTCATCACGTGTCATTTTACTTGCCAGTGTGTTCAGCCCGCCCCCGCACGCCGACTGAAAAATCCTAGCCTAGGAATGGTTCTGTATCTACTTATAGGAGATTTGATTACAGAATCAAATTACAGATGGATCCTTTTTGTTGGTAATGCACATGCATAGCTTCTACATGTCTTTCTACTTCACCCTGAAAATGTTGGTTGAAACAGTTGAATGTCCATTTTTTTGATTGATCACTCTGCTTGCAGATCGAGTTCTGAAGAAGTCACATTGAACTCAACACGTTAACTCTGTTTCTCTCTCCACCGGTGCTGCCAGACATCCTGCGTATTTCCAGCACTTGCCGTTTTATTTCATGCTTTCAGATTGGCTGTTCAGTTCTGCATAACCTTTAGTATATCCCAACACACTTGAGCTTCCAGAAAATAAACAGTTGTATGCTCCTAGGATAGGCCAAAAATGGGCACCAGCTGTTACTCCTTCTTGATGCACTGTGATTCCCATTTAACACATTGTTTCACCCCCATTGAATTTTAAATAACATTTAACTTAGATGCAGCAGGTTGAAGTCAGAAAGCAGGTACTGTGTAATAATAACTTAAATAAACAACAAAAATATCTTACCCAGGGCTCTGTTTAATAATGCTGTCTTTCTACTGTAATGAACTATGCATCACCATCTGTACCTGACATCTAATCCTATCCTTGGTGTATTGCATCATTCTGATGTAATGTCTAGCAAGGCAAACGTCTTGTCTATTAACCCCAGGAAAGACTATGGTAGATTATGATCTGACACTCTTACATGGAACTGAACGCTCCAGTAAAATTCAGAGATTAATTATTTCACAATTTGTTAGTACTTGCCTTCATCAGCCTCATTTCATGTACGGAAATATTATCCCTGCAGCTTTAGTATGATGTGCAGCATACTTTTATAATGTAAATGGATCCTAATCCAACATTTAAGAATAATATATCTGTGATAACCTGAAATATATGTTTCTCTATGTTTTTAATTAGTTCTTAACAATAATGTAATTGTTGAGTTACAAATGGGCAAACTACAAATGGTATTCAGTTCTCAAACAATCAAAGGCAACCTTTATCCTGCTTCTGTTGGAACAGGGGTATCAAGAGGTCAAAATCTTAAGGAAAGTAAACATTCAGATTCCCTCCACATATAATAAATACTTTCTCTAAGTGGCTAATGTTTATATATTTCTCTGTCATTGTCAGAGCTATTTTAATAGGAGAAGCAAAAGTCTTGTAGAAAACATCCTGCTCTCTGAAAACATTTTTAAACAACCAGACAGTGATCCAAGCTTTTCGGGTCTTTCCTCAAGAATCCTGCACTTCAAATGCTGCATGACTTCGTCTTCATCTCTGTGTATTAGTTAGGTCAGGAGTGCACCTCTAGTTAGTGATTAGATAGTAACCTGAGACCATTACTAAGCCAGAGTGCTTGGTGCATATTTCCTTCACTTTAAAGCCATTGTGGCTCTAATTCATGAAAAGCCAGAGGATTTTTTTCTCCCAAAAATAGACTTTATTCATGAAATTTATAAAAGCATGATCGTTCAAATTTGACATTACATAAGGTGCAAACCAAATCAGTTCTTCCAATACTCTGTGTTACTCACTACATTTACAATAAAAGTTATTATTCACAGGATTCACTACATGTCAAACAGACAACCTGAGGGGTTTTAGCCAGTTTCCAGCCCCTGGTGCACCATGGCTGAAAGGCCTCAGACAAAGTCCTTACGCCATTGCACCTTTGTGATGGCTGCCCCAAGCTTTATTGCTTCCCTCAACACGTAGTAACTGTTCAAGGAACAGAACTTTTAAATCCTCAAAATTAACATCCCCTAATTCTCATAGAAAAACACTGGCATCAAATGTGGACATTTCTACACTTTAATGGTACTGGCTCAAGAAAGCCTTTTTGCAGTTTTTAAAAATTAGTTTCAAGGGAGCAATTTACTTTCCCCATTCAAATTCTTTTGTTTCATCTGTGGGAACTATGCTGGCACCAAGCCCCTAATTTATTACAACGGGTCCCTGGACGAGGTACCCCAAATTGTTATGATCCCAGACGAGGTACCCCAAATTGTTATGCTCCTGGATGAGGAGGGATGAACTGGCTCCCCTTCCTTTATTCAACCCCCTTGGCTGGTTGCAACAAGATTAATTTAAAAAGGACCTCTTGCCTCATGGATACCTTTTCCTAGCCCAAATGTATTTATGTTTTAGATGGAGCCAATTTAACCAGGCTTTCTTGAGTCAAAGAAAGAGTAAGTTTATTAATTATTAAAAACATGAGAAAAAGTAATAAAAATGCAACACACACACACACACACACACACACACACACAGATCAGAAATGAGAAGTTGAGTCCAAAAGTAAAAGTTAAAAATGATATACAAATTAGTCTTTGTCTTGTCTGTGAGGAGTAGATGGCAAAATGTGGTGGCTGTTAAGTTGAGTGATTTCGATAGAGTTGCCATTGGCATTTGAGCAGTTGGTTTAGAGAGTCTTGGTTCTGCAGGTTAGCTGAAGGAATTGTCCTGTTTCCTTTTTGATTGTGGTTTTACTGACTTGTGACTTGTCTATAGCAACAGAGACTTTTACCTGCAAACTGCAGGGATGCCTAGTTGCTGTTCCTCTGCTGTGAACTTCACAGCACGCGCTAGCACACCAGAACTAGAACACACCGATCAGGTTTGCAGCTGGCTTTTTAACCCCTTCTCTTGAGTATTCCTGGAAGGGAGAAACAAACATTTTTTTTTTTTTGCCCAGGATCTGCTTTCTTTCAACTCAGACCATTCCCACATTCTGGGATATAATTCAACAGGAGATAGTTTCTGCTGAGATGGTAATCAGTCTCCATTGTCTCTGCAACCATAGGAGATTAGAGTTCAGTCTTTTGCATTGCATCTCTCCCTTTTAAGTGTCTCTGTCTGAAGTGGGCTTTAACACCTTTTTAAGTGCAACATTCCAGGGCCTCTCTGGACTAGTTGGTCAAGTATGCACTATGCAGGAATTTTCCGGAAAGTGATTACTTTACAATCTCAGTAAGCCTTTGCTTGTATGTCCCTTTTAAAAAAAACCATGGCCAGGATTTTCCCCTCAGCGAATTGGGGGCGGGGCCCGGTCGCCGAGGGGAAAACGATGCAGGATGACATCGGGAGGAATTCCCGACGTCATTCCGGTCCATTTAAATTTTTTTGGAAGGCGGGAGGACAGCGAAATCAGCTGTCCGCCCGCTGACCTGTCAATGGCCAAATGAGGCTATTGACAGGCTCATTAAGATAATTAGAGACCTGCCCGTCCAACCTTAAGGCTGGCGGGCAGGCCAGGAGCCCCAGTGAGCTCCAGATTATTGATGAAACTTCATCCACTGGTGGGATGAAGTTCCATGTCAGTATTTTTAAAAATTAATAAAGTTAATGTGGTCTTTATTAACATGTCCCATCTGGTGTGACATTGTCATATGAGGGGGACATGTTAATAATTTTTTAACTTTTGCATTTTTAAAGTTTTTCAGATTGTCACTGGTCTCCCTGAGACAGGACTTTGTCTCAGGGAGAAGGCACGAAAGAGAGCACTTTGACAGATGGGGAATTCCCCCCAAACCCGCCACCCCCCCCCCCACCCCCGCACAAGAAGCGCATAGCGCTTCCCATCAGGGACGCCACTGGGTGGGCCTTAATTGCCTCACCCACTCAAAATGGCGGCGGGCCCCGTTTCAGTGGCAGGGTTCAGCTGCTCGCCCGCCATCGAGCCGGTGGGGCCCACACACCATCCAAGGGCAAGATTCTGCCCCATGTATTCCTCAAAAAGTAAGTAATTTGATCTGTGGTCCACTGTCACGATATTTACCATAGTATTCTCAAGGACAATATGCAAAGATGATGAGATTCTGGGTGTGCATGAAGGGTTTGACACTGAAAGGCCCTTCTCACCACAGCCAAGCTCCATATTGGTTCTTGTTTTGAAAGTTAGAGGAGATGAGAAAAGGCTTATTCCTTTAGCTAATCCCTCCTCTGCACCATCACCACCCCGCCACCACCCCCCGCCCCCCCCCCCACCCCGTCCCCGCAAACCTGCATCTATTGGTCTCACTTACTCTCTGTCAGGGACAAACTGAAAGGATTACTCAAGCGATCACTCCGGTGCAGTCAGACAAATAAGTGACTTCTGTTTTACTCTTTTTATGGGTGTGCCCTGGAACTATTGATGGTGTTATAGCCTTCTGGTTATCATAGGTTAGAAATAATCACACCTAAGCTCAAAATGCTGAAGCTTCACTGAGTGTACTTTTTGCATCTCTCCATGTGGCTGGTAGATGGATAGACTGACACAGTGGCCCAGATCTTCCGGTCTCCAGATCGTTGGAGACAAGACACATGACCCACGATGCACATGGGACTCCGTGGAAGTCATACTGCTAGGGTAATTGTTGTAGCTCTCAAATCTTCCATTTTTAAATAAAAGGGAACTTTGAGTAGTTGTCTGCAACTATGAGATACCGACTTCATTAAGTGTGAATAACCTGCCTCCCACATTATGCCATGCACTGGGTGATACTTCAGTAGCTATCATCTGCTCTTTCTGCTGTGTATTTCTGTACTTCTGGCATGCATTACATGTGGACATCATATTTTCAATGACTTTGTAGGTGCCTATCCAGTACACAGCTGACCTGGCGCTGAACTTACACTCTCCATAACCATGAGGTCTTCATGTATCTTCTGATGTTCTTTTGGTATGACTATTCTGGATCCCAACTAATAAAACACCATCTTCTCATATGATGTAATTTCTGATGGACCATTACTGCTACATTGCTGGCTGTGCTTGTTGCATCTTATCAGGCCATCTCTGGATCACTTGCTGAAGAACTTGCTGAAAGGCTAGTGGTATTGTCATTGGACTAGTGATCCAGCAACCCAGGGTAATACTCTGGGGACCTGGGTTTGAATCCTGCTACATCAGATGGTGGAATTTGAATTTAATAAATATCTGGAATTTAAAAAGTCTAATGATGACCATGAAGCCATTGTTGATTGTTGTAAAATCCCATCTGGTTCACTAATGTCCTTTAGGGAAGGAAACCTGCTGTCCTTACCTGGTCTGTGACTCTTCAATGCCCTCTGACCAAGGGCAATTAGGGATGAGCAATAAATGCTAGCCTAGCCAGTGATGCCCAAATCCAATGAATAAAAAAAAACTCTTTGTCTTTTGTTGGTCTCATCTCAATTTCGGTGGTGTTTACTAGGCGATGGATCATTATGCTTAGATCTTTTGTCTCAATGCTCACTGAGATAAGCTGCAGCTCTTCCCAACTGCTCAGCCCCAGATTAGCAGGACCATTTGTTTCAGGGACATGGAACACACAGTTAACATCTTTTACTTTCTGTGCCTCCCTGATTTGGCTTGTCCCTAACTGTTGAATCTCAGTTTCCCCCATATGCCATTAGCGTGACTTTGCTTCATTTCAGAGCACCTTTCCATAAGGTGACCATTTTCTTTAAATTTTCAGGAAAGATCTTCTGATATAGTTTGAGTGGGATGGTGTTACCCTGTGCTCTGTTATCAAGCTCCAGCTTCAGATTTATGGCGGTGGGCTTACTTCTCACCCTCTTCCTGATTTGAATGGTTGTGTGAATTTCTTTTCTCTGGGAGCTGTCACATCCAAATGTTTCATGTGGTTGCAGGATTCCTATGCTTATTATGTCCTCAAACTCATTATCATCTTCCAGGGTATGGATATTTAGTTTCTTTTGCTTCTCATTCTCCGTGTTTCTGACAAATCATGTATCATTTTCTTTCCTTGTTCTGCACATTTTTTCCCGGTGATTTGGCTTTCCGCATGTTCTACAGTTTGATCCATATGACGGATATTTCCTCTGTCTGTGAACTCATGTGGTTGTCCACAGCTCTTGCAGATATTTCTGTCTGGTGTGCATTCCTTTGTTGCTGTTTCACTACATCAGCACCCCCCTTGCCTTTCTCTTGCCTTAACTTAAAGCTAGCGGTTTGGGCAATCAGCATTTTCATCTGTCTGCTAATGGTTTCATGTGCAATATTGTGAGCTTGCCCTTTCCAATTAAATCTTTTTGTACTTCAGGGTGTGCAGAGCCCCAAATGAGATGATCTAGCAGTCTTTCATCTGTTTCCTTAAATCTACATTTTCTGGATTCATTTTTCAATCTTGTTATGAAATTGCCAACTGGCTCACCTGCTTCCTGCCTCAGGCCTTGAAATCCATACCCGTAAATCTGATGATTTGACTTTGGATGGAGATGTGTGCTGAATTTTTCAAAAACATTGTCTGGGTTTCTGCTGCAATCTTCACTCAGTGTCCAGCTGTTAAACAAATTTAACTGTTTTGTTACTGCCTGCAAAAGGATGTAATTGACACCTCCCTCTTCATTATTGCCTTTTAGAAGCTACCAAATGTCAGTCCACATTTTTATTTAAACTTCTCAAAGGCCTCTACAATATCATCAACCAACCAAGTCATCATTGGCTGGAGCTGTGATTGATTGCTACCACAGCAGCCGTTTCATTTTTACACAATTTACTTAGTTTCCCTCTCTCTGGCACTAATTTGGGGTGATTTTTCAATATAGTTCAGTATAAAATTCCTTTAAAATGTTTGGGTTTTTACTCACAGACACCCGCTGCCATCAAGTTATGTCTTATGGTTGCTATAAATTAGAAATATTTGCACTTTAGACTCAAAAGACTGGAGCTTCATCAAGTGTATCAATTTCATTTCTTCTTGCAGCTGATGGACTGATAGACTGATACATTGTTACTTGGCACGTGACTCCAGAAGTGTAGCAGCAAAATTTGGCATCCTGGGATATATATTATATATGTATATATATAATATATTCACATAATGGGGGGAGTTTTCCATGCCCGCTGGCAGCGGCTGTGATAGGTGGCATGCCCAGACAATATGGCGCAATCTTCACGATGGTGGGAAAGCAGGTTACGGTCGTCCACTCAGCCTGCCAACAGTGGGCCACGTTTCCCGCCAATGGTCATTGGGGAGTTCATTGTAATACATCAGCATATCGTTAACAGGCCATCCAGCCAGCCTTTTGGACACCTTGTGGATTGTCCGTCCACATTGGCAGGAAAGCACATCAATGTGTTTCACAACAGCACACAGATGACATGCACTTGGCAGCCTTAACTTTGGGGCAACTGGAGATGACTGAACAGCATCGCTTTGCCGAGCTCACCAGGGTCACCTGTTGCTTTGCAGGCTTCAGGGGTGCCATGGGGCTGGGATGAAGTGCCGTCCTGCCACGGAGGCCACTGTTGTCAGGGGGGTGTCCGGGGCCAACTGGTGCACAGCCTTGGAGGTGACTGTTGTGAGGTTGTTGGGGGGGAGGCAACAGCTGCCCTGGCATTGGGTCCCCCACACAAGAAATCGAGGTGGGGGGGTGCAGGGTAGGCTAGGGAAGTGGCCATGCAATGGGGACACCTGTATAAACTGACCATTCCTCTGCAACTGAGGCAGTTCAGGCGCAGACACAGTGATATGATTGGGGTCAGGCTCCTAACCTGTCTGCCCATAAATGCAATGCAGAGGCACCAAAGGGCACCAACGCTCCAGGCCTTACACCCTTCCACGTGCTCTACCCCCTCCCCGCACCCCCCATGCACAGACTGCGAGTCCAACACAACTTTATTAGACCACGGAGCAGTTGGACTGCACATGTTGTACAATCTCCTCGCCAATGCTGGCCATGTAGCAGTCACTGCTGGAGGCAATTACAGCTCCTTGCAATCTCAGCATCCTGGTTAGGAGCAGTCTCCCCCATGTCACAGGTTGACAGGGCAGCCATGCAGCCCACTCATCTCTGGCTATCTGAGGGGTGACCAGCACTCTCCGGGAAGCATTAAGGGGCAGTCACACAGGGCCAGGAAAGGTGCTAAGTACAGCCATGATAACCATGTCTCTCCCTCTTTTTCATGCTGCAGGAGGGCCACATCAGGAGCATGGATCCTGGTGACCTAGCTGTATGCCTGACGGCCTACAGAGACTGTAGAAGACTGAGGAAAGAGTGACTGAGGCACCTGGCTTTGCAAAGCCAGGAGCAGCAACCTCATGAAGAAGGGGCAGCAGGGGTTCCTGCACACACTGCCCAGGAGCGACAGTGAGCCGTGGCTGGCCGGTGCCTAGCGACACCCAGGATCTATAGATGCCACCTGCCATTCCGGCAGATGACTGAGAACCAGTGTCGCAGATGACTGTGCATGCCTAGGTACCTGGTCGCTCACATCTGCCCCTCACTGCAAGACTTGGCGCCAAGGGGACATGGAGGGCATCCACTGCCAGTGGCTGTGAAAGTGACCGTGGCACTCAATTTCTATTCCTGTGGCACCTTTCAGGGCTTCACAGGTGACCTCTGTGGGATTTCACAATCCGCCACCCACAAATGCATCCCTGAGGTCACAGATGTCATTTTCTCGAGGGCACACAACTTTGTGCATTTCATCCAGGACCAGGACAGCCACGTTGCAAGAGCCGATGGATTCTCCCGGATCTTGGGATTCCCACAGGCTCAGGGTGCAATTGACTGCACCCACGTGGCGCTCAGGTCTCCGTCGCTACACACAGTGGACTACATCAATCACAAGGGATTCCACTCACTGAATGTGCAGCTGGTGTGCGACCACTAGAAACGCACCCTGCAGGTGTGCGCATGGTTTCCAGGGAGTGTGCATGATGCCTATATCCTCAGTCGGTCATAGATCCCTGATATCTTCCAGGGTCCACAGAAGCTGCAGGGTTGGCTACCCACAGAGGCCGTGGCTGATGATACCTGTGCAGTGGCCTCAGACTGCAGCAGAGCGATGCTATAATAAGGCTCATGCAGCAGCTCACACCATGGTGGGGCAGACCATTGGAATGCTGAAAGTGAGGTTCTGGTGTCTGGAGTGGTCTGGTGGAGCTTTACAACACAGTCTGCAGAGGGTGTCACACATCGTCGTCATCTGCTGCACCCTTTACAACCTGGAGCTGCAACGGGGTGAGGAGCTGGCTGAGGAGGAGGTGGAGGAGCTGCACGTCTCCCCTGATGAAGAGGATGCCAACATGAATGAGGGTGAGGGGGCCCTCGGAGGAGATGATGACAGGGTTGAGGCCCTTGCACTGGCTAGATGAGGCAGGCATGCTCAGGAGGCCCTCATAGCTGCCGTGTTTGTGGAGGATGATGGCGACACGCAGTGAGGTGACCCCATAGATCCTCACATCACATTTGACTCCAGCCTGGCTTATGGAAGCACGAATACCGCCTGTGAGAATGCTCCTGTCTTGGAGATGCAGTGGAGAACTTAATAGTCGCTCGATTGCAGGAGGACAATGACATGCAGTGAGGACACTCCATAACATCTCCATGTAGCCTCTGTGAATGTCTGATTCCTGTCTGGACAAGGGCAGTTCGCTTGCATTCCTTCTGTGATCAAGGTCATATCATAGAGACGCAGCCATGAAACTTTAGCAGCACCTGATACTTTTTCCGCCTTCAGCACATGACCACCAGCATAGCTACTCCTCTAATTTCATAAGCCCTTTAGGAGCTGGAGGACATCATCAATGGTCACAGACACTGAAAAAGTGGGGGGCAGCCCCTCCTTAAAGATGTTGAGAGCACATCAAGAGAATGAGAGAACACTGTGATGCCTGTCCACAACATTCTGGCAGCAATGACCAACACCGCCGAGGTGCAGGCATCAGTAATGTGTCCAGGGAGTGTGAGGCCGGACCGTCACTTTGGTCTGAAGGCTGCACATAGCACAGGGAAGAGGCCCTGGACTGAGACACCTGCCTTTATCTTGTGCAGAAAGGCTTCACATCTCAGTGACAAGAATACTGCTCATCAGAACAAGGATCCATGGACAGGGAGACATTCTTGGGATAAAAACAAAAAACTGCGGATGCTGGAAATCCAAAACAAAAACAGAATTACCTGGAAAAACTCAGCAGGTCTGGCAGCATCGGCGGAGAAGAAAAGAGTTGACGTTTCGAGTCCTCATGACCCTTCGACAGAACTTGAGTTCGAGTCCAAGAAAGAGTTGAAATATAAGCTGGTTTAAGGTGTGTGTGTGTGTGTGGGGTGTGGGGGGGGGGTGGGGGGAGGGAGGAAGAGAGAGAGAGAAGTGGAGGGGGTTGGTGTGGTTGTAGGGACAAACAAGCAGTGATAGAAGCCAAGCACGGGTTCCTGAGAAGAAAGAGAGGCAAGCTTGGTTCAAATGAATCCAGCCTCTCACAGTTCTGTCGAAGGGTCATGAGTTTTTCCAGACATTCTTGGGAGTTACGTGACAATAGTGAACCGTATGTACATGTGATTAATACCCATGCCCAGGCTGTGAAACTAGTTCTCCTTAATTTTCCTAACCCTGCTGCTAAGTCTTGTTGCTCTCCAGATATCTACAGCGGAGGTGGAGGCAGCCTGCTGACTGCTATACCCTGTCTGTGATGACTTTGGCGGGCGTCCTCTGGAGGGCCGAGACTTGGAGGGCCCCGGCCTGCTTTTGGGGTCATGTTCCCTCCTCGGCATGTGGAGCTGGAGCTGCTGAAGTCACAAGAAGAGAGGAGCCGGATGGGCCAGACACTCTCGGAGTCACCTGGATGGATGGATCCAGAGTGCGCACCTGCTGATCCTCCTCGCTATGAGTGCCTGGGGGCCTGAGGCTGACATCTTGAGGAGCAGGGGTAACTGAAATGAGATCGAGCTGCCGGGCACTCCTCATGCGTACATGCTGTTGGAGATCAACTATGGCATCAGCAATGGAGTTGAACCCGTGCATAAGTGTAGGAGCAAAGTCCTGGATCAAGGTCTCCATTGTGGCCCTAATTTTGGGCATTCCTCCACCGGTCTGTGACCTCTCTCTCTTGTTGTGCACCTTGTCCTGCATGAATAGGGATGGAGGGAGTGTAAGCAGGACACCTGCCAGGCCAGATGATAAGTATGCCTGGCATGTGTGGGTGGCGAGTGGTCCCATGAACAGGATGAGGACAATGACAGTAAGTTTGAGAAGTGAATGGAGATGTCCCTCAAACTAGCAGTGAGTGATGTGGATGTGTGATGAGTTTGTGAGTGTGTGAGTGATGAGAAGAGTGACTTGCTCTGGCAGAACGGAAGAGATCGTTCATCCTCTTGCAGCCCTGAACCCTGTCCTCTTCTCAAGGGCATTGGCACTGACCACCGCTGCCACCGCCTCCCAAGCTGGATTGGTCACGTTGCTGCCCACCCTGCGGCCAGAGCAGGGGTACAGGACATCCCGGTGAACCTCCGTGGCATGCAGCAGTCGCTCGAGGGACCCGTAGTTGAAGTGGGAGGCTGCGGTCTTTCTTCCTTTGGCTGGCCATATCTCCTGGGCAGTGGTGAGTGATCCATCCATCCAGGTGACTCCGAGAGTGTCTGGCCCATCCGGCTCCTCTCTTCTTGTGACTTCAGCAGCTCCAGCTCCACATGCCGAGGATGGAACATGACCCCAAAAGCAGGCCGGGGCCCTCCAAGTCTCGGCCCTCCAGGCTGCCATTGCAACATGATGGCCAGCGTGATTCAGCACCAGGGGGATGGTGGCCGGGCAAATGAGAGCCCACCCGCCATGGAAGCGGCATGTTTCCCGGGAACGCATAAGTAATGTGGCGTGTTCGGGATGGTATGGCGTGAAAAGCCGCCATCGCCGTCGGCGGGTGGAACACCATGTTGCCCGCCCGCTACCACGCTTAGTGCAAATTTGGGGAAACCCCACCCAATAATTAGTTTGTATTTCTTTAAAAGCAATAGCACTATATTACATTAAAGCAGGTTGCGGGCAGAATCTTCCCCTTGTCAGCTGGGCTCGGTGGGGATGGACGGGAGCAGTCAGGAAGCCGACTGCCACCTGCGATCGGGACCGGAGGGCAATTTCATGCTGGGTGGGCTTTAATTGGCACTAATTGAAGCATTTTTTTAAAAAAGGAGAAATAAATAATGTAATAAAACATGTCCCCTCACGTGACTCTGTCACATGAGTAGGGCCATGTTATTAATAAAAGTTTTAATTTTTAATTTAAATTTTATTTGCTTTAGGAAACCTCATCCGGGTCCGTGGATAAGGTTGACTGTACGATTTACAGCTGTTAGCCAGCAGTGACAGCCGTGTTCATGGCGTTAACAGGTCTTTTAAATGTCGGCGGGTGTGCCACCGATTCCGGCACGCAGCCACCGAGCGAAATATCGCCCGACGTCAATACACCGGAGCAGGTCGGGCCCGCACCCGCCAGCTGAGCTAAAGATTTTGCCCTGTAGCTCAGTTTAAACAGAACAGGGAAGGAAAACTTGGTCCTGAATTTTATGGTGTCAGAGTGGGCATACGGTGGTCCCATGGGGGAGGGGCATCCTGGCATCATCGCGCCATCGCGTGATATTACAGTAGGCGGGCGCAGAGAGACCTCAGAAGTCCACTGACAATTAAAGGAGCAATTAGGCCAATTACAGGGGATTACCAGGATTTTATGTAGCCTGCCTGATTTCACGCTTGGCGCATGGGCCACTCGGTCAGGCAGCTGCCACATTTTTTATTAAAATTCGAACCAGAGCAAACAGGATTTTGGCAAGTTGAGCAGGTAGGAGTTTGGCTGTGAGTTGGTTGGAGGTAGTTTTCAGACAGTTCATTGCATTTTCCCTATGTTCTGGAGGAGTCTTTGGTTTGCCAGCATTTTCAGAGGCTTTCTGCCGAGAGCCCCCTTCAGTGTATCTTCCTGTGCAGCCTGTTTTTCAGCATATTCGGCTGGCTGGATCTCCTCAGAGAAGGGACAGAGGACCAGAAGGGAGAGGAGGCCAGGTGCCAGCAGGCAGTGCCCCAGAGTCCGACCTATGGAAAGAGAGGTGCAGCCTGAGGCAGTGCAGGGCCAGCAAGGAGTGCATGGCAGAAGGGACCTCAGAAATCGCCATTATCCTGCAGCCAGAGTTTAACAGCTGGGCTCTTGGTACCTGGACATGTCTGCGGCCCAGTCCTGTAGGAGACTCCACCTCTCTAGGGACACTGTGACCGCTGTTTTCCAGATGATAAGCCCAGAGATCTCCTCAAACTGTGTAGGTGGCCACCCTGTGCCAGTGACTCTTAAGGTTGCAGTGGCCCTGAAGTTTCCTTCCAGGGCTCAGTGGGTAATCTATGTGATGTTTCCCAATCTGCTACCCACAGCTGTGTCAAGCTGGTCACTGACACTCTGCTCAGCAACTTCATTCATTTCTGAATCGACAAAGCCGGCCAGGCTAAGCAATTGCTGGGTTTCCCTGCATGCAATGAGCCATGGATTGAATGCATTTAAAGGTTTGAATGCCATAAAGGCACCAATGGGTGAACTGGGTGCCTTCATCAACAGAAAAGGGTTCAACTCCCTGAACATCCAGCTTGTGTACAACTACAATACTCAGGTATTTCAGGTCTGCTGCCATGATGCGTACATCCTGTGACACTCCCAGGTGCCAAGGCTATTTGTCACTCCAGCTCCATTGAATGGTTGGCTCCTGGGGGATGAAGACTATTCCCTGAAAAGGTGGCTCATGATGTCACTCAGATATCCAAGGGCAGAAGCAGAGGAGAGGTTCAATCAAAGTCACGCCTCCAAAAGGGTGGTAATTGAGAGGCCCATTGGGCTGCTCAAGATGAGGTTCTGCTGCCTGGACCAACTGGGGGAGCACTTCAATATTCTCACTTATTGTCATTGTCTGTTGCGCTCTGCAAAATCTGGCTTTGTCAAGGGGGGGACCAATTGGAGGGTGAGGACAGCGATCCTGCTCCACACGCCACAGAGGCCGACTCAAGTGCTGGGTCTGAGGAACCCTTGGTTAAGAAGGCAGAGGCCAATGTGAGGATCTCTATGGGAAGCAGGGAGACCAGGGAGGCCTTGATTCTGAGAACTTTCAAGAAGGAGTCACCCAATGCAAGGAGTCAAGGCAAAGGCAAGGGTTACACCATTTTAATGATCTTTCCTGATGAGACAATCCTGTCGCCCTTAGGCCAAGGTCTGAGCTCTGATATAGAGTTTGCATCCCTCCCCTGTGTCACATAAGACTCCCAGATAAAGACTTCCCTTTCCAAAGCATGAAGTACACTAACACCATTACACAACATGAGACATTTTTATAATGAAGCCACATATATAAATGAACCAGTGCACACAAGCCAAGGAAACATAAATCACCCATGACAACCCCTTTTTGTGATCATAGTGACTTAAACTTCTGTTTACGAGTGCCATGTCTTGGTGCCCACAACCACCATCCCACTCCCCGCCCCATCTCGCTGGCAGCTGGATTGGAGGCAACCTGTTGACTCTGATGCCCGGTCAACCTTGATGACCTAAGTGGCTGTCCTTTTGGCCAGCAAAGCCTGTCCAGGCCCTACCTGGGTGCGAGAGTCCAGTGCCATGGCCGGGCATTCCTCAGTTGTTGCAGTCTCCTCAGATACGAGAACCAATAGCAGAGGGGTGGAGGGGCGGAGGAGCTGTTGCCATCATTCACATCTCCCTGAGAGGAGGTTGCAGATGCGAGCTGCAGCTCATCCACCACAGTGATGGATGGGAAGCTAGCAGGGTTACTAGGTGCCCCATCCATATATCACACCCTCCCGCTGTCTCTTCCCTATCCATTGGACTCTTACCTTCCTCTGAGACCCCTGCCTCCACGAGATGTGGAGGGTGTGATATATGGCTGAGGCTCCACGCTCGCAGGCCATCTCCAAAGGTTCTTTCTCCATCTGCATCATAAATGAGGAGGTTGGGCATACCTCCACCCATTCATCCATGCTGCTGGGCATTATGATTCCTCTTCTCCTGTAAGGCCGAAAATGATTTATGAGTCACCTCTCTACATGTCAGACCATACCAGCCCCCTGCCTCCCTATTCCCCTTCCCCCCCCACCCCGAAAAGAGGCAGAGGTGCATGTGCCCATCACACTGGCACACTTCACACATCCAAGCCGACCGAGCATATTTTTCAATGTCTCAAGGCACGAGGGTATGTGTCATTTGGCACTCTGCATTTCACATCCGTGAGCATCAACAACTCCTGCCACCCATTAAGACATCTATACACATTTCCAAATAGACTCAGTACTCACTCTGGCAGAGCGCAGAAGGTCAGTGAGATTTTTCCTGCACTGGAACCAAGTGCAGCGTACATCATGGCCGCTCACCTGGGCAGCCAACTCCATCCGCTCCTTCATGGTTTCTTGAGGTGGCCTTCTCTTACCGTCCCACAGGAACAATACATCCCGCCAAACACTCATTGCCTCCAGAAGAAAGCCTAGGCATTCATTGATAAAATGGGGAGCAGAATGTCCACGGATATTGTCTTCCTGCCTGGCATGGGATGCAGGTCCTGAGGCCATGATTACAGGTCCGACAGAAAATATCCTTCCAGGCACTGGTAGATTCACCTACAGCTTCCTGAGGCTTTGGACCACCTCTTGGCAGCCTTCAGGAAGCTCCCTGTCCACTTTTAAATCCCATACCCCAGCCCAGAACCCATTGGAACCCCAGTGCCCGCCCTGCTCCTGCCCCCACCAGCAACGCTGAGCCAGCCTCAGCGCACTCAACGCTGGCTGGCCGTTAATTGGCCAATCAGTGTGATATCAGGGTCGGGAGTCGATTGTGGCCGGAGGCGGATACCACATCTGTTTCTGGGCCTGCCAATTGCGCTCCTGTGTCAAGCATAAAATTCAGGCCATGATCCTCCCTGACAGAGTTAGTGTTTGGACTTGAGACATCCCAACTATATCTGCCAAAACCCTGTTTCCTATCAGATTAAATTTGATTGCTCCAAGTACAGTCACATACAGTTCAGGAATGTATACAAAAATATACAGCGACATCTAAATAACAGGAAAAAAATGTGTCACACACTGAGACCCAAATAAAGAAAGCACTAAAGATACAGAGCTAACTTGGAGTAATGAGACAAGCGAACCTCCATTTATTGAAGGCAACAACAAAGATTGTGGGCCCCTGGTAATCTGGACTCTGAAATCTCAAAAGCATTCATGGGTTTATCTGGTTTACATAAACTTGATCAATAAATAATTATTCTGTTACAAAAAAGTATGGAGCCAGGATGCCTGAGGCTGCCATTTGTAAAGACAATCTTAACAATATAAACTTGTGTCTGAAACTGCTGGTGGAGGTCATGGCATTCTGTTACCAAAAAAAAATGAAACAGTGGATCTATGTTAGACGATGGAGGAGGAATTGTGTCTAAGTGACTGGCCTAAAACTGTGCTGTCTGACATTAATAACAAATATCTTACGGTGTTCAGGTGAAATTTCTTTTGTTTAGGATTTTAAGGAAAAATTTTTTAAACAGGTAAATGCCATTGTTAAAAAGGCAGACAGAGATTTGTTGCTAATATTGTCTGCAATTCACTTAACTAAACACATTGGTTTGTTTAGTTTTCGCCTGAAAAAACTGTTGAGTATTCATCAAGTAAAATGTTTGTTCAGTGTTCTTGCGGTCATAGTACCATCAGTGAGTTGTTAGGACTTGAAATGTACGGACCGAAAGGGTTGGTGGGAGCAGATTCAGTAGCAAATTTCAAAAGGAATTGGATATACTTGAAAAGGAAAAATTTGCAGGGTTATGAGGAAAGAGCATGGGAGTGGGACAAATTGGATAGTTTCTTTAAACAGCTGGCAGACACGATGGGCTGAAAAGCTTCCTTGCATGCTCTAAGATTCTATGGATGATGGTTGAATGATAGAATTTAATAGGAATTTATGAGTGCTCCCTATGCTCATTTGAAGTTTCTTTGCCTGGTGTTTTAGAAGTGGCATTAATCCTTTATTTTAAACTGATTTAAGGACTTGAGACTAACCCCTCCTCGATGTGCAAAAGAGGATCCAGTGGGAGTTAAAGATTTCAAACAGGCAACTTGTCACCAGCCCATCATGTATGTGCTCACTCTTGTTTTCACTGCAGTGGGTTTGTGGCTTGTGAGTGTCCCGTCTCAGTGGAAAAACAGGATACTTCATAACTTTATAACATATTTAAATTAGGTTTCCACAGCGCAGTTGGGAAATTGACTTAACTTTAACTGCTGCAGCGCGGGTTTTCAAGGGCTTCTAAAACCCAGAAGTGAAAGGAAGGTGGAAGCTGCCAGGAAGGCATGTGCTTTTTTACAACACTCCTTCTGGGTCGGGGGGAGCAGGAGTGCTCTCATCAGCTTCTCAAGGAAGATTTCAGCCTCCTCCCTGTCAATCGTGGCCCCTCTATATACTTGCTTCATAAGCCACTATATACTTATTTCATAAGCCAACCTCCCAAACTGTGCTTTTTAACTTTCGTCCCCCTCCTGATTGACGAGAACAATCTGCAAGTGTGCCTGGGTGTCATTGATTTTCTCATCTAGCAGCCAACCAGTCTGCAAATTTGGCTAGTTGTCAGATGGGAAGAGGAAGAAAAACTATAATTAAATTTAGCAGGATGCCTGAGACCCAAGCACAGCTATGCTTTCCTCCCACTGCTGCACTCCTCCACACCCTTCCCATCGCCCCTTAAATATTGGGACAAATGTTTCTATCAAAATGGCAAAGAAACAGGTTTCAGCCAGTTACACCCATGTCTGCAACCCATGGCATAATTTCGAAGCATAAGGGGCTTTTTCTGAGAACTGTTTGCCATTATTAAGATCAAGGCAACTTCTGATAGGGAATGAAAAATATTTCCACTTCAATCACCATAGATTAGGATTAAGCATTTCTACTACAAGTAGAGTCTGGGTTAATCGTAGAGCAAAGCATCTTACTCTGCCTTAAGAACAAGCCGTAACTCCAAACTCAGAATGCACAACTGAACTAGCAAGATATTGCCACTTCTCAGACCAGCATGGAATTCTTGAGTACAATTCAGTTTAATGTAACATTGTATGAGGCACAGCAATCAACGCTCAAAAGTGGAGATGTGAGATGAATGATTATTCTGTGATTTTGCTTGATTAATGTGGGGATCAGGAAATACTTATTCAAAACCTTCCTTCAGAAGATTAAATGGTCTGGATAGATCCTTTGATGGAGCAGATTGTACATGCTTTGTAGATGGACTGAGGCTGATTGGGCTGAATTGTCATTTCTCATTTTCAGCCTTCTTATGTTTGAATGTATATTATAATTTTTCAGATGATGTGCATGATATATAAAATCAAATATAGGACCATTGAATTTTACAGCACAGAATAAGACAATCTAGCTCACAGTGACTGAGTTGACTCTCTGCAAAAGCTGTCAGCTTAGCCTTATTCCCTGATCTTTCCCCAATTTTTTTCTGCTTTTTTGTCTTTTTCGAATATTTATCCACACCTCCCAACATCCATTTTGAATTCAGAAATGATTATGAATCCTGGTTTGCCATTTTTCCCGGTTTCTTTCCATTCCCTGCCCAAGCGATTGTCTACATAAAAACACTTTTCCTAACCTCTGCCATTGGTACTGATCCTCAATTTCTGCCTGCTAGTTACTGGGTCAATGTGCTTTAGAAATAGCTTTTCCCTACTTAACTTATCAAAACAATTCTTTAACTTTGTGAACTTCTATCAGTTCTCCCTTTAATCTCTGTTCTATTGAAAGGAGTCCGCTTCTCTAATCTCTTCTCATAACTGAAGTCTTTCACCGCTGGTGTCAATGAAGTTTTCATTTGCCAAGATGTGGAAAGGAAGACTACCATTTCCCATGTATGGCTGGTGCATTAATATTTACAAGAATAGCTGTATAAGCATTAAAAAACATTTGCCATATGTTAACTTGTTACAGTGCTTGAGGTGCAGTGAGCGACTTCTGATACCTGAGCAACTACTCATGGTAGGAAATGTTTGGAGATGTGCAAATTGTACTCAATGAAGCTGCTCAGTTTTCTCAGCAACAACTTCCCATGACACAGTCCATGAATGAAGGCAAAACAAAATGATTCATGTGTATATGAAGTGAACTATACTTTTCTTTTCCCTGCTGATTGACAGCACACAGGAGATTGAGAAAATAAAATGCTGTGCTTAATTAATTTTTCTGCCTGGGTTGTTAGTGTCACTCTGAGTTCCTGCTGTAAATGACAAAAGTTTGTTTATCACTTCCTCATGGTCGAAAGTGATGAAGTATAGAAGCAAAGGCCATTTGAGAGATAATACCTCACAGGCAAGCTCCCCTGAGGGGTTACTTCCTATTGTGTCATTGTCTGGAGCCGGTGAGGAAAGAAAATCACAACACGATGCAGGTTTTATATTTCTTCAATAAGAAGGATGTTGTCAGTTAATTGCTCGTTTATCTCAAAACTGTGGATATCCTTCCATTTTCCAGTCTTCTTTCTCTGATAATCTTCACGCGTTTAAAAGCCAATATTGGCTTAATCACTACTTCCTGACCTACCTTATTCTTTTTTTACTCGTTTATAACCTTTGCTGTTGTCTTGCATTGTTCTTTCACCTTGGCTTCTCAATAGGACAAATGTCAGTGTTCGTGGGCTATTTGTAACGCAATGAATCACCGTTAGCTTTGTCAATATGATTTTGTTTTCACTTGTCAGCAGAGTTGATATGGATAGCTGGCAGCAAAGTTTCAAGTCTGATTCAGTTGGAAGAGATTGTTCAGACTGGATTGTAGCTTGAGAGAACAGAGTCTGAGTGACTGATTTACAACTGTTTTATGGGGTAGAATTTCTGCTTTGTGCACAATCGGGAAATTGTATTCAAATTGTGCTTGAAATTACGCAGTTTGGTTACAGTTTAAGTTTCCACTAAAATTAATTTGCATCTTCGCAAACATTGTACCTTCCACGAATCAGCACACACAGGGAATGTAATAGAACATAAATGTTCTTTTCTCTATTAAAAATTATTCCTTGATGCATTTAAGAGTAGTTACCTGCTGCAGCGTTATTAATTTGGCTAAATAAATGGTTTATCAGCAAAAAAATAAGCATTTTTAATATGGTTGTCCAGTGTTCCACCTGAGGTTAAAAGCCCTGAAAAATGAAACAAAAAAAACTGTACTGAGCTAATTAATAGTTTAGTTATCATACACGAGTCAATTTGTTAGTAAATTAAGTATTTTTTAACATGAAAGATTTTTTAAAGTATCCCTACTCATCCCTGTGCACCTAAGAACATGAGTGTAATTCGAAGAGCCTACCTGAACCAGTGCAACTAGCAGAATCTCACAAAGCTGACCGGGGGACATGCCAGTTTTGTGGGCAAAGCCTGACCCAGGTGAATAGAATGTTGGACCAGTGCAAAAAATTGCAGAAAACACAAGCATTTGTTGTTTTGGATGTATCTTATGTTTAAAAATCCCCTGTCTTTTGTGCTGGTTGAGTTGATTGTAAAACTGATGTCCCTCATGATTTTTTTTAAAAGAAGACATTGTCAGTGTCTTTCATCTAAGCAGTGGCCAGAAATGAGGTGGGTTTAATGGTGACCCTGAAGCACAGCAGTAATACGTGATACTCACTGTTATTACTCATGTAAGCTCTAACTAGAACAATGCAGTGAAGTAACCTGCAATATACTTCTGTTTGATGCTAACCATGTGACTATAGGAAACAAAAAGACCACAAACAAAAATAAAAGTGACAATTAATGTTAAGTTGTGGAGCCTAGGAATTATTGCTTTCAGTGTTTGACATTTGAACGACACTCCTCAGACTGCTGTTTTAATGAAGTCTTTCATCTAATTCATTTTTTTAATGAGTTATTGCCACCACTAAATTACTAGAGGAATGGGAACATGGTAGGATTCAGAGCCCATGCAGAATTCCAAAGCTTAGTAGCAGATCTCTCATGGCATCATTTATGGTGATTCAGAGAATGCATTAAAGTGTGACATCAGAAAGCTGATGGTGTGACAGGAAGTGTACAGTGTATGCAAGTCTTTATATAGTTTACTTAGCCTACTAGTCATACAAACATATGAACTAGAAACAGGAGCAGGCCACTTAGCCCTTTGAGCCTGCTCCGCCATTCAATAAGTTCTTGGCTGATCTGACTGTAACCGTCCATCTGCCCCAGTAACCTTTCACCCCATTGTTTATCAAGAATCTATCTACATCTGCCTTGAAATCATTCAAAGACTCTGTTTCCACTGCCTATTGAGGAAGCAAGATTCAAAGACTCAGTTGCCTCTGAGAGAAAAAGATTCTTATCATCTCTGTCTTAAATGGGTGACCTCTTATTTTTAAACAGTGACCCCTAGTCCTAGATTCTCCACATCCACTCTATCAAGACCCCACAGGATCTTATATGTTTCAATCAGGTCTCCTCTTACTCTTCTAAACTCCAGCGGTTACAAGCCTCACCTGCCCAACCTTTCCTCAAAAGCCAACCCGCCCATTCCAGGTATTAGTTTAGTAAACCTTCTCCGAGCTGCTTCTAATTCATTTACATCCTTCCATAAGGAAGGAGACCAATACTGTATGCAGCATTCCAGATGTGGTCTCACCAGTGTCCTGTATAACTGAAGCATAACCTCCCGACTTATGTATTCAATTCCCCTCACAATAAATAATAACATTATGTTAGCTTTCCTAATGACCTGCTGTACCTGCATAATAACCTTTTGTGATTCCCCTCTGTGCCTGCGTGGGGAAACCAACCAAGGGTAGTCTTCAACTGAAGCAGAGTTAGACTCTGAAGGATAACCAGACCTCTGCAGCCATAATTCAGTCCCCATTTTAAAACCACATGCCTGGAATTTCTAGCAGAAGGAGTGATGTAAGCAGCAGCAAAAAAAAAGGCCATTTGCAAGTTTCCACTTGTCTTCTGCCAATGTCAGTGGGGAGATCAGGAGAACTCTGAAAATTCAAAGTTACACATTCTGCCCCTAATTTGATTAGCATAATGTAACTAATATATGGCAACATTTTGTAATTTAAATGATTATTTAGCATTAAATAGCCAAAGTACTAGCAATTTAGGAAATGGAGTTGTTTGGACATAGAGGGTCACAAGTTCAATTTGGCCAGTTTTGTGGGTTGGGGGGATGGGGCACGGGTACAGGGATAAGGATGACGATGCATGATTATCCTTCCATCAACATCGCCCCACCACCCGCCTACCCCCACCTCCACACAACCCCCAAACAATCAAGGTGAAATAGGCAGTGGTGGATAAGCAGCTGCTGTGGCCATCAGGGGGCAGTTCTCAGGGTCCTTGGGACAGCTTCTCTTCTGCCATTGACAGAAATGCCTCAGAGTGCCCCACCGACAGTCGAGCCTCCTTCCACTGTGCAGGAGGCTCCCACCAGGCCGGGGCCCTCATGGAGGATGCCTGCTAAAGTCATTTCAGGCAAAGAGACATAAGGTCAGCAACCTGTCTCCAGCACAGCTGGCAGCGAGGGGAGAGCACCAGACCGTAACCCTCATAAACCACTTAAGAAAACACCACAAGTTAGATATGGGTTCACAATGGTGATTGTTCAGTTTGCAGAGTTATGAAAATTGTTGATTCATTGTGTTATTAGGTAATTGTTCTTTACCCTTGATGCTCTGGCTGCATTATTGCTTCATGTGTGTGATGTGATGGCTTTGATTTGGGTTAAGTGAATGCTGTTAAGGGAGTTTGTGCTCATGTGAGTCCCTCTGATCGGACTCATTTGGTACCTCTCCATCGGCACATGTACAGGCGTCCCTGGTGTTGATGCATGCGAGATTCAGGGAAAGGTGTGTGTGGCCAAGATATTCTCATTGATCAAATGACATATTGCTATTGAAATCTTCACTTTATCAGAATCTCATGCCCTTCTGGCATCCAAGGCCTCCTGTGCACTGCCTTACACAGCTGGCAGGCATGGATCACCCTTCTCTTCATCAGAATCTTCATCAGAGGATGTGGCTCTCTCCATCCGATCCCCCTCAGCTAGGGTTTCCCCTCTCTAGTGCACCAAGTTGTGCAAGACCATGACCATAAATCATACTCAAACAGGAGAATATTTCAGAGTGCCACCTGATTGGTCTAAACATCAAAATCTTTGAGCAGACTAATCTCTTTAGAGGGTAACTTTTATCTCCCAGAAGCCAGCCATCCAAAGGTTCCGGAGCAATGAACATCCCTGGAAAGTCAAAGTGCTTAATGAACCGTGACTGCTCCCTGGATACTGTACACACAACTGCGTTATCCTTTATCTGTGGTCACACACAATCTGCACATTGATGGAGAGATATCCTTTTCTATTGACAAATGACCCTGGCTGTCCAGATGGAGATTTTATTGCCCCATGTGTACAATCAATGACCTTCTGAAATTCAGCTATGGCAACAAAGCCTCTGGCTCTGTCTGTTTGACTGGTGATGTCACTGGTAAATGAGACAAACTCATGGGCACACCTGAATATGGCATCCATAAAAACCTTTATACAGTGATGGGCTGCAGGCTGTGAAATTCTGCTAAGGTCTCCATATAATTCCCGGTATGACCCAGAGATGAAGGAATTCAGGGCCACAGTTACTTTCAATGCCACAGGCATTATGTGGCTACCAACACAATTGGAGGCAACCTCTCCAGGCAGCAAGTCACACAGGGAAATGACTGCATCCCTTAAGAGACACAGTCTTCCGAGACACTGACATTCAGACATCTGGAGGCATGTTATCCTCACTCTGTAGACACAGTTGGCAGGATAGTGCCTTCACCTACCTCTGCCTGCCTGTGCTTAATCTCTGACCTCTGCAACTCCTTGCACAGAAGCAGGTTGCATACCTTGCTGGACACAGTGCGTACGCGTCCCTAGCCAGCTGCCCTCTTCCTTTTCCTTCTCCTCTTCATAGGAGTAGGAGCCTCCTACAGAATGCACAATTCCCATTGGGGGCAACAATCTACAGGTCCAGTGCTGGAGTGCACAAATTTGATTGTAGCACTTTCTATCGCAGAATCACAGAATCGTAACGGCCAGAAGGAGGCCATTCTGCCCATCGTGTCTGCACCAACTCTCCAATGGGTATTATGGCCTAATGCCATTGCCCTGCCTTTTCGCTGTACCCCTGCACCTTGTTTTCTATTCAGGTAATCATCTAATGCCCTCTTGAATGCCTCAGTTGAACCCACCTCCACCACACTTCCAGGCAGTGCATTCCAGACCAGAACCACTCGCTGTGTGAAAAAGTTTTTTCTCATGTCAGAGTTGCTTCTTTTGCTTCTGTGCCCTCTCATTCTTGAGCCTTTTACAAGTGGAAACAGCTTCTCCCTATCTTGCTTGCTCCTGCCCCACAGAACTCATTTCTTGTTATCTTGACTCCCTTCTCTCTCCCCTCGTCCAGTCCCTTCCCACCTACATCCGTGATTCCTCTGACACCTTACGTCACATCAAAAATTTCCAGTTCCCTGGCCCCAACCGCTTACTCTTCACCATGGACGTCCAATCCCTCTACACCTCCATCCCCCACCAGGATGGTCTGAGGGCCCTTAGCTTCTTCCTCAAACAGAGGCCCGAACAATCCCCATCCACCACTACTCTCCTTCATCTGGCTGAACTTGTTCTCACACTGAACAATTTCTCCTTCAACTCCTCTCACTTCCTCCAAATAAAAGGTGTGGCTATGGGTACCCGCATGGGCCGCAGCTATGCTTGTCCCTTTATGGGGTTTGTAGAACATTCCTTGTTCCAGTCCTACTCCGGCCCCCTTCCTCAACTCTTTCTCCGGTACATCGATGATTACTTCGGTGCTGCTTCATGCTTTCATCGGGACTTAGAAAAATTTATTAATTTTGCTTCCAATTTCCACCCCTCCATCATTTTCACATGGTCCATCTCTGACACTTCCCTTCCCTTCCTTGACCTCTCTGTCTCAATCTCTGGTGATTGACTGTCCACCAATATCCATTACAAGCCTACCGACTCCCACAGCTACCTCGACTACAGCTCCTCACACCCCGCTTCCTGTAAGGACACCATCCTATTCTCTCAGTTCCTTCGCCTCCGTCGCATCTGTTCTGATGATGCTACCTTCAAAAACAGTTCCTCTGACATGTTCTCCTTCTTCCTTAACCGAGGTTTTCCACCCACGGTCATTGACAGGGCCCTCAACCATGTCCGGCCCATCTCCCGCGCATCCGCCCTCACGCCTTCTCCTCCCTCCCAGAAACATGATAGGGTCCCCCTTGTCCTCACTTATCACCCCACCAGCCTCTGCATTCAAAGGATCATCCTCCTCCATTTCCGCCAACTCCAGCATGATGCCACCACCAAATACATCTTCCCTTTGCCCCCCTTGGTGGCATTCCATAGGGATCGTTCCCTTCGGGACACCCTGGTCCACTCCTCCATCACCCCCTACTCCTCAACCCCCACCTATTGCACCTCCCCATGCCCACACAAAAGATGTAACACCTGCCCCTTCACTTCCTCTCTCTTCACCGTCCAAGGGCCCAAACACTCCTTTCAAGAGAAGCAGCATTTCACTTGCATTTCCCCCAACTTAGTCTACTGCATTCGTTGTTCCCAATGTGATCTCCTCTACATTGGAGAGACCAAACGTAAACTGGGTGACCGCTTTGCAGAACACCTGCGGTCTGTCTGCAAGAATGACCCAAACCTCCCTGTCGCTTGCCATTTTAACTCTCCACCCTGCTCTCTTGCCCACGTCTGTCCTTGGCTTGCTGCATTGTTCCAGTGAAGCCCAACACAAACTGGAGGAACAGCACCTCATCTTCCGACTAGGCACTTTACAGCCTTCCGGACTGAATATTGAATTCAACAACTTTAGGTCTTGAACTCCCTCCTCCATCCCTACCCCCTTTCTGTTTCTTCCCCCTTCCTTTTGTTTTTTCCAATAATTTATATAGATTTTTCTTTTCCCACCTATTTCCATTATTTTTAAATCTTTTATGCCCCCCACCCCAACTAGAGCTATACCTTGAGTGCCCTACCATCCATTCTTAATTAGCACATTCGTTTAGATAATATCACCAACTTCATCACCTCTGTGTTCTTTTGTTCTTTTGTCTGTGACATCTTTTGATTATCTGCTCCTATCACTGCTTGCTTGTCCCTACAACCACACCCCCCCACCTCCACTTATCTCCCCCCACCCCCCACCTTAAACCAGCTTATATTTCACCCCTCTCCTTGGATTCACCTAGTTCTGTTGAAGGGTCATGAGGACTCGAAACATCAACTCTTTTCTTCTCCGCCGATGCTGCCAGACCTGCTGAGTTTTTGCAGGTAATTCTGTTTTTGTTTTGGATTTCCAGCATCCGCAGTTTTTTGTTTTTATCTCCCTATCTACTCTGTCCAGTTTCCTCATGACTTTGAAAACTTCTATCAAGTCTTCTCTCAGCCTTCTTCTGTCCAAGGAAAACAGTCCCAACCTCTCCAATCTGCCCTCATAACTGAAGTTTCTCATCTCTGGGACCATTCTTGTAAAGCTCTTTTGCACTCTCTCCAATGTGTTCACATCCTTCCTCTAATATGGTGCCCAGAACTGCACACAATATTCCAGCTGAGGTCTAACGAGGGTCTTATATAAATTCAGCATAACCTCCCTGCTCCTGTATTCTATGCACCTACTACTAAAGCCCAGGGTATATATATATATATATACCCAAGTCTTTCTGCTCCTGCACCCCCTTCAAAATTCTACCCCTTATTTTATATTGCCTGTCCATGTTCTTGCTATCAAAATGCATCACACGTCTTCACATTGAACTTCATCTGCCACCTGTCTGCCCCACTCCACCAACTTGTCTATGTCCTCATGAAGTTCCACACCGTCCTCCTTGCAGTTCACAACTCTTCCAAGCTCCGTATCATCCGCAAACTTAGAAATTGTCCCCTGCACACCAAGATCGAGATCATTAACATATATCAGGAAAAGCAAGGGTCCCAATACCGACTCTTGGGAACTCCACTACAAACCTTCCTCCAACCCGAAAAATACCCAAAGACTATTACTGTCTGCTTCCTATTTTTCAGCCAGTTTTGTATCCATGTTGCTAATGTCCCTTTTATTCCATGAGCAATAACTTTTTTCACAAGTCTGTTTTGTGGCACTGTATCAAATGCCTTTTGAAAGTCCATGTACACCACAGCAGCAGCATTACCCCTTATCGACTTTTTCTATTACCTCTTCAAAAAATTCCAGCAAGTTAGTTAAACACTATTTCCCCTTTAGAAATCCATGCTGGCAGTTCCTTATCAGCCCATATTTTTCCATGTGACCACTAATTCTATCCCAAATAATTGTTTCTAGAATCTTGCCCACCACTGAAGTTAATCTGACTGGTCTCTAATTGCTGATCTTATCCTTACAACCTTCCCTGGGAAAATATCCTAATGCAGGCTGAAAGCTATGATAAATCAAAGTTAAACCCTATGAAGCTCTCCCACCTTCAGCAGCAGAATCTTCTGCTGAATGCAGCCACAGTCCCACTTTGAGCCTTTATCTTTTTTTGTCATTCATTCACGGGAAGTGGGCTTCACTGGCTAGGCCAGCATCTACTGTCGATCCCTAATTGCCCTTGAGAAGCTGGTGGTGAGCTGCCTTCTTGATGTAGGTACACCCACAGTGCTGTTAGGTAGGGTGTTCCAGGATTTTGACCCAGTGACAGTGAAGGAATGGCATTATATTTCCAATTCAGGATGGTGAGAGATTTGGAGGGGAACTTCCAGGTGGTGGTGTTCCCATCTATCTGCTTCCCTTGTCCTTCTAGACGGTAGTGGTTGTGGGTTTGGAAGGGGCTGCCTGAGGAGCCTTGGTGAATTCCTGCAGTGCATCTTGTAGATGGTACATGCTGCTGCTACTGTACATCAGAGGTGGAAGGAATGAAGGTTTATGGGTGTGGTGCCAATTAAGCAGCTGCTTTGTCCTGGAAGGTGTCAAGCTTCCTGAGTGTTGTTGGAGCTGCACTCATCCAGGCAAATGGGGAGTATTCCATCACACTCCTGGCTTGTACCACACAATCTCTGCTTTCCACATCCCCTTCCCTCATCCCAACCCTCCCATTCTGCTTTTATATCTACAGATACCCAAAAACTGCCACCTCACTGGCCAGGGTGGCCTCACAGTGAGGAGCACATGTAAGAGCAACCTCTGAAGCACCATCACTCACTCTGACACTCGCACCCATCAGATCAGATATTAACACTATGCATACTTTAGAGGGTAGGATAGAGGACAGGATCACCATGTGGTGAATCTGGGCAGGAGGAAGGCATAGCATGTGCGAGCTTCCCGGTGATCAAGATGTCTGATGAGTCCTGCCGCAGAGAACTGTGATGTGGACTTCAATGGGTTGGCGTACAGGAAAAGGCTGATACCTATGTGCATTGGTAAGCCTGACCCGGTGCCTGTTGGCATTGTCAAAGCGAATGGGGAAGGCTGGCTCCAAGTTGCCCGGGGCTTTGCACAGAGCTTGTCGTACATCCTTTCCAGGGTGTAAATGGTGGCCAACTCCATGGCAGCATTTGCAGACTCAACAGTGATGCAGGCCAATGTCTCAGATCCCACTGCAGCTCAGGCAGAAGCCACCCAATATCTGAATGCTGCTGTGCAAACTCAGCCTGAGGTGATGAGGTTTACGCTTGTTTCTCATATCTGCCTCCTATTTCTCATCTACATGCTGCTTCATCCAAAAATACCGCACCAGCTTTCACATGATGATGATGCTCAGCTCCACCTCACCACCACCTCCTCCACTATTTTGAAATTGTCAGAAATCTGGCATTATATGAACATAGGTTTCCTTCAATTAGACATTGGGAAGACTGAAGCCATCGGACTGAAATTTTTGCTGAGTGGGCGGGTGTGCACTCAACCCGCCCGAGCATAAAATGTCGCGCAAAGGCTTTGGGCGAGCTTCCCAACGTCATCGCGTACTTGCGTAATAGTTCAGTGTGTGGGAGCACGTGGGAGTCAACAATTAACAGGCCTATTAAGGCCATTAAAGTATTAATTGAATTCAACTTTTCACTGCCCGCCCAACCTGAAGGTTGGCAGACTGGCGAATCGGCTACGTTTTTTTTTTAATGAAACCTCATCCACGGGTGGGATTAAAAATAAATCAAACTGTTGAAAGGCCATTTATAACATGTCCTTGCTCATGTGACCGTTTTTAACATTTGTAAATTTTTTAATGTTGATTTTAAAGACCTTCAGCTCCCTGAGGCAGCTCTGTGCCTCAGGAAGCTTTCATTGAGCACACCCGCGCAAATGTTCTAACTTCCCCACTCGCCTTCCTCCCACCCTCACCCAGCAACGCTCAGCCTGTAGTGCACCGTTATTTGGCCAACCAGCATGAAATCGATGTTGGGGCCCGATTCCGGGTGGTGGCCGGCTTTGCAACAGCTCCCAGGCCCGCCTGCCATGCCCATCCAATGAGGTAAAAGTCCTGCCCATTGTCTTTTGTTCCAATTCCAAACTCTGTTCCCTAACTACTGACTCCATCCCTCTCACTGGTAACTGTTAGAGGCTGAACAGACTGGTCGTGGCCTTGGTGTCATATTTGACCCTGAGCTGAGCTCCTGACTTTCGCACCGTCACTAAGATCACCTCTTTTCACTTCTGTAACATCGGTCAGCTCATCTGTGCCTTATTTGCCTGCAGACTGACTATTCCAACACTCTCCTGGCTGAGCTCTCACATTGTACCCTGCGTTAATTTGAAGTCACTCAAAGGTCTGCTGAACATGAACTTATTCGCACTAAGTCCTGTTCCTTTACCACCCATGCGCTCACTGATCTACAGTGGCTCCCAGCTAAGTAATGCCTCAATTTAAAATTCCCTCTTTGTTTTCAACTCCTTTCATGACTTTGCCCCTCCCTAGCTCTGTAATCTCCTTCAGCCTCAGAACCCTCGGAGATGTCTGTGCCTCTTTAATTCTGACCTCTTGAGCTTCTCTAATTTTAATTGCTCCACTACTGGTGACCATGTTTTCAGTTGTCTAGGCCCTAAACTTTGAAATTCCCCCCCTGGACCTTTCCACCTCTCTACCTCTCTATTCCCCTTTAAGCCATTCCTTAAATCTTACCTTTTTGACCAAGCTTTTTCCATCTGACTAATATTGCCATTTGCAACTCAAATTTTGTTTTATAAAGCTTCTGTGAAGCACTTTGGGACATTTTATTACCCAACAAGTTGTTGTTGTTATTGTTGTTGCCGTGCAACCCCACCTTAGTGTCATATAGGCTCAGGCCTCTGCCATTATGGCTGCAGGCAGATGCCAGGGCTCAAAGATTACTCGGATTGCTGATGAACTGCCCTGGGGGAGTGACATTGGTTCAACCGTGCGTGAGCCTGCTGCTCGCTGTCAGGATACCAGCATTCCTTTTTCCACCACCAACAGTCCAGTAGTGCCCCACTGATGCCTTTCAGCCAGCCAGCTCAGACTTGTGCCAGCCATGCTGAGATAGTGCAATCCTAAGCTGGAGCACTCAAGGCTCAGGGGTGCTCAAGGACATCATGCAGGGACATCGTGCAGCCCCCTCCAGTGAATGTCAGCAGCCTTCCATCAGACATGCTGCAGCCACTGTGTAGCAATTGTAGGAACACAAGGACAGGCACTCACAACGCAGGCACAAAGAGAAAGCAAAAGAGAGAAAAGCAATTGGAAGTGTTGAATAAATTGTTATGGAGTAAATTTTTTGTGCTGTATTTTATATCATGATTTTGGTCAAGAAAACATTGTGATTATTCTTAACAGAGAGATGGAAAGATGGGGGATTGTGGAGCAATGGTGATGTGGGCATGTTTTCAAGGGAAAGGGAGTGTGATGAAACTCTCATGAACAGCCTGTTTAGAGCGTTGATATCCCAGATGCCTCCACTTCCTCCTCCCAAGGTGCTTGCCAAAGACCTGGTGGCAAGGATAGCAACCTCACAATAACCAGGTTGTACGGGACACAGCAGACATGACAAGTTGTGAGACACAGGGCGGTGAGTAGCAGAGGGCTTCCCTGAGCAGTCCTAGCAGTGGAATCATTATTTTAGAGTGCCAATTGTTTACTCCACAGTGAAGCATGGCTATTCTTGTACAAGTGCTATCCACATGTAGTCAGGTGGCAGCAGAAGGGAGTCACAAGCTACCTACAGAGCAGATAGCCCTTGCCACTAAGCTGCCACCCTCTGGTTCAACATGGTGGCTTGAAGATGGGGGGAATGGTTGATTGGCACAGGATGAAAATATCGTGGCTACTTCCAGGATAGTGGGTATTCACCAACATTATGCTGTGTGCCTGGCCACATATCAATGACACATTAAGGGAGTGGAACCCTTTGCTGTTACAGTACATGGGTGCTGTTGCTAGCTCCATATGCAGCTTCACCTGGCAATCCTGCTACCCTGGCAAAACCACATGTCTAGTCCTCTTCTACTACATTGAAGGCCTTGCTGTTTGTGTACAGAACCTTAGTAACCTCCCTTTTACAGCAATGCATGGTGAACTGAGAGAGGTTGTGACTGTCACTGGCTCCAGCCTAGAAGGATCCTGAGGCATATCATTGAAGGTAAGATTGACCTTGACGGCCATTGGCAGCACCGTCCTCTTCCTGCTCTGCAGATGTGGGTGTGGTTCGAGGAGTTTTTACAGCTCTGATACCACCATTTTGGAGAATTACAGCTGCCTCAGGCACTGTGCCTGGCTGAGGTGGAGGTAGAAGTATTGTCTGCAAATCCCAGGTGGGTATATTCTTCTGTTGGCAGCCTTTCCCCTTATTCGCCTGCACACAGCTTTCTCTCTTTGCTGCCTGTGCTCCATCTCCCTGCCACGCTGCAGCCCAAGTCGGACTTTAACTATAGCATTCATGTGAAAGAGAAGGCTTTCTGCTCAAGTGCCTTCTAAATCCACTCTACTCTTTGCAAACATCCAGTATCACTCCCTTCTGACTCTAACTACTCATGTGAGCTCCGCCAAAACTGAACACAGTACTTCCAGTAACTCTGCAGTAGTAAAAGAAAGTCAAAAATGCTTCACCCGAAAAGTCCCATCATGATGCCTTTAAATAACATTAGCCAGTAGGGGAGGATAGAGGGTTAGGGGTGCGGTAGGTGGTGAAGAGAGGGAACTGAGTTCCCAAATGTCTTTAAGAGAAGTCTTTAACAGGACCCGTGAGGTCCAAAATAGCAGGCAGTTAGGTGCTGATTGACATAATGATTTGTCCACTTTGTATGCTTCCAGACATGGCATGCCTGTGCCCGTTCCCTTTCAAACATGCATATCAGTGCGAGTTCTGTCGCAAGTGCCGGAGGATTTGACATTTTTAGTCCCGCCAGGTCAAAACCAGTTTCTCCATGGAGACCAATTCTGTGGCCAGAAGGCTAATTGAAGTAAAGGCAGAGGAATTTAAATACTCAAAACTATAGCATTAAAATGTCGCCGCTGACTGGAGCACTTAATTACAAGTTTACATAGGCAGCTCCCAATATAAATGTGGAGAAGGGAAAAGCTGACAGAAAAAAAGTGATAAAAACGTGACAATGGGTTGAAATGTTTAACAGGCAACGAGAATGTACAGACAAGATTTTTAATATATCTAAAAAAAAACACATCCTGGAACACTTTCCAAGACAGTAATAAATCACGTGGTTGGATCACATGGATAAACTTTACTCATGCAGCTCATGGTCTCTTGGCTCCTTGAAGCAGCCTTGTAATACATGGCAAGCTCTGTGATATCCATTATATGTCATTGGGTTAGGTTTTCTACTAGGCAGGTAGTACAAACAATTTTTGGTCGAAACTCAATTTTAAACCTGTTGAATTATTGAATTGCAATTCTATACAGGGTCGACTCAATGAACTAGCACTCACAGTGGGAAACTGCTGCCCATAATTTTACATCTGCAATTTCTTAAGATTCTCTTTCTGTGAGCATTGCATCCCCATTGGGAATGCTGAATCACCCATTATTTTGCATCCTTGGCCTGGGGTCAACCCACAGAAAGTGACTTCAAAGACTTTATTAGTTGTCTACTCTGCACTTAACGTCTTTCTTCTGCTTCATGTTATGCCTAAAGGAGAGCTTTTACACAAAAAAAGGCTGATTTTATGATAGTGTGGAAAATTTTGCACTCTCAGTTTCCTGGTTTATGCTCACAGTACTTCCCCATACCAAGAAATTGTAGGTGTCTCCCCACAATTATTCACATAGTCATAGAATTGGCTCAACAGCATCTGGTTATACCAATGTAAAAATGTTAAACAAAAGATAAGAGCACCAAGAACATCAATAACTTTCTTTGTGCGCCAATACACTGGGGACATCATAGCTGAGCTTGATCCCACTGTCAGCTGGCACCCATACTTGCACTTCCCAGCAGGGCTAACTATGTAACAATCAGGAATTTGAACCTGGCGGATTTTTCCTATCCCTAGCAAGCTGTCGATGCCAATGGCATAACCCTTATCAGCCTAGCTGAGATAGGTTAGCGTATCAGAAGTCAGGAATTGAGCTTTCCGATTCCTTGTGACAGATACCTGGCCACACACTGAATTTATCCCCTGAGTCATCCAGAGAGTCAACATTGAATAAGGCTCTTTAATAAGGCTTTGACTTTCCTCTTTATAGTAAGATTCCAATTTGCCTCTTGAATAGTTTTTTCCCTGATGCCAACAGCTACTGCTAAGTGAAACAATATCATCCCTGATGGTATCATGGTCAGTTAGGATTTTGAAGAAACTTTTTGCATCTGGAGCCTCGATGGGGTTACTTCAACTAGACATCATTGTGCTAGTAAACAACAATCTATAAACTAACCAAAGATAACTACCTTGGTCAAGGGGTAACCCTTCATTTCCGAGACACTTAAAATAAGATGAAGGAGACAGGAAACTTCTAGTTTGACGGTGCCTTGGGAGAAGAACAGTCACCTAAAAGTGTATTGACTTTTAAGTGTCTATGTGGCCAGAGTACTCCTCAACTTTGATGTATATCTTTTATTGGGGTTTCTGTTTCTGGTTCCTTTACCTATAGCTTTGCATTTAATAGCACAGAGCTTTTGGCTTCATCAGAGGAAACAGATTACACAAGGACAAGTGCTCCAGAACAAAATAGAAAATTAAAGAAAACATTTTCTTTCAATGTGAGGTATAATGGCTCAATTCATCCTATTTTCCCTTAATGTATAATAATTTGAGTAAACTTTAGTCTTGTTCGGGATAAGTGGCCATGAAGCAATATGTGGAATCTGTAATGGCTCTTTGACCCGAAAATAAAGTAAAATTATATTGTCATTCAATGCAGTTTGTGATCTATTTTTAGATTATAACGTTACCAAGAATTATCTACCATTTCCATCCATAACTAATGCACCAAAAACAAAATTCCTGGGTCATGTGGGACAGTTAAAGTTTTATGCTGTGTGGAATTAAGTTTGCTGAAATGATGCTCAACCAAATGATCCTTCGCTGCAACTAAATCCTGTCAGGATCAACATGGTCCTGTTGTTCTGCAACCTGTATGTTAGGTTGCATTATCTCCCTTCAGGTAGTTCCACCCTGGTGGCCCAGTTTGGCTCAGGTCATGTCAAATTCAGTTGGATTTTAACTTGTTCTTTGTGTGATTTTGAGGAAATTTACTGATGTATTCAAAACTGCTGTGTCTCAGAGCTGTGTGCTGCTATTTACTTGCATCAAGGTTTTGTCAACATATGTTGACTCTTTAGGGGGTTTGCTAAAAAAAACTCCGACATAAGGGGTGACAACTATGTCAATGCCAGAAGGGTGCTGACAAAATCTGTTGGCTGACATCAATAAGTCTAAAATAGTGCTTCCCACAGCATGTAACCCAATTGACAATTCCTGTTGCCAATTCTTTCCCTCTTCGACTGATTGTGATGACTCTTGCTGGGGTAAAGGTCCATTGGCACCAAAAGCCTTCCAGTGCCTCACTATGTGCACTGCTAGATATTGGGTAATTGTGCATCACAACCCCCACACTTGCAAATGGGTCGTATCCAAAATTTAGTCCCTGGATTGAAGCTTGCATCCAAGTAATCACACACCAGCATGAGTTGCTACATCAGTTGAGATAGACTCCGGGCCAGTTGGCAGCGTCATCAATTTTATACATGTCAGTCTTCTCCCTTTGGAGGAGTAATGCAGCCTATTCCTCGAGAACTATTTGATTGTAATATGGACGCAAAGAAGTGGCTGTTCTATTTCTGGAAACACCATAAGAAATTAAATAGTTTATTCAGAATCCTGACCCTAGTGGTGGAGCGCGATGCTACAAGGATGGCCAATCAGTAAGATTTACATCATAGGTCTTAATGTTTTAAGTGAAAGAAAAGCATGAATTTGCATAGAGCCTGTCATGAGCACAGGATGCCCCAAAGACAGCCAATGAAGTACTTTTGAAGTATCATACTGTGGGTAACACAGGAAGCAATTCACAATGCATCACAAATGACAAGAAAATCAGTGACAAGATAATTTGTTTTAGGTATTGGTAGAGGGATAAACATTGACTAGGGATACTAAGGAGAACTCCCCTGCTTTTCTTCAAATAGCGCATGTGATCTTTTAATCCACACAACTTTGGTTTAATGTCTCATTCGAACAAGAACAACTATGACAATGCAGCCGGCCTGGCAGCATCAATGGAGAGAGAAACAGAGTTAATGTTTCAAGTTGATGATCCTTCATTGGAACTGTTTTCTCTCCACTGATACTGCCAGGCCAACTGAACATTTCCAGCATTTTCTGTTTTTATTTCCAGCATCTCCGGTATTTTGCTCTTGTACGACAATACAGCACTCCCTCAGTACTGTACTGAAGTGTCAGTCTAGGTTATGTGCTGAAGCCTCTGGAGTGGGACTTGATCCCATGGCCTCCTGACTCAGATATAAGAGTGTTACAAACTGGCCAAGAGTGTAGTCTGTACTGACTTGAACATCAGCTGGGTTGCTTCTATGGATTCAGAGTGTCAACCAGAACAGAGTATCCTGAACCCTTTCATGTCAATAGAGCAAGGAAGGCTGGTGAGCACTTATTGATATTATCAACAAAGAAATGAACTCTGGAAACTAGTTTGAGCTCAGGTAAGTAGTGCAAAAGCTAATTAAACTGTCAGCTTTCTCCAACACCTTAACCCAGACACACACTTTATTTTGACACGTGTCTTGCCTGTACAGTGCTCATTTATGTTGTACCACTTCAGCCACAAGTATGAGTCTGAACAATGACCAGCCCTACAATTTGTCAGCCATACGAACCATGTCAGTTCTTAGCTAAGGGCTGTAGAAGCCCAGAATTTCCATTGTTGCCTTTAAGCTCATTCTTATTGACCCACAGCACACGATCCAATTTTCTGGTCAGGTTTTGAACTGGCGCCTGCCAATTTGCAGATAATTGTATTTATGTTAGACCTCAATGATATTATCTAGATGTTTATCCATCCAAATAATATGGAGTGTCTAGGACCAGTGGGATGTCCTGTTTGTAGGAATGCATTTCATAAGTCCTAGGATATTATTTGTTGCAGCATTTTGTGGTTATTTTAGAACCTTTTAAATTATCTTTTGCTGTCTGTTTCTTTCCTGTTTCCAGCTGCATTTTGCCAAGTGTGTTGGCCATGTTATTCTTCTGGTGAATGCTGGGACAATAGGTTTCCAAATGGGAATCTCCCCTTATATTTTGGGGAAGAAAGAGAGAAATTGAGAAATGCCAAGCAGGCCATGCTGCGCCAGAGGTAAACTGTGCCTGACGGCTGGTTGCCAACTCTACAGGCAATAGATGCACCCAAAACCAGAAGGAAAATAAACTTAAAAGATAAAATAAAAGCAAAATACTGCAGATGCTGGAAATCTGAAACAAAAACAGAAAATGCTGAAAAACTCAGCAGGTCTGACAGCATCTGTGGAGAGAGAACGGAGTTAACATTTTGAATCTTTGTGAATCTTCTTCAGCTCTGAAGAAGGGTCATGCAGATTCGAAATATCAACTCTGTTTCTCTCCCCATAGAAGCTGTCAGACCTACTGAGTTTTTCCAGCATTTTCTGTTTTTGTCTTAAAAGATAAAAGTTATTTTATCAGCAGTTAATTTATCTCAATAGGAACTGCAGTTTGTTGATCAAATCAATCTATTCATTCCTCAATAGGAGGCTAATATGTATGGTATTTTTCTTCTAAACTACATCAGATGGCCTGTCAATCAAAGCAATCCAGCGCAGAGTTTTTTTTTAACTCTTACTGATAGCTTCAGTCTGTTTTTTTCTTCATGTTTAAAAAGATCATGGTTTTCAAAACTTCCATTCATGACACTTAAACCTGAGTTTAGCAGGAATGACCATTTTAATGATCAATATTCTAGTTGCCCAATATGGCATCTAGATTTTACAGGATGTCACTTGGTGGGACTGAAAATCCACAACCCTTCCAACACATTGCTGCCCTGCCTCTGACATAGGTTTGGTGGAAGGCCAGAATTTTAGGCCAAGAACTTGATTCACTAGGTCGGTCCTTTTCCAACAGTTTCCCTGGAGCCTGAGAAGGGAGCGCAGAGCCTCTGGCCTCTGCAACAAAGTTCACAATCGTACCAGAGGCCCTGGTCAAGGGAAGAGTCTCCCAGGCCAGAACTCCCATGTTTCCAGCCTGACAACGCGTCAATGGGCAGGTATACTGAGTGGAAACAGTGGCTGGCCACTAAGATATAGACAGTAAATGGGGCTGTTTACACCTGCCTCACTGTCATTGTGGAAGGAATATTTTGGTTTTAGGAAAATTTTAAGTTTGGCAATCAACTCAATAGACTATGGAGATCTAAATTAAATAAATGGATCATAGCTAGATACCTGTTATTTTATGGTAAGCTGCTATTTTAACTATGTAAGGCATGGTGCTAATAAATATCTATTACTTCAGAGATCCCAATAAAAAAAACCTGCGGTGTGCTGATTTAAAAAGTGATCAAAGCAGCACAGAAAACTATAAAATGGCAATGTATAACTGTACTTCTGTTATACAATTGGCATCAGTTCAGGCCACATTCCATCAACGTTTGCTAAATCTTACTGCTGCTGGTCTCAGTGTATTTGGATGCTTCAAATCAACATCTGTCGACAACATTAAAGCTGCAATTCCCCACAAACTGCTTGATGTGGTTTTAAAGCCCAACATTAAAGTCATTTACTAAAAATCACACTTCTGGCACATTCAAGTACAAAACTCATTTCATTGAGTCTTTCACAGGTCAGTACCTCAGGATGCAGCCAGTTAACAAGCTGTAAATGTATTGACCCGGTGGGGCTAGTTACTTCAAATGGACATAGCTAACAAATGGCATGATAAGATCAGCACAAGAATAATATGCATGTCCTGATTTATCAATCCTTTCAAGGGAACTGAAACATCTTTAACATCAAACGTAGTGAAGGCATAATTTTCAGTTTGTAAGGTGAAAGGAGCTTTATAACTTTATTCTTAGATTCTTGGCAGACAAAGAAAAATTATATAAAAACAGAAAAACTGCAGATGCTGGAAATCCAAAACAAAAACAGAATTACCTGGAAAAACTCAGCAGGTCTGGCAGCATCGGCGGAGAAGAAAAGACTTGACGTTTCGAGTCCTCATGACCCTTCGACAGAACTCAAAGGGTCATGAGGACTCGAAACGTCAACTCTTTTCTTCTCCGCCGATGCTGCCAGACCTGCTGAGTTTTTCAAAGAAAAATTATAGTCTCCCTGAGTTGGCCAAGTTTGTATGTTTAGAGCTCCTGCATTATAATTGAGTGATGACATTGCATTCACAAAGCTATTCAGGTGTCAGGTGTACATGGGAACATAGGAACAGGAGTAGGCCATTCAGCCCTTCGAGCCTGCTCTGCCAATCAATAAGATCATGGCTGATCAGGTTGTGGTCCCAACTCTACTTTACTGTCTGGCCCTCCCTTAACCCTTGACTCCCTTGCCTATCAAAAATCTGTCCAACTCTGTCTTGAATAAATTCACTGACCCAGCCTCCACTGCTCTCTGGGGAAGAGAATTCCACATACTAATGACCATCTGAGATTTAAAAAAACCTCCTTATCTCAGTCTTAAAAGGGAGACCTCTTACTCTTAAACTCTGTCCCCTGGTTCTAGTTTCCCCCACAAGCAGAAACATCCTCCTGGGTGATAGCGAACTTCCTGCCTATTTTACACCCTGCCTGATTTTCTTTTCCATTGCCTTCAACGTGAAAGAACACTGGGCACTGCCAAAGACTAATTTCATCCCTGTTACCTGTCATTTCAATAGATTATGAAACCCTCATCCTTAGTACTGAAAATGCAGTGTAAAATTTAGCACTAGGTGTCTACACATGCTTATTCCTTTTTTTGTGTGCTTCCAAGCTATGCAATGCTACATTAAGACACATGGTCACCTGAACCCTCTGCTTTTGCACCCGGTCAGCATCTCCTCATTCGTAAATGAACTTCAGCAGCTGGAGATGGGGGGTGGTTAGTGAGCCAGTGGGAGTACACAAGATGACACATGGGGAACAAGTGGGAATGTAGTGTCAGGTTGGAAAATGAGGAGGCAGATACTGTTGGCTGAAATTATGACTGCAGCCATAGAAGCCTTAGGTGCAATGCAAGGAGCTGGAGTACATTCAAGGATCCCTCATGGCACCATTGATCATATTAATACCATTCAGTTTGCTTTCTTATAGATTACTAGCTGTGCAGAGCCAGAGCCTAATACTAGTGCCTTGATATGCATACACTCCCATGACTATGCCATTTCTCAGGAGAGTAGTGCACACCAGCCCTCCCACCGGTTGAACAGCTGAAAGGAAATTGCAGCAACAGGCTGCTCTTCCAGCAGCAAAGGAAATCCAGAGAGTTAAAAGCCCAATTTGTGCTTCAGCTCCCCAGAAACAACCCCTACTTCCTCTGAGGCATCATTGAAAAGGCCTCTTTGCAAGTAATCATGCAGCATGCAATGCTAGAACAGGATCTTAGAGAATTTAAATGTTTGAGATTGCAGAACCACCACAAAAACAGCTAAATGAAGCACACCTTCAGTTTACCAAGTGTCAGTTTAATGGTAATTTTGGTGATTGATTGAATGTTCTTGCACAGGTTCTCAACTGGTATTCCAGGAAAATGCACAGATGTCATCAGCCATGACTGCCTTGATATTTCAGAATGCAGCTTATTTCTGATTGAAAAGAATGACCTTGGGTTGGATTTTCGCAGAGTCTGCCTTTAAAATTGGCAGGTGGGACTCAGATGCAGAAGTCTTGGCCCAATTTTTCTCAGATCTAATTTTTGATGGCTAGGGGAAGGGGGCAGGGTATGACTCACATAAGCAGCAAACAGGAACTCAGCAGAGCCATTTGAACTTAGTGTTGAGTTCAAAAAGACCCCATTTGGCTGGTGCAAAAGCCTTGACCTGTGGTATGAGTATCTTGAACTTATGTACTAGATGTAAATGAAGGCTGGATAAGATTTGTTTAAGTGACATGAATGGAAGTTTTTAAAATCCTGATCTCTTTAAACATGAAAAAACTGGCTGAAGCTGTCAGTAAGAGTTTTAAAAAACCCACTGATAGATTGCTTTGATTGACAAGCCATCTGATGTAGCTTAGAAAAAAAGTACCATCTGTGCACACAGTTCCAATAGGGCCCCTTTTTGACATTTCTCCATTGGCTATTCTTATGCCATTATGATTGCTTGGATGAGTTTCAAAATCTACAATTATCTCAGTATCCTAGGCTCAACCATCTTCAGCTGCTTCATCAATGACCTTCTGTCCAACATAAGGTCAGAAGTGGGAATGTTCATTAATGTTCACTGATGATTACACAATGTTCAGGACCATTCGCAACTCCGCAGGTACTGAAACAGTCTGTGTCCATATGCAGCAGCAACATTCAAGTTTGGTTTGATAAGTGCCCAGTAATATTTGGACACACAAGTGCCAAGCAATGACCATCACCAACAAGAGAGAATCTAACTATCTCCCCTTGGCATTCAATTGTCTTACCATCACCAAATCTCCCACAATCGACATCCTGTTGTTACCATTGACCAGAAACTGAACTGGCCCAGCCACACAAATACTGTGGCTACAAGAGCAGATCAGAGGCTGGAAATTCTGCGGCGAATAACTCACATCCTGACTCCTCAAAGTCTGTCCACCATCTACAAGGCACAAGTCAGGAGTGTGATGGAATACTCTCCACTTGCCTGGATAAGTGCAGCTCCGAAAACATTCAAGAAGTTCAACACTATCCAAGACAAGCCCATCCACCAACTTAAACATTCACTTCCTCCGTCACCGATGCACAGTGGCAGCAGAGTGTACCATCTACAAGATGCGCTGGAGTAACTGACCAAGACCTTTTCAACAGCACATTCAAAGCCTACACCACATGGACTGCAGCATTTAAGAAGCTGGTTCACCACCATCTTCTCAAGGGTAATTATTGATGGGCAATAAATGTGACACCCACATCCTGTGAACAAATAATTTGCAAAAATGCAGGGAGGGGGTGTGGTTCTGAGTTCATAGCTTGATTGACAGTTTAAATCGGCTATTAAAAGATTAGCTGTCTTTCATGTGCAGTCTGAATAGAAATATGTTTGTTTTTTATGAGAAATTAGCGACTCGAGATTCAAATGTTTTGAATGGTTTTCATGCATGAGTTTTTTTCACTATCAAGTATGTAGCAGTGAAAGCTGTATTAGACTGTTAAAAGTTTTTTTTTCATCTCCTCATGGTTTGTGAGGTCTGGCTACTGGGTAGGTGGCTGAGAGATAAGAGGTGATGATTGGAGGGCCTAACAGCTTCTGAATCAACAGAGACAAAGTCCCAGAGTACCAAGGTGGGCCTTGTAACCAACCCACCTCCATGAGCAGATAAGATTTGCTTCCGGGGTCAGCAGGCCCACTTTGACCCTTGCCCCCACCCCACCTTCCCTCAATGAAAATTGGGTCTAATGGGGCCCTTTAAACTGAGGAAGGTCTGCTGAGTCTGGAAATTTCCCAGCTTGAGTAGCTCACCTCAGTAGCGAAAATCTGGTCCCTTGCATCTATATCGTGCCTTTCACAGCCTCAAGACCTGTCAAAGCACTTCACAGTCAATGAAACGCTTAAGAACTGCAGTCACTGGTGTAATGTAAGCAAGCCAAGTTGTGCACAGCTCGATCCCAAAAACAACAGTATAATGACGACACCTTCCATAAACCTGAATTCATCCGTTGCCTGTATCCTAAAAAGCACAAAGTCCCATTAACCCATCACCCCTCCACTTGTTGACCAATATTGGTGTCCAATCTGACAATGTCTCAACTTTCAAATTCTTATTCTTGTTTTCAAATCCTCCCTGTGGCCTATAACCTCCTCCAGCTCTGCAATCTTCCAAGATCTCTTCCTCCAATTCTGGCCTCTTCCTTTACCCCATCATTTAAGTTGTTAATTAACTAGGAACCAATGGGTGGCAGCAAATACAGTGGTGGTGAGTGAATAAGACTTGTTTTGCATTAGGATACAGGCAGCAGAATTTGGATGAATTAAAGCTCATGGAAGGTATTATTATGCTGCATTTTCTGGGATCTTGCTATACAAAACTCCTCCAGTCCTACAACCAGCCAAGCTATCTGCACTCCTGCAATTCTGATCATTGGAGCATCCTTGATTTTAATTGCTCTGCCATCATCGGCCATGCCTTCAGCTTCCTGGGCCCTAAGTTCTTGAATTCCTTCCCTAATCCTTTCTGCCTCTCTTGCTCTCTTTCTTCCTTTAAGATGCTCCTTAAAACTTACTCATCTCATTCTAACATCAGGTTCTGTGTCATGGTGACAAATTTCACTACTCCTGTGAAGTGTCTTGTAATGTTTTACCATGTTAAATAAAAGTTGTTGGTTGTGGCTGTTGTTATAGATTAGCTGTCCTAGTGATGTTGATTAATAAATAAATATTGGGACCATTCATCTGGTTTTCCTCAAAAAGTGCAATGGGATCTTTAATACCCATCTGAGGGGGCACATAGAGATTAGGTTTTACATTTCATCTGAAAGCCAGCACCTGTAGCAATGCAGAACTCCCTCAGTATTGCACTGAAGTATCAGCCTATATCCTGTACTCAAGTCTGTGGAGTGGGATTTGAATGCAGAACTGAGAGGGATGGGGTGTTTCACAGTTTGAAGACCAAGAAAATAATGAAATTTGATTTGAAGACACTGAGGAGAGAGAATCTGTTAGATGCCATTTTATCAACTCAAAAGAAACAAGAAAGGATCACTCTTGATAAGTTACCAGGACCAGATGAGATGCATCAAAGGATACTGAGGGAAGTAAAGGTCTAAATTATGGAGGCACTGACCATAATCTTTCAATCCTCCTTCAATATAGAGGTTCTGCCAGAGGACTGGAGAATTGCAAATGCTACATGCTTGTTCAAAAAAGGGCTTAAGGATAAGCCCAGCAACTACGGGCCAGTCAATTTAACCTTGGTGGTGGGACAGACTTTAGAAATGATAATATGGGAAAAATTTTAAAATCACTTGGACAAATGTGGATTAATTAAGGAAAACCAGTATGGATTCATTAAAGGAAAATTGTGTTTAACTAACTTGCTTGAGTTTTTTTTGATAAGGTGACAGAGAGGGGTGATGAGGGCCGTGTAGTTGATGTGGTGTACGTGGTTTTCCAAAGGCATTTGATAAAGTATGACATGACAGATTTATCATCTAAGTTAGAGCTCATCGAATAAAAGGGACAATAGCAACCTGGATGCAAAATTGGCTGAATGACAGGAAATGAAGAGTAGTGGTGAACAATTGTTTATCACACTGGAGAAAGCTGTATAGTGGAGTTCTCCAGGGATCAGTGTTAGTACCCCTTCTTTTCTTGATATGTAGTAAAGACCTAGACTTGAATGTACAGGACATAATTTCAAAATTTGCAGATGACACTAAACTTGGAAGCCTTTTAAACTATCAGGCGGATAGCCTTAGACTTCAAGCAGACATAGACAGGTTGGTGGAATGGACGAACAAGTGGCAGATGAAATCTGATGCAGAGAAATGTGAAGTGGTTCATTTTGGTGCAAAGAATGCGGAAGCAATATAAAGTAAAGGGTACAATTTTAAAGGGGGTGCAGAGGGACCTGAGTGTGTATGTGCATAAATCATTGAAGGTGGCAGGGCAGGTTGAGAAAACAGTTAAGAAAGCATATTGCATCTTGGCCTTTATCAAAAGAGGCATAGAGTTCAATCATAAATCTGTATAAAACCTTGGTATGTCCTTAACTGGTATACTGTGTCCAGTTCTGGGCACTGCACTTTAGAAAAGATGTTAAAGTATGAGAGAGAGAGAACAGAAAAAAATCACGAGAATGGTTCCAGAGATGAAGAACTTCAGTTACATGGATAGATTGGAGAAGCTGGGGCTGTTCTTCTTGGGGATGAAAGAAGTATGAAGAGATTTGATCGAGATGTTCAAAATCAAGAGGGGTCCAGACAGAGTAGATAAGGATAAACTGTTCCCATCGACAGAAAAAGCAAGAACCAGATGTCACTGATTTAGGGTGATTGGCAAAAGAAGCAATGGCAACATGAGGAAAAATGCTTTTTCACAGTGAGTGGTTAGGATCTGAAATGTGTTGCTTGAGAGTGGTGGAAGCTGACTCAATCAAGGCCTTCAAATAGAATTGGATAATTACCTGAAAAGAAAAAAATGGAGGGCTACAGGGAAAGAGTGGAGAGTGCAATGAGGTAATGAGTTGCTCTTACACAGATCTGGCATGGAAACAGCGAATCGAATGGCCTCCTTCTGTAACCATTGTATGATTTTAAGATTCTAGGATTCCATGATTCAGATGTGCACGAATAGTATTCATAAAAATGAGACATGAAAGATTGTGATGAGGGAAGGATGATAGAAAGAGTGGAGTGAGAGAGAGATCGCCTGTCAGGTAAAAAAATTTTCTATGTTGTTCAGGAGTAGAAGAGGAATGTTAGAAGAACTCTCCCAAGTATAAAAGTAATATTTCAGTCTTGGTAAGGCTTGAGCTTTAAAGGAAGTGAAGAGTTCTTAGAGGTAACTTTATATTAAAACCACCTTTTTTGCATATTTCTGTACAACACGTTCAATGTAATGAATGTTCAAGGTGGTTCACAGAGGAGAGATGTACACTGTGCAGCTAGGGAGGAGTTTGAGGAGGTAGGCTTTGAGCAGAGTTTAGAAGTTGGGGAGAGAGGAGGTATGGGGAAAGTGTTGTCAGGTGGCTGAGTTGTACTATTAATGATAGAGTTGATCCGCAGACACTTCTTGAGTGGAAACTTTATTTACAATATACTCTGCAGCAACTACATGTGTGCTTTCAACTCCAACTCTATCTCTACACTGACTTCTGAGGTAGACCATGCTACTCTCCTATTGGCCACTACAGATCTTTCTTATTAAGTATTATTCTTAAAGGTACATTACACACTAAATAAAACCATTATTACTACAATCCTCCCATTTAACTCGGCCATACATATTATATTTACAAGTACTTATTTTTCAAGACAACATAATATTTACACTGGGTAAGGAATTTACAAGTTCAGTCTTTCAGTTGGTTTCCTGGTATGTGTGGAATGTCGCAGCTCCACAACTTCAGATTCATTGTCAGGAACCTCCTTTTCTGGAGTTGCCTGAACATCAGGTGCTTCGGTGGCTACTTGCAGTTCTGTATCCTCAACACTTACAGGAACATCAAACATGTCTGTCCTGGGTTGAGTATCCTCAACAGGAAATGCAGACCTTGTCATGATCAATGATGTAACCAAATCTTGGCAATTTGTCTCTCTCTTCCTTAAATGGTCCACATGTTTACAGATGATCTGGCCTTCCACCTCCATGTGGTAAGACAGGGGTCCAGTCACTGCACTTATTTCACCCGGTAACCGCTTTGGCCCTTCCCCGAAGTTCTTCATGTATACTGGCTCCGCCATGGTAAATTTCCACCAACGACTATGCCAGTCTTGTTAGTTTTGTGGCTTCCCTGACTCCTTTCCATCTTCCCCTCTAAATTCAGCATTATGAAGCTCAATCTCGCCCTGAGACGGCATTTCAACAATAACTCCTCAGGTGTGAGTGACGCCTGTTGTTGTATGAGGGGTAGTCCTGTAATGATAAAGAATATTAGCTTGGTTGCCAGGGGATTGCCAGTTAGCTTTTTCATGCCTGCCTTGAACGTTTGAATCGCCCTATTGCTAGTCCCTTTGAGGAAAGGTGGTACAGTGCAGTTTTCTCATGAGTGATACTGTTGAGGCTGATAAACCATTGAAACTCTGCACTCATAAATACCTGCCATTATAAGAAATGACTACTCCTGGTAGCCTGTGAATGGAAAAACTCTGGCGCAGTTTCTCAATTGTAGCAGCCGGCGTTGGTGACTTCACCTCGTGTATGTCCAAACATTTTGAATGTGCATCGACAATGAGCTGAAACATTGGCCAGAATTTTTATCTCATCGGGTGGGCGCCAACCATATCCACAGGCCGGATGCGGTTTCCAATAGCAATTGAAAATAAAATAAAAATTTTAACTTTTCATTAATAACATGTCCCTGCTCGTGTGACAGAGTCACATGAGGGGACATGTTTTGTAACATTTTTAAAATCTTTATTTTAGATTTTTTGAGCTCTGTGCCTCGGGGAGTTTTTCCTGTGTGCAAGCGCAAACTTGCATGCTTGCCCCTCCCCCCAACACAGGTAGCGCTGATCGTTACAGCATGCATTTCACGCTGGGTGGGCAATTAATTGGTGCACCAGCGTGAAATCGCAGTGCAGCCCTGACTGCTCCTGCCTGCCCCCACCGAGCCCGCCCAACGAGACCAAAATCTTGCTCATTTTTCCCAGGACATGTCCAACGTAATCAATGTGTAACCGCACCCAGGGTCTATCTGGCCACTCCCATGGGTGTAACGGAACTGTCACTGGCAACTTTTGCAGTTGCTGACATTGCTCACAGTGCTTTACTAAACTGCCTATTTCACCATCATCCCAGGCCATCATAGATAGCTGTGAGCTATGGTCTTCATTCAGGAAATTCCTGGATGGGCACTGTGTAGTTCAATTATAAGTGTCTCCCTTCCCTTTGTAGAAACTAGCACTCATGCTCCCCACAATAAGATGCCATCCTGGCTGGAATTTTCATGTCTTCTGTTGAAGTGGGGTTTCATTTCATTAGGCATGGGCTCCTGTGACCAGCCACGTAGCACTTATTCTTGTACTTGAGATAGGACAGGGTCCCAACTTGTTTAGCCTCTGATCTGTCAACCACTTACCTGCAAGGAATCTAGGAAGTTTAACAGTAAAACAAGTTCCTGTGGAACTGGGATATGCTCATTATTTTCTTGTAAAGGCAAACGACTAAGGGCATCGGTGTCTGCGATTTGATTGCCAAGCCTATGTATGAAAGTGTACTCGTATGCTGCCAAAATTAAAGCCCTATTAATATTTTTGTATCTTCTTTCTATTGGCCTTCTTCTTTCTAGCACAGACTTTAATCTTGGCCTTCTTTTTGATTCATGGTTGGCCAGACTTCTTCCAGCTCAACTTGTCATAGAAATGGACATATGATGAAGCAATACAGGGAGAGATTCAAGGAGGCTTGTAAACAAAAGAAGAAGCTCAATGAAATCCACAATGTAGATGAGCTGAAACAACAAATTCAGACATTTACTCATTGTTTAACCTGAAAGTTGGAAAGACAGAACTAATATTTGTCACAGTGAAAATAAATGGCAAACTTGTTAGAATGGAAGTGGACACAGGAGTTTCTACTACAATAGTTGGGGAACATACCTTCGGATATTTGAATAATGGTGAACATCAATTCAGTCTAGAAGAAACAGCTGCCTAGCTAAAAACAAATACAGGTAAAGACATACAATGTCCATTTTGGAAACCAATTGGACAGCCCCAAAACCCTTCAATGAAGATCAATCATATTATATTGGCAAGGCAGCGTATTTTGGAGTTTTAAGCTTTTTATATTTTTGAAATGTCTGCCACAGTAGCAGGTTTACCTGACACACCACAAACAAGCACATTTAATTTAATTGCCCTGACCCCAAGAATTGATCAAGCCCTGCCCCATCAGTTGGTGTTGCTGCCACTGTTGCTACCACAGCCAACAGGAATATCCAACCTAAGTTATTTCACTCAAATCATTGAGATTGGAAATGAAGGAGAAAAGCATGCCAAAAGGATTGGTTTTCTCTGTAGGAGAAGAGACAACTGCACTTCAAGGCAGGGGAGAGATAGAAATAGGGAATTAGAGAAGTTATGAGATGTATGATCTGGCATGGGGCCAGATAGAATAGTTGCTTGTAGTGGGAAGACAGTGGCTGATGTTTTCTTTCAAGAAGGTTGCATCTGGCAGTGGATTTACAGGGATTCAGTGCTTGGATTAAGTTGGCTCAGGATTGATCAAGAAAGTTTTTTTTTACTGGGCATAGCAGAATGACTGACTTCACCAGCGGATCTGACAGAAGGAGTTTGGTATGAAACATTCCACTGCAAGAATAGCATCAGGTATTTCAGTGGATCAAAGTATAAAAAGAGAAGTTAGCCCTAGGAAAAACAGGAAAATATTCTTGAGGACTGGTCCCTCTCTAACAGCACTGTGGGTGTACCTACACTGGACTGCAGCAGTTTAAGAAGGCAGCTTGCCACCACCTTCTCAAGGGCAATTAGGGATGAGCAATAAATGCTGACCCAGCCAGTGATGCCCACATCCCATAAATGAATTTAAAAAATACTCTGATAATTGAAAATGTAAAGGCGCACTTGTGTGTCCTGTTCAGTTTAAGCAAGTGGGGAAGAGTTGTCAGATGATGTTGACAGAAGGATGGATCAATTTTGGTAGACAGGCCTCATTTGACTGCGGTTGATGAGCTACCAGCATGAAGTATGCTGCTTATAGGCAGCTGACTATTGGATATAGTAGGACATCTGTTGGGCCTGACCCTTTTCAAAGCCAAGCTGCACCCCATAAGGACAAGGGACATTTGAGTGGCAGTGAATGAATGGCACATTTGTAAGGCATCAGGCACAATGACCACTTCCAGGGTACTCAGATGTGAAGATACTGCTATGGCTCTGCATGTGAACCAACTGAGGTGCAAGGAGAAGGTTCTCTTTCCTTCAGATGTCAGATGCCTGCAAAGCCAAACCAACCGGCAGGCTTAAAGAAAGGTGGCTGGGCAGGTCACCAACATTGCTATCAGCAGCTGCATGTAGTGCAAGAAAAAAAATAATGATCTAAACAGGACTGAATGAGTGGTAAGAATGTGGAACTCACTACCACAGGGAGTGGTTCAGGGGAATAGTCTAGATATATTTAAGGGGAAGCTAGCATTTGAGGGAGAAGGGAATGGCTACAATGATAGATTTAGATGAGAAAAAATGGGAGAAAGCTCAAGTGTAGCATAAACACCAACATGGACTGATTGAACCAAATGACCTGTTTCTGTGCCGTCTAACTTATGTAATCTAACAAAAAAGTGGGGGGTGGGTAAAAATTGTCTCCATATATTTATAAGAAAGGATTTTGAATTTGAATAGTGTTTGTGTAATTCCAGCAGGCTCACTATTCAAAACATTGATCCAAGTCAACTACAGCTGCACATTCCCATCTCTATTCAACATGACGCTACAATACAGGAGAGGCATGTGCCTCAATGATAGACTCCAACAGCAGACATGGCTGTCCGCAGTTCATCTCACACAGTGATCAAACCAGGAACAAGGTGAGCTAGTTGGGGTGTGCTACACTTCTCCCACAATGAAAATCAAGATAAGGGTAAATTCTACGTTTGAGCGCTCCAGAGCAGAGTATAACAGAATTGGAATGCAATTTATATTCTGTGCGCTTTACATACCGTCTGATGGGCCATCCTTACCGGTGTTCAAAGTTTTGAAGAGATAACTGGAATGTGTTCCTTGTCAATTAGACACAAGTCACTGGTGGAGTTGTGTGGGAGTGTCACAAATTTTCAGTCATTAAAATTAATAACCTGACAATCTGGAGGGTTATAAATTGTGTGCACTGATCTCCATGCCTGATGGTCCAATCTCATTTCCTATTAAGCGAGGCTGCACATCAGGAACACAAACTCAGAAAATTTACCCTAAGATAAAGGGAGCATTCCAGAGGGCAAGATACATTTTAGTTTCATTTTTAAAGGAAGCAATGTCAACTTGTAACTGCGCAGGGGGAGTTTTGTATCGCTGGGTCCAGTTCTGGGGCCAGAGCACACATCATGTATTAATGCAGTATAATAACTGGAACATGGTAAATCATGCTGACTGCTACATAATGCATTACAAGGTGAGGAATTTGAATCCAGGGCATTTTACAAGATCACAAGCACAATGACTTTTTCTCTAGAATTGGATTTGTATCAATATCTTGTAGCTAGGATTATGCAACAAATTTCCATCAGGCAGCTGTCATTCGTTCTCCTTTTTCATACATCAGAAAAAGCTGGCAAGTGCTTTTTGTTCTGTGATGTTTCTTTCATTTCTGGAAGCACAACTCAGACTTATGTATTTGTCAAGCTGTTGTTGAAAGCAAAATCCAGTTTATCAGAGACCATCAGTCGGCCTGACATTTTATTAGCTTTTGACAGGCATTCTGCTGCACGCCAGTTGTCAAATCTGAGTCCCGCAGCTGCTCTATGTATTCAGATAGCTGCATCAGATACTAAAGAACAGCTTGCAGGGAACGGATTGTTTGGGGGAATCGAACAAGCGTTGCTGTTTATAAAGCAGACCAAAGATCACCCCAGCCAGTAACACGACAGCCATGGCTAACTGGTAAAACAGCGTGGTGGCTGTAGCTGCACAGTTGCAGACAAACATTACAAGTCAGAAATATCGGACTACATCTGCACTCCATTACACCATCTTGTCTTCACACAGGGCCTATTTTTCATTTTAAATGTGAGGTAGTCCGCTTGCCTGCTTGCTTTGATATTCTAGGCTCCTGCACATGATACTGCATTAACACTTCATCCATAAATCTGAATCCCTTTGCATGTTTTATGTTGAAGTATTCCAGTTCGTGGGTCCCCAGTGGACGCCCTTTCCAACCAACTTAATGAATGCCCAACCAAATGAGGGTTTATGACCTTCCAGCTGGGGAGGAAAGTTACTGATATTCTGCAGTGTCCAGCTGGAAACATTAGAATACATTCAGGAGAAAACGTGTTCAAGATGAGGAGAAATGAAAGTGAAATAAATCCCTTCAACCCACCAGTCAGCTTTATAACACTGCTATGCTGTGGAATTGCTCTAAATGGCAGGGTCTGACATTGCTCTCTCTTGATTGGCATGTGCTTTGCCCCACTGGCAAAACAATTCAGAATGCGGGTATCCTTTCACTGTAAAGATTTGACCCTTTTTTGCTTGTTTGTTTTATTACACTTTAACAAGGTTTCCAACAGCCCCCAGTACCAGTGGAGTAGAAATGCTTTCAGGATGGATTTTAAGGCACACCCTGTTGGAACAGATTTTCAGCCTGCCAATCACACTGAAGGAGGGGGGGGTTGGTGGGGGGATGGCACAGGCGGCATTTCCAATATCAATGGCTGGCATTGGAGACTTTCTTTAAATCACCGTTTTCTGTTGAGGTCCAAAGATTTTTTTTGCTCTTAAAGTAAAGCTGATGCTGGAAATAAGCAGCAAGAGAGGCTTGTGGTTTGAGTATGATCTTTGATTTTGAGAAATTCTGGGCTCACTTCAATATTCTGATGATTGTGGGGTTTCTTTTTGCCTCTACATTCTCTGCTTCTTTCTGGTGTTGGGGATTATGCACATGTTTCACACCCTTTAAAACATTTATTTCAAATCTTCCTGAGTCATTTCAAGGATTCCAGTCCGCAGTGTTAAAACAGGAGCTGTGCGCTCATCGATGTTTATGGAAAGAATTTGTCATCTTAAAGGTGCCAGAATCAGAAAAATCATTAAGGGGGATGAAAGCACTCAAGGGGCCCAATTTACTATCTTGTTTTGTGCCAGTTAATTTTAGTTCTGATTCACCAGAGCTTTTGTTGGCACAAAAAAAAACCAGCTGATAATACAGAGCATACACATTATACACAATCACATTTAGAGAACACACCCAGAGCTAGAATGAGCTCATAATGTTCCCCTGAGCCTCTGAGCTGCATTTTTGGAGTGGCCACTTTAAAAATCTTTCAGGTGAGCTTCATTGAATGATCAAATTCACAGGCCCCAACCGTCTCCTAATTTCAATGGTATTGATGTGTACATTTTGAACCAGTGACATTTAAGCATTCTTGCACTGATAAAAATGAGTAACATGGGGCACTGGCATTTCAATAGTGAAAGGAAAAATAAATGCAATTTAATTTTGTTCCAAAAGCAAAATACTGCAGATGCTGGACACCTGAAATAAAAACTGAAAATGTTGGAAATACTGAGCAGGCCAGGCGGCATCAGTGGAGATGGAGAAACAGAGTTAACTTCATCAGAACACAATGAAAAGTTATCGAACTGAAATGCTAAATCCTTCTCTACGCCGTTGTTTTATTTTTGCTCCAGCTTTTCAATTAAAGTTGAAGTTCAATTAGGTTTGTTTGTGGGAATGGGGATTGCGCTGTGTAATTACCCAGTGTCCAGTCGAGTTGAGACAGATGGAATGCAAACTTCATACTGCCTGTTCACATCAATGATTGTAGCATGCAGCCTAACGGGAAACATGTTGCTGGCTGGCAGTACACTCAGCAGAAGGGCAAGGATGTGCACAACAGTTACCATGAAATAGAGCTGGCCTGCACTTCTTAAGGGAAGGTGCACCCATGCTGTACAGCTGTGTCAGGAAATCTTAGCAGGAAAGAGCCCCCCTACATTCCCCCCTACCTGCAAGACCTTAGTGCAGAAGATTGAGAGGAGGAGAGAGAGCTCTTATTTCCGTAGGGAATCAGGATGCCCTCAAGGGACACTCAGGAATGAGAGCAAGTGGCCAGAGAGGTGAATTCCCAAAGTCTGGCTCCAACGACCAGGCTGCAGTTCTGAAAGAAGTTCAATGACTTCACACAAGGTCAGTGAATACATCTTCACATGATAACTCGAACTCATTGCATCACCAACTTCTCAAACTGTTCAATGCACCAATACCCCATTTCTCACCCATCAGTAATCAGAGATCATGTCCAGCATTCACATGCTCCACCTCACCCTCACATGCTTACCAATGCTGTCAACCTCGCATGGATCTCTCTCAGCTTTCACATACCTCCAGCTAGTCAGCTATGGAAGCACATTGCCAAAACACATCGTGACACATTCACTGATATTCTTCCCTCTCTCTTGCAGGACAGGATAGCACCTTGGTAGCGCAAGGTCACAGTCACCAGCTCAGATACTGCCACTGTGTGCACTTAGAGGCTAGTGTAGAGTCAGGATCAGCACATGATGAGCCACTAGGCATGGGTGGGCTGTAGCCATGATGTGGGATAGATAGCATGTGTGGCAGTTCTCCAGAGTGTGAAGGCATAGCCAAATTTTGTAGCAGATGACATAGGTAAAATTATCAATGGGGCAGCATACAGGGAAATGCTGATGGGGATGCATGCAGAGTTGCTTGGTGCATTGGTAGGCCTGCCATTGTGCCTGCTGTCAATGTCAAGGAGGAGGAGCCCAGTTCCAACTTGGCACAGGGCTTTATTAGAGTTTGGAGCCCATCCTATTCAGTGAAAGTGGCAGTCAATTCCACAACAGCATTTCTAGACCCAGCCATGATAAGGTGTCTGGTAGCTGATATCTCAGCTTCCACTGCAGCACCAGCAGAATCCTCTCATACCCTGAGTGAGACAGTGGAAGCTCATACTGAGGCCATGAGACCATTGTTATAGAGAGGTGGGGTGGTTAATTTAAACAGCACTAATTTCTCCTCACCACGCGTCTGTAAACAGAAAGGTATTTTGATTTGTTTCCCTCTTTATAAACAGTGGCGTATTACCCCAACCGCTCACTTTTTTGTGCAATTCAAGTTTCTATTAATAACTCCACTGCAAACTCAAGACAAGATGAAGTCAAAGGGTTAGTTTACTTGCAAACACTCAAAACGCAGGAAGGAGGGTTTGCAACATCATCTCCACACCCAGACAGCAAAGAGAGGGATAGAGAAAAGAAGGTTTTATAGTACAGAGACCAAAGAGACTAAATATTGGTTTACGTGAGTCCCATAGTCCAGAATCAAAGTACAATGAGGAATTCCTTCATGGAGTTTGCCAGGCTGAAAACCAATGTTGTAGAATTCACTTTTCCAGTGGCGCTGACTTCACAAGATGAGAGAACCATGCAAAGATGAATCGTTCTTGTAGGCAGTGGCACAGAACTTCCAACAGAACAATTTAGATGGGACCAGATGTTCAGCTTGGACAGGGCTCCTTTCTGTGTGGCTGCTAGTCAGATGTTAAAGAACAGACTGAGCTATACAGTTCAGTAAGGCAATATCACTTGTTGCATAAGCCAAAGGCCAAGACCACATGACCCCCCACCTCTCCACTATGTCTTCAACAAAGGGATGTGTACCCATCATCTGGAATTCAACTGTGTCTCAAAGACTGCTATACGTCCCAGTCATGATGAGTTGAAATGTATGCTTCAGGGGCTTTTTGTCTTAGTGGACTCTCTGTCTCCTGATGGCAAGCCTGGGTTATCGAATGCAAATGGCCTTTATATAGCTCTCTTTGAAGTTGGGCTGTGCAGTCCCCAAATGATTGTTAGTGGCTCCTCAGAGATAACAAGGTATGAGTTTTCCATATATATAGTCTAGTGAGTATTGCTGAGGTGCTGCGCTGTGAGGAGTAGAAGTGGCCCCATGAAGCATGTACCTGCTGTCCTCCCTCAGAATGATAGCCCCACCACTGCCACTCCACCAGTGCTGTTACTGTTGTCTGTCAGCCAGCTCAGACTACTGTTGCCCATGCTAAGGTGGTGCAATCTGAAGCTAGGCCCTTAGCTGAGAGCTGCTTGAGGATGTCTTGCAGGCCCTGCAGTCTTCCCTCGTGAAAGATTTCCCAGCCATGCTGCAGCCACTGAGGTAGTGTAAGAACACTAATCTAGCAAAGGCAGCCATGAGACAGATGCCAAGAAAATGCACAAGAGCGATTGGTTCAATTCTATATGTATCATTTGAAGGGTTGTGAAGTATGGGTATGGCAGACTGCCACAGGATGAAAGTGTCATGGCTGCCAGGATACCAAACATTCACAGAAGGGATTTTTTGGGCATGTTTGCTCATCAACTGGTGTTGAAGGAATAGTAGCCATTGCAGTTGAGGTACCCCGAAAATATGTGGGATCCACAAGGCCACAGGAGTTCAGTTGAAGGTTCCCAGTACCATTTGGAATCCCACTAGCCTGGCAAAGCCAGGTGCTCATTCCTGCTGCCTCTCTCTGTTAACAGAGACCATGAGGCCCTCCCATCTGGTGTACAGGCCTTTGTGAACTCCCTGATGCAGTGATGTACAGGAAATTGGCTGTGTTACTTGCTCCTGTCTGGAAGGACCTGCTGACATAGAAATTGAGGGCCATGGTGATCTTCACAGCCACTAGCAAGGCTGTCCTTGCCCTGCTCTGTAGCTACAGGATCAGTTGTAGGAAGCCACTTCTGCTCAGTGACCACATCCTTGATGAATTGTACCTGCCTCAGACACTGCTCCTAGCTAAGGTGGAGGAAGAAGTCGAGCCGAAGGCCCTTAGTGAGTATGGGCCTTCTGCTGAGACACTCAATCTTGGGCTTATTTACTTTACAAGGCACAAGGCACTAATCGCTCATAAGGGATTGGGTAAATGCTATGTGGGTTCATATATTAAGACTAGGCACATGAGAACAGTTATATATTATGTATAAAGCGTGAAGATATCAGAACCATGCTCTGCTCAAAGCAGAACTGAAACCAAGACTGGAATCACAGGGCACATTTCCTTTCTAGTGCTGGCATGCTGATAACGCTTAGAGGCATATTTCAACATACCCCTTTCTTTTTAAAGATGCTTTACCACCTTCCTAAGAAGTATAGCTATTTACAATACGTCTTAATGTTTAGTTACCATTACATAAGTATATAGGACTGGTGAATCTATGGCGTGAATTATTCCCTCGTTGGGCACATGCGATCGGCCGGCCTGAGACCGGTCAGGAAATGGCCACCTACTGTGATTGGCCCCTGATCATGATTCCCCACTGGCTAGGGAACGGCCAGGCAATGTGAAACGTGCGCTGGAAGGCTCAGCGCTGCCGAGGTGGAGGTGGGAAGAGGGCGGGCGACGACGCCACTGCAGGTACGGGTGAGCATTTCCATTGAGCTCCCTGAAGGCAGACAGATCCATAGGGAGCTGTAGACCTGCAAATAATAAAACGAAGCACAAAAAAATGCCACTAAATGTCCATGCAGCATAGACAAACACTAGAAAGCATATCCCATAAAAATGCTGTTTCCAGATATTTTGTTTTATTTTATTTCCTAACAGAGATTTCACCCCACCCTTGGATGAGGTTTCTTCAAAAACGTAAAGGCCCCCCAGCTGATTGGCCCGTCCGTCAACTGTAAGGTTGGACGGGCCACGAAAAATCGCTGACAATTGCACTGTTAATCGGTTTAATTGTCTGTTATTGCCCACAAATGTTCAATGTGAGGGATAGCCGAGGACAAATCAGATCCATTCCGACTCTTTAACCACCTGACAGTTCTATTGCATTGAGGACAAGATCCCAAATGCAATCAGGAACAACATCCAAGAACGGCAATCTCACAGATCGGCAGGCGCACTCCTGAATGCCGCACGTGCCTGCCGAGTGAAATATCACACAAGTGCGCGATGACATCAAGACGCTCAGCTGACATCATCTTGCGCGATTTTTTTGTCCACAGAATGTAAAATTCATCCCTGTGAGTCTCTAAAGCATAGAGGCAATCTGCTGGTACACCCAAATCTTGTAATTGTAACCTTGTCTGGGGGTTTCTTTAATGGCTCACAGTAATCTGTGGGATTATCATTCTTGGATGTTTGTCCCTGATTGCATTTGGGATCTTGTCCTCAATGCAATAGAACTGTCTGGTAGTTGAAGAGTCGGAATGGATCTGATTTGTCCTCGTCTATGACTCACATTGCACATTTGTGCGCAATGACTTCCTAGAACCTAGGTTTGCAACAAATCCTTGCCACCTGGGCTGGTTGCCATGTACTCTTGGTGGGATCTGGGAAGCAAACTCATTGTCCGAACTGTAAACTTGGCAATTCAGTACCTGCATTTTTATCATGCACGTTGGTCATCTTCACTTGTAGTTTTATAAGTTGCTCTCTAGTTTCTGAGTAGGATGGGTAAGAGTAGGTAAATTGGTACACATTGGTCTACCAAACATGGGCTCTGCTAGTAATGGAATAGCTGCAGATAAAGGTGTCACTCTCAGATGTAACATTGCAATGTATAGGTCAGGTTTGTGAAACCTATTTGTGTGGGTTGGGGGGCCACATTTCAATTTTTCTCACACTCATGGGGCCGATGAGAAAATTTCAGAAAGATAAGGTTTGACACAATATTAAATGTGAATTTAAAAAAAAAACTGATGTATGAAAAGAAACAAATTGCTGAGCAAAAAAAAGTCACAACAATAAATTGATAATTTAAAAAAACAAATAAAGTCCACTATTAGAGTGTGAGAGGGTGAGAATGTGTTTGTCCAGCTCACTCCCAGTCTCAGGATGCTCACTCATTTACCCTCACCCTCTGTGAGAGTGGGTGAGAGTGCCTGTTGGTGTATGGGGGTGAGGGTGAATGAGAACCCTGAGACTGGGAGTGAGCTAGACACACACTCCCCTCCCTCTCACCCCACTCTTTCTCTCACACACACACACCACATACACACATCTTCACTCTCACCCACACACCCTCAGTAAGCCATTCTCACTCAGCCACCCTCCTTCACTCAGCCACCCACCCTCCCTCAGTCAGCTGCCCTCCTTCACTCAGCCAGCCACCCTCCCTGTTCAGCCACGTTCCCTGGCTCACTCAGCCATGCTCCCTCCCTCACTCAGCCACCCTCCCACCTTCACTCAGCCACCCTCATACTCAGACATTCACTCAGCTACCCTCACACTCACTCAGCCACCCCCACACTCACTTACTCACTCACCCTCAATAAATCAACAGGGGTGAGGGTGAATGTGGAAGAGAGACCTGGAGCGAAGCAAGAAGCCTGACAGCATCCGAACGCAGGTGCCCGAAGAGAAGGCCAAGAACTGGTGGAATATGGGAAGAACTGAGGAACAGCCAGGAGAACACGGGGAACAGCTAGAGAACATGGAGAACAGCCGGGGAACACCGGTAGAACTGAGGACAGCCGGGGAAACAAGGTCACAGGCGGGCCAGAACACCAGGAGCTGGGAGAAAGTGGCAAACTCGCAGTTGCCAGTGTTTGCTGCTCCTCCAATCACAGCCTGTTTCTCTCCCATGTTTGCTGTTGATTGACTCACCATTGTGGGAGAGAAACTGACTGTGATTGGAGGAGCAGTCCCATGCAGAAATATTTAAACTCACTGACCCACCTTACCAGAATTTTAAACAATGTTTCGTGAGCCACATAGAGGGGCAATGCAGCCTTCAGGCCATGGGTTGAGCTAGCTTGGTGTAGATCTTTCTTGGCCTGTCTACATTTGAGAATTAGGGATTTCACCATGCAGTTCACTCATTCAGCTAGGCTATTAGATCTCGGGTAAGTGAGGAGAAGAGGTAGTTTGGCTGATATTCCATTTTTCACACATATCCTGAAATGGCTTTCTAACAAATTGCGGATTGTTATCCATAATGATCTCTCTAGGCACAACAAATGGACTGAAAATAGCACTTAGAGTGTGCATGACAGTGGTCCTTGACATATTATGCAAGTGTCAAATAATGCAGTACTTGGTAAAGTAGTTGATGATGATGATGAAGTCAGTGCCACGGACATGAAAGAGGTCAGATGCAATTTTGGACCAAGGGTGGTTAGGAACTTCATGTGGAATCACTGCCGCTTTATGCTGACTTGACGTATGCTCTTGACATGCTTTGCACCTTTTGAAAACGGCTTCAATGTCATTGTTCATACCCAGCCAATAGACGGTCACTTTTTTGAGTCTTCTCATTCAATCTACACCCCTATGTGAATGATGAAGTTGTTGAAGAACATCAGGTCACAAAGATTCTGGTATGATGACCTGCCTAGCTTTAAAAATGACTCCCCGGGAGATGCCTAGCTCATCCCAATAAAGCCAAAATTGTCTCATGTCTTCGTAGCAATGCTGAATTGAATCAGGTCATTCTTTGACGATGATTTTCCACAGTTTCTGTAGTGTAGAACCTTTTGCCATTTCTTCTTTTAGTTGCTGGCATATGTGCTGCACAAAATGTCCCACATTAATTTGGAGAACGTCTTCCAAGTTTCTTGTCAATGAAATCAACTTGTACATCTAAGGATATATCTTAAGTTTTTGCTGGGTTAGGCAATCTGCTAAGGGTACCAAATGTGATCCTCAAGCTACCTGGCTTGCACTTCATCTCACATTCATAACCTTGAATCTTTATAAAGAGACATTTCAATCTTGGCAGTGCACTGATCAATGGTTTTCACCAAATCAACTCCAGTGGCTTGTGTTCAGTCTCTACCACAAATCTTTTGCCAAATAGATTGGTATGACAACGCATGATTCCACACACTAATGCTCATGGAATAGGGGGTAACATATTGGCATGAATAAGAGATTGGCTAGCTAACAGGAAACAGAGTAGGCATAAGTGTGTCGTTTTCTGGCTGGCAAGATGTAACATGTGGTGTGCTACAGGGATCAATGCTGGGGCCACAACTTTGTACAATTTCTATAAATGACTTGGATGAAGGGACAGAAGATATGGTTGCTAAATTTGCTGATGCATAAAGTTAGGTAAGAAAGTAAGCTGTGAAGAGGACATAAAGAAATTATAAAGAGATATAGATAGCTTAAGTGAGTGGGCAAAGATCATGCAAGTAAAGTATAATGTGGGGAAATGTGAAATTGTCCATTTTGGCAGGAAGAATAACAAAGGCATTATATAAACAGAGAGAAATTGCAGAGCTCTGAGATGCAGAGGGATCTGGGTGTCCTGGTGCGTGAATTGCAAAAGGTTAGAATGCAAGTACAGTAAGAAATTAGAAAAGCAAATAGAATGTTATCATTTATTGCAAAAGTCATTGAATAAAAAAGTAGAGAGGTTATTCTTCAGTTATACAGGGCACTGGTGAGATCACATCTGGTGTACTGTGTACAGTTTAATCACCTTATTTAAGGAAGGATGTAAATGCATTGGAAACAGTTCAGAGAAGGTTTACAGGTCTAATTCCTGGAATGGTTGGGTTGTCTTATGAGGAAAGGTTGGACAGACTAGGCTTGTATCCGTTGGAGTTTAGAAGAGTAAGAGACAGCTTGATTGAAACATATAAGATCCTGAGGGATCTTGACGGGGTGGAAATGGAGAGGATGTTTCCTCTTGCAGAATCTTGAACTAAGGGTCACTTTTTAATAATAAGGGGTCACCTATTTATGACAGATGAGATTTTTTTTTTCTCCCAGAGGGTCATGAGTCTTTGGAACCCTCTTCGTCAAAAGGCAGTGGAAGTAGAGCCTTTGAATATTTTTAAGGCAGAGAGAGAGAAAGAGAAAGATAGGTAGGTAGATAGATTCTTGATATGCAAGGGGGTGAAAGGCTCTCAGAGGTAGGCAGGAATGTGGATTTGAGGTTATAATCAGATCAGCCATGTTGGAGCAGGCTCAAGGGTTCAAGTAGCTACTCCTTATATCCATATCCTCAATCCATATCTTTTGGGGGTCCTTTAGCTCTTCTATTCATCCTGATATGTTCAACTTGTGTAGATCTTCATTTCCAATTGCTAAGTGAATTTTTATGGCTTGTTGGTCTGGTGCAGACACACCTGAACCAAGAAACCACAGTTCTGTCCGCTGTTTAAACATTGTGAATTTGGATAGTAGGTCAGCAGCATCCCAATTCAAACTGAGGGATTTCGTGGACATTCTGACAATAATACAACATGGAGTAATGGCATAAAAGCAAAAAACTGCCGGATGCTGGAAATCCAAAACAAAAACAAGAATAAAAATACCTGGAAAAACTCAGCAGGCCTGACAGCATCTGTGGAGAGGAACAGAGTTAACGTTTCGAGACCATATGACTCTTGAGTAATGGTACCTTTGCTTCTTATTCGGTTTATTGTTCCACAACACCCTAAGGCACCTGTTATAATCACAATCTTCTTCAACCCGATTTAATTACTTGTATTTGCTTTTTTGTTTTACCCTCCATTGCTCATTATTGATCCAGCCCAGACGCTAGTCACTCACCTTTCCCATTAGGGCTAACCCGGGACAGGTCATCTCGATGCACTGTCCTACTCAAGGAACTGGCAGACTATGTTCTGCAATCTCACCACAAGGGATCCGTCTGCTTACCAGCTCTTGATTTGAGCACTAGCTCAACATTGTTTCCAAAGCTTCTCTTCGCAGTCATGATACTGAGTTTTCAACACTCTGATGCTGCAACTTCATTGCTGTCTGACCCAAAACTTCAAGGGTTAGTTCATATCATGCAGCACAATCTAAGGCGGTTCATACTTGTACTTAATCTTGTTGCCACCTATATTTACCACTGTTGATCACCATGCCGTGTTATTATAATGATATAATACCTTGGGCTCATCTACTGTACAAGACACAAGGCACCAATTGCTCATAAGGGATTGGGTAAACATGCTGTGGGTTCATTTATTAAGACTTGGTACATGATAACAGTTATACATAGGTATAAAACTTGAAGACATCAAAGCTGTGTGAAATGGTCTGCTCAAAACAAAAGTAAAATTAAGACTGCATCACAGGAACCATTTCCCTTCAGGTGATGTCATGCTGCTATCCCTTAATGGCATATAATGCTGTGGACAGGCTTTCAGTCTCCTTTGGCACCCAGGAGTGGCTGAAAGCGCTTCAGCTGCCATTTTACAAGCTCCAAGTGTCTGTCGCATTGGCACGGGCAGCGCTAAAGAGCCGAATTTTGCTGCCAGTGTTTCATTCTGGGGCACTATCTGTTGCCCTTCAATATCTCATTTACTTTGCCAATCCTCATGTGTAATTCTAGTTAATTCATGGCAGCAGGCTAGACACCCAAAAAAGGCACCTTGGTCCAATCTAGTCCACTCCTGATATCCATATATGCACTGACAACTGTGATAATGGTCAGAAGGAAGCCTCCTGATTTCCCTTTCCCATTGTCTAGAAGTACTGAAGTCAATTGTCGCATCCTTAACTGCTGCCCCAGCTGAGTTTAGCTAACACAGTACGAGACCAGGCTCAAGCACTGCACCTTCCTAGACTCAGTATCAAAAGGCCTGCCACATTTTCCCACTTGAGTTCAAGTTGTTAGGAGACTGGCCCAATGTCTTTAACAATGGAAATGAAGCACACAGCTCAACAGAGACAGTGGGTAAAATAAAAAATGGGAAGACTCATAAGAGATAATTTTGACTTTGACAACAGGATAAAACGGGCAATATTGCTTTAGCTACCTATTATACTTCGCTCTCAATTTTTTATTTCCATTTGTGTCTGTTTTACACTATTGGCCCCAGTGAGTCTTAGCAGTTTTGTTTTCGCCAATTATAATAATGAAATAGCTATGTTATAAATTCTGTTCGGCTACAGGCACCCAGTCCCTGGTAAAACATTCAGTGTGCCTGCAGAGTATTAAGGAGTATTTCACACATATGAAATAACAATCCTGTGGCCAGTAAATTTACCAATCACGCCCACGGAATAAATCAATGTAATTAGCATGATGAAAACGGCAGGAAGACGGCTGCTAAAATGTGGCAGATCAATCACCCCATGCTGTGGTGAATCACTGAACAACAGACTTCAGTAACAGCACAAGTAAAAACAGATTAAAGCTTCTTAAAAACTGCAGGAAATTCTCTGCAGTGAGCTGTGTCTTCCTCATTTCTGTCTAATTTAGTCTAATGAACAGCAAATGCCACAAGAAACTACAGCCCAAGCAGAAATATGTTGCCGACTCCTCAACACCTTCAGCTTCTCATAATTTAAACATGATTTTTCTGTTGGCAGGGCCTACATTAATGTCACTGAGTTGTGTCAGTTCTTTGCTATCAGTTGTATAGTTCAGATTGCAATTTTTAAATTGAGACTGCTTTGCCTCATAGTTGAATCAAAAAGATGTTCAAAATGATGAGGGGTCTTGATTGCCTTCCTGTGGCATGAAAGATAGTAACAAAGGGGCACAGATTTAAGATAATTGGCAAAAAGAACCAGTGGGGAGAAGGGGGGAAATATTTTAATGCAGTAGGTACAACCAGGAAAGCATTACTTAAGAGGGTAGTGGAATAAGATTCTATGGTTCCTTTCAAAAGGGGATTGGATAACTACTTGGAAAAGAAAAATTTCAGGGCTATGGAGAAAGAGCAGGGGAATGAGGTTAATGGATAGCTTTTTTCAAAGAGCCAGAATGGGTATGATGAGCCAAATTAACTAAAACAAATTATCTGGTCATTATCACATTGCTGTTTGAGTGACCTTGTTGTGCGCAATTTGGCTGCCACCTTTCCTGCATTACAAAGGTGATTACACTTCAAAAGCACTTTGTAAAATCCCAAGGTCATGAAGGACAGTATATAAATGCAAGTCTTTCTTTCTTCTTCATTCGTTCCGAATGTACCAGCTGTGTTTCATTTTGGATCATCCAGGGTATACTGGTCAAAGGGTGCACAGCAGCTCACGTCGGGTTATTGCCTATTGTCAAACTGATAGCCGCACATCCTTCAGTGCAAGTGACATATGAGGCTGAGGTAATGCCAATTATACCAGTTGTGCAATTAGTGTTGTTGACATAAAGTAGCAGGAGGAAGAGATGATAATGCATCAGAATGCGACTCACTGTACAATTGAATTACTTTTAAGTACTTTTGCTGGGAAGGTCCTTAGGGACTCTCTTAATCAGGAGGTGAGGAGCCAAGAAAAATTCACTTCCTATTTCTTACCATAGTTATGCAATGTTAACTTCCTTGTTTTGATGCAGTTCAAAGTGTTAAGATAGTTACATTATATTTAATCTACTGTACTACTTACAATCAAGATGGCTCATTTAATACGTAATTATTTGCTGCTTAATTAATTTTACCTATTTGTTGCGTAATAAACACAGTAAAGAGAAATCTCAAAACTCAGTTATTCACTCTATTCACGCAATTGTCTATTGCAAATCAATTATTTAATAAGTAAAAAATGACATGGCTTCCTTAATTAAACATCACCTATATATTTGAAACTTGCTCAGTAAATTTAATACAGTTCAAAAGTGGTTTTAAAGAATTTACCTCTGTTTCCCTACCCATGGTTCGAATGAACAGCCCAAATCTTTAACAAAAACAGAATTACCTGGAAAAACTCAGCAGGTCTGGCAGCATCGGCGGAGAAGAAAAGAGTTGACGTTTCGAGTCCTCATGACCCTTCGACAGAACTTGCGTTCGAGTCCAAGAAAGAGTTGAAATATAAGCTGGTTTAAGGTGTGTGTGTGGGGGGGCGGAGAGATAGAGAGACAAAGAGGTTGGGGGGGGGGGGGTGGTTGTAGGGACAAACAAGCAGTGATAGAAGCAGATCATCAAAAGATGTCAACGACAATAGTACAATAGAACACATAGGTGTTAAAATTAAAGTTGGTGATATTATCTAAACGAATGTGCTAATTAAGAATGGATGGTAGGGCACTCAAGGTATAGCTCTAGTGGGGTTTTTTTTTATATAATGGAAATAGGTGGGAAAAGGAAAATCTTTATAATTTATTGGAAAAAAAAGGGAAGGGGGAAACAGAAAGGGGGTGGGGATGGGGGAGGGAGCTTACGACCTAAAGTTGTTGAATTCAATATTCAGTCCGGAAGGCTGTAAAGTCCCTAGTCGGAAGATGAGGTGTTGTTCCTCCTGTTTGCGTTGGGCTTCACTGGAACAATGCAGCAAGCCAAGGACAGACATGTGGGCAAGAGAGCAGGGTGGAGTGTTGAAATGGCAAGCGACAGGGAGGTTTGGGTCATTCTTGCGGACAGACCGCAGGTGTTCTGCAAAGCGGTCGCCCAGTTTACGTTTGGTCTCTCCAATGTAGAGGAGACCACATTGGGAGCAACGAATGCAGTAGACTAAGTTGGGGGAAATGCAAGTGAAATGCTGCTTCACTTGAAAGGAGTGTTTGGGTCCTTGGACGGTGAGGAGAGAGGAAGTGAAGGGGCAGGTGTTGCATCTTTTGCGTGGGCATGGGGTGGTGCCATAGGAGGGGGTTGAGGAGTAGGGGGTGATGGAGGAGTGGACCAGGGTGTCCCGGAGGGAGTGATCCCTACGGAATGCCAATAAGGGGGGTGAAGGGAAGATGTGTTTGGTGGTGGCATCATGCTGGAGTTGGCGGAAATGGCGGAGGATGATCCTTTGAATGCGGAGGCTGGTGGGGTGATAAGTGAGGACAAGGGGGACCCTATCATGTTTCTGGGAGGGAGGAGAAGGCGTGAGGGCGGATGCGCGGGAGATGGGCCGGACACGGTTGAGGGCCCTGTCAACGACCGTGGGTGGAAAACCTCGGTTAAGGAAGAAGGAGGACATGTCAGAGGAACCGTTTTTGAATGTAGCATCATCGGAACAGATGCGACGGAGGCGAAGGAACTGAGAGAATGGGATGGAGTCCTTACAGGAAGCGGGGTGTGAGGAGCTGTAGTCGAGATAGCTGTGGGAGTCGGTGGGTTTGTAATGGATATTGGTGGACAGTCTATCACCAGAGATTGAGACAGAGTGGTCAAGGAAGGGAAGGGAAGTGTCAGAGATGGACCACATGAAAACGATGGAGGGGTGGAGATTGGAAGCAAAATTAATAAATTTTTCCAAGTCCTGACGAGAGCATGAAGCGGCACCGATGTAATCATCGATGTACCGGAGAAAGAGTTGTGGAAGGGGGCCGGAGTAGGACTGCAACAAGGAATGTTCCACATACCCCATAAAGAGACAGGCATAGCTGGGGCCCATGCGGGTACCCATAGCCACACCTTTTATTTGGAGGAAGTGAGAGGAGTTGAAGGAGAAATTGTTCAGTGTGAGAACAAGTTCAGCCAGACGGAGGAGAGTAGTGGTGGATGGGGATTGTTCGGGCCTCTGTTCGAGGAAGAAGCTAAGGGCCCTCAGACCATCCTGGTGGGGGATGGAGGTGTAGAGGGATTGGACGTCCGTGGTGAAGAGGAAGCGGTTGGGGCCAGGGAACTGGAAATTGTTGATGTGACGGAAGGTGTCAGAGGAATCACGGATGTAGGTGGGAAGGGACTGGACAAGGGGAGAGAGAAGGGAGTCAAGATAACGAGAAATGAGTTCTGTGGGGCAGGAACAAGCTGAGACGATCGGTCTACCGGGGCAGTTCTGTTTGTGGATTTTGGGTAGGAGATAGAAGCGGGCCGTCCGAGGTTGGGAGACTATCAGGTTGGAAGCTGTGGGAGGGAGATCCCCAGAGGAGATGAGGTCAGTGACAGTCCTGGAAACAATGGCTTGATGTTCAGTGGTGGGGTCATGGTCCAGGGAGAGGTAGTAGGAAGTGTCTGCGAGTTGACGCTCAGCCCCCGAGAGGTAGAGGTCAGTGCGCCAGACAACAACAGCACCACCCTTGTCAGCGGGTTTGATGACAATGTCAGGGTTGGACCTGAGAGAATGGAGTGCAGTAAGTTCAGAGAGAGACAGGTTAGAATGGGTGAGAGGAGCAGAGAAATTGAGACGACTAATGTCGCGCCGACAGTTCTCAATGAAAAGATCAAGAGAAGGTAAGAATCCAGAGGGATGGGTCCAGGTGGAGGGAGAATATTGGAGATGGGTAAAAGGATCCGTTGAACTGGGAGAGGACTCCTGCCCAAAGAAGTGAGCCCGGAGACGAAGACGGCAGAAGAAGAGTTCAGCATCATGCCGAGCCCGAAATTCATTGAGGTGAGGGCGTAAGGGTATGAAACTAAGTCCTTTGCTGAGCACTGAACGTTCAGCATCGGAGAGGGGAAGGTCAGGGGGTATAGTGAATACACGGCTGGGGTTGGGATTGGAAGAAAGGGTGGGGACGGAGGAACAGGCAGGGGTGGAGGGTCCTAGATGGGTGTTGGTGTCAATGAGTTGTTGCAGCTTGCGTTCCTTAGCACTTGAGAGAAAGAGAAAAAGTTTCTTGTTGAGGCATCGGATGAGCCGAAGGATAAAATGAAACTGGGGGCACGCGCAGCTTTGAAAAAGGGTACGGTGGTGCTGCTGGAGGGAGAGGTCGAGTGTGTTCATATGGCGGCGCATGGCACTGAGTGTGGATTTCAGAATGTGACGGGAACAGCAGTCCTTTATCTGATCCCCTTGATAATTGACAATGTGTCAAGAAGCTGGAAAACAACATTGGCAGTGAAAGCAATGCTTTGCAGGCAGTGAAAGCAGCCCCACACCATACAGCACCTTTGCTAAAGGTGCTCAACTGATTTCAGAAACAGCGGTACCTAGGGTTTTGCTGGTGCTATGGGACATTGCCCCTAAAGGAAAATCTGCCTCAAGAATAGGTGGGAGAAGAGGGAAAAAATGGAAGGAAAAAAAATCAAAAAGAACAAATGGGTCTTGGTTTTTCCAGTGTTCACACTTTGAGGGATGATCACAACTGATCCTTGGATCTACTGTTCATCAATATTTGATTTTGAAATCCCAGAAATGCAGTAGCCCCTCTTGAAAGTAAATTATCCTCCAATGGTTTTCTTCTCTTATCTACCTTGGTCACAAAGCTGCTGCAGTTATGAGGGCTGATGTGAGTGTGAAAAATGGTGCAGGCCCTGCGATTACATTTGATCTGAGGGAAGGTTCTTGGGCATTACTTGGTTTCCCCATGGGGTAGATCAATAGATCAGGAAGGTAGGGATCACTGTTCCACAGCAATGCATATTGGTCATTTAATACTTTGAGCAACCATGCCATCTTCAAAACTAACCCCTTGGCCAGGATTTTACAGCCCCTCTCACCCGGCAGGATATTACGGTCCTGCCCAAACTGAAAGGAGATTTAAATGGCTCGCCGCATCCGCCGGGTGGTGGGGGAACCCACCGTGGCGGGGCCATAAAATCCTGGCCTTTGAGAGAGGAGTGCTACGAAATATTTGTTAAAGTGCCAGAAGTCCCATTCATTGGATCCAAATATTCCTCCATGCATAAATGCTGCTGTCTCCTACATCCTATGAGAGCGGCTAATAGAATACGCCATTAAGGTTAGAGTTTACAAGTTTGTGCTTGCAACGATACGCCAGGGACACTAACCTGTTAGTGTCCCAAAAATATTTCAGTTAGCTTTATAGTTAAGTCTTTTCAAACATTTGATATGTGATGCTCAGGTGAGGCTTGGACATGTGTCTAGTGGATAGTGAGGGCTGCACCGGTCTTGGAATGGGAATGTGCATGTGGTGTGAAAGATCACACTGAGGTGGGTGCATACATTTAATATACTGGTTACAGGAGGGTGTTTCCTTCCACATTTCCTAACTGTCTCACAACCATCTCGTCACAGGCTGAATTTAATGGCCCTGTTCACTGGCTGGAAACCCAGGGGCAACCACCACAGCCATTTTTGGAAGACCTTAACAGAATTGCAGGGCCATCATGTAATGACTGCTCGGCATCAGGGTTCCCAACCCTTTAAGGGTGGAGGACCAGTCTACATGAGCTGTGTACATCAGCTGTTCAATCCCAGCAGTGCCACTGAGGATAGTGACCACTGCTTGTACTGCAGCCGGCCCCAAACAGTGAAGGTGGAAGAGGCCCCGAAGCGAAAGTAAGTTTGTGGGGCTTGCTGGAGGAAAGTCAGGCAGGTGAGATAGAGTGGGTCATTTTTGAGGGAAGGGGAGGTCCTTTACAAGGGGATGACTCTTGGCACTGTGGGTCCAGCTATGGGTCAAAATGTGCCCAGTTATGAGGGGTCCCCTACCCAAACCCACTAGATGGTCACCAGAATTTACTAGGGGTCTTCCACAATTGGCCCCCCCCGCCCCCAGCAGAAGCAGCAGGATTGATCATTTAGGGGCCTGAACTGCCCTGGGTGGGAAGGCTGTCCTCAACCTTCCCCATCTCAGACTCAACCGGAAGTGCTGGGAAGGTGATAAGCATTCCGCTTCCCACGTTCCCCCCTGATTCTGCCACCTTCAATTCATGCCAACCCGCTCCCAAAGGTGGAAATAAATTCCACTTGACATCTCATCACCTCTTGACATTTCAGACATTCAACTGTTTGGACTTCCAAAACTGAAGCCTGAAGTAAGTGGAAATCCAGCCACCACTGAGCAGTGTAAAATAACAGCGCTCCACAGACATTGAGATTTCCACTCCTGAAAAAAAGGGGACATAAAATTCACATTCTACTTTTACAACAGTCTGCTGCAACTATCCTGCTTCACAGCCCAGGCAAACTTCAAGCTTGAGAGGCCGGAGAGCTTTTATATTCGGGCTTTGAACCACTGCTGGGAGGGGTAAAGTACAAAAGTGAAGAAACAACCCTTATTTACACATGGTCATTTGGTGTCATTGAACAGCAAATGTGGATGTGGTAGAAATTGTAGCATAAGGAGTTTCTTAGGTTCAGACCATCCAAAGAAAGAAAACAAACTTGCCGTTAACAAGATGTCATTGTGGTTGCTTTGAATGCTATCTGCTCTGTATGCAGAAAACAATCACAAAGGAGTCACATATCTGTGACTTAGCAATGTCACAACCATTTGCTGACACCTCCCCATCAAACTCATTTGTTGGGGCTTTCATTGACAGGCACATAAGAAAAAGGATCTTTCATTGCTTCTTTCCTGCCATTGGGAATCATGCCATCTATTGTGCTCCTGGTGAGAGCTGGGAACCTAATTAACATTTATCATCATCTTTGCCATGCATGCCAAGCTAGAAAACTGGTTTTAAAAAACATTGACTTCAACCCCTCAAAAAAATCAGATAGCTTGAAACCCTGGGCCATAGGGTGTATTTAAAGGGTATTTAAAACATGTAACTATGATGTAGGATTTGGGCTGCTCACAACTTATATAGTAAGCTTAAATTGCAGGAAAAGTATGTGAAAGTATGCAGTAATGGATTTCGTCATCTCTGAAGCAGATATAAACACAGTACAAAAACAGAATTACCTGGAAAAACTCAGCAGGTCTGGCAGCATCGGCGGAGAAGAAAAGAGTTGACGTTTCGAGTCCTCATGACCCTTCGACAGAACTTGCGTGCGAGTCCAAGAAAGAGTTGAAATATAAGCTGGTTTAAGGTGTGTGTGTGGGGGGCGGAGAGATAGAGAGACAAAGAGGTGGGGGGGGGTGTGGTTGTAGGGACAAACAAGCAGTGATAGAAGCAGATCATCAAAAGATGTCAACGACAATAGTACGATAGAACACATAGGTGTTAAAATTAAAGTTGGTGATATTATCTAAATGAATGTGCTAATTAAGAATGGATGGTAGGGCACTCAAGGTATAGCTCTAGTGGGGTTTTTTTTTTATAAAATGGAAATAGGTGGGAAAAGGAAAATCTTTATAATTTATTGGAAAAAAAAAGGGAAGGGGGAAACAGAAAGGGTGTGGAGATGGGGGAGGGAGCTTACGACCTAAAGTTGTTGAATTCAATATTCAGTCCAGAAGGCTGTAAAGTCCCTAGTCGGAAGATGAGGTGTTGTTCCTCCAGTTTGCGTTGGGCTTCACTGGAACAATGCAGCAAGCCAAGGACAGACATGTGGGCAAGAGAGCAGGGTGGAGTGTTGAAATGGCAAGCGACAGGGAGGTTTGGGTCATTCTTGCGGACAGACCGCAGGTGTTCTGCAAAGCGGTCGCCCAGTTTACGTTTGGTCTCTCCAATGTAGAGGAGACCACATTGGGAGCAACGAATGCAGTAGACTAGGTTGGGGGAATGCAAGTGAAATGCTGCTTCACTTGAAATGAGTGTTTGGGTCCTTGGACGGTGAGGAGAGAGGAAGTGAAGGGGCAGGTGTTGCATCTTTTGCGTGGGCATGGGGTGGTGCCATAGGAGGGGTTTGAGGAGTAGGGGGTGATGGAGGAGTGGACCAGGGTGTCCCGGAGGGAGCGATCCCTACGGAATGTCGATAAGGGGGGTGAAGGGAAGATGTGTTTGGTGGTGGCATCATGCTGGAGTTGGCGGAAATGGCGGAGGATGATCCTTTGAATGCGGAGGCTGGTGGGGTGATAAGTGAGGACAAGGGGGATCCTATCATGTTTCTGGGAGGGAGGAGAAGGCGTGAGGGCGGATGCGCGGGAGATGGGCCGGACACGGTTGAGGGCCCTGTCAACGACCGTGGGTGGAAAACCTCGGTTAAGGAAGAAGGAGGACATGTCAGAGATACTGTTTTTGCATGTAAGCAGGAGGTAGAGAGTTAGATTTCCTGATCAGGTGGGAATTTAGTCAGATTGGTGGCCGGCAGGCTTTGTGTCTACTCAGCTTGGAGAGCACTTTCCCTGCTGGATTTTCCCAGGCCATGCTCACTGAACAGTTTCTGATGGGCTCCTAGCCCCAACAGGCTAGCAACAAGAAGTGAGGCAATGCCTTGTTCACTGGCCAACCAAGCAAGTTGGAACTCCAACATTTCTACCTGTTAGAAGAAAATCCATGCTGCCAAGTATAGCAACACGTACACAGATGAATTGTGCCAAAGTGGTGTAGCCACAGCAGAACTGAGTACTAGTGCTCTTGACTTGACCTCTGAGGAGTGCAAGAAGTTTAAAACCATGCTGATTGTTACAACTATAACTATTTGTTTGTGGAACTCTGGCAATCTGCCTACTGTTAACCCTATATTTACTGATCTGATCTACCTCTTAATACCATTATACCAAGCTGAGCTGAATCTATCAACTGTTAACACTATGCCGAATTGAAAAACCTACTTTGTGCATTGTATTGAACTACATCCAATCTAGTTTATGCATTGCACTTAAAACACTGCTTAGAACTGAATTGAATCTGAGCATTCACACTATAGCTGTTTTTATATTGCTCCATTGCTGTGGTATTGCCAATAATGCCAAAATAAAGGTGCTCAATTCACCAAGGATGGTGGTCACAGGGAAACTTGTTTTGCATTGGAATCTGCCAAGTTTAATTCTGAGCTGTCATTGCCTGCTTGAGGCTAGCATGCCAAGAGTCAAAAGCACCTACAGCGCTAAGCACAACATAAGATTAAACCAGATCCAATCTGCTCTGCAATTAACAGTGCATTGAATTGAATCTGGTCTCCCTGCCATTTACAAACTTCGAAACTGAACATCATGGAGCTGAAAATCTGCAGCTCCAGCACCCCCATGTGAAGGCCAGGATGCACTGGATTTTCGCTCCTGAGGCAAATGTGCAGAGCTGGGAAATTTCCCAGCTTGCCACACCCACCTCAGGAAAAAGTGCCCCAAAGGGCGGGATCTTCATTCCAGGAGTAGTGCGTGTGGAATAGAGTCTCGCCCACCATCCCTGGATGTAGTTCGGAGGAGACCACAGGGGCTGCCAAATGCCAAAGCAGGTTGGTTAAAAGGTCCGCCTCAGTTCTCTGGGACTTCAACCCAGTTTTTTCTTAAGCATTAGGCCCTTTAACTCTCATCCCTCACAACCCCACCCACTCCCCATGCTCATTCATGCCAACTCATACTCCCCAATGGCTTCGCATACCTCCTATCCTAACCCATGCCCCCCACCTACCCACATGACTCCTTATAGCCCCATGCCAACTTAGTGCTAACTCATGCTCCACACCAACCACCATTTTCCCTTCACTACATAAAAATTTTCATTCATGAAAGTCCATTCAATACATTTAAACCCTCTCAAGTACTTAAACCTTTATAAAACAAGCATTTGTATTCATGATCCCACACGAAAACAGCTAATCCTTCAATAATTTCTTTGAGCTGCCAATCAAACTGTGAACTTATAGCCCCCTACTGTGATAATGATAGGTGGAGGAAAGCAAGGAAGCATTAATAATGCTATAATGGTAGCACTTCAGGTTAAATCAATAAACACCTATTGAAACTACCAGTAGAGATTTTTTTCAACTCTCACAGACACAGATAAGCAGTTTTTTCAACTAGGCTAGCTATTTAAGTAACTTGACAGATTGACCTTATAGACCATATCTGCTCTTCATAAGCATTTATAATTTATCTCAAGAGTTAATAACTCCCACATGGAGGATTAAGGCCCTTGCTGCAGTAAAATGGAGTCTGGTTGAATTCAGCACTGAGTTCAAATGGTCCTGCTGAATTTGGGTTTCCCACATGTGTGAGTCATGTCCTGCCCCCATTTCCCTCCTAATGAAAATGGTTTTGCCAGATATGGACCAGGGAGGGCTGGGGGGATGTGGACTTCTGGATCCAGGGTCCAGCCGCCATTTTGAATATGCTGTGGAGTCTCCATGACTCCACAAAAATCCAGTCCCATATGTTTTCCCATGACTTCAGGCACTGATCTCACCAATGGGTTTAATGCTAGGTCATTTGGGTTATCCCTCAGTTACCTGAATGCTCGATGAGGATGCAAACTGTGGAAGAGTGTGCCAGCTCCAAAGGGTTGAGCCTGTCTTCAAAGCCCTCCTGAAAAAGATCCCTGCATTTCCCAATCAGACCCCTTTATAAGTGGGCTAAAAAATAAATCTTTGTACCTTACTGCTTCGGGGGTCTAGGCCACAAATCAAGCCTGGACCATAAAAGAAACCCCACACCCATTAATTAATAGGCTGATAACAGGCCATTTGGAACTTAGGCCTGTTGATGTCTAGCCAGGTCAAGGATCTCCAATCCACAAGGCCCCATACATCTCCGTATTGTTCCATTCTGGCCTTGTTTGAGGTTGGCAAAGCCTCTATCCCTTAAAAAAAAGCCCAAGAGACTCCCAGGACAGCCCAGGACATGAATATGCCAGGTTCCAACCTAATATGCAGCCTTCTACTAAATTCCTGCTAGATTTATGATAGGGTGTAGTGGAAAGCTATGGACTTTTGGTCTCTCTTCTGCCTTAGTTTAATCAACTTACACACCATTGAACTGGATCTGATCAACGAACTATTGAATACGAAGCGCTAATGAATTTTAGAACCATTGTAATTTGGTGCAACTGAGCTCATTAATAGTCCATTGATAACTGCCAGTTATCATTCACTGTTTATTTCCATTAAAAATTATCATATTTCTGAATCATCCACTAATGGAGGATTGACTTTGACCAGCTGCAGAAAGGGAGGCTTTACCTGAGCAAACAAAATTCCCTCTGGTACCTGTGATTCCCATTGTGTTTGAAGGTACTTTTACCTGAAGGAATCCGCACACTCAAATGTAGAGGGGGTGACCACATATCGATCCACCTACATCACCCTCCCATGCCTGTACAGCTAATTTGTTCTGGTCTCTGTAGTCCTGCCAGGTCACAATTACATAGAACAGGCAGGTCATTGGTGCTGAGCTAGTGCCATGGATCAATGGGCTCAGGTCATGATCTTACTTTGTGTCACAACAGAATCTGCACTGACTCAGCATCATTCAGCAAAGAAACATGGCAGAGATGCAGGTCCCTTAAACAAGTGATTGTTCCAGGTGTCTTAGCTTTATATAGGCCGAGAACGCTGCTGATTGCCTGAGACCCATGCTCAGCAGTCAGTGTCTCTCTAGAAGAATATAAAATGACTTCAGTTCACGGCAACTTCCAACTTAACAGCTGTATGATGAAGGGGCCAAATGCTTTATGGCTAATCTTAGGTACAACAAAACCAACATGTTGCATTTATTTAGTGCTTTTAACATAATAAAAACACCTCAAGACTTCAGAGGAGCCTAATCAAATAAAATTCAATACCAAATCATATGAGGGGATATTGGCACAGGTGGTCATAAGCTTGGTCGAAGAGGTTGGCTTTGAGGGGCGACTTAAAGGAAGAGAGGGAGGTGAGGAGGTGGAGAGGTTTAAAGGGAATTTCAGAGTTTAGGGCCTAGAAGGCTGAAAGTGTGTCCACCAATGAAAGAGTGATTAAAGTCTGGGATGTAAAAGAGGCCAGAATTGCAGGAACACAGAGACCTAGGAGTGCTATGCAGCTGAGGAAGTTGCAGAGTTAAGGGAGGAGCAACGCCAAGGAGGCATTTGAAAACACAGATGAAAATTTAAAAATCGAGGCATTGCCAATTAAACAATGTAGGTCTCTAAGCACAGGGATAATGGGTGAGCAGGACACAGTGCTGATAAGGACACGGGCAGCAGTTTTGTTTGAGATCAGATTTACAGAAGGTGCTAGTTGGGAGGCCAGCAAAGCCTCGGAATAGTCAATCTGGAGGTAACAAGAGCGTGGATGAGAGCTTCAGTGGCAGATGAGTCGAGAGAGAGGCAGTACTATGGAGGTGGAAGTAGGTGATAGAGATGCAGATCGTATAGGATCAGGAGTTCAGCTCTGCGTGAAATACTGGCATCAGACAGCTTTCTGCTATTTTCAGCAAAAGTCCATTGGAGATCTGGGAAAAGAACAATTTTAGAACAGACTGAATATAAGCATGTCTACTTTCATGTTTCATTGAGTAAGTAGTAAAATGAGAATGTGGAAGGTAGGTGACAAGGGACAATATATTTCAAATGTTTAAGGTGCTTACAGCTTTTCTTAATGTAAAATTTAATCTGCATGATGTGGACAATGGCACCCAGGAGCCAGGCTCCACATTTACATTGCTGCCAAAAAGTTCCCTTATCCCCAAGGGCGCAATTTGATAGATCCTGCTGCCTGACTGTGGAAGCCAGCCTTAGCAATATAAATGTGAAAAGCCAGCACATAGCCATTGGAAATCACAGAAGCACTAAATGTGCAAGCTCTTTAAAAGCTGAACATCGGACCTGATATATAGCACCTTTTCCTTTTGCAGTGTGCATGCAGCAACCAAATTCATCATGAAGCTAACACTTGCGCTACATGATTTGTTTTGACCGCCGCTTATTGTCAACCAAGGGAGGAAAATCTGGAAGATGAGGAGCTTACACTTTTGTTCTTAGATTTTTTTTTAAAGAAAAGAAATGGACCTGTAAAAACAAGTTGGAATGTTCAGTTGCAGCGTGGAGTGGGGGAGGGGCAAAGAGAAAATCCGGCTGGGAACGAAGAGGCACTCTACAGAATGTGAAACACTTGAGGAGTGTGCATCGGACATGGATAAGAGTAGCATTTACTTAGCATTTACAGTGCCTAACCCCAGTTATTATTAATGGCTGTTCAGGTAAATTTTCAAAGCCACACAATCAGACACCCAGCTAACTGACAACATTGGGCAGCATGGCATCACGTTCTGGGTGAGGAAAGTCTGTTAATGATCTCTCCACAGCGATCGATAGCTGCCCTGAGTAAGTGGAAAAGGTTCACTTTGAAACTTGTTTATTTCTCTTTACTGTGTGGATTAGAGGTTAAAATGAATTACTGCAAGGATTGAGCTGCCTGAGAGAGCTCTCTGTATTAAATGCCTGGAAGACAGGAGCCATTAAATGGTTTAAGAAGGAACTGCTCCATTCCAGTTATGCTATTTCATATATCCCCGGTCTTTTCATTCTTCGTCAGTACCAAAGACAAATAGCCTACAATTTTTCACTTTGGTTAATTCTGGAAACAGTTTAACACCAAGCTGGCAGTTCATGACTTTTTAATTCATGCCTGGGATGTGGGCATCTTTGGCTAGGCCTGTGTTTATTGCTCATCGAAGATGGTGGTGAACTGTCTTCTTGAACTGCTGCAGTCTAGGTGATGTAGGTACGCCCACGGTGCTGTTAGGAAGGGAGCTCTAGGATTTTGACCCAGTGACGCTGAAGGAACAGTGATATATTCCCAAGTCAGGATGGTGAGTGGCTTGGAGGGGAACTTCCAGGTGGTGGTGTTCCCACATGTCTGCTGCCCTTGTCATTTGCAATCAGGAATAGTTTGAATGGAAAGGTTTATTCCAGTGTCTTGAGTGTGCCATTTCAAATGGGGCCTGTCAGGGCTGGGGCCGTTGTGGGTGGTAGTGTGGAGGATGCTGGTTCAGAACAAGGGGAAGGCAGGCACTGAAATAATAAACCTGAATCCTGATCTTGCTGCAAATGAAAATGCATCACAGGCAACATCAAAATACACAGAAGCAAAGAACCAAAAGAGGAAAATGACTTTTGAGCCAGAAACTACTCCGCCATTCTGAGTGAATTTTACGAGACCCTATGCCCCTGCTGGGACCTTGCACATAGCTGGCAATGCTAGAAAATTACTGACCCCTAGGAACTGTAGTACAGCACGATTTCTGCCAGCAAAATGTACTCCTACTGGGGGTAGCACTCAAAGTTCCTCTGTCTGCAAGTTTTAACGCAGACTTCAGCCTCTTTATTTAAATGGGTTACTGATTAAAAGTAGCAAGCAGAGAGGGTGTTTCTTGTTAATATTACCAACACTCATTTCTAGACTTTGGTGTCCACCTTTTAGAAGTTCTCATTCATGAAAGTGGTCACAACCCTCCTCTAAATACAATCACTCGGATAATTAAATCCAAGATAGTTCATGGGTTAGCTCCAGTGACACGGAATTTATACAATGAGTGCAGCTGACCCCATTACACATGAGGAGACAAGGTTACGGGGATTTGGTCAAACAGATTAGTGGTACAAGCATCACATTGCACAGCTAGAATTTGATAATAACATGATGAAAGTGCTGAAACATGGCAGCACTTCTACTTTATAAATTTATAGTTTTGAAGGTGACCTGATGGCTCAGTTCATAAAGCCATGGGCCCGTATGGAATTCAACAATACAAACCAACAAAGTTTGTAACTTGATTCCTGGGTTTAATGAGTTATCTGCAGCAGGGGCTTTACAATTACTCTCAGCAGCCCTGGACTGGGGGGAACCGGCTTGATCCTGATCATTGTGTAGTGACTCTAGTTGGAGCAGTGTGGAGAGAACAGAATTGGGCTCAGCCATGATCCCTGTCACTGTTCAATAGTCTGACACCTTGGGCTGGATTCTCCTTCAGTTAGCGAGTTAGAGGCCAGCCAGGACCATGTCCATTCTCACCTCTTTCAATGTGCTTCCTGCCAACCCACTGCATTTTCTGTCAATTCATCAACTATGGCACCTTAACCTCGCAAGCACTAGCCCAGAGATATATGGAAGGAGCAACCAAGTCAGCTGGGCTGTCACCAAGCACTGAGGAGCATTGGGATCTGGGATTGAAACAGTCTGAGAATTCCAGTCTTTAGCTGAGGAACCCAGGGATCCAGATCTCCCGGTTTATGATTAGGGAGCATTTGATAACAAAAGAAAGAATTTGCATTTCAATAGTGCCTTTCACATTAGGACAACCCAAAGTGCTTTACGATCCATTAAGTACTTTTTGAAGTGTAGTCACTGTTGGAATATTGGAAATATGGCAACTAATTTGCAGTTGTATTCAGTTGTTAGGGAGGACTTGGTTTATCTTTGACTTTCAGTGCATACTTTTAACCCTCCAAACATTGAGCATACCATAGGAGAGACCCAGCTGAGTCATTGTGTCGTCTGGTTAGTAACCTATCTGACCATACTCATAATCATCATGTGATGTTTACTTTTATTCATGGTTAAAAAGTGCATTGACAAAATTGTATCTCATGCATTAACATATATCCCTTTCACATGTTAGTCTCAATATTAGACTACATCCAAACTTCAAGCATTACTGTTGGAAGCCTAGGCTCATATATAATGCCTCATATTTTAGCGATTTAACATTAAGGTGCTGATGCCTCTGTAGACTCACAAGCAACTATGAGTTACTGTAAATAAATACTGGGCTACTGGGAAAGAGCAGGGGAATGGAATTAATTGGATCACTTTATCAAAGATCCAGCACAATGGGCTGAATAGCCTTCTTATATATTGTATATGACTCTATACAGGGTCCGAATTTAACTGCACAAGTGAGTGAGTTCAAATCGGTTGAAATGGGGCCATATGCGATTCTATGGGCTGAATTTTCTGTTTGCAGGAGGGGGCAGACCTGATCGTTACCCACGGACCCGATCGCTACCCGCAGACCCGATCGCTACCTGCGACTGGGTCCTTGCCACCATTTTACGCGGGTGGGCCAATTAAGGCCCACCCAGGATAATGCTCAACTCTCGAGGATAGCGGGAGTGGGTGGGCAGGCGTCGGCGGGAGTATATTGTCCGCCGGGTCCAATGGCGACCCGGTGGCCTGTTTTTATGAAGTGCTGGCAGCCTTTGCAAGGCTGCTCACAATGTCAAGTGGAAGGGCTCACCAGAGCAGACCACTCCGGAGGGTAGGCCTGCGGGTCAGGCCAGGCCGGAGGGTAGGGCGGGGAGCTGGTGTGCCCCTCGCTTCTCGGATGGCTGCCTTGCTACCGTTCTCAAGGAGGTAGCAGCATGGCAGGAGCTGCTGTTCCCCAGGGTAGGAGGAGGAGGACCCCCACATGATGAAACGTGCCTGGGAGGAAGTGGCGGAGGTGGTGAGCTCCTGTGACGTGGTGAGGCGCACCTGGATCCAGTGTCGCAAGCGCTTCAACAACCTGTTGTACTCTGGCAGGGTGAGTACCATGTCGGCATTGGTTATGTAACCCAGCAGGCCAGCTTACCCCCTACCCCCCACCACTCCCCCACCCCCACCCCGCATCTCCCCAGTCTGAGTGTAGTGGCTGCATTGAATCTTTGACGGCATTTGTCCTTCGCTGGGTGGGCAAGCAGATACTGCCCATGCCGAGGTCACCCTGAGAGGGCGATGAAGAGATATGTATTACTCCTGCAGCATGTGTTACACTGAGGCCCACATGACTGATTTGGGGGCAGCCTGGAGGAGCTGAGCCTAGGCGCAGTGATGGAACTCCAGGACATGTCCAAGTCAGGATGATGAGATGCTGGGAGGGAAGCTTCAATGTGGCATGGCAACGAACCATCTGCTGTCCTCTGTGCTCCACGTGCTTGTGCCTCCTTGCGTTGGAAGGATATACCATGTGGTGCCTAATGCGATGTCGGCAGCAGGTATCCAAGGTGGGGGTGCTGGGGGGTGTGGAGCAGGCCTAGAATCTTAGTGTGTGTGTTCAGCAGCAGCGGAGTGAGGAGGTTCTGAGCCCTGATATGTCCCACTCTGGTTGGGGTGGGCCGTGCGTGAAGAGAGTCCATGTGCAATTTGCGTGCGAGGACTGGCGGTGGCCAGACGCAGTTAGCCATTCTGAGCCGGCTCGAGCAGGAGGCCCTGGATTTGGAGAGGCGCCATGCGCCCAGGGCTGCTGGTGTCGGTGAGGCTGGGGTGCCATGGCCAGGTATTTATGCCCAACAGTGAGGTCAGCATTGTCCTCCCAACAGTCATAGCAGTGCTGAATGTTAAATGATTTAATTTTGCAACATGGCTTGACCATTGGTTATGGAGGGATGAGGGCATAATGATCTGGGGGACAGGGATGCACATTGACATTGTCTGCACTTTAACTGATCCAATGTCCTTGTTCTTCCTTTCAGCATCAACAGAGCAGGGCTGGGAGGAGGAGCAGCAGAGGTCCCGTCTCACACCTGAGGGGCCTGAAGTTTCACCAGCATCACACCATCTCTGTGAGGCAGGCACCAGCACAGATACTAGCACCTCGGTGGGAATTTGAACATCGGCTCGTGCCCTGGAGCACAGCGGTGAAGGCACTTCACAGTCGCTGGAGGAGCTGGCAGAGACAGAGAGTGCCTATGGCGCCAGCAGTCGGGGGGTTGCAAGGGACCAGGCACATTCTCAGTCAGTGCCTGATGATGTGCCTCTGGAGTCGTCCACGATGCAGCAAGCGCAGGAAATGCGGCCGGGTGTGCGGGAGTAGCTGGGAGAGACATATGAGGTTATGCTAGGTTTGGTCTCCGTGGTGGAGGAGCCTATACAGACGATCACCAAAGCAATGAGCCACATGTCCGAATGCCATGCGTCCTCCATGGAGAGAATGGTGACTCTCGTGTAGAGAGTCAGGCCTTCCTGGGGATATGCTCTAACCAGCAAGCCCTCACATCGGCATTGGCCTCAGCTGGTCAGTGCCAGTATGGGAGATGGTTTGGGCATCAACTTTCCCAGCTCAGTGCCCATCCATCCATGGTGGGCAGCAAGGCCTGAAGGTAACTGAGGTATTGAGGTAACCGCTTCACCGCCTGTATACCCTGGCAGCAGGATCATGGTGTCTTCTGCGGCCCCTTCTGCCTTGGACTACCTCTTGGCCCTGCGCCCCTTGTGCCTGCGTCTGTTCTCCCAAAGGTGGCTCCCCTTGAGGCTGAATGTGCACTCCTGGACTCCTCCACATCCCTCCCTTCCTTCTCAGAGGAGCTGCCTCCAATGGTCAGTTCAGCTCCCATTACCAGGCTAAGGGAAGGCTTCCTGAAACATGCAGGACCAAAAAAGATTCCTCACTACAGTATGCTGACCTGAAGGTTAAGAGTCCAGAAAAAGCAGCTGGTGTGCGTTTGAAGTACTGCAGATCACATAGGCAAGTTTCAAAAACTTTCAGAAATAAGCGCTTGACTGTGCACTTGTGACCTCAGTGAGCCCTCTTATCCCTCCCGTGGATGAGGTTAATACAAATGTGTCCTGTTGCACCCGTGTGCCGAACCAAAGATCACATGGGCGCCAAAAAATCGGCGTTGATTGGCACCTCAAAGGCCTTAAGTGGCCCATTAATTAATGGCGGGCGCATGTCGGACATCATCTTGTGTGCCCAGTGAAATATTGAGATGGCGCGCAGTGACCCCGGGACGCTTGACCAACGTCACCGCGCGTCATTTTACACACGGACGTGCGGGGCCTGTCCCCACATGCCAAAGGGAAAATTCAGCCCCTATGAAAAGCAAAGCACAACGGATGCTGAAAATCTTAAATAAAATCAGCAAATGCCAAGGACCTCTCAGCAAGCCAGGCATCAATTGTAGAGAGAGAAAGAGAGTTAACATTTAGGTTTATGGCCTTTCATTAAGTTATCGATCTGAAACATTGACTCCTATATTAATTCCTCCACGATAGGTGGAAGAAGCTCAGGGGGAGGGAGGTTAAACCCTAAAGACTGGGGAACACCTCCACAATCCACCTCATATGCAGCCATTGTCCTTTTTGTGATAGTGGATGACGTGCTGTGCGAATGCCCTATCTTAATTTGGAAGGTGGGACTTTTCATTAAGAGGTCGACACTGTGCATTTGGGAGCCTGGTTTAAATTTTAATGCTGTTACAAGGGTTTCCCAGGGGCTGGGAAACCCAGCAGTGAAAGAAGGCCGAAGCTGTCACCTCCACAAGATATGTGCTTTCCATTGCACTCTTGGTGAGCATGCAGAAGCCGGAGCGCTCCAACGGCCTCTCAAGGCAGCCTTGGGCCTCACTTCTGCGAATTGCAGCCACTCCCTATGCACCCGACGCAACCCCCATCAACCGCCCCATCAAAGACACTCCTCCCTCTCCAGCCCGAATCTGCACTTTGCCTCAGTATCACATTTGCTGAGGGCCGGCCCCATACCATTGTACAGCAAGTATGTAGACCCTGTTGACAGCCTCATGGACGGTTCCCAGCAACAGGTTAAAGGTTCACCTGGACAAGAAGTAATCCCGGGGTGAGGCTTCACTGTCAAAATAGCAATTCAGTGGTTTGGTTAGGTGAGGTTCTCTATGCTGTTATCTGAACACCTGCCTTAGGTTTCATGTTGATTATTAGACTTAATCTTGTAACTCGCTTTCACATAACCATATGATCAATGCAGCTAAGGTCAAGGCATTACTTCACATGAGTGAAAGTGAAGGACAAATCGCTGGCTGAATGTACTACAGAGCAGGGTGAGTTTGTATTCTTTCCCTCTGAGGGAGAGACACTCAGCACAGACATGGTGAGGTCTCATAGGGAATGGGAGGGGAATCAACGGGCATTGTACGAAGACCAAGCTTAGCACTTCTGGACAACTAATCATTTTAAGCAGACAATTCCTCTGTCTCTTCATTGAACTGGTTGATTCACAGAAGCTCTCAGGGTGGTTAATTCATTTAACGAGTGTCACTGTTCATTTATTACTCGTAATCGTTTTTTTTTTCATTTTGAGAATCGTCTTCATATATTCTGCCATCTTCATATTAACTAGCATAAAGTCTCATGATTTAAACTGAAATAACAATTGCAGAGCAAACAGAAGTTCAGGGCAGCTCTCCAAAATCTACATTGCTGAAATCTAAATGAAGGCAGTGAAAGGGTTAACATGCCTTCTGTGAACTCTAATACACCAAAAAAGAGGCAGATGGTAGCATTTTGTGATTTGAATAGAAGCGATGTGGGGCAGCCTGCTGGCACATGCTAAAGAACGTCTGCCTCCTAACCAGATGGCCATGGGTTCAAGTCCCAGGGCTACCTTGAGCTCATCTGCTGCTGTTGGGAAGGCATATTCTCAGCACTTGTCTGGGTACTAGATGGTGCATGTCACTATGGTCAAATATCAGCAACAGCAAGGGACAAAAACAAACTGGTATAGCTTCATGCTTTCTGTTCACTCATCATAGGGCAGTTACTGGGCAAGCTTGTCATTTAGAGCAGTGTCGTTAAGCAACATGGAGGCGTCTGTTGTCTATTGTCCTATAGTGCTGTAATAGCTACAGTCACTCAGGGGTTCCTGTATATAGATTATTCTACAATGGAGAATTCACTGCAATTATTGCGGAGCTCCTCTGCACAGACTGCTCTATACTGCTACTTTTGTCAGTTGCATAAACTGTGCTATAGTGCGGCATTGTCCAATCACAGTGGACCTTACTGACTTGACCAAGAACGTCCATCCTTATGGGTTTAAGCTCAGGCAGCCTGACCCCTGTAGCACACGTTTACTCCACTATATATTCCTTATTCGCTAATTTATCCTTTTTGAATTTTGTGGGACTGGTGGGCTGGAAACATCCACTGTAGCATAATACCACATTGGGGATAAATCCTAAATTAGAAGATTTGTCAGTAACAGCAGTTTGGTATATAATGCAGATTAATGGATAATTTATACGTGGAGCCCTAAGCTCCACGGTACACATCTAAATAACCTATGAAGGCAAAGCATTTGGATGCCATTGTTCAAGACTTTTCCATAGCACCACACTGAACACAGTCTACTGGGAAGCCTGCTGTGTGACCAATGCCCTATTGCTGGACTATCCACAATCATAGAGCAATCTACAATCTTGAACTATTTATCATGGGTCTCCTCATAATATGAGTGGCAGACATTATGATTTGGGTGAGCTATTTATCCAACTAATTAACTCTCAGCACGGTAAAATGCAAAATATTAGCCTATAAAAAAGTCATATAGTATCACTGCAGGTATTAGTCTGTACAACATCCTCATTTCACACCCTGACAATCAGAGCTAATAAACTTGGATCACAAATGCTGCCCTTGGAGCAATCATTGTGATTTTTTTTTTAAATCATGCAGCTTTTATTGCCACATCTCTACCTCTCACAACAGAATGGGTCTGAGCCACTAAAAGGTTAACTGTTTAGTTCTGCCCCCTCACATGTTTGGATCGCTCTTTCTTTCCCCACCCATCAAATTTCCTGAAGGCTTTGTAACAATGACCTCCTATCTAAAACACTCAATGGGTTTTCAATATGAAGGAATGTGTGTGTCGGAAAAGGGGTGTATGATGTCAAGGGAACCAGTGAAACAGGTCTGAACTTTTCCCATTGATTTCTAATAAAATGGCAATGGCCCGAATTCTGTGCTATTTTCGTATCAATATGCGAATGTTGTAAAAGCAATTATTTAATACATTACCACTTTAGTCAGGTGCAATGGTTAATAAACATAAATAAGTGCGGATCAGCAATCCACTTCCAGCATCATGCCAAGTCCTGCCCAATTTCAACAGCCAGCACAGACCATTTCTGATCCACATTGGATTTCACTACGGATCGTAACCAGCTCAAATAATCAGAAATGTAACCTGCACTGAGCCAACTGGGAGAAATAGGGCAAGATATTGGAACAAAGGGCAGAATTTTACATCCCGCAGGCAGGCAGGCATGCGCCCGACGCAATCAGCCGTAAAATAGCGCGCAATAATGTCGAGCGTGTGTCTAGACATCATTGCCCACTCACTCAATATTTCATCGGAAGGCACGTGTGAGAGTCCACAGTGCACCCGCCGACAATTCAGAGGCCTATTAAGGCCCTTAAGGTATTAATTCACAGCAATTTTTTGCTGGCTATCCAACCTTACGGTGGGTGAATCAGCCAGGTGGCCGTTGCATTTTTGAGGAAACCTCATCCAAGGGCGGGATAAGGTTTCCGACATTCATCAAAAACAAAATAAAAATGTTTTGACATAATTTTTATGATGGCCGGGATTTTCCCTCGTTGGGCAGGCTTAGCCGATTGCCGACTGCGATCGGGGCTGGGCCGCGATTTCACACTGGGGGGACCCAGTGTGAAACGAGCGCAGCAGCGCTCAGTGTTGCCTGTATGGGCGGGGGGTGGTGGGGGAGGAGGGCAAGAGTGCAATTTTGCACATGTGCGTGAGTGTGCGCTGGAAAAGCTCCCTGAGGCACGGAGCTGCCTCAGGGAGACGAAGAGTTTTGAACATTAAAAATAAAGATTTTTAAAATGTTATGAAACATGTCCCCTCATCACACGGGCAGGGCCATGTTATTAATGAAATGTTAAAATTTTTATTTAATTTTTATTTGCTGTTGGAAACCTCATCCCGCCCATGAATGAGGTTTCCTTAAAAAATGCAAAGGCCGCTTTTGGCCTTTACGCCAGCTCGTCAACCTTACAGTTGGATGGGCAGCAAAAAATTTCATTCAGCCACCAAACTTATCAATGTGCAGTTCAACTCAATAATGCGGATTATCACAGGTACTCTCTGACCAATGGATCCCAGTCCCGATCAACCTTGCCCCCAGCCCCTGTTCAACACACATCAGGAGGGAGATTGCAAAAGACAAGCTACCAGAGAAGGTCTACTCCAAACCAAGCCAGTACTTATTCAAAGACTTCCTTAACCCACCAGCAGCGCGCCTTTCCTCATGCCATGCCAAATGTTAAACCCAACATGCCAAGGAGTAACAGCTGAGGACCTATGGCAGGAGGATTGGCAGGAGAAAATATCCACTAGAAACCACTCTCTCAGCGCAAACCCCACTGCTTGTCCACCCAGCTATGATCTCTCATGGCAACACTGGACACCTTTTAACTACTTCTAGCCTGACCCAGGCCTCCGTATAGCTATCCAACATTTGTGGGGTGACAAAGGCCATCATGGCTTCAGCTGTGGTGCAGTCCAAACAATGCCTCACATTGTCAAGGAGTGTCCACTGACTCAACTTGAAGGCATGCTTGAAAAAAATCCATCTCGCCACTGACAAGGCTATTGCTTGGCGCTCTGTGACTATGCACATGCTAAATAAATAAATAGCGTGAATCATTATTTAAAACTAACTGCGTCACTTAAAGTGGTTACTGATGAGTGCATAGAGTAGACCATCCACAGTCGGAAAATACATAATCTTGTCATAATAAAAATGAATTTCAGACTGAGTTATTTTCATATTAATTTATTTTTGCAAATGTAATGGAGTTATTAATATTTATAGAGCACCTCCTGTGACATTTTTCACAATAAGCCAAATCCTACACTGCCATCCATTTTTATATCACATCATTGCCACTGGTGACAATGTCTCTCTATCTGGCCTGTTCCAATCTTCCTTGGTTGCAGCAAAGATTCAGAAATCAGCAACGAAAATTACAATCAAAATATGCACATGTGAAACCTGCACACACTCAGTCTACATTGCTGTTGGTACTGCTGAATCCACCTCAGAATAGAGTAGATTGCATTGTACTGCAAGGTCCAGCATATCATGCACTCTCTACAGAGTCAATAGGGGTAGCAGATTCATTGGAGACCTTAGGGGATGGTCATCACTGCCTTTTTGTGAGTCATCCAGACCCAGTTAAGGGTCCCATGCTCGGCCTTATGAGCAATGGCCAATTGCAGAACCATCATATTTTGATGGCAGTGGAGCTAGAATTTCAAGGGACAATGTCTGCTACAGGCCAAGGATTCTTTAGGGAGAGTACTTGTGTTTCCTTTCAACACACAACGGAAAGCCATCCCATGTGTTCTTTTTCCTAGTTATACTGCTCATAGAAGTTGAAACATGGAGGTTCTTACAAGCAACTAATGAGGAAGGCAATATTGCACTGCACTGCAAGGTACAGCGTGTTATGCACTCAATACTGCTGGAAGTCGCTCTGTGAAGGACCATAGGATCGCAGCTGATAGTATATACAATAGAGGATGCAGGGATGCATGCCAGACATCTTCGGTAACTTAGTACTGAATCTGGGGTGGGATTCACTAAAATTAGCAGAAGCAAAATAACAGTGAAGAAAACTATGATATCAAAGAGCGACAAATCCCCACAACTAGATGGTTTCCACCCCAGAGTTTTAAAGGAAGGAGGCAAGGACATTGCATGTGCCCGAACTATAATCTTCTAAAGTTCTCTCCATCCAGAAAACATTCCTTTACATCAAAAAGTTACACATCCCAGGCCACTGTTTAAAAATGTGAGATAACTCAGGGAATTATAAACCAGTTAGTCAAACATATATTGTCAAAAAATTAATAGAGTCTATAATTAAGGATAGGATGACTGAATATCTTGAAAATTTTTAGTTGATCAGAAAAAGCCAGCATGAATTTGTAAGGGTTAGGTCATACCTGACAAACCTGACTGGGTTTTTTGAAGAGGTAACTGAAGTAGTGAACAAGAAAATGTCAATGGATTTAATTTATATAGACTTCAAGGTGGCATTTGCTATGTCCCTCACAAGAGACTGCCCGCTAAAGCTGAAACTCATGGAATTGAAGGCAAGGAACTGGCTGAGTGATAGGAGGCAGTGAGTAGGGGTAAAAGAAGGAAGTCTAATTGGCAGGGTCTGAGTCATAATGTCCTGCAAGAGCCTGTGGTGGGACCTCAAATATTTACTATACCCATTAACAAATTAAATGATGAGATAGAAAGCCACATATCCAAGTTTGCTGATGACGCAAAGATAGACAGCATGCTAAACAGAGTAGATGAATGCATTAAATTATAAAGATTAGAAAAAGATTAAATGGGCAAAAAACTGTGGCTAATTAATTTCAATATTGGCAAATGGATCCTACAAATGAGTACTTTTGAAATGGTAAAATTCTGGAAGCAGTGGAGGGCAAAGAGATTTAGGGGATTAGGAATCTAGATCATTAAAATGTCATGGACCGGTATAGAAAATTATCAAAAAGGTTAATGATATGCTGGTCTTTACATCAGGAGGATTAAAAGCAAGAGATTGGAAATTATAATGTAGCTTTACAAAGCCATAATTAGATCACACCTAGTGTGTTCATTCTAGACACAACACCTTATGAAGGTTATGTTAGTTTTGGAGGGAGCATGCCATTGATTTACTAGAATGATATCTGCACTCCAACAGCTAAATTCTGAGAAAAGATTACGCAAACTAGTGCTGTATTCCACAGAATTTAGAAAGTTAAGGGGTGATTGAAGTTTATAAGATATTAAAGAGAGGTGTTAGTGTAGATGGGGAGAAATTATTTCCGCTGATTGAGGAGTCTAAACCTAGTGGATATAGCCTAAAAGTTAGAGCCAAACTTTTAGGAGTGGAATTATGAGATACTTCTATACACAAAGGGCGGAATTACCCCAGATTTGCACTAAGTGCAGTAGCAGGCTGGTAAAATGGAGTCCTACCCGCCGACAAAAATGACGGGTTTTCAGGCCGTATCGTTGCGAGCCCTCCTCATTATATATTCACTCCCGTGAACTCACATTGTTTCCATGGCTGGTGGGCTCTCATTTGCCCGCATGTCATCACCCTGCTGTTGCATCACACTGACCGCCATCTTTAAAAGGCAGCCACCAGAAAAGCACTCATCACCACCAACTCACTACCACTGCCCGGGAGACATGGCCAGAAAAGGACAAAATACTGCAGCCCCCACTTCAACGACGGGTCCCTCGAGCTGGATGCCACAGAAGCCCGCCAAAATGTGCTCTACCCCAGCTCTGGCCACAGGATGGACACCAAAGTCAGCATCCTGGCTTGAGAGGCGGTGGCAGTGGTGATCAGCGCAAACGCCCTGTAGAGGAGGACAGCTACCCAGTGCCATAAAAGGATGAATGATCTCTTCCCTTCCAACAGGGTAAGTCACTCTTTTCCTCACTCCCAATTCACACTCACAAACTCATCACACATCCACAGGGCCCTCACTCACTGTCAGTGCAAGGGAATCCACCATTCACCCTCTCATACACACCATCATTGTCCTCATCCCGTCCATGGGACCACTCACTAACCACACAGGCCAGGCATAATTATCATCTAGTCTGGCAGGCATCCTGATACACTCTCCCCATCTCTATCCATGCAGGACACAACAGGAGGAAAAGATGTGCCGGAGATCAAAATTCTGGCAGAATTTGAAAACAGAGCCATCAAGGTGGCCAGCGATGACCTGGACCAGTCCTGTGCTAACAGCAAGGTTAGTGCTGCTCTACCAGGTGAGGGTCCAGCTGTGCAACATCCATCAGACAACCATGCCGTAAGTGATGTGTCCTCTTTCACTGGCTACTGCCATGCACTAATTATCTCCCCTTGCTTTCGCAGGCACATCTGCCAAGCAGCCAATAGAGTCCATGACCCAGGGCATCGAATCAAGCCCCAAAGAAAGCACTGAAGAGGAATCTGGAGGCACCCTCCCAGAAGCCCCGTCACAGCGCTCACCCACACCCTCCACCAGCGCAGAGACACACACCTCAGTGGGACCTGCCTTTAGAATAGCCTCGGGATCACAATCTGTTGAGCACTTCGCACTGTCTGATCCAGAGCAGGCGGAGGCAGGGACTTCCTCGGAGGACTACTGAGGCCAGAACCTTGCTGAGTCCGAGTCAGATGACGAGTCTCTGGACTCGGTCATGTGACAGTTGCTGGAGCTGCAAAGGCAAGCTCGGGAACATCAGGAAGGGATGTCCGCTGCACTCCTCAGATTGCAAAGCGCGATGGAGGAGTCCATCCGTCTTCAGGCTGAGGTTGTTAAGGGGAAGTATAGTGGTACAGTAAGAACTTATTGAAAGGGCATGAATTCCTTAAAATCTCCAAGCACGCTGGCAGTTAAAGGTTACCAGGTGAACCTTGCACAGCCTTAAGGGCCTGCAAACATCAGGAAAGCCTTGGAGCCAAACTGTAGTCAGAGAATGGCAATAACAAAGCAAAAACAGAAACAGAAATACCTGGAAAAACTCATCAGGTCTGGCAGCATCGGCGGAGAAGAGCACAGTTGATGTTTCGAGTCCTCATGACCCTTTAACAGAACTAAGTAAAAATAGGAAAGGGGTGAAATATAAGCTGTTTTGGGGGGGGGGGGGGGTGGTTGTTGGGACAAGCAGCCAGTGATAGGAGGAGATAACCAAAGATGTCACAGACAAAAGAACAAAGAGCTGTTGAAGGTGGTGATATTATCTAAAGGAATGTGCTAATTAAGAGAGGAGAGCAGGACAAGCAAGGTACAGATAGATAAAAACAAAAAAACTGCGGATGCTGGAAATCCAAAACAAAAACAAAAACAAAAACAGAATTACCTGGAAAAACTCAGCAGGTCTGGCAGCATCGGCTGAGAAGAAAAGAGTTACAGATAGCTCTAGTGGGGGTGGGGTGAAATAAGACTAAAAGGGCATAAAAGGTATCAATAAACACGGGAGGAAGTACATTTAAAAATAATGGAAATAGGTGGGAAAAGAAAAATCTATATAAATTATTGGAAAAAACAAAAAGGACGGGGAAGAAATGGAAAGGGGGTGGGAGAGAGTTTAAGATCTAAAATTGTTGAACTCAATATTCAGTCCATAAGGCTGTAACATGCCTAGTCAGAAGATGAGGTGCTGTTCCTCCAGTTTGTGTTGAGCATCACTGGAACAATGCAGCAAGCCAAGAACGGACATGTGGGCAAGACAGCAGGGTGGAGTGTTGAAATGGCAAGTGACAGGGAGGTCTGGGTAATGCTTGCGGCCAGACCGAAGGTGTTCTACAACGTGGTCACCCAATCTGTGTTTGAAACCGAAGGTGTTCTGCAAAGCGGTCGCCCAGTCTGCATTTGAAATGCAGACTGGATGATCGCTTTGCAGAACACCTTCGGTCTGTCCGCAAGCATTACCCAGACCTCCCTGTTGCTTGCCATTTCAACACTCCACCCTGCTCTCTTGCGCACATCTCCACGTTCTACTAGACCTGGGTCTCCATGGCGTCTGCTATCTTTCCCATGGAGACCTCCATTCCCGCATATGTGGGCACCACTTCATCACAGAGCAGGCGGGTGCACTCACCTGACTTGCGTTCCACTCTGCTGAGGGCTTCCAACAGCTCCGCGTGATGTTCTCCCGCCTCCTGGATGAGTTGGAAGACCAAATCCAGAGGTTCGTCATCTGACTCAGACCCCACAGTTGCTTGATCCCCAGCAGTCGTGGAGCTCGGCTGAACCTGCCTCCTTCTGCTGTGGGCACGTGTCCACGTGGTGACCATCAGATTGTGAACCTGAGCCTGCTTCTAGATTTCGGTCTCACTGAGGTGTATGTCTCTGCATTGGTGGAGGGTGTGGGTAAGCGCTCTGATGGGTCTTCCAGGCTGCTTATTTCCAGCTCTTCAATGGAGGAGGTGTCCTCTTGGCTGGAGGTGAGGAGCTGGATGGAGCTGAGGGACTGGCTGGCTGAGGGTGTCGGTCGCTTGGCAGAGCTCCCTGTAAACTGAAGTAGAGATAGTTAGTACATAGCAGCAGAGTCAAAAGCAGGAGAGAGAGCACTCACAGTTGTATTGAGAGAGGATTGATGTGGTGCAGGATCCTCACAAGGGTGCTCGCCGCTGATTTCACCATCCACTAACCGCACGGTCCACGTCCTCAGCAGTCAGCATGATGGCACGCTCCTCAAAGCGAGTGAGAAGCCTAATGTGGGCCACTCCACCTCCAGTCTGGGACCTCACCCTGCTGATGTGAGCCAGAGCAGTGGTACAGGGCATCATGATGGCCTTCCACTGCATTCAGGAGGTGCCCCAGAGAGATGCCACTAAATTTGGGCCTGCTGTCTTCTTTGCTTTTGGGGTCATCTGTTGCCTGGAGTGGTGCAGGTCTGTAGACATGAAGTAGGCAGGCACTCTGGTGTGCTTTAAATATGGCACCTGGAGCGAGGAAGCGCTGAGGTCATGATGGAATAGGCCAATCTGAGCCCACTCACCGGATATCTGGCATGTTTCCCGTGAATGTGGGAATTATTGTTGAGGCGGGACGCGCCGGGAATGGATGACACGATGTGGAAACTCGCCATTGTGGCCAGCAGGTAATATGTCCTTTTTCCCGCCCACAACACACTTTATGCAAATCTGGGATAATTCTTCCCTGAGTCTCCAGAAAGTTCTTAATTAAATGACTCTGGGTGGAATGCCTCACCCCAGCCCACGCGTCCCACCCCCTTGAACGGACATACCAAGACAGAAACATTTGTAGAATTCATACCTCCTATTGTTCATGGACTTACCCAAAATTCAGAGTCAATGGACTCCCAGACCCACTGTGTTTGATACATAACAGTGAGAAACCAGTTAAATCATAAGTAGGTGGGAAATGTTACCATCCATCCTCCCATTGTGTAGCAATGCCTTCTAATTTCAAATCATTCTGGTTGTAGAATTGAATTATAGATCAGAACTGATCAAAACTCTCTTCAGATAACCAACCTTACTTACTCCAAGAACCATGGAGAAACCAGTCAGTCTGCAAACAACATAGTAAGATTCAGCAGTAGCAACAAAGGCAGAAACATCTATGCCTTAAAACTGGAGACTGCAACACCTAAGATCTCCAAGCCTGTTCTTTTACAAGTACAGAAAACTGACTTAGTGATAAGACTACAAGCAACTAACTTTATGACCTGCTGAAAATCCACCTCTTCAAGGGAATCCTGCAATTACTTTGACATATGACTTTGGTTATTGACATCACTTAGCTGCACTTCAGGAGTGGAAAATAATCTTTCCTTCACCAAGCCTGCATCGAGACAAGCCAAATACATCTCTTGCGGATTATTCCTTTGTTTGTAACTTGTAAAGGTGCACTATCCTCCGTTTTTTTCCATGCATGTGTGTGTGTGTGTGTGTGTGTGTGTGTGTTTATGTGTGTCTGTGTGTTCATGTGTGCCCGTGTGTGTGTTTGTGTGTGTTTGTGTGTGTTTGTGTTTGTGTGTGTGTGTGTGTGTGTGTTTATGTGTGTGTGTGTGTTCACGTGTGTCCGTGTGTGTGTTTGTGTGTGTTTGTGTGTGTGTGTGTGTGTTTGTGTGTGTGTGTGTGTGTGTGTGTGTGTGTGTTTATGTGTGTGTGTGTGTTCATGTGTGTCAGTGTGTGTGTTTGTGTGTGTGTGTGTGTGTGTTTGTGTGTGTGTGTGTGTCTGTGTGTGTGTGTATGTATGTGTGTGTGTGTGTTTATGTGTACGTTTGTGTATTTATGGGTGTCAATGTGTGTGGGCTGAATTTTCCCAGAATTGCACAAAGTGCGGTAGCGGTGGGTAAAATGGGGTCCTACCCGCTGGTGAAAATGGCAGGTTTTCACGTCGTATCTTCCCGAGCCCACCTCATTGTTTCTGCATTCGAGCGAAACACGCCGTTTCCATGCTGGTGGGCTCTCATTCGCCCGCTCACCATCACCCTGCTGTTGCATCACACTGGCCACCATCTTTAAAAGGCAACTTCCAGCAAAGCACTCACTGCTACCAACTCACCACCGCTGCCTGGGAGACATGGCCAGCGGAGGCAAAAAGACTGCAGCCCCTGCTTCAACGAGTCAGATGATGGGCTTCTGGACTCGGTCATGCCACAGTTGCGGGAGCTGCACAGGCAAGCTCGAGAACATCAGGAAGGGATGTCCGCTGCACTCCTCAGATTGCAAGGCACGATGGAGGAGTCTGTCTGTCTTCAGGCTGTGGTGATAGCGCTGGCATTGCAATAAACCAAGGTCAATACTGGCAGGATGGCAGCTACCATGGAGACCTTGGTCCAGAACATCACTCCTGCATTGCTGCTTGGGCTTATCTCCATCACTGATGCCATAGTTGGCATCCAACAGTGTATGCGAGAGGGGTGCTGGGCAGCTCAATCACACTCCAGCTACCCCTCCTAGTCACGGAGTCAGCCAGGGGCCCTCAGGCACCCATAGAGAGGAGAATCAGCAGGTGCACACCCCAGGGCCATCCACCCGGGTGACTCTGGGAGTGACCGGCCTATCTGTTTCCCGTCTCCTGTGCCCTCCACAGATCCAGATCCACAGGCTGAGGAGGGTGCCACTGCCACACAGCAAGACCCCGGGGGCCCTCCAAGTTTCGGTCCTCAAGAGTCCTCAGCCCACCAAAGTCATCACAGACAGAGCATCACAGTCAGCAGGCTGCCTCCACCTCTGCTGTGTGAATGTCTGGGGAGCACCAGGGCAAGGTTAGGAAAGTTATGTAAAAGTAGTTGACAGCCTGGCCATGGGTGTTGATCACCTGTACATACTCTTCACTATTGTCAATAAACTCCGAAGAATGTATCCCTACCCCTCCTTGTTCTGATGAGCGGTGTTCTTGTCAGTCAGATGTGAAATCTTTCTGCACAGGATAAAAGGCAGGGTCTCAGTCCAGGGCTTCTTCCCTGTGCTCTGTGCAGTCTTCAGACCAAAGTGATGGTCCAGCCTCACACTCCCTGGAAACATTACTGATGCCTGCACCTAGGCATTGCTGTTCATTGCTGCCAGAATGTAGTATGCAGGTGCCACAGAGTTCTCTCATACTCTCTGTGTGCTCTCACCTTAAAGGTGGGGCTGGCCAGCATCACACCAGCATCTGTGACCAGTGATGCTGTGCACCAGCTCCTGAGGGGCTGAGGTGCTGAAGGTGGACACAACATCAGATGCATCTAAAGTTTCATGGCTGCGTCCCTGAGATGGCCCTGATCATGGAGCACAAACAAGCTGCCAGACAGGAGTCAGACATTCTCAGAGGCTATGTGAAGATCTATTGAGTGCCCTCACTGCACATTGTCATCATCTTCCTGTGATGGAGCTACTATTAGGGCCTCCACTGTATCTCCAGAAAGGAGCATTCTCACAGAGATATTGGCGCTGCCAAAAGCCAGAGTGGAGTCAAACATTCACAACTATGATGTGAGGATCAATGGGGACACATCACTGCATGTCGTCATCATCCTCCACAAGTCTGGCATCTATGAGGGGTCCTGAGCATGCCTGCTTCGTCTAACCAGTGCGAGAACCTCATCCCTGTCATCGTCACCACAAAGGACCCCCTCACTCTCATTCCTGTTGGCGTCCTCCTCATTGGAGGAGACATACAGCTCCTCTATCTCCTCCTCAGCCAGTTCCACTCCCTGTTGCAGCATCAGTTTGTAAAGAGCGTAGCAGACGATGACAATGTGTGACACCCTCTGCGGACTGTATTGCAGGGCTCCACCAGACTAGTCCAGGCACTAGAACCGTGTCTTCAGTATCCCGATGGTTTGCTCCACCAAGGTGCGAGTTGCAGCGTGAGCCACATTATAGCATCACTGTGCTGCAGCCTGAGGTCACTGCACAGGGTGTCATCAGCCACAGCCTCTGCGGGTAGCCCTTGTCCCCAAGGAGCCATCCCTGCAGCTTCTATGGACCCTGGAAGACATCAGGGATCTGTGAGTGACTCAGGGTGTAGACGTTATGCACACTCCCTGGAAACCATGCGCATACCTGCAGGATGTGTTTCTGGTAGTCGCACACCAGCTGCACATTCAGTGAGTGGAAGCCCTTGAGGTTGATGAAGTCCACTGAGTGTAGCGATGGAGACCTTAGCGTCACATGAGTGCAGTCAATCACACACTGCACTTATAGGAATCCCGAGATTGGGGCGAATCCAATGGCTCTTGCATCTTGGCTGCCCCAGTCCTGGGCAAAATAAATAAAGTTGTGTGCCATGGAGAAGACGGCATCTGTGACCTCATGGATGCATTTGTGGATGGTAGCTGGTGATATCCCATGGAGGTCACCTGTGGAGCCCTGAAAGGAGCCACTGGCATAGAAACTGAGCACCACGGTCACTTTCACAGCGGATGCCCTCCATGTCCTCTTGGCGTCAAGTCCTGCAGTAAGTGGCAGATGTGAGCCACCAGGTCCCTGAACATGCGCAGCCATCGGCCATACTGGTTCTCAGTCAGCTGCAGGAATGGCAGGTGGCATCTATAGACCCTGGGTGTTGCTAGGTGCCGACTAGCCACAGCTCACTGTTTCTCTGGGCAGTGTGTGCGGGAGCCCCTGCTGCCCCTTCTTCATGAGGTTGCTGCGCCTGGCTTTGTGCAGCCAGGAGCCTCAGTTGCTCTTTCCTCCATCTTCTACGGTCTCTGTAGGCCACCCGGCATACACATAGGTCACCAGGATCCATGACCCTGATGTGGTCCTCCTGAGAGGGAGAAACATGGTTATCATGGCTGTACTTAGCACCTTTCCTGGCCCTGTGTGATTGCCCCTTAATGCTTCCTGGAGAGTGCTGGTCACCCCTCGGATGGCCAGAGATGAGTGCGCTGCATGGCTGCCCCGTCAACCTGTGACATGGGGGAGACTGGTTCAAACCAGGATGCTGAGATTGCAAGGGGCTGTGAGCACCTCCAGCAGTGACTGCTACATGGCCAGCGTTGGCGAGAAGATTGTACAACGTGTGCAGTCCGGCTGTTCCGCGGTCCAATAAAGTGGTGGTGGACTGGAAGTCTGTACCGGGTGGGTGGGGTTGTGCAGGGGGAGTGGGGGTAAGGTATGAAGCACTTGGTGGCCCTTTGTTGTCTCCGCATTGCTTGCATGGGTGAGCAGGCTAGGAGCCTGATCCCAACCATATCACTGTGATTGCACCTGAACTGCCTCAGTTGCAGAGGCCCGGTCAGTTTATACAGGTGTCCCTAATGCGTTGCCACTTCCCTCGCTTACCCTGCCCCCCACCTCGAATGCCTGTGCCTGGGATGCAGCGCCAGGGCAGCACTTGACCCACCTCCCACCCCACTCAACAGTCCCCTCTGAGGCTAGCCAGTACTTGCCCCTGGACACCACCTCAGCAGTCGCCTCCAGGGCCAGGCATCAGTTGCCCAACCCCCGATGCCCCTGAGGCCTGTAAACAATGGGCGAGCTGTGGTGAACGCTGCTGCTCACTCACCTCAGTTCCCCAGAAGTGAAGGCCGCCAAGTGCACGTCTTTGGCGTGCTGTTGTGAAACACATCGGCAGGGTTCCAAGATCCTCGCGGGATGGCCTTTTAATTATACGCTAATGTATTACACCTAGCTCCCCGACGGCTGATGGCAGGAATCGTGGCCCACTGTTGGTGGGCTGAACAGACGATCGCGACCTGCTTTCGCGCCGTTGTGAAGCAGGTCACGCCATATTTTCCACATACGCTACCTATCACACCTGCCAGCAAGGGGCTTAGAATATTCCACTGTGTGTGTGTGTGTGTGTGTGTGTGTGTGTGTGTGTGTGTATGTGTGTTTGTGTGTATGTGTGTGTTTCTGTGTCCGTGTGTGTGTTTATATGTGTTTCTGTGTGTGTGCTTGTGTGTATGTGTTTGTGTACATTTATGTGCGTTTGTGTGTGTTTATTTGTGTGTGTGTGTGTCTGTGTCTGTGTGTTTGGGTATAAGTGTGTGTGTGTGTGTTTGGGTATGTGTGTGTGTTTATATGTGTGTTTATTTGTGTGTGTGTGTGTTTGGGTATAAGTGTGTGTGTGTGTTTGGGTATGTGTGTGTTTATTTGTGTGTGTGTTTGGGTGTGTTTTTGGGTATGTGTGTGTTTGGATATGTGTGTGTGTGTTTATGTGTGTGTTTATTTGTGTGTGTGTGTTTGGGTATGTGTGTGTTTGGGTATGTGTGTGTGTTTATATGTGTGTTTATTTGTGTGTGTGTGTGTGTGTGTGTGTCTGTGTCTGTGTGTTTGGGTATAAGTGTGTGTGTGTGTGTTTGGGTATGTGTGTGTGTTTATTTGTGTGTGTGTGTGTGTGTTTGGGCAGAAATGTGTGTGTGTGTTTGGGTATGTGTGTGTTTATTTGTGTGTGCGTTTGGGTGTTTTTGGGTATGTGTGTGTTTGGGTATGTGTGTGTGTGTTTATGTGTGTGTTTATTTGTGTGTGTGTTTATGTGTGTATGTGTGTGTTTCTGTGTCCATGTGTGTGTTTATATGTGTTTCTGTGTGTGTACTTGTGTGAATGTGTGTACATTTATGTGCGTTTGTGTGTGTTTATTTGTGTGTGTGTGTGTGTTTGGGTGTATGTGTGTGTTTGGGTGTGTGTGTGTGTTAATGTGTGTGTTTATTTGTGTGTGTGTGTGTGTGTGTGTCTGTGTCTGTGTGTTTGGGTATAAGTGTGTGTGTGTGTGTTTGGGTATGTGTGTGTGTTTATATGTGTGTTTATTTGTGTGTGTGTGTGTTTGGGTATAGGTGTGTGTGTGTTTGGGTATGTGTGTGTTTTTTGTGTGTGTGTTTGGGTGTGTTTTTGGGTATGTGTGTGTTTGGGTATGTGTGTGTGTTTATGTGTGTGTTTATTTGTGTGTGTGTGTTTGGGTATGTGTGTGTGTTTGTATGTGTGTTTATTTGTGTGTGTGTGTGTGTTTGGGTATGTGTGTGTTTATTTGTGTGTGTATTTGGGTGTGTGTGTTTGGGTATGTGTGTGTGTTTATATGTGTGTTTATTTGTGTTTGTGTGTTTGGGTATGCGTGTGTGTGTTTATGTGTGTGTTTATTTGTGTGTGTGTGTTTGGGTATGTGTGTGTGTTTATGTGTGTGTGTTTGGGTGTGTGTGTTTGGGTATGCGTGTGTGTGTTTATGTGTGTGTTTATTTGTGTGTGTGTGTTTGGGTATGTGTATGTGTGTTTATTTGTGTGTGTTTGGGTATGTGTGTGTGTTTATTTGTGTGTGTGTTTGGGTGTGTGTGTTTGGGTATGTGTGTGTGTTTATGTGTGTGTTTATTTGTGTGTGTGTGTTTGGGTATGCGTGTGTGTGTTTATGTGTGTGTTTATTTGTGTGTGTGTGTTTGGGTATGTGTGTGTGTTTATGTGTGTGTGTTTGGGTGTGTGTGTTTGGGTATGCGTGTGTGTGTTTATGTGTGTGTGTTTGGGTGTGTGTGTTTGGGTATGCGTGTGTGTGTTTATGTGTGTGTTTATTTGTGTGTGTGTGTTTGGGTATGTGTGTGTGTTTATGTGTGTGTGTTTGGGTGTGTGTGTTTGGGTATGCGTGTGTGTGTTTATGTGTGTGTGTTTGGGTGTGTGTGTTTGGGTATGCGTGTGTGTGTTTATGTGTGTGTGTTTGGGTGTGTGTGTTTGTGTATGCGTGTGTGTGTTTATGTGTGTGTTTATTTGTGTGTGTGTGTTTGGGTATGTGTATGTGTGTTTATGTGTGTGTGTGTTTGTTTATGGCCAGAATATAACGCTCGTCGGGCAGGTGTGTGCTCAATTCGAACGAGCATAAAATTATTCAGAATGCCTGCCCGACGACACTTAAAAAACCTATTTAGTTCATTGAAGTTATAATTGAAAGAAATTTTTTGCTGCCTGTCCAACCTCACGGTTGACAGGCAGGCGAAAAGGCCAAGCGGCCTTTACAATTTTCAGGAAACCTCATCCACGGGAGGGATAGGATTTTCAACAGCAAATATAAATAAAGCAAAAATTTTAACATTTCATTAATAATATGTCCCTGCTCATGTGACAGAGTCACATGAGAGGACATGTTTTATAACATTTTTAAGATCTTTATTTTTAATTTTTCATATCTTCATCTCCCTGAGGCAACTCCGTGCCTTAGGAAGCTTTTCCAGTGTGTGCCCACGTGTGTGCGCAAACTTGCAATCTTGCCCGCTTCCCCCTTCCCCCTCCCAGGCAGCCCTGAAGCACTCATTTCATGCTGGGTGGGCCTTAATTGGCCCGCAAGTGTGAAATCGCGGTTTGGCCACAATCGCGGGCAGTGGTTGGCTTCCCGATTGCTCCCGTCCGTCTCCACAAAGCCTGCCTGATTAGGGAAATATCCTGGCCTGTGTGTGTGAGTGTGTGTGTGAGTGATTGTGTGTGTGAGTGAGTATGTGTGTGTGCATGCATGCATGTGTGTGTGTGAGTGTGTGTATGTGTGAGTGACTGTGTATGTGTGTGTGAGTGTGTGTGAGTGTGACTGAGTGTGTATGTGCGTGTGTGAGTGAGTGTCTGTGTGTGTGCATGTGTGTGTGTGCGTGTGTGTGTGTGTGTGAATGAGTGAGTGTGTGCGCGTGTGTGTGTGTGTGTGTGTGCATGTGCGTGTGTGTGTGTGTGAATGAGTGAGTGTGTGTGCGTGTGTGTGTGTGAATGAGTGAGTGTGTGTGCGTGTGTGAGTGTGTGTGTGTGTGCATGTGCGTGTGTGTGTGTGTGTGTGTGTGTGTGCAAGGCGAGTGAATGACCCAGTGTTAGATTTTCAGGGCGAATGTGTGAATAAATAATCTTTTTTACTTAAACCCATGAAATACTGGCTGCTGGTTATTCAAATTGGCCATACATGCAGGGGTTAAGAAACACCCACATCTTCTTCTTCAAAAAACACACTGATTATTGACAGTAAGAGAAGGGGTCAGGGGTTTCAGTTCTCTCTCATCACTGTCCATAACATTAGCCATGATCTCAATGAGTGGTGGGCGAATGGGGTCGAAGAGCTAAATGGGCTATTTAACAACAACAATGTCGTCCTCTGTTCCTATGAAGTCAAGCGAGGGCATTTTCTATTGCTGTGGGTCCAAAAGCTTTCTTTCTCTATCCTTTTTGAAGGAAAACGTGCTTCTGAAATTTGCATGCACAACAAAATCTGATGCCTGAAATGCGGTGGATGTGTCTCAAAGGTTTTAAGTAGATTATTGCATGCTAATTGTTGGCCATCATAATAAAGAGTATGCATTGACTTAAACTATATAATATTGAGTTGGCAGCCCATTTTACATCTCTCCTGAGTTTCATTTCCAATGGAGTCAATGCAAATAAAAATTATGAGAAATGTAAAATAGAACAGCGATTTCCATCCATTTCACAGCCTCACACAAAGTCACTATCTGCCTCTCAGTGTTTTCGTTCCTAATGTGCGGTGGTGGTGTTCCTTTTCTCTTTGCTGCAATCATACACTTGTGCTCACCACGAGCTCCTCAAAATATCGAATGCGCTGCTGTCGAAGGAACTTCAAAAACAAACCTACAGATGTAAACAGTACAAGAAATGGAAAACGCATTGAAAATAAATCAAAATAATCCCAACTGTCCTGGTTCAACCTTCCAAAAAATCAAGCCCTAAAGCTCTTTTTCTACTGCAGCTGCAATTTTTCATTTACACAGGGTCTGCAGCTGGTTTGCATTAAATTTGCCAATGCTCAGCATTTCATTCAGCTCAGGATAAAACCTCTTAATCTCCTGGTGCCCATTTGAAGCCAGCTGTGAATCATTGGCTCTATTTCACAAGGGCGTCCACATAGCTGGTGGCTTTAGTCGGCTGATGTCCCCCTTTACATGAAGGAGCTGCTTCCAGTAGATGAGGCTGTATAATATGCAGGGCTGCCAGTGCTGTGGAATCTGCTACATGTACACTGGGAACTCTCCACAGCACTGACAGCAAGGTAGAAACAAGTGAGTAAAATTGTGCATATATAGGTTTTCACGTGCGTGACATTTGACAGTCAAGAATGTGACTTCTTTTTCTGGTTGTTCCTCTGGTCCACTATTATAGGGCAGAGATGCAGGAAGCTGCATTGCTCACCTGTACAAGCAGACTGCTGCCAGTGGCAACCCTACAATATGGAATAATAATATATTTTAGTTACCTGTGTCACCTAGTCACAAATTTGTGACTTAGCTTGGAATGCCGTTTAATTATTTAGCTTTACATTATGCGCAGAATGAAGCATGAAGCATGAAACAACGAATTTTCCACTAAAGCCGTGATGAGTTTAATTGCATCTGAGCCCTCACATAATACTGCTGCAGTATTGTATATTGTGTTCCTGCATGATACATGTACCTAAACAGAACAGAACCATAATCACACAGTTGCGCTTTCAGTAAAACCTTCAAGTTTCACAGGTGAAGCTCAAAGTGAAGTTCTATCTTATCACGCTTGCTTCTTTGGGTATTGGATGACAAATCCTAAGGTATTTTGTGCTGATTACTGTTGTTAGTGAGCTTTTGAAATCTATATAGTTTGTCCTTCAGTTCAATTTAAATGTATTAACCACAGATTACCAATAGACTCACAAAGGACTTAATTTTCTGCTTTCCCCACCAGTTTCTACGCCTCTCTGCAGAGCAGAAATGACTGCCAGTCATTACAAATACCTAATTCAGCATGGATGATGATTTTTTGAAGTATGATCATGCTATAAGCCAAGGAGAAAAGATGCACCTGTTAGCATTCACAGATTGTGCATTCTGTTTACAGGCTGGTTTGACACCCACCGATTTTGGAGAATTAGATTTTAGCAAGCAAATGCCATATGACATGTGTGACAAGTTGAAAACAGGACTTGGAGACTAAATTACACCCTCCCAATGCCAGTGAAGGTAATTGCTGTCTTCTTCCACATGATGCCAGCTTTTTTCCAACTCTACCAGAGCAGCTATGGGCATCAGTCACTAATGTTTAAAGTAGTTTCTCCTTTCCTCAGGGGAAAATATCACTGCACCAGCTTCTTGGGGTCCCCATTAGAGTGACAGAATACCAAAGGAGCATTTTTTTCCCACTAAGTTTCCACAATCTTGGGTTCAACTAATAGTTCCAAGACAACCCATCTGTGCACCTGCTGAGAAAACTCTAAGCTGAAAGCCTAGGCAAGGCTGCAAGTCTGTTAATGCTCAGGTTGTATATGATGCTAAGAATATCATCATGACTGCATACATGCCAATTACCTCGGCAGCACCAACAATACATTTATCCTTGCCAATTTTGGGAATAAGAGAAAGCTTACTGCAGAGTTAATTGATAGGTGGTTACTACATAAAAATAACTTTATTCCTTAATCATTTTGCTCTCTCCCTAAGGTGACAGAAGCTACCAGTTGAAGCTGTGACTGAATTGTCATATTTCCAAACTCATGCACAAGGCAGATATAATGATGTTCACACTAACCCAGGGCTACATGCATGTCAAGCATTCCAAACTTCATAAAGGCCAATCGCAGCACAGGCTTAAAAAAGTTTGCAGACATTTTGTTGCGTGTTACATCTTATACCAAACAGACACATAGCAAATGCCAATTACTGAGAGGACAATATCACAGAAAGAAAACTGCATCTGCATCATCCCTTTCTTTACAGGCAGCAAGGACATTCAGATCAGTGCAGAATTCAGATCAGTGCAGAAGGTACTATCGTTCAATTCATTGCAGGCTGCACAATCATTCAGATCAGTGCAGAATTCAGATCAGTGCAAAATGTATGCACACTCACATCAGTGCTGCTTTTTCAAGCTTTCAGTCCACTGCAGACTGCACAATCATTCAGATCAGTGCAGATTTCAGTTCAACATAGAAAGTACAGCCGTTCATATCAATGCTGATGGTGCATTCATTCAGAAGAGTGCTGATTGTACAATCATTCATATCAGTGCAGATGGAACAATCATTAAGTACAATGAAGATTGGACAATCATTCAGATCAATGCAGAATGTACTATCATTCAGATCAGTGCAGACTGTACGATCATTCAGATTAGTGCAGAGTACAATCATTCATATCAGTGCCAACTTCACATCAGTACAAAATGTAAAATCATTCATATCAATGCAGATTGTAGAATCATTTTGATCAATGAGGATTGTACAATCATTCAGATCAGTGCAGAATTCAGATCAGTGCAGAATACGCAATCTTTCAGATCAGTGCAAATTGTACAATGGCTCAGATCTGTGCGGACTGTACAATCATTCAGAGCAGCACAGATTATTCATTCATTCATATCAGTGTAAAATATACACTCATTCAGATTGATGTAGAATTCAGACCAGTGCAGGCTGTACAATCATTCAGATCTTTGCAGATGCACAAACGTTCAGGTCAATGCAGAATTCAGATCAGTGCAGAATGTACAATCATTCAGATCATTGCAGAGTGTACAACAATTCATACCAGTGCAGATTGTACAATTACTCAGCTCAGTACAGGTTGTACAATCATTCAGATAATTGCAGATTGTGTGACCATTCAGATCATTGCAGATTGTAGAATGATTTTGATCAGTGAGGATTGTACAATTATTCAGATAAATGTAGGATTCAGATCAGTGCAGAATGCACAATCTTTCAGATCAGTGCAGATTATAGAATGGCTCAGATCTGTGCAGAATGTATAATCATTCAAACCTGTGCAGACTCTAGTCATTCAGATCAGTGCAGAATGTACAACAATTAATATCAGTGCACATGGTACAATCATTCAGTTCAGTGCAGAATGTACAATTATTCAGATCTTTGCAGACACACAACCATTTAGGTCAATGAAGAATTCAGATCAGTCCAGAATGTACAAACATTCAGATCAGTGCAGATCGTATAATCATTCAGATCAGTGCAGATTGTACAATGATTCATATCAGTGCAAATAGTATAATCATTCAGGTCAGTTTCGACTTCACATCAGTGCAGAATGTACAATCATTCATATCAATGCAGATGTTACAATCATTCAGATCTATGAGGATTCTGAAATCATTCAGATCAGTGCAGAATATATAATCATTTAGATCAGCGCAGAATGTACAATCATTCAGATTAGCGCAGATTGTACAATGATTCTGATTAGTGCAGATTGTGCAGTCATTGATATCGGTGCACATTGTGCAATCATTCAGATCAGTGCAGAATTTACAATCATTTACATCAATGTAGAATTCCAATCCATGCAGAATTTACAATCATTCAGATCATTACAGATTGCACAAACATTCAGATCAATGCAGAATTCAGATCAGTACACATTCTACAATGACTTAGTTCAGTGTAGAATGAATGTGCACACACATAGGTGCAATTTTTGTAATCTTTCAGACCACTGGAGACTGCACAATCATCAGGTCAGTACTGAATTCAGTTCACCATAGAATGTACAGCCATTCAGATCAGTGCTAATGGTACATTCATTCAGGTCAGTGCAGATTGTACAATCATTAGGATCAGTGCAGATTTTGCAATCATTCAGATAAATGCCAAATTCACACCAGTGCAGAATATACAATCGTTCATATCAGTGTGGATGGAACAATCATTCAGATCAGTGAAGATTGGACAATCATTCAAATCAGTGCAGAATCCAGATCTATGCAGAATGTATAATCATTCAGATCTGTGCAGACTGTACAATCATTCAGAGCAGTGAAGATTGTACAATTATTCATATCAATGCAGATGGTACAATCATTCAGTTCAGTGCAGATTGTACATGCAGATGGTACAATCATTCAGTTCAGTGCAGATTGTACAATTATTCTGCTAATTGTAGATTGGACAACATTTCAGATCAGTGTAGATTGTACATTCATAAAGATCAGTACAGAATGAACAATCATTCAGATCAGTGCAGATTGTACAATCACTCAGATCAGTACAGATTGCACAAATATTCTGCTAATTATAGATTGTGCAACATTTCAGATCGGTGTAGATTGTACATTCATAAAGATCAGTGCAGAATGTACAATTATTCAGATCAGTGCAAATTGTAGAATGATTAGTATCAGTGCAGATAGTATAATCATTCAGATCAGTGTCGACTTCACATCTGTGCAGAACATAAATCATTCGTATCAGTGCAGATGTTGCAATCATTCAGATCTATGAGGAATCTGCAATCATTCAGGTCAGTGCAGAATTCAGATCAATGCGGAATATATAATCATTCAGATCAGTGCAGATTGTACAATCAATCAGATCAGCACAGATTCCACATCAGTGCATAATATACAATGATTCAGATCATAATGGAAAGTACAATCATTCAGATCAGTGTGGAATGTACAATCATTCAGGTCTGTGAAGGAGGCACAAACATTCAGATCATTGCAGTATTTGCAAACATTAAGGTCAGTGCAGGTCTTGCAATCTTTCAGATCAGTGCAGAATTTACAATCATTCAGTTTAGTGCAGAATTACTATCAGTGCAGATAGTATAATCATTCAGATCAGTGCAGATTATACAATAATTCTGATCAGTGCAGACTTCAAATCAGTGCAGACTTTACAATTATTCAGAACTGTGATGAACCTGCAATTATTCAGATCAGTGCAGATTGTATAATCATTCAGATCAGTGCAGATTCTTCAATCATTCAGATCACTGCAGACTTCAGATCAGTGCAGTTGCTACAATTATTTAGATCAGTAGAGATTGTACAGTTGTTCAGATTAGTGCAGAAGGTACATTCGTTCAGACCAATGTAGATTGTACAATCACTCTGCTCAGTGCACATTGTAGAATCACTCAGATAAGTTCAGATGCTGCAATCATTCCGATCAGTGCAGATTATACAATCATTCATATCACTGCAGAATTTACAATAAATCAGATCTGTGCAGGATTTAGATTAGTGAACAATGTACAATAATTCAGATGAGTGCAGATTGTACAATCATTCATATTAGTGCAGATTGTACAATCATTCAGATCAGTGCTGACTTCACATCAGTGCAGAATATATAGTCATTCAGATCAATGTAGATTGTACAATCATTCAGAGCAGTGCAGATTGTACAAACATTCTGATCAGTGCAGGTGATACCATCATTCAGATCAGTATTGATTCCAGATCAATGCATTATATACAATTATTCAGATCAGTACGGAATGTACTATCATTCAGATCAGTGTGCAATATTCAATCATTCAGATCGGCAAAGAAGGCACCAACATTCAGATCAGTGCACATTGTGCTATCATTCAGGTCAGTGCAGTTTGTACACTCATTCAAATCAGTGCAGAATATACAATCATTCAGATCAGAGCAGAACTCAGATCGGCATAGAATGTACAGCTGTTCAGATCAGTGCCAATTGTGCAATCAATCAGATCAGTGCCAACTTCACATCAGTGAAGAACGTAGAATCATTCACATCAGTGCAGATTGTACAATCATTCAGATCAGTGTAGAAGTCAGGTTAGTGCCGAATATACAATCATTCAGATCAGTGCAGGCTGTACAATTGTTCAGATCTGTGCAGATAGTGCAATCATTCAGATCAGTGCCAAATTCACATCGGTGCAGAACATAGAATCGGTCATATCAGTGCAGATTGTACAATCATTCTGATAAGTGAAGATTGTACAATCATTCAGATCAGTGTGGATTCCAGATCAGTGTATAATATACAATGGGTAGAATTTTGCCCTCATTGGGTGGGCTCAGCATGGGTGGGCATGGGCGGTGGGGAATCTGACCGTTGCCTGCTATTGGGGCCGGACTGCGATTTCATGCTGGCAGGCTAATTAAGGTCCGCCCAGCGCAAAACATGGCTCGTCATTGGCTGGGAAGGGCCAAGCGGGGGCGGGGGCCTGTCAGACGCCGGGTCCAATGGTGCCCCGGCAACCTGTTTACAAAAGGCCCATGCAGCCCCAGAAAGGCTGCTCGAGAAGGACATCTGTGTACTGCTGCAAGGATGGAGTCGAGAGTGTCAGCAAAAGCCAGGCTGGAGCGTCGGCCCCCCCCATTTTTCTGACAAGTGCCTCACTGCCCTCCTGGTGGAGGCGGCTGCCAGAAAGGATATCCTAGTCCCCAGAGATGGGAGGAGGAGGCCACTGCGCCTCACCAAGAGGGCATGGGAGGAGGTGGCAGCCCAGGTGAGCAGTCACGACATGGTGTGGTGCACCTGGGTGCGGTGCTGGAAGCGCTTCAGTGACCTGCTACGCTCAGGAAGGGTGAAGACCGTGTTGGCATAGCTCAGTGTGTTCAACTGTTTTGGGCTAGGCATCCCCCTGTGGAGCTCAGGAGTGTTAGAGTGTGAGTGCCAACTGTCAGTCACACTGGAGGTGAGAGTACACTGAGGCGAGAATTTCAGCTTGTGCAATCATACTAGCATAGTCTCTTCAACCATACAAGTGAGTCTCGAACGTGGAATCTCCACTGATCATTGAAGGACGATGGCACCGTGATGCAGATCTCTGTTGTTTCACCTGAGTGCCAGGCACAGTGACAGTGTGATGACTTTAACAAATGACATGTCCTTCTTCTCCCTTTTAGGTTCACCAGCAGGCATTTGCTCTCCAGACCCTGAAGGGCCACCTCTGACACTGAAGGACCACTATGCTCCCCCGGCACGTCTATCATGCCCATTGCCTGAAGCAGGCATCAGCGCAGATACCAACACCTGGGTTGGCATTAGCTCAGCAGATAGTGCACATTGGTGAAAGCACTTCACACTCGCTTGAGGTGCAAGCGGAGGCAGAGATTGCCCACGGTGCCGACAGTTGGAGGACTGCTGGAGACCAGGACAATGCTCAGTCGAAGGCTGATGATGGGCTTCTGGAGTCATCCATTAGACAGCAGATGCTGGACACCCAGTGGAGTGTGCGGGAGGATCTGGTGGAGATCCAAAAGGGTATGCGTGTCATATTGTCCATTGTGGAGGAGCACTGCATTGACCCTCATGGCTGAGCGCAATGCCCCCTCCATGGAGAGAGTGGCGACTCTCATGGAAAGGCAGCTCCAGGGACATGATCAAAGGTTCCTGGGGTTGCACTCAGACCTGCAAGCCCTCACACAGGCACTGACGTCAGCTGGGAGATGGATGAGGCACCCAGTATCCCAGCCATGTTCCCATCCATCAATGGTGAACAGGCAGGTCTAGAGCAACCTCACGTTGGCGCACAAGCTGCTTGTCATCTCTCCCAGGCGGGGCCATCACGGGTTCCACTGGCCAGAGGACGACTGCCAAGGTCATCAAGGCCAACAGGACAGCAGTCAGCAGGCTGTTTCCAATGCCAGTGCCAATGAGGGGGAAGCACCTAGACGAAGCACTCATGAATGTAAATTTAAAGCACCTTAATCACAAGAGGGACTGCTCACAGATGACCTTTTGTTCCACCATATTTTTTTTTTTAATGGTGTGACCACCAACGCCAGTTTCTTTCTGTTCAAGATCATGTGAGTTCATACATGCAATTAAATTGCTTTTGTGTTATTGGCCTAAGTACGCTTCATTTATTTTGTGGGTGCAGGGTAGGCCAGTATGTAATGCTGGATGCAGGTGGCTTGAACCTTTATTGCACAGGCACTGAGTGTATCTTAGGAAACATGGAAAGGGTCATGTGTGTGATCCACGATGGATGAGGCAGCCCTGGCATGAGGTGGTGTGTTTATCTGGCAGGCTAGCTGAAGGAGCATTGGATCAAAGCGTCCCTGGTGTCTCTGCCTCCCTGAAGATTACCGAGGTCTGGCTCCACACCTTCAGTGTTCTCCTCACCATGCTCCTCTTCTCACTCACTACTGGATTCAATCTCTGTGGCCTGTGCAGCTGCATCAACATCCTCTTTGTCCAGTGGGTCCCCTTTTGCCAGTGCCAGATTGTGGAGAGTGCAGCATACAACCACTATCAGTGACACCTACTCTGGGGGGAATTTTAGTGCTCCCCCTGAATGGTCCAGGCATCGGATATGCATCTTTAGAAGACCTATAGTCCTCTCTATCACTGCCCTTGTGGAGCCATGGCTCCTGTTGTACCGCTGCTCGGTCTCTGTTCTTGGGTGGCAGAGAGGCATCATGAGCCACCTTTTCAAGGGATAGCCCTCTTCATCCAGAAGCCATCCAACCAGTCGGGCTAGAACACTGAAGAGCCTCGGCACCTGGGAGTGTCTCAGGGTGCATGTGTCGTGGGAGCTGCCTGGGTACCTTGCACAGACTTGCAGAATCTGCATCCTGTGATCACACACTATCTGTATTTTCATGGAGGCACCTTGATGGCCACATGTGTGCAGTCAATTGCACCCTGGATGCGGGGGAAGCCAGCAATCACTGCGAAGCCTCTGGCTCACTCAGCCTGGCTGGCCTTGTCCATGCAGTAATGAATAAAGGTCAATACCTGCCTGAACAGAGCTTCTGTCACCAGCTTGATGCAACTGTGGACAGCTGATTGGGAGACTCCACACAGATCCCCCACTGACACCTGGAAAGAGCCGGAGCCATAGAAGTTGAGGGTTACTGTGACCTTCAGAGCCACTGGCATGGGGTGTCCACCCACACAGTCGGAGCTGAACTCAGGCCCGATCATCTAACAGATGGAGGTCACGGTCTCCCCGAGAGGCAGAACCTCCTTCGGCATTGCACCTCAGACACATTGAGTTGGCTGCATCGCCGCCTGTAAACCCTGGCAGCAGGATAGTGGCGTCTTCTGTGGCCCCTTCCGTCTGGGGCTTCCTGCTGGCCCCTTGTGCCCGTGCCTCTCCTCCCACAGGTCGATCCCCTGGAAGCTGCATTGGGACACCTGGCCTCCTCTCCCTTCTCTTCCTCTGTTCCTCCTCAGAGGAGGTGCCTTCAGCAGAGATTACCCATTACTAGCGTGAGGGAAGGCTGTCTGATACCTGGAAGGCTCCACATGGTTCGAATCCTCAGGGAGTCTGGAAGACACCAATGAGTCCAGAAATGGAGCCTGGAAATGCTAAGAATGAAGTCCCGATCAGGGAATAAACTGTCAAGTCTCAGTGAGCCACCAGCAACAAACTTATCTCCAAAACTCCTCACTGCTCACATTGACAATGCTGCTGACCCTTTTTATCCCGCCCGCGGATGAGGTTTTACAAATTGCAGCCTGCCCATTTTGCCCGTGCAACAAGTGAAAACACACATGGGCAATGCTAAATCACCATCAATTGGGTTGTTAAGATCTTAACTGGCCTGTTAATTAATGGCGGGCATGGCTCCAGGTCCCTAGTGAAATATCGTGCGAGTCTGCAACAATGTTGGGACACTCGCCCGATGTCATCGCGCCTCATTTTACGCTCGAACAGGTTGGGCACGCGCCCGCCCACTCAGCAAAAAATTCTGCCTGATGATTCAGATCAGTACAGGATAAACAATCATTCAGCTTTGTGAAAAAGGCACAAACATTCAGATCTTTGTTGTATTTACAAACATTCAGGTCAGTGCAGGTTTTACAATCTTTCAGATCAGTGCAGAATTTACAATAGTTCAGACCAGTGCAGACTGTACAGTATTTCAGATCAGTGTAGATAATGCAATCATTCAGTTCAGTGCAGAATTCAGATCAGGGCAGATTGTACAATCATTCTGATCAGTGCAGACTTTAGATCAGTGCAGAATTTACAATCGTTCAGATCACTACAGATTGTACAATCATTCAGATCTGTGAAGAACTTACAATTATTCAGACCAGTGCAGATTATATAATCATTCTGGTCAGTGCGGATCCTGCAATCATTCAGATCACCGGAGACTTCAGATGAGTGCAGATGCTACTATCATTTAGATCAGTAGACAGTGTACAATCATTCAGATCAGTGCAGACTGTACAATCGTTCAGATCTGTGCATATTTCCAGTCAGTGCATTACACAGTCATTCAGATCAGTGTAGAATGTAGAATCGGTTAGATCAGTTTGGAATATACGATCATTTAGATCAGTGAAGAAGGCACAAGCATTCGGATCAGTGCAGATTGTACAATTATTTACATCAGTGCAGATTGTACAATCATTTAGATCAGTGAGGATTGTACAATCATTCAATAAGTGCAGAATTCAGATCAGTGGAGAATGTACAAGCATTCAGATCAGTGAAGGATTTACAATCTTTAAGTTCAGTGCAGAATTTCAGAATTTACAATCATTCAGATCTGTGCAGATTGTACAAACATAAAGATTAGTGCAGCTAGTACAGTCAGTCAGATCAGTGCAGATTCTAGATCAGTGCATAATATGCAATCATTCATATCAGTACGGAATGCACATTCATTCAGATCAAAAACAATTACTCAGACCAGTGAAGAAGGCACTAACATTCAGATCAGTGCTGATTGTACAAACATTCAGGTCAGTGCAGGTTTTGCAATCTTTCAGGTCAGTGCAGAATATACAATCATTCAGCTCAGTGCCGACTTTGCATCAGTGCAGAACGTACAATTCATTCAAAGCAGTGCAGATGGGACAATAAATTAGATCAGTGAAGATTGTACAATTGTTCAGATCAATGCAGACTGTACAGTAATTCAGATCATTGAAGATTATGCAACCATTCAGATCAGTGCAAAACCTATAATTTGTCAGATCAGTGCAGATTGTACAATCACTCCGATCAGTGCAGATTGTACAATCAGTCAGATAAGCTCAGATTCAACAATCATTCAGATCGGTGCAGAATTCATATCAGTGCACAATTTATAATCATTCAGAGCATTGCTGAATTAAAATCAGTGAAGAATATACAATCATCCAGATCAGTGCGACTGTACAATCATTCAGATCAACACAGATTGTATAATCATTCAGATGAGTGCAGATTACACAATCATTCAGATCAGTGCAGTCTTCACATCAGATCAGAATATACAATCATTCATACCAGTGCAGATGGGGCAATCAATTATATCAGTGAAGATTGTACAATTGTTCAGATCAGTGCAGGATGTACAATCAGTCAGATCAGTGCAGATAATACAATCATTCAGATCAGTGCAGACTTCAGATCATTGCAGAATGTGCAAATGTTCAGGTCAGTGCGGACTGTACAGCCATTCACAACTGTGCAGAATGTACAATCATTCAGATAAATGCTGAATTCAATTCAGTGCAGAATGTACAATCATTAAGATGTGTAGACTGCACAATCATTCAGATTAATGCAGAATTAATGATCATTCAGATCAGTGATGAATTCAGCTCAGTGCAGAATGTACAACCATTCAGGTCAGTACAGAATGTCTAACTATTCAGATCTGTGCAGAATGTACACCTTTTCAAGTTAGTGCAGATTGTGCAATTACTCAGATCAGTGCAGATTGTACTATCATTCAGATAAGTGCAGATCATACAATCATTCAGATCAGTACAGAATTCATATCAGCTCAGAATGTACAATCCTTCAGATCGGTGCAGAGATCAAATCAGCAGCAAATTTACAGCCATTCAGATCAGTGCCAATTGTGCAATCATTCAGATCAGTGCAGCTTATATAATCATTCAGATGAGTGCAGAATTCAGATCAGTGCAGATTGTACAATCATTCAGATCATTGCAGGTTGTATGATCATTCAGATCAGTGAAGGTTGTACAATCATTCAGGTCAGTGCAGATTTCCGATCCATGCATAATATACAATCTTTCAGATCAGTACGGATTGTACCATCATTCAGATAATTGTGGAATACAAAATCATTCAGCTCAGTGAAGCAGACACAAACATTCATTGCGTTCAGTGCAAAATTTACAATAATTCAGATCAGAGCAGATTGTACAATCATTCAGATCAGTGGAGAAAGTACAATCATTCATATCAGTGCAGATGGTATAATCATTCAGATCAGTGAGGATTGCAAAATCATTCAAATCAGTGAAGAAGGAACAAATATTTATTCAGTTCAGTGCAGAATTTACAATAATTCAGTTCAGTGCAGATAGTACAATCATTAAGATCAGTGCGGCTTGCATTATCATGCAGATCAGTGAAGATTGCACAATCATTCAGATCATTACAGATTTCTGATCCTAGCATAATATACAATCATCAGATCAGTATGGAATGCACAATCATTCAGATTATTGTGGAATATAAAATTATTCAGATCAGTGATGAATGCATGAAACATTCATTTGGTTCAGTGCAGAATCTACAATAATGCAGATCAGTGCAGAGTGTACAATCATTCATATCAGTGTAGATAGTACAATCATTCAGTTCAGTGCTGACTTTGCGTCAGTGCAGAACATACAATCAGTCATATCAGTGCAGATGGTTCAATCACTCAGATTAGTGAGGATTGTATAATCATTCTGAGCTGTCAAGAATTCAGATCAGTGCAGAATGTACAATCAATAGTGCAGACGTACAGTCATTCATACCTGTGCAGAATGTACAATCATTCAGATCAATGCAGATTGAAGAATCATTCAGATCAGTGCAGGTTTCAGGTCACTGCAGAATGTCAATCATTGAGATCAGTGCTGAATGCAAATCAGTGGAAAATGTAAAATCATTAAGATCAGTGCAGAATTCAAATCCATGCAGAATGTACAACCATTCAGATCAGTGCTGATTTCAGATCAGTGCAGAATGTGCAACCATTCAGATCAGTATTGAATGCACACTTTTTAAATTTGGTGCAGGTTGTACATTACTCAAATCAATGCGTATTGTACAATCATTCTGGTAAGTGCAGATCGTACAACCATTCAGATCGTTGCAGGTTGTCTGGCTATTCAGATCAGTACAGAATGTACAATTTTTAGAATTTGTGCAGATTGTACAATTACTCAGATCTGTGCAGATTGTACAATCATACAGGTAAGTGCAAATCATACAACCATTCAGATTATTGCAGATTGTGCATCATTCCAATCGGTGCAGATTGTACAATTATTCAGATAAATTTAGATTCTACAACCATTTTAATCCATACAGAATTCCTATCAGTGCAGAATGTCTAATCATTCAGATAATTGCAGAATTAAGATCAGAGTAGAATGTACAACCATTAAAATCAGTGCTAAGTGTACAGTCATGAAGATCAGTGTAGATTCTATAACCATTCAGATGAGTCCATACCATTCAGATTAGTGCAGACTTCAGATCAGTGCAGAATGTACAACCATACAAATCAGTGCAGAATGTAGATCAGATTAGTGCAGGTTGTGTAATCATTCAGATGAGTGCAGATTGTACAATCATTCAGATCAGTGCTGAATGCAAATCAGTGCAGAATGTACAATCATTCAGATTTATGACAACTTCACATCAGTGCAGAAAATACAATTGTTCATATCAGTGCAGATGGTACAATAATTCAGATCAGTGAGGATTGTACAATCATTCTGAGCAGTCCATAATTCAGATCAGTGCAGAATGTACAATCACTCAGATCAGTGCATACTGCACAACCATTCAGACCAGTGCAGAATGTGCAATCCTTCATATCAGTGCAGACATTACAATCATTCAGATCTATGCTGAATTCAAATCAGTGCAAAATGTACAATCATTAAGATCAGTGTAGAATTCAGGTCAGTGCAGAATGTGCAATCAATCAGATCAATGTGGACTGTACAATCATTCTGATTAGTGCAGAATGTCCAACCATTCAAATCAGTGCTGAACATATACCTGCTATATCGGTGCAGGTTGTACATTACTCAAATCAAAGCATATTGTACAATCATTCAGATCATTGCAGATTGTATAACTATTCAGATCAGTGCAGAATGTACAATTTTAAAAATAAGTGCAGATTGTACAATTACTCAGTTCAGTGCAGATTGTACAATCATTCAGATAAGTGCAAGTCGTACAACCATTCAGATCATTGCAGATTGTGCACCATTCTGATCTGGGCAGAATCTCCAAATATTCAGATCAGTGCAGATTGCACAATAACACAGATCAGTGCAGATTGGACAATAACTCAGATAAGTTTAGATTCTGCAATAATTCAAATCTATACAGAATTCATATCAGTGCAGAATGTGCAATCATTCAGATCTGTACAGAATAAAGGTCTGCAGCCGTTCAGATTATTGCCAGGTGTGCAATCATTAAGGTCAGTATAGATTGTATAATCACTCAGATGAGTCCATATTTTTAAGACCATAAGAACTAGGAGCAGGAGTAGGCAATTCAACCCCTTGAGCCTGCCCCGTCATTCAATATGATCATGGCTGATCTAATTTCAGCTTCAACTCCAATTTCCCACCCTCTACCCATAACCTACCAATCTGTCACTAATTAAAAATCTGTCCATCTCCTCCTTAAATTTATTTAGCGTCCCGGCATCCACTGCACTCTGAGGTAGTGAATTCCACAGATCCACGACCCTTTTAGAAAAGTAATTCCTCCTCATCTATGATTTAAATCTACCACCCCTTAGCCTAAAACTATGGCCTCTCATTCTAGAATGCCCCACAAGGGGAAACATCAGCTCCATGTCTACTTTGTCTATCCCCTTTAGCATCTTATATGCCTTAATTAGATCTCCTCTCATCCTTCTAAAATCTAGAGGGTATAGGCCTAAACTGCTCAATCTCTCCTCATAAGACAAACCCCGCAACTCTGGAATCAATCCAGTGAACCTCCTCTGAACTGCCTCTAATGTAATTACATCCTTCCTCAAGTAAGGGGACCAAAACTGTGCACAGTACTCCAGGTGCAGTCTCACTAATGACTTGTACAGTTGCAACAACACTTCCCTATTTTTATACTCTATTCTTTCAGCAATAAATGCCAAAATTCCATTTGTCTTCCTTATTACCTGCTGTACCTGCATACTAGCTTTCAGTGATTCATGCACGAGGACATTCAGATCCTTCTGCACTGAAGCCTTCTGAAGTTTCTCTCCATTTAAATAATAAGTCACCTTTTTATTCTCTGGCCAAAATGGATAACCTCACACTTATCCATGTTAAACTCCATCTGCCAAATTTTGGCCCATTCATCTAACCTGTCCATATCCATTTGTAAATTTCTTATTTCTTCATTGCAGCTTACTTTACCAACTATTTATGTGTCACCTGCAAATTTAGCTATAGTACCTTCTATCCTTGAATCCAAGTCATTAATATAGATTGTAAATAGCTGGGGCCCAAGGATCGAAACCTCTGGCACCCCACTAGTTGCAGCTTGCTGTCCAGAAAAAGACCCATTCATCCCAGTTCTCTGCTTTCTGTTGGTTAGCCAATCCTCTATTCAAGCTAACAAATTACCCCTAACTCCATATGATCTTATTTTGTGTATTAATCTTTTGCGCGGTAACTTATCAAAGGCCTTCTGGAAATTCAGATATACTACATCTACAGGATCCCCTTAATCAACTTTGCTTGTCACATCTTCAAAGAACAAAGAACAAATTATTCAAACATGATTTACTCTTCATAAAACCATGCTGACTCTGATGGCTTGCATTTTGACTTTCCAAACATCCCATTACTACTCCCTTAAAAATGGATTCCAACAATTTCCCAATGACAGATGTTAAACTAACTGGTCTATAGTTTTCTACTTTCTGCACCACCCTCAGCCCCCCCACCACTTTCTTGAATAAGGGCATTATATTAGCATTTTTCGAATCCACTGGAACCTCTCCAGACTCCAGGGAATTTTGGAATATTATAGCCAATGCATCCACTATCTCTGCTGCCACTTCCTTTAAGACCCTGGGATGTAGGCCATCAGATCATTCAATCATTCAGATCAGTGCAGATTTCAAATCAGTACAGAACGTACAACCATTCGGATTAGTGCAGAATTTATAATAATTCAAATCATTGCAGAATTCAAATCAGTGCAGAATGTACAATCATTCAGATCAATGTAGAATTCAGGTCAGTGCAGAATGTACAATCCTTCAGGTCGGTGCAGACTGTACCATCATTCAGTCAGTGCAGATTGAACAATCATTCAGGTGACTGCAGATTGTACCATCATTCATATCATTTCTGAATTCAAATCAATGCAGAACGTACAATCATTCAGATCAGTGCAGAATGTATAATCCTTCACGTCACTGCAGATGTTACAATCAATCGTATCCATGCAGAATTCAGATCTCTGCAGAATGTTCAATCATTCAGACCAGTGCAGATTGTACAGTCATTCATATCTGTGCAGATTCTACAATCATTCAGATTAGTGCAGAATTCAGATCAGTGCAGACTGTACATTCACTCACATCAGTTCAGAATGTACAACTTTTCAAATCAGTGCAGAATGTACAAACATTTAGATCAGTGCAAATTTAAGATCAGTGCAGAATGTCCAATCGTTCAGGTCAGCGCAGAATTCAGATCAGTGCATTTTGTACAATCATTCAGGTCAGCACATTTTGTACAATCACACAGATAAGAACAGAATGTGCAATCATTCAGATAAGTGCAATTGTACAACCATTCAGATCATTGCAGATTGTACAACCATTCAGATCATTGCAGATTGTGCAACCATTCAGATCAGTGCAGAATGTACAAATTTTCAGATCAGTTCAGATTGCACAATCACTCAGATCAGTGAAGATTGTACAATCATTCAGCTATGTTCAGTTTCTACAATCAAATCAGTACAGAAATCATTTCTGTGCAGAACATACAATCATTCAGATCAGTGCAGATTGTACAATCAATCAGACCTGAGAGGAACTTACAATTATTCAGATCATTGCAGATTGTACAATTATTCAGATAAATGCTGAAGGTACAATCATTCAGATCAGTGCAGAATGTAAAATCCTTCATGTCACTGCAGATGTTACAATCAATCATATCCATGCAGAATTCAGATATCTGCAGAATGTGCAATCATTCAGACAAGTGCAGATTGTACAGTCATTCATATCTGTGTAGATTCTACAATCATTCAGATTAGTGCAGAATTCAGATCAGTGCAGACTGTACATTCACTCACATCAGTTCAGAATGTACAACTTTTCAAATCAGTGCAGAATGTACAAACATTCAGATCAGTGCAAATTTAAGATCAGTGCAGAATGTTCAATCGTTCAGGTCAGCGCAGAATTCAGATCAGTGCATTTTGTACAATCATTCAGGTCAGCACATTTTGTACAATCACACAGATAAGTACAGAATGTGCAATCATTCAGATAAGTGCAATTGTACAATCATTCAGATCATTGCAGATTGTGCAACCATTCAGATCAGTACAGAATGTACAAATTTCCAGATCAGTTCAGATTGCACAATCACTCAGATCAGTGAAGATTGTACAATCATTCAGATATGTTCAGTTTCTACAATCAAACCAGTACAGAAATCATATCAGTGCAGAACATACAATCATTCAGATCAGTGCAGATTGTACAATCAATCAGACCTGAGAGGAACTTACAATTATTCAGATAAATGCTGAAGGTACAATCATTCAGATCAGTGAATATTTCACAATCATTCAGATCAGTGCAGAATGTACAATCATTCAGATCAGTGCAGAATTCAGATCAGTGCAGAATGTACAATCATTCAGATCAGTGCAGAATTCAGGTCAGTGCAGAATGTACAATTATTCAGATCTGTGCAGACTGTACAGTCATTCAGATCAGTGCAGAATTTATAATCATTTCAATCAGTGCAGAATTCAGTCCAGTGCAGATTGTACAATCATTCCGATCAGTGCAGAATTCAGATCAGTACAGAATGTACAAACATTCAGATCACTGCTGGTTTTACAATCTTTCAGCTCAGTGCAGAATGTGCTGTCATTCATATCAGTGCCAATTGTACAATCATTAAGATCAGTGAAGACATTAGGTCAGTCCAGACTGTATAATCATTCAGGTCAGCACATTTTGTACAATCACGCAGATAAGTGCAGAATATGCAGTCATTCAGATAAGTGCAGTTGTACAACCATTCAGATCATTGCAGATTGTGCAACCATTCAGATCAGTGCAGAATGTACAAATTTTCAGATCAGTTCAGATTGCACAATCACTCAGATCAGTGAAGATTGTACAATCATTCAGATATGTTCAGTTTCTACAACCAAATCAGTACAGCAATCATATCAGTGCAGAACATACAATCATTCTGATCAATGCAGTTTGTACAATCAATCAGACCTGAGAGGAACTTGCAATTATTCAGATTAATGCAGATTGTACAATTATTCAGATAAATGCTTAAAGTACAATCATTCAGATCAGTGAAGATTGTACAATCATTCAGATGAGTGCAGAATTTACAATCATTCAGATCAGTGCAGAATTCAAATCAGCGCAGAATGTACAATCATTCAGGTCAGTGTGGATTGTACAATCATTCAGATCAGTGCAGAATTCAGATCAGTGTAGAATGTACAATTATTCAGATCAGTGCAGAATTCAGGTCAGTGCAGAATGTACAATCATTCAGATCTGTGCAGATTGTACAATCATTCAGATCAGTGCAGAATTCAGATCAGTGCAGAATGTGCAAACATTCCGATCACTGCTGGTTTTACAATCTTTCAGATCAGTGCAGAATGTGCTGTCATTCATATCAGTGCCAATTGTACAATAATTGAGATCAGTGCAGACATTGGGTCAGTACAGACGGTACAATCATTCAGATCAGTGCAGATTGTACAATGATTGCAGGTCAGTGCATAATATACAATTATTCATATCAATACTGAATGTACAATCATTCAGGTCTGTGCAAGTTGTACAATCTATCAGATCAGTGCAGATGGTATAATCATTCAGATTAGTGCAGTGCAGACTGTACAATTGTTCAGAACAGTGCAGGTTGTACAATCATTCATTTAAGTGCAGATTGTACAACTATTCAGATCAGTACAGAATGTACAATCACTCAGATCAGTGCACACTGTACAATTATTCAGACCTGAGAGGAACTTACAGTTATTCAGATCATTGCACTGTTCTGAACAACTGTACAGTCTGCACTGATCTGAAAGATTGTACAGTCTGTACTGACCTGATGCCTGCACTGATCTTAATGTTTGATCAATGTGAAAAATACGATCATGTATATGTGAAATATGTACAACCATTCAGACCATTGCAGGTTGTGCAACAATTCAGATTAGTGCAGAATTAAGATCTGTGTAGAATATACATCAATTCGTATCAGTTCCAATTGTACAATCATTCTGATCCCTTCAGACTCTACAATCATTCAGATCTGTGCAGAATGTACAATCATTCAGATCAATGTGGAATATACAATCATGTATATCAGTGAAGTATGTACAACCATTCACATCACTTCAGATTGTCCAATCATTCAGATCAGTGCAGATTTTAGGTCAGTGCACAATGTACAATCTTTCTGATCAGTGCAGAATGCACAGTCATTCAGAGCAGTACAAAATTCAGAACGGTGCAGGTTTTATAATCATTCAGATCAGTGAAGATTTTAGGTCACTGCAGGATGTTCAATCATTCAGATCGGTGCATAATTCAGATCAGTATAGAATGTGCAGCAATTCAGGTCAGTGCCAATGGTACAATTATTGAGATCACTTCAGATTGTATAATCATTCTGATCAGTACAGAACATACAATCATTCAGATCAGTGCAGATTATTCAAACATTCCTATCAGTGAGGTTGTACAATCATTTAGGTCAGTGCAGAATGTATAATCATTCAGGTCAGTGTAAAATGTACAATCATTCCAATCATTGCAGATTGTACATTCATTCAGATCAGAGCAGAATTCAGATCAATGCAGAATGTACTTCCAAGGCCAATGTAGATCGGTGAGCACAGGAATGAAAGCTGAATGGGACTGTGTGCAAGTTAGGATGTGGCAGCAGATTTTTTCACACTCTCTTTCAAGGCTGAAAACCTACTTCAGTGTTCCCTCATAATCCAGAACTCGGAAAATATGGTGAAAATTTTACTATAGGAACAGGGATAGGGCACTCAGCCCCTCAAGCCTCTATCATCATTCAATTATCAAAACTGAGCAGTATTTCAGCAATTCCTGCCTTTCCTCCATATCCCTTGATACTCTTACCTAAAAATAACCTTTTAAACTCAGTTTTCAAAATTTCAATTGACTCAGCATCCAACCTTTTGAGGGAGCAAATTCCAGATTTCTCCTATTCTTTGCATGAAGAGGTGGATGCTGATTTCACTCCTAAATGGCCTAGATCTAAATTTAGGATTCTGCCCTGTTAATTCTGGAGTCACCACCAGGTGAAATTGTTTCCCTATTGAATCCCTTAATCATTTTAAATAACTTGATTAAATCACCCCTTCAGCCTTCTAAATGCAAGGGTATACAGACCAAGTTTATTCAATCTGCCTTCATAATTTAATCCTTTGGGTCTTGCTATAATTCTGGTGAATCTGTGTTGTACCACTTCAAGCCAAATATATAGTTCCACCACAGATCCTGCCAAATTAGTTGAGTATTTCTAGTATTTTTTGTTTTTATTTCAGACTGACAGCACCTGGAGCATTTTGCCTTTAATACCTTTCCTGTGGTTTGGAACCTAAAACTAAGCAAATTATTCCTGACAGGGTCTGATGTGATAGAAAGTAAGTGAATCTAAAATAGAATTGATAAAATAACCAGGAGTGCTCCTCTAGGCCCCACAGGAGAAGTGTAGGCCTCCCCTGCCCCAGATTCTCTCATCTTCCAAACTGCTGATCAGCCTAAAACCCCAGCCATTCTCCCTGTCTTCCATCTCTACACTTACCTTGGGTTAGGTGAGTACTTCATGAGCTGGTTGACTTTGCAATGCTTCCTTCCAATAACCCCCCCCCCCACCATGATTTTGGACAGAAAATCAACCAGACGCATGTTAAGGAGGTCTACGGCATCTATTTTCCCTGATCATATGTAGTACTTTAAACTTCTCCATGTTAACATTCATCTGCCATTCCTCTCTACCCAATTATGTATCTTGTCCAACACATTCTGTCATTTCTGGGCTGCCGTCATTGGTCCTACCATTCTTCCTAGTTTGTGGTCATCTGTAACTTTTACCAATTTACATTATGTTTCTGAATCTAAATCAGCGACATGAATTAGAAACAGCAGTGCTCCCAAAACTGGGCACATGCCATACCATTTAGTATGTCCTTCCACTGGACATAACTCCTCTAATCAGTTGCTGGTCAACCCCTCAACCATTCCCAATTTGCCCTGAATCTCGACAGATCTGAACTTGACTCATGTCTTTTCACATACAACTTTGGTCAATTGAGTTTTGGAAGCCTCAGTACACCATTTCATAAGAATTTTCACCGTTAGGTGTGATATCACTCCCTCCAAACAGTCTTTATGAACTGTAAACATTCATTGATTTGAGAGTAAACAAATTCTGATTTTAAAGTTTCATGGAATTGTACCTTAAAGGTATTTGAATGCATTTCATGTCATTTGTTATTTTAGTTAGCTCTTCGCTGGGTAATCTGAGTAACTTGAAAGTGGGAAAATTGGGAAAAATCTGAAAAGATTTGATTTTGTTCCAATCGATGTTTTGTGAGGAAAATCCACCTCTTTCCTGAATGAGCTAGTGTCATTCGCAGCTGAGAAAAGCCCTCAAAACAAAAGCCAAACAAAATAGAGACCCTTAAGTTGTTACATTCATATATACACAAATTCCTTTTCATCCCTTCCTTCTTTTAGGCATCTCCATTCCAATTATTATATCACAGCTTGAAGACAAATCTCAGTCTGTTCCACCCTTTTATGGATTTCAAGAGATACACAAAAACATCAGTGACTCAATCTCAGGTTGCTCCTCCCTGTCTGTGGGGATGCAGCTTGGCTCTAATAGTTTATTAATTTTTTTTGTTGAAATGGGCAGAAGCAATAATATAACCCTACAGCACAAAAGGAGCCCTATCCCAGCACTTTTGAAAGATCCACCCAATTAAGGAACACTCTTACTGCACTATACAAGTTCTGCTTAGTTCTTCCAGGTCAAGAACAGCTCAACCAATGATCGTAAAATGAGCCACTTGAGGCTGCTGAAGAAAAGACCCAAAACACTGAAAATTTATGATATTGTGGTGTCCGATGTAGCTGAAGTGCCCCATCTGGCTCACAAAATAACCGCAGTCTGCTACGTACCAGCCTGGGCTCACCCTGCACCCCCACACTTCCCACAGGAACTACCTAAGAGACTTTGCTGCCATCATAGCCAACCCAATTGCTGCTACCATTTGTTCTGTCTTCTTGACTAATTTACCTCTGTAATCTTTGAAGTCTATCTCCTTCTATCCTACAACTCTTCCAGATCTCTGCATGTCTCCAATTCAGGCCTCTAGCATCTGTCGCTCCACCATTGCCGGCCATGCCTTCAGCTGCCTAATTTCTAAACCCTGGACTTCCTTTCCTAACCTGCTCAACCATTCTCTCTTCACTTAAGAAACACCCCAAAGTTGCATCTCCTCGCCTAATTGAGTCAGTGTAAATTTTTGTCTGTTTTTTCTTCTGTGAAGTGCCTTGGAATGTTTTATAGGTTAAATTCACAATATAAAAGCAAGTTGCTGTTGCTGAAACTTTAATTTGAAGAGAGAAGCAAGTGAAAGCTTGTATTCATATAGAAAATCTGACATCCTAGATATCCTAAAGCCATTTATCGCCAATAAATTACTTTTGAAGTGTCATCACTTTTGCTTTGAAGGTGAACATGGCAGTCAATTTGCAACACAGTAAGTTACCATAAACAGGAAAAAGATGGATAAACCATTCATCTATTTTGGTGATGTTAGTTGAGGGATAAATATTGACTAGGAGATTAGGAAAGTTTATCATTCTTCTTCCAATAGTACAATTGAATTCTTTATTTCTAGCCAACAGGGCCTCAGTTCGATATCTGATCCTAAAGATGGCATCTCTCACAATTCAGCATTTCCTCAGTACTGCCTTAAAGTATCAGCCTAGATTATGTGCACAAGTCCACGAGTAAGCGCTTAATCCATATTTTGGAAAATTCTGCTTCAGGGGGTTCATACAGCAGTCTCTTGATAAATGTTAAAGAACTGCACGAAAAATTAAGACCTGATGGATCAACAAATTAAGATAGTAAGGAGCTGAGTCATACAGACCATATGTTAGGAGGTTCATATTCTAATTATGGTGATCTCAGCTAGGGCAGCAAGTAGGACATTACATTAGCCTCAGTGCTCTTATGTTAAAAGAGAGAAATCAGTAAGTCATTCAGCTCCTGATCATTATTTAACAATTTCTACTGCAAGTGCACGCTTATATCAGACTTATCTTGGCCGTACTGTGTCAAGTGGTTGAGCAGTCTGTGAAATCACTGGTTAGGCTGTTTGGGCAAGGAACCAGAGATTGATGAGTAATGAGCAGCGAAGACAGAGTGCACGTTTCTTATCCCTCAAGGCCTAGGTTTCTGGAGTGCTGACAGCACAGCCAAAGTCTTTCTTCTGTTCCTGAAGTGACATTGAACTGTGCCACATAAGAATTACACCACAGAACCAATGGCAGAAACGTGATGAAGAGTTTTTATTTTATCCTTAATTCTGACTGTCTCATTCCTTATTAGGGCGTAGTCCAAATGAACCCTTCTCATTGGGCTAAGGGTGAGGGTCAGCCATCTCTGTAACTGGAGTCATCAAGGCTGAGGCAAATGTCTATCTTTTATTTCCTGAGCCCTCAGCGCTTACATTAAATTGTAAACAAATGATACATCTTCTTTAGATACATATTGCAGTTGTACAAACAATGCTACGTTCTCTTATCAATAAAACAAACTTGTAGACAATTCACATAAACATGCTAACTTATTCCCACAGATACTAAGGATATTAAGAGCAGATGTTAGCAGTGATTCCCAGAATGATGTCTTAATGAAATATAGATTTTCCTATGCTATAGATACGGTTAACAGATTACGGCCTTAGCAAACCAAAACCTAATTGAAACATATAGTTCTTGCTTAACAAATATCAAGATAAAGAAGCCATATTGAGTTCAAACTGTTGATTAACTCTTTAAGGCTTTAAGATTTCCAGACATTTCAGCCCCTTTAAGGTCATTAAATGATCAAGAAAAACAGTCATTCTCACTGATACAGCCACTTTCCTATTATGATCCTTGTTTTAAGTGTTTAATTGTATCTTTCCGCAACAGGAATTCAAGCTAGACTATTTAAAAATGGCTAAGGTAAAATCTTAAAATGTTAGTTCAAACCAATATAGAACCCCCAAAAAACAGTAGTAATAACAAAATCTTACATTTGGTACAATCAGCAGTTTTCTCCCTTAGGAGGTCATAACATGACTGAATTTTGCATTCAGTTTGAGGGAGACAAGTCAAGTGTTTTCAGCTTAAGTAAAGGCAAGTATAAGCGTATGAAGACAGAGCTGGCTAAAGTGAACTGGAAAATTACATTAAGGGATATGTCAGTAGAGATGCAGTGGAAGGCATTTAAGGATATGTAACAGTCAGCAAAGGTACATTCCAGTGAGAAAGAAAGATTCTATGAGAAGGATACATCATTCATGACCCCCTAAGAAGTTAAGGATTGTATCAAATTGAAAGAAAAAGCATGCCTTTCTGTGAAGACTTGTAGCAGGTCAGAAGGTTGAACAGAATACAAAAACCAGCAAAGAATGATGAAAAAATTAATAAGGATGGAGAATTAGACTATGAGACAAAGCTAGCTAGAAATATAAAACACAGAAAGTAAGAGTTTCTACAGGCATTTAAAAATGAAGAGTAACTAGAATGAGCATTGGTCTTCTAGGGATTGAGTCTGGGGAATTAATAGTGGGAAATAAATGGCGGATGCATTGAACAGATATTTTGTGTGAGTCTTCACTGTAACAGACATGGGGCAGAATTTTGCCCTTGTTGGGTGGGCTCAGGAAGCCGACCACCGCCCGCGATCGAGGCAGGAGGCGATTTCACGCTGGCAGGCCAATTAAGGCCCGCCCAGCGTGAAACGCAATCAGCAACACTCAGCACTGCCTGTGCGGGCAGGGGAGGGAGGGCGAGCTGCCTCAGGGAGATGAAGAATTTTTTAAAAAAAAATAAAGAAATCAAAATTGCAATAAAACATGTCCCATCATGTGACTCTGTCACATAAGCAGGGACATGTTATTAATTAAATTTTACATTTTTTATTTCATTTTTATTTGCTTTAGGAAACCTCATCTCGCCCCCGGATGTGGTTTCCTAAAAAGTGCAAAGGCCGCTTGGCCTTTTCGCCTGCCCATCAACCATAAGCTGCTAACTCCAACGTGCGCCCACTGACCGAAATATTGCGCGACTGCGCGTTGATGTCGAGATGCTCGCCCAACATCAACACAGGTCATTTTAGGTTCGAGTGGGTCGGGTGCCTGCCCACCTGCTGAGCTAAAAGTTTTCCCACAGGTAAAATCCCAGAAAGAATTATAAATCAAGAGGAAAAAGGGGGAGGAACTTAAAACAATGACAATCGCCAGGGAAAGTGAGAAAATTATTAGAATTAAAGTTGGAAATATCCCCAGGTCCTGATGGACTTTACCCTTGGGTCTTAAAGGAAATGGCTGCTGAGATGGTAGGTGCATTGGTTTTAATTTTCCAAAATTCCTAAGTTCTGGAAAGGTTCCATCAGATTGGAAAAGAGTGAATGTAACTCCTCTACTCAAGAAAGGAGAGAGACAGGAAGCAGGAAACTACAGGCCAGTTAGCCTAACACCTGTCATAGGGAAAATGCTGGAATCTATTATGTAGGGGGAGGGCACTTAGGAAATCTTAATGGCCAGAATTTTCACGTCGGTGTGTGGGGACGTGCCCAGCATGCCAATGCTTAAAGTGGCATGTGGTGACATCGGGCATGCATCCCAACATCACCACCCGCTCTTCAGAGCTTTTGTCTGGTGGGCATGCGCCAGATGTGACTGCGCGCCCACCGAACTGTCAAAGACCAGGTAAGGCCAATAAAAATCCAATTCAGATAATTGACAGGGCTGCCCATCCAACTTCAAGGTCGGCAGACGGGCAGGCGGGCAGGTGAAGAGCCCAAGCTGCCTTTGTGTCTTTCAGGAAACCTCATCCACGGGCGGTATGAGGTTCCCTGAAGGTTTCATTAAATGAATAGTTTTTTTTCCACATTTCATAAACATGTCCCAGCTCATGTGACACTGTCACACGAGGGGACATGTGTAAATAATTTTAATGTTTCTTTATTGAAAAATCTCAATATTTACTTAATCTCCCTGAGGTAGCTCCGTGCCTCAGGGATATTTCTGCGCTTTTTTGCGAGCCTGCACGAAAGAACGCAGGCTCTGACTTTCCCTCAGCCCCCCCATCCACACAGGTAGCACTGGCCGTGCGTCACACTGGGCAGGCCTTAATTGACAGGGAGAAAATTCTCTCCAATGAAATCAGGCAGAGATTGGAGTTCTTTGAGGAAGTAAGAAGCAATGTAGATGAAGGGGAACTTATACATGTGGTGTTCTTTGATTTCCAGAAGGCATTTGGCAAGGTGCCATATCAAAGGGAAGGATGCTAACAGGAAATAAAGAGTTGGAATAAAAGGGTCATTTTCGGATTGGCAAGGTGAAACAAATGGAGTACCACAGGTTCAGTACTTGGGCCTCAACTATTTTCAATCCATATTAATGACTTGGAGGAAGGGACCGAATGTTTGGTTGCTATGTTTGCTGATGACACAAAGGTAGGTAGGAGAGTTTTCATTTACTTATTGGATGTGAGCATCGCAGCTAGGCCAGCATTTATTGACCATCCCTAACCGCCCTTGATCAGAGAGCATTTAAGAGTCAACCACATTGCTGTGGGTCTGTAGTCACGTGTAGGCCAGACCAGGTAAGGACAGCAGGTTTCCTTCCCTAAAGGACATTAGTGAACCAGATGGGTTTTTATGACAATCGGCAATGGTTTCATGGTCAACGTCAGATTTTTAATTACAGACTTTCACTGAATTCAAATTTCACCATCTACCGTGGTGGGATTCGAACCTGGGTCCCCAGGGCATTACCCTGGCTCTCTGGATTGCTAGTCTAGTGACAATACCCCTATGCCACTATAAGTTGTAAAGAGGATATAAGGAGTCGGCAAAGAGATATAGATAAGTGACTGGGCAAAAATTTGGCAGATGAAGTATAATGTGGGAAAATGTGAACTTGAAATGAAGAGAGATTGCAGAACCCTGCAGTGTAGGGGGATCTGGGTGTCCAGGTACGTTTGTAAAAATTCCTTCACAGGATGTGGGCTTTGTTGGCTGGGCCAGCATTCATTGCCCATCCCTAATTGCCCTTGAGAAGGTGGTGGTGAGCTGTCTTCTTGAACTGCTGCAGTCCATGTGGTGTGGGTACATCCACAGTGCTGTTTGATTGGGATTTCCAGGATTTTAACCCAGTGACAGTGATGGAACGGAGATATGTTTCCAAGTCAGGATGGTGAGTGACTTGGAGGGGAACCTCCAGGTGGTGGTGTTCCCATCTACCTGCTGATCTTGTCCTTACAGAAAGTAGCGGTCATGGGATTGGAAGGTGCTGTTGAAGGAGCCTAGGTGAACACTGCTGCTACTGTGTGTCAGTAGTGGAGGGAGTGAACGTTTGTGGATGTGGTGCCAATCAAGCGGGCTGCTTTGTCCTGGACAGTGTCAAGCTTCTTGAGTGTTGTGGGAGCTGCACTCATCCAGGCAAGTGGGGAGTATTCCATCACACTCCTGACTTGTGCCTTGTAGACGATGGACAGGCTTTGGGGAGTCAGGAGGTGAGTTACTTGTCACACAATTCCTAGCCTCTGACCTGCTCTTGTAGCCACAGTATATGATTAGTCCAGTTTAGTTTCTGGTCAATGGTGACACCCAGCATGTTGATGGTGGGGTATTCAGTGGTGGTAATGCCATTGAACATCAAGAATCACAAAAAGTTAGTTTGCAGGTGCAGCAAGTGATTAGGAAGGCAAATGAAATATTGTCATTTATTGCAAGGGGAATGGAATATAAAGGTAGGAAGGTTTTGCTACTGTTGTACAGGGCATTGGTGAGACCACATCTGGAGTATTTGAACAGTTTTGCTGTCCTTATTTAAGAAAGTGTATAATTGCATTAGAGGAGGTTCACTTGACTGACTCGTGGGATTAAGGGTTGGACATGCTGGGCCTGTATCTATTGGAGTTTAGATGAATGAGACATGATCTTATGCAAACAAAAAAGATCATGAGGGTTTTTTGACAGGATGGATGCTGAAAGGAAGTTTCCCTTTGTGGGAGAGATTAGAACAAGGTGACACAGATTAAAAATAAGGGATCTTCCATTTAAGACAGAGATAAGGAGAAATTCTCTCTCTCAGAGGGTCGTTAGTCTGTGGAATTCTCTTCCACAGAGAGCAATGGAGGCAGGGTCATTAAATATTTTTAAGGCTGAGTTACATAGATTCTTGATTGAAGGGAGTCAAAAGGTACAGGACTAGTCAGGAAAGTAGAGGCCACAATCAGATCAGCATGATATTATCAAATGGTGGAGTAGGCTTAAGGGACCAAATGTTCGAATGTTCATATGCTCATATACTCATATGTAGGATAACCAGTAGCCTCTGTGGTAGCTGCTGTTGGGGCTCTAAAAAAGTCTCATGCTTCATCTGACCCTCCTCTGCTACCACTCCTTCTAGCATTCATTGGTCAGGAAACCCATTTCCAAATCAATCAAAGGCTCACCTACATGAAACTCTTAGCTTTAATCAGTGTCCCATTGGAGGTAGATTTCTGGCCTGAAAACAAACTCAGCTCCTGTTGCCTCCCTGGCAAAAATTCAACCCGATGTCTCCAATTTTGTCCTATGTTACAAATGTTGACTTGCTGGTGTTACAGTTTACTGGGCTATCCATCATCATTGCTGTGGTAAGGTGGAGTGCTATGTACCTTTAAGAGAATATAGTTAACTGACCATGTGTATCGACCAATCGCTATAGAACAGGAGCTACTTGGATAACTCGAAGTCTAGAACTGGAGGTGATTGAAGAAGCACACATCGTGTTAGTGCTCTGTTCTTAGTTCCAATAAGCCACCAGTATTTGTTCAGTTAATCGGTCTCTCTGCCTATATTGTTTCAAGCACCAACTAATGTGTTAATATCAAGTGCGCAGCTCGTGTTCACTGGACAAAACAAACCTGATAACCTAAAACATAAAACTGGTGATAAGGATAAACCGGATCAATTGACAGCAATCCAAGAAAGCCGCGGTAATCCAGCCACGTTACTTCGCCACTACCTTGAAGCTGTTGTAAGCGCAAGTTTCCTTAGTCATCGGGTATGCCATGGTTTGGGCATCCTGAACCATTCCACCCCGTTTCCGATGACTGGTCCCATTATGTCGAACACCCATTGTTCTTTACTGCTAACAACATCGTGGGGAGGACAAGAAGAGGGTGATTCTTTTGTCCACGCACAGGAACAAAACATGTGGGCTGATCCACAGCCTCACATCACCTAACACCCCCGATACGAAGACTTTCGATGAGTTAGTAAATATTGTCAAAAACTACCTGAAGTCAAAGCCCTTAGTCACTATACAGCGTTTTAAATTCAATTCAAGGAATAAGCTTCCAGGAGAGATAATCGCTAGCTAATAGCTGCTTTAATGGGATTACCGGAATATTGTGAGTTCAGAACTTCAATTAATGACATGTTGAGACAGCGATTGATACACGGAATCGGGGACGATGCTATTCAAAGGCAATTGCTATCCAAAACTAATCTAGACTTCAGTAAGGCATTAGAATTGGCAACAGCCATGGCGAGGCTGTTGGAGACTCGGAGGCAATAAAAGATACACAAAATGATGCCATTCATCTTGTAGGGCAGGAAGGATCAGCAACAATAGGTGCAAAAATGTCGGACTCCATAGAAAGGCGGGGAACGTCCACTATGTACTGGCCATTGAAGAACAACAGTACTACTGTGAAAACCTATGACATTAATGAGAGAAATGCATCCAGCAGCCAGCAGGCAAGTGACAGTTCAGAAATATCGAATGCTTTTTCTGCCACTGCAATGGTCACATAATGTGGCACTGTCAAGATCAGCTGAGACAGCATTTTAAAAACAATGGTAGAAATCGTGAAATCTGTCTCCTTGAAGAACCAGAGGAAGCAGAATTTGACATCTATTCATTATACAACCTGAAAGTGGGTAGAACTGAACCAATCCAGGTAGTCATTAAAGTCAATGAACAACCCATTAAGATGGAGGTCGATACAGGGTTATCAATGTCTGTCATAGGAGAACATACATTCAGATACTTGAATAAAGGAGTCCATCCTTTAAGTTTGGAAGAATCGGGCACTAATTTAAAAATATATATAGGCAAAGAAATAAGAGCAAAAGCGATATGTCAAATCCTGGTGCAGTATGAGGATCAGGCTGCAAATTACCCCTTATATAGTAGCTGGGGTGGCCCCAGTTTAATTGGTCGCAACTGGCTCAAAAAGATTCAATTACAATGGCCCACGTTTTTCAAATCAGAATGAGAAACTTACAGGAATTGTTACAAAGTACGCTTCCATTTTCAGTGACGAGCTAGGAAGGATTCGTGGGCTACAAGCCAAAATCCACGTAGACTCTAATGCAACCTCCAGATTTATCAGAGCCAGACCAGTCCCTTATGCTCTACAGGACAAGGTTGAGACCGAGCTAAACGGGCTGGAAAAGTTGGGTATCTTACAACTGGTGCAATTTTCCGAGTGGGCGGCACCCATATTACCCCTACTGAAGCCGGATCAAAGTGTTCATTTATGCAGTGACTGTAAGTTAACTGTAAACAGAGTGGCCAAACTTGATAGACACCCGATACCAAAGATTGACAAATTATATTCGAAATTGGCAGGGGCAGCACATATTCAAAACTCGACAGGTAGAGTTGGAAGAAGGGTCTAGGGAATTCGTGACCATCAATACACATCAAGGATTGTATCAATATACCCCTTTGGGGTCTCATTGCTGTGTGCTATTTTCCATACCATGGAAAATCTAGTTCAGGGACTGCCCCATATCATTGTTTATCTGGATGATGTCCTAGTCACTGGATTAACTGACAAAGAACACTTAGCTAAGTTGGAGGAGGTGCTGAAATGCTTCTGACAAGTGGGGGCATGCTTGAAATGAAAGAAATGTATTTTCCAAGTCAAGGAGGTAGTTTACTTGGTCCATAAGGTCGACGCACAGGGCTTGCATCCCGTGGGAAAAAAGGTCAAGGCTATTTGCAAGGCACCTACACCAAAGAACACTACAGAACTAAAGGCCTTCTTAGGCATGATAAACTACAATGGGCAATTTCTCTCAAATCTGTCAACTGTACTGGCTCCATTATATGCATTGCTTAAGAAAAACCATAATGGATTTGGCAAGCTCCACACCAGGTTGCATTTCTGAAGGTAAAGCAATTTGTTAGGACCATCGGCCCTACTGGTCCACTTTGACCCAAAGAAAGAATTGATTTTAACTTGCAACACATTCCCTTATGAAGTAGGGGCTGTACTTTCACATCGGATGGCGGATGACTCCAAACAACCCATTGGTTATACATCTCACACTCAGTGCTACAGAGCGATGATATTCTCATATTAAGAAGGAGGGTTTGTCTCTTATGTTTGGTGTTTGGCAATTCCATTAATACCTCCACAGTCACCATTTTCACATAATATCTGACCACTAGCCTCTGCTGGGATTATTTGGAGAGGATAAGGTAATATCCCCCATCGCATCTGCTCGCATCCAGAGATGGGCACTGATATTGGCTGCTTACGAGTACACTTTTATTCACCAATCGGGAAGCCAGATCGCACATGCTGTCATGCTGTGCCACCTCCCCCTACCAAATAACAATGTGAAGGTCCCAATTCCCCAGGAACTTGTCTTAGTACTAAATATTTTGGATTTCTCCCCTGTCCAGGCCAAACTAATCCATGAGTGGCCAAGCCGAGATCCATTTATATCTCACGTCCGGGAGCAAGTGTTGAATGGATGGACAGGAGAGCCAAAGTCTTTTGACATGAAGCCTTATTTCAATCACAGATATGAGCTCACCTGCCAGCACGGCATATTGCTCCGGGGAGAAAGGGTTATTGTGCCCCCCAGAGACCGAAGGCCATTACTGGCCGACTTACATAGCGCTCACCCTGGCATTAGTAGGATGAAGTAGTTGTGCAACTACTTGTGGTGGCCAGGGATGGACTTGGACATCAAAGCCCTAGTCAAAAGTTGTCTTTAATACCATCCACAGGTTTACATTCCTCAATGGAATAACTCATATCAAAACCTTGCCTTACCACCCCACCTCTAATGGTTTGGCTGAGCGGACAGTCCAAACTTTTAAGTACAGGATGAAAAAGCTGGACTGGGATTCCATCAACACCAGATTTTGCATGCTGGATGATACCACATGACCACTAGTATTGCCCCCGCTGAATTACTAATGAAGAGACATCTCTGTACCTGTCTAACTCTTATCAGGCTGAATTTAGAGGGGAGTGTGGATAGAAGCCAAGAGGCCCTGAAGACCAGACATGAAAGAAATTTCACGGTGGGAAACACAGTTCTCGCAAAGAACTTTGGAGTTGCCCCAATTGGCTATTAGGTGAAGTGAGTGCCGTGACAGTACCTCTCTCCTATAATGTATCGATAAAAGGCTGAATAACCAGACAATATGTGCATCATCTTCAGAGGAGAGAGACAGTCTCGCAAGAAGGCATGCAGTCATTATTTGTGTTGGAGTCTGCACCGCACGTGGATGAAATGTCACACAATTTGGAAGTACCGGTGGGGCCTGTTGGACCTGAGAGGGTCGAAGACACAAACTTGCCCACTTCCACTAAAGAGCCTGGTGGACAGTTGACCCCTGAGGAAGGGGGTCTCGGAAAAAACAGCCAAGATCGTTGAGCTACGATGCTCCACATGTCCGAGGAAGCTTCCTGAGAGAATTTACTTGTAAATAATTATTCATGTAAATAATTGGGATGTTTTTAAGCTTGACAACTGCACTTTCAAGTAAAGGGAGAGGGATGTGGTAAAGTGGAGTGCTATGTACCTTTAAGAGAATGTAGTTAACTGACCACATGACTGTATCGACCAGTCGCTATATAGCACGGGATACTTGCATAACTGTAAGTCTAGGACTGTAAGTGATTGAAGAAGCACACATTATGTTAGTGTCCTGTTCTTGGTTCCATTAAACCACCAGTGTTTGTTCAGTTGATTGGTGTCTCTGCCTATATGGGTTCAAGCACCAACTAATGTGTTAATATCAAGGGTGCAGCTCACATTCGCTGGACAAAGTAAACCTGATAACCAAAAACATAAAAATTGCTCGCTTCCAGTTACGGTACTGAAATTAATGTTGTGAAGGAGCATACAGTCACGCACACAGTCATTTGCAACCAGAACATCTGTAAAGATGGTAATTTATGAAAGTCATTCTGCATTTGCTGTTGCTGTTGGATGCTCCTGGGGGAATAGATACATTGGCCTTTTTTGGTCAGTGCAGCTGTTATTTGTTTCAGTGATATGACAATGAATGGCAATGTGCAAGATTGCTATTGAGGTTTAAAAAGTGAGAGTGACATTGACCTTGCAATTCTGGCTGCATTACTCTCCTTACCTCCCTTTAAGCGCTCATGTAAATATGATAGAATCAAGCAATCAGATGCTATTGTAAACGACATGTACCTCTGAAACATCATGAAAACTAACTGTGCAGTGAAGGCGAAGTCTTCCTTTTCCTTTACCACCTTTCTATATGTGCTGAAATTGTTACATCCAGAGAGGACCAGTGGGGGGTCATTTCACCTCCACACAAACTGCAAGAAGAAGGTCATGTGGGGCATCGTCTGTGGGAATGCTCCAGCTAATATTGGGAGACAAAATAGTGCAATATTTCTGCAAGCACAGTGTCAGAGGAATCATTGTGAACATATCTGAGCTTAAACCTCCATGAAGTGTGAGGCATGCAAAGCAAATTGAACAATCCTCATATCGAAAAGCATATTTCCAGTCATTTTGAAGTGAAAGTTAAAAAATGTATGATAAATAAGCAGTTTGAACAAGGGAAAGTGCTTTCTGTATTTTATGTTTGATTTTCTAATAACTGTGAATGATTGTATGCTGAGAAAGTTACTGTAACCTGAAAGTGAGAACATTAAAGTTAGGCTAACATTGTTAAAAATACATGTGAATTGGAAAGTTTCTTCCCATCTAAGATTTAAGCCTGGAAACTCCAGTTCCGTGCCAAAACAGGGCTAATCGATGTGTTGTGAGTATTCTTGTTGTCTCACTTCCTTGGCAGTTAGTTCCTGGTATGCACTATCAGACAAAATTTGCTGCTGAGCCATATAGGGAGATATTAGAATAGGTGAGCAAAAGCTTGTTCAAACAACTGGATTTTAGGGGTGCCTTAAAGAAGGAGAGAGGCAAAGTTTAGGGAGGGAAATAGAGAGTACAGATTCTCAGAGTGTTTTGGCACTGGAGAAGGTTACAGACATTTTGAGGTACAAGGCCATGGAAGGATATGAAAACAGGGATGACAATTTTAATATCAAGGTGTTGTTAACCAGAGGCAATGCAGGTCAGCAAGCGCAGGAGTGATAGGGAACAGCACTTGGTGCAAATTAAGACAGGGCAACAGAGTTTTGGGTGACCTCAAGTTTATGAAGGATCGAATGTGGGAGACTAGCCAGGAGTGTGTCAGAATAGTAAAGTTTAGCGGTAGCAAAGATATGAATGAGGATTTCAACAGAAGATCTCAAGCAGGGGCAAAGATAGGTTATGTTATGGAGGTAGAAATATGCAGTATTAGTGACAGTGCAGATGTGTGGTTGGGGGCTCATTTCAGAGTGAAATGTGACCACAAGGTTGCAAACAGTCTAATTCAGCCTCAGACAGTTGCCAGGGAGAGGAGTGAAATCAGTGGCAAGGAAGTGAAAATTGTGGTGGGGACCAAAGACAATGGGCGGAATTTTCCGAGCCCCCTGCTGGTGGGTGTGCGCGGAAAATATGGCACGACCTGTTTCACGACGGCGTGAGGGCAGGTCGCGATCGGTCTGCTCAGACCACCAACAGGGGGCCACGTTTCCTACCATTGGTCAGCTGGGAGCTAATTGTAATACATCAGCATAACATTAAAAGGCCATCCCGCCAGGATCTTGGAATCCCGCTGTATCGACCGCCCGTGCCGACGGGAAAGCACACCGACGTGTTTCACAATAGCACACAGGCGACCTTTACTTTGGGGGAACTGAGGTGAGTGAGCAGCAGCATTCTCCACAGCTCGCCCGTTGTTTACAGGCCTCAGGGGCACCGAGGGGCGGGGGCAAGTGTTGGCCAGCCTTGGAGATGACTGTTGTCGGTGGTTGGGGAGGTCAAGTGCTGCCCTGGCGCTGCAGCCTGCACACAGGCACTCAAGGCAGGGGGCAGGGGAATCGAGGGAAGTGGCCATGCGTTAGGGACACCTATATAGACTGACCGGGGTCTCTACAACTGAGACAGGTCAGGCACAGCCACAGTGATATGATTGGGGTCAGGCTCCTAACCTGCCCGCCCATGCAAGCAATGCGGAGGCACCAAAGGGCCACCAATCGCTCCATACTTTAGCCCCCCCACTCCATCCCCTAATCCCCTGGCACAGACTGTGAGTCTGCCACCACTTTATTGGGCCGCAGAGCAGTTGGACTGCACACATTGTACAATCTCCTCTCCAACACTGGCCATGTAGCAGTCACTGCTGGAGGTTCTCACAGGCCCTTGCAATCTTAGCATCCTGGTTTGGACCCGTGTCCCCCATGTCACAAGTTGACAGAGCAGCCATGCAGCGCAGTCATCTCTGGCCATCCGAGAGGTGACCAGCACTCTCCGGGAAATATTAAGGGATGGTCACAGAGGGCCAGGAAAGTTGCTAAGTACAGCCATGATAACCACGTCTCTCTCTCTCTTTTATGCTGAAGGAGGACCACGTCAGGATCATGGATCCTGGTGATCTATAGAGACCATAGAAGATGGAGGAGAGAGCGACTGAGGCATCTGGCCGTGCAAAGGCAAGAGCAGCAACCTCATGAAGAAGGAGCAGCAGGAGATCCCACACACACTGCCCAGGAGTGACAGCGAGCCATGGCTGGTTGGTGCCTAGTGACATCCAGGGTCTATAGACGCCGCCTGCCATTCCTGCAGATGACTGACAACCAGTGTTGTCGATGACTGCGCATGTTCAGGGACCTGGTGGCTCACATCGGCCACTTACTGCAGGACTTGGTGCCACAGGGACAGTGGAGGGCATCCACTGCCAGTGACTGTGAAAGTGACCGTGGTGCTCAATTTCTATGCCAGTGGCTCCACAGGTGACCTCTGTGGGATCTCACAATCAACCACCCACAAATCCATCCATGAGATCACAGATGCCATCTTCTCCATGGCACACAACTTTGTGCATTTCACCCGGAACCAGGACAGCCAGGATGCAAGGGCCATTGGAGTCGGCCTGATCTTGGGAGTCCCATAGGTGCACGGTGTGATTGACTGCACTCATGTGGCACTCAGGACTTCATCAACTGCAAGAGCAGAACGTGCAGCTGATATGCCACCACCAAAAACACATCCTGCAGGTGTGCGCACAGTTTCCAGGGATTGTGCACAATGCCTACATCCTCAGTCAGTCACAGATCCCTGACGTCATCCAGGGTCCACAGAGGCTGCAGGGATGGCTCCTCGGGGACAGGGGCTGATGATACCCATGTAGCGGCCTCAGACTGCAACAGAACGACGGTATAATGAAGCTCATGCAGCAGCTCACAGCTTGGTGGAGCAGACCATCGGGATGCTGAAGATGAGGTTCCGGTGCCTGGGCCGGTCTGGTGGAGCACTGCAATACAGTCCACAGAGGGTGTCACACATCATCGTCGTCACCTGCTGCGCCCGTTACAACCTGGCGCTGCAACGGGGAGATGAGCCAGCTGGGGAGGAGATGGGGGTCCTAGGATGAGGACAGAACCGACGGGGATGAGGGTGAGGAGATCCTCGGTGGTGACGATGACGGAGCTGAGGCTCTGGCATTGGCTAGGCGAGGCAGGCGCGCTTGGGAGGCCCTCATAGCTGCCAGGTTTGTGGAGGATGCTGGCAACATGCAGTGAGGTGCCCCCGTAGATCCTCACATCGCAGTTGTGAACATTTGACTCCAGTCTGGCTTATCTCGGCGTCAATACCCTCTGAGAGAATGCTGCTGTCATGGAGATGCAGTGGAGGCCCTAAAAGTCGCTCGATTGCAGGAGGACGATGACAACATGCGATGAGGACACTCCATAGATCTTCACAAAGCCTCTGAGAATGTCTGACTCCTGTCTGGCTAAGGGCAGCTCGCTTGCGCTCCATGATCAGGGCCATCTCAGAGACGCAGCCATGAAACTTTAGACGCACCTGATGCTGTGTCCGCCTTCAGCACCTCAGCCCTTCAGGAGCTGGTGCGCAGCATCACTGGTCATTGATGTTGGTGTGATCAGGGCCAGCCCCACCTTAAAGGTGAGAGCACACAGAGAGTATGAGAGAACTGTGTGGTGCCTGCCCACTACATTCTAGCAGCAATGACCAGCACCACCGAGGTGCAGGCATCAGTAATGTTTCCAGGGAGTGTGAGGCTGGACCATCACTGTGGTCTGAATGCTGCACAGAGCACAGGGGAACAGGCCCTGGACTGAGACACCTGCCTTTATCTTGTGCAGAAAGGTTTAACATCTGAGTGACAAGAACACTGCTCATCAGAACAAGGAGCCACAGACAAGAAGGCATTCTTGGGAGTTTATTTACATTAGTGAACAGTATGTACAAGGGATTAACACCCTTGCCCAGGCTGTGCAACTACTTTCAGCTAACTTACTCGAAAGAGTTACTTTCAGCTAACTTTCCTAACCCTGCAGCTACATCTTGGTGCTCCCTGGACATCCGCAGCAGAGGTGGAGGCAGCCTGCTGACTGTGACACCCTGTCTGTGATGAGGTGGGCGTCCTCTGGAGGGCTGAGACTTGGTGGGTCCCAGCCTGCTTTCGGGAACCTGCTGTGTGGCAGTGACATCCTCCTTGGTCTGTGAAACTAGATCTGCATAGGTCACAGGAAGAGGGGAGTCAGAGGGGCCAGTCACTCCCAGAGTCACCTGGGTGGATGACCCTGGAGGGTTCATTTGCTGATCCTCCTTCCTATGGGTGCCTGAGGGCCCCTGGCTGACTCCTTGAGAAGAAGGGTTAGCTGGAGTGAGATCGAGCTGCCCGGCATCCCTCTCGCATTCACACTGTTGGAGGCCAACTAGGCATCTGCGATGGAATTAAGCCTGTGCAGCAGTACAGGAGTGACATCCTGGACCAAGGTCTCCATGGTGGCCTCCATCCTGCCAGTGTTGATCTCGGTGCATCGCAATGCTGGTGCTATCACCTCAGCCTGAAGACAGATGGACTCCTCCATCGTGTCTTGCAATCTGAGGAGTGCAGCGGACATCCCTTCCTGATGTTCCCGAACTTGACTTTGCGGCTCCAGCATCTGTGACATGACCGATTCCAGAGGCTTGTCATCTGACTCGGACTCAGCAGTGTTCTGGCCTCCAGCAGTCCCCCAGTGCCGGGGACCTGGGAAGTCCCTGCCTCCGCCTGCTGTGGATCAGAAAGTGCAATGTGCTCACCAAACTGTGATCCTGAGGCTACTCTAATGCTAGGTCCCACCAAGGTGTGTGTCTCTGTGCTGGTAGAGGGTGTGGGTGAGCGCTGTGACGGGACTTCAGGGAGGGTTCCTCCAGGTTCCTCTTCAGAGGTTTCTTCGGGGCTTGATTGGAGGCCCTGTGTCATGGACACTGTCGGTTGTTTGGCAGATGCGCCTGCGAAAGCAAGGAGAGATAATTAGTGCATGGCAGAGGCCTGTGATAGAGGACATGTTACTCACAGCATGGTTGTCTGATGGATGTTGCGCTACTGGATTCTTACTTGGTAGAGCTGCGGTGACCTCACCATCAGCACAGGACCGGTCCAGATCCTCACTGGCCAGCTGGATGGCTCTGTTTTCAAATTCTATCAGAACTTTGATCTCCGGCATCCCTCCACTTATCTGCAACCTTTCTCTCCTGTTGTGAGCCAGTTTGTCCTGCATAGATGGAAATGGGGAGAATGTATCAGAGTGCCTGCCGGGCCAGCTGACAAGTATGCCTGGCCTGTGTAGGGGGTGGGTCCCATGGACGGGAAGAGGACAATGAAGGGGTATGTGAAAGAGTGAATGGTGATGTCCCTTGAACTGGCAGTGAGTGAGGGCTCTGTGGACGTGTGATGGGTTTGTGAGTCTGTGAGATAGGAGTGATGAAAAGAGTAACTTACACTGGCAGAATAGATCCTTTCATCCTTTTGCGGCACTGGGTGCCTGTCCTCCTCTGTAGAGCATTTGCGCTGACCACCACTGCTACCGCCGTCCATGTCAGGTTGGTGACTTTGCTGCTCATTCTGTGGCCAGAGCGGGGGTAGAGCACATCCCGGCGGGCCTCCACGGCATCCAGCAGTTGCTCGAGGGAACCGTCGTTGAAGTGGGATCTTTTTTTCTTCGCTGGCTATGTCTCCCAGGCAGCAGTGGTGAGTTGGTGGTGATGAGTGCTTTTTAAGGGCTGCCTTTTAAAGATGGTGACCGGCGTGATGCAACAGCGGGGCGATAGTGAGCGAACAAGCGAATGACAGCTTGCCTGCCATGGAAATGGCATGTTTTGCGGGAGTGAATATATAATGAGGGTGGGCTCGGGATGATACAGCCTGAAAACCTGTCATTTTCGAAGTGGCGTAGGACTCCATTTTACCCGCTTGCTACCACACTTAGTGCAATTCTGGGAAAATTCCGCCCAATGGCTTCAGTCTTCCCAATATTGGAGGAAATTGCTATTCAAGCAGTACTGGATGTACATTTACAGTCTGACTTAATTTACAGACAGTTGGGGGTTTGAGAGAGGTTGTTGTGAGGTAGAGCTGGGTGTTCTCAGCATACATGTGGAAACTAACGTGTTTTCGGATGATGTCTGCCCTGCTTGCTATTCTGCAGTGACTTGCTCCCCATTGATGAGCCTGATTTAATTATCTTTGTCAAGAGAATGGGCTCATGTTTACTTTATAAGTATAGATGTGAGAACTGTGGATTAGATCTTCTGATGTAATCTCTTGATTGTGCTCTATAGAAATAAACATTTCTGTGGATGGTAGACACAGCATTATATTAAAATTCAAATCACTAGGTTGTTTATATGTGTGTATTTTTACAATCTGAAAACACATGAGTGCAAGGTTAAGGAATGAATTGTTGAAAGTTTTACCGTCACTGGGATCAAATTACATTTGCACTGAACTCTTGACATAAGTCTCCAAGTCCATCAAGGACATTACACCCCCTTTAACACACTGCTTAAAACCTACCTCTTTAACCAAGCATTTGGTCAGCTGACCTAATATCTCATCATATTGCTTGATATATTTTGTTTTATAATGTTCCTGTGAAGGGTCTTGGACAGTTCACTACATTAAAGGTGCTATATAAATATAAGTTGTTGTTGACGATGGTGTAGCCGACCAGCATGTAGATGAGAAACAGGAAAGGTCCAAAGATGGATCCTTCAATCAAATGCAAAAGGATTTGGATGTGCTAGTAAAGTGGGCAACACATTGAAACATTGTGTTTAATCTAGACAGAATTTGTAATGTCATGCATGTTGCTAGGGCATGTATCCTTTTCAGGGAGCAATACTGAAGGAGATGGAGAAAAAGATCAAGTTATTATTATGCACACGTTACTGAAGGTTCATGGTCAATGCAGAGGAACTGCTGAAGCTGACAGGTTATTGGCTTATATTAATAGAATTATTCAGCATAAATCATAGGACACCATTTTGTTTCTATGTATGTCAGTGGTCAGACTCCATCTGGAGTACTGTGTCCAGTTTTCATCCTCTCACACGATGGGTGATGAACTGGTCTTGGAAATTCTCCAGAGGAGAGCTACAAGAATGATATCTAACTTAAAGAATCTCAATTGCACAGAGATAAGCTCAAGGAACTTACAGAGCAGTGTGAACTTAAACGTGGCCTGTTAGCACACTGTAAAATAATTAAAGGGCTGCATGGCATACAAATGATAGATTATTCCAGTTTAAGGAATTGAGGAGAACCAGGGGCATGAGTTTAAACTACATAAGAGTAGGAATAGACTGGATGTTAGGCAATTCTTCTTTCCCCAGACAGGAGTGAGCCACATTGCCAGCTGGTATGCTGACTGTCTGGACAACTTTAAGAGAGGGATGGACTAGTTGTTGGTGCAGATGTTGTATCGTTTAGAAGCTAAGTATCTTTATAGATAATACTTACTGGTTTCGATCACTTGAGGGAATTGGAAAGAAATTTTCCAGAGTAGTTTTTTCCCTTATTAGCACTTGGACTTTTCCCTGTTCCTTTTTCCACCTCCCAGGAGATTACATGGTTGCAGGCAGGCTTGATGCGCCAGCTAGTCTTTTCCTGTCCATCAATTTTGTCTGTTCGTAAATACTTAATTGGCTGTAAAATGCTTTGGGATGCCTTGAGGTCATGAAAAGCACTACATAAAACCAAATCTTTCTCTCTTTCTTTATCTAGGGAATTTTCCAGGAACTGCGGTTAGGGCAAACTGGCAGAAGCAAAATCTTGCTCGGCTTACCCTGGCTAATATTGTAATAAAGAAAAACCCAGTAAACGGTGTCTAGCGCTGTGTCATATAAAAACAATCACAAATTATTTGCAGTCCATTTTCTACATGCTGATAAAGGAGACTGATGCACGCAATGGCCGGGATTTTTTAGTGCCCGCCAGCGTCAGGCATGTTCGGTGGCATGAGCGGAAAATATGGCATGGTCGGTTTCACGACGGCATAAAACCAGTTTATGATTGTCCATTCAGCCTGCTGATGGTGGCTTGTGGTCCCACCATCGGATGTTGGGAACTTCATTGTAATATATCTACCTATTATTATTAGGCCTGCCTGCCGGAATTGATTCCCCACTCCCACCCCCACTGGATCATCCACCCACGTCGACGGGAAAACTCTGTTTCACAGCAGCATATAAGCAACGTGCACCTGACAGGCTGCACTTCGCTCGGGGCTTCAAGGTTTGTTTGCCTACCTTGCTTCAGTCAGCACCCGCAGTCATTAGCGCCAGGCTTCACAGGCAGCACCACATCGCTTTTAGGGGAGCTCAGGGCAGGTCTCTACCTACCAGGTCAGCCATATGTGGGTGGCTTTTCAATGGCTGCAGGGCCAGGGCTTGCTTGGCAAAGGGGCAGAAGTGGCCTCAGGTAAGGGAAGAGGCTGCAGCGTGAGGGCTTTACTGGGGATGGGGGGGGCGTGCGCGGGTATCCCAGGGTGTGCGTGGGGGCACATGTTGATCTGTGCAAGTGGCCTCAAGGTGGTGAGGGCTGAGGAGGCAGTGTCCAGAGGAGATGAGGCCAGATGGAGATGGAAGGGTATGTATGTGAGAATGGGTGGTGATGTCCATTGAGCTGGCAGTGAGTGAGATGCCAGTGAATGTGTGATGGGCTTGAGTGTGTGAGTTTAGAGTGCTGAGATGGTTGCCATATCCTGGCTGCACAGATGAGATCATTCATCCTTTATCCACATTGGATGGCCAACCTCCTGTGAGCAGCATTGGGACTGATCACCACTGCCTCTCAAGCCTTGTTGCTCATGCCACTGCCCACCCTGCGGTCAGAGCAGGGCTTGAGGACATCACGGCACACCCCCACAATGTCCAAAAGGCTTTCCAGTGATGCATCACTAAACTTGGGGGCTGCAGTCTTTTTGCCTTTCATGGATGTAGTAGCCGTGGGCTGGAAGCCCTGAGATGTGTAAGCGCAACTGGACTTTAAGTGATGAAGCAGCGAGGTGATTGTGTGGCGGGCGAATGAGAGCCCGCCCGCCATTGAAATGACGTGTTTCCTGGGAATACATAATTAATGCGGCAGGTTTGGGATGATACGGCGTGAAAACCCGCCATTACGACCAATAGTTATAACGTCGTTTTACCCGCCCGCTATCACACTTAGTGCAAATCTGGGATGATTCCACCCAGTGACTGTGTCATGTCATGAAAGAAGCTAAATCATCAAATATTTCCCTTTACAGGGAAGATGTTAGCAACAGATTCAGAACGGCTTGATGGAATTTGAAGTTTTGTCCAATTAATAATGTACATCTTATGTGTATGATGTTTAGAAATCATCCTAACCTAGTTCTAGGATGAACTTAAGAAGAGAACTGGGTAAATATAATTGAAAAATAAAAATTTTAAGGACTATGAGGAAACAATAGGGGAGTAGGTCTAATTGGATTATGCTTTCAAAGAGCTGGCACAGGCACAATGGTCAGAATGGTCTCCTTCTTTGCTGTACAATATTATGTACCAGTTTGGGCCCATTCTGGCACTGATTCTCTCCCACTGTTTTCACCTGACAGGAAAGCCACTCAGGCTGCCAAGTTAAATGTCATGACATTGGGACCCAATTTGCATATGCAGAGGAGGATCCTATCAGCCTTGGGTGAGCAGCAAAAGGCTAATAAGATATAGATGCAACTGGATATTGGTACATCTGGTCTAAATATACCAGAAATCAATAATGACCAACCTACAAGGAAAAATCTCATGAACTAGAACATGGAGTTACACTTGAATCACAAATGGCTCCCACTAGTACCCAACATCAATGCTTCATACACACACATTCCACTGGGAAGCCACTTACAAAACGTCACAAGTTAGCAGTCAAACAAGCTTCAGCACCATCAAGATAAAATACATTAATGTCACTGATACAATACATAAAGTTGTTGAATAAAATGCTTGAGCTCTATTTTAACTGTGAGAAAGGAATCGATGGTAGCCAAAGAAAAACAGGGACCAATGTTGCAGAATGTGGCTGAATCCACTTTCTTGGTGGCAAGTGGACAGGGGGGATTCCTTAATGAAGTAGCATAGCCACTGGGCCAGAAGTTTCATCAATGACTGACTGACATCCCAATCTTCTCTGATGCATCAGTGTTACTGCAGCAATATCCTCTTGAGGACTAAGTGTCTCTATCCTGTTCTGCCCTTTTTTGTGGGTAGGTTTCTTCCTTTCTGTGGATAGACCTTTTAGCATTGCACAGATTTAAAGCTTGCACATATTTCAATGAGCTGAGAATTGAGTACTAGAGGCCATCCCCTGATCGGCCATGATGTCTGAATTGCTGCTTAAAGATGACAATAATATGCCCTATGATCCTTTTAGCCGCATGAGCCTTATTGTATTTGCACACTAATTATGATCATTTCTGTCACAAGGGCATTGTTAGCTACAGTTGAAAAGGGTATCACTGATCCCTGAGTTGCCAGCTTTCCAGGCTACCTTCCCTGTCACACATGTCTGGCACACTTGAATATCTTAAAAAGAGAGCACTGTGACTGTTGCCTAGGAAGCAGGCATTGACCTGCATGGCAATGTTATTGGTCACTTACTATGTGCATACTGATGAAGTGCAAGTCCTTTGTGATCATATCAACCATTATATTGTACCTAGGGTCCCAGGTATCAATACAATTGTCCCCAATGATGCCCTGTAGTTTGGAAATTGGTGTTTCAGTGTTTCAGGTCAATGATGACTTTTTTCTTATTTTTCCACGGCACATGGGCATTGCTGGCTAGGCCAGCATTTTTATTGCCCACCCCCAACTGTCCTTAAGAAGGTGGTGGTGAGCCACCGCCTTGAACCGCTGCAATCCATGTTGTGTAGGCACAGCCACAGTGCTGTTAGGGAGGGAGTTCCAGGATTGAAGGATCATCAATGACCTGAAATGTTAACTTTGTTTCTCTCCACAGATACTGCCTTACCTGCTGGGTATTTCCAGCAGTTTCTGTTTTTATTTCAGATTTCCAGCTCCTGCAGTATTTTGCTTTTTGTAATAATGCTACTTCTGACATGCAAGAATGTGGCTTGCCTTTGACATTTGTTTGAAATGAGCAAGGTAAGTGCCCTGTAAATGTGGTGCATGGAAGCAGGAAAAATGACAGGCTCCACTTTTGACCACTATTTATCCAGTGTTTTGTATAACCTCAAACTTTCTGAGTGAGCAAATGCACAGTTGACAAGCAAACAGGCTCAGGATTTCATATGCAACATTGAGTAGGCAGATAGCTTGTGAGTCTAGAGGCTTGTAATTTTCCTGCACAATTCCCATTGGCTCAAGCACTTATAGTAACGAGAATTTTCAGGTTTTAATGTAGCCAAGCTGAGAAATGCTTGTGAAAAAATATTGCCACTCAAAAAGGTAATATGAATTTTATTGCATCAGTGCTTCAGGAAACTAGTTCTTTTTGGTGCCTTTGTACAATATTTGAGTTCTTTTACACTCTTGTGATTTTGGACAGCTTGCCGTAGGCCTGCTGGGACCTTTATTGATTGAGGCCCATTAATGTCAGTCTGTGAATGTGTATACTATTGCATTCCCAGGCCCAATCCACAATATGTCCAAGCCCTGCAGCTCCATCCCCATGAGAGCAACAGGACGAAGCCACTCAGAGGATGATGCAGCATTCGGCCCTTGCATCTGTCACCTGACACTGACAGTGTCTCAGCAGCTGATCAGTGCTGACTTCTGCAGGAGAGCACATTCTCATTGATTTGTCAGGAGAAGTAGTTAACATATGCATCCGGCTCTCAGTTTCCCAACCCACCCTACCCAGAGTGGTATCTTCAATCCTCAAGCTGATAAATGAATGAAATGATCAATTAAGCAAGTTCCCATGTTCTGTGCCTAGTGCATTGTTTTAGAGGCAATTTTGTTTTTCTTTTGCTAGGAACTAATGAAGAGTAGAGATGGGTTTCAGATAAACTGCATGATAAACAGTCTCAGAGCTGTATGGAAATCCTGACTCCATCAATGTGCATTTCAGGAAGCTGTTTGTTTAAAGACAACACAGGAATAACAGTTTGAACAGGGCGATTAATAATACTACATTCTTGACTCATGTTTTATCTTTTCTTTAGTATTCAAATCAGGTAAATCTAGCATTGCAAGTATTGCTTATACATACACAAACAAACACACACTGACTTCTCATTTATTTTCAAGGAGAATATTCATTCATTTAAACCTCCTAGTCAAATAAACAGTCATCCCACATTGACAAAAACATGGCAGGAGCTTAGTGTGTGTCACGTGGATCTGCTTGAACTAGTTCGTTATTTGGTCCAAATGTGTTTTTTTTTATTATTTTCCCTTTGTCAAGTCAGCATATTGGGTCACACTGAAAATTTCCTCTGGAGGTTAATGTGCTTAAGTACAGACAAAATTATTTGCAGTGTTATAAAACCATTCATGCAAGGGAAAAACTGTCACATTAATTAGGAAAATTACAGATGATTGCTGTTAAACTATCTAGATTTTTGTTCTGATATGTTGAATCCTACCCCTTCACTCTGCATTTCTCACCTAGCTATCTGGTGTGTCCACTTTTCTATCAAACGCACAGCTACTCTACATGAGGTCAGTTTTTATACTATGAAGCCTTCTTAAAACATGTTAAGCTATGAATTACTATTGCCAGTATGAGCAGATGAATGCTTCATGTCTTTGTAAGACACTTCTCTAGCCATTCTTTTGATGGAGGTAAACCCTTTTAAAAGAATAGTAGGCTGTGGAACTGCATCTGAATCTATTAAGCTTTCATTTGTTAATTTAACCAAAAGAATTTTCCAGGCTTTGGTGTCAAATGAACCAGTGTTAATATATTATTTGTATAAGAAGTAGCTCACTGAGTAATGCTATATGGTTTCATCTGAAACAAATCTTAACCGACAGCCTGTTAAACTTAGGGACGAGATTACCTCAACTATTGCTCACATGCCAACTTTGATTAATATGTCAAAATAAATCAATTTATGAGCCAGAAAACATTCATAATTATCCATTTAATAGTAGTTTGGGGCTTTCTTATCAAATACATTAATGATACTTGATTAACCTCGCAGAAGGGAAAGCTTCATGTGACCAGAATATGGAACATACACTAAATAAGGACTGAGTATGATATGTAATGGTAATGAGGACTGCGTATGGATTTGGGTTATACATGATGTATATAATACTGATCGACTATGAATGGAAAAGAAACAGAGTGGCTGTAGTAATTATAGTTTTGGGAAGTGTAGGTACTGTAGCTTTAAGAATAAGCCTGTGTTGTACGATCACATGATCTGTGTAAACCAATGTGAACAGTGCGGGGAACCTCTACAAGAGAGTTCTTCTTTAGTTATGGAGATGTGTAGTTGATGTACATGTGTAGTTGCTGCTGCTGTCTTGTAAATAAAGTGAAATGTTTCCACTAAGAAGAGTTGTCTGAAGATCAACTCCACAACAAACTGACAATGAGGATAAATCAGATTCGGTGCTGTACCTCGCCCAGCGATTGTGAGTATCTAAGTTCATTGAAAAGAAAAGATATACTTATCTCAAATGCCACAGTATGGCAAAATTGATCCCTTTGAGCCAGCACAGATGCTTGGTCTCAATATATAGAATGTCTTGCATTCTTCTTTCAAGCAAACAAAATCACAGGGGAGGAAAAGAGGAGAGTGATTCTCCTGAGTATTTGTGGGAGCAAAACCTACAGTTTAATTCGAATCTTGAAGGCCTTCAGTGCCCCAGATTTGAAGACTTTCAGTGAATTAGTAGACCTCATTAAGGGATAATTTCAACCTAAGCCCTCAGTCACAATTCAGATGTTCAGATTAAACTTATGGAATAGAGCCCCGGGGGAGACAATTGCTACCTACATGGCAAAATTAAAACAACTAATGGAATATTATGATTTCGGTGAAACCCTGAATGACATGCTCAGATACCATTTAGTATGTGGCGTGCAGGAAGACATTATTCAGCAAAGATTGCTGGCTGAAGTGAATCTTGATTTTAAGAAAGCATTAGAAATAGTGCTGGAGATGGAAAGTGCTGTAAGAGATTCACAAGCAATTCAAGGGTGCAAAATGGCTCCATTCTCCTACCTGGGTGGGAACAGTCAGCCAAAAGTAGTGCAAAAAGCCGGGATTCCACCGCAAAGTGGGAAAAAGCCCCCGCTAACTGAAAATGAGAGGAAACAGCTTAGCAACTAAATTGAAAGCTAATTTTTATCGACACGGGAACGATCAGTCTTTTAGCGATTGTCAATTTAAAAAAGTAGAATGTTATTTTTGCCATAGAAGTGGACAATGAGACATCGCAAAGCAAGATTTAAACAAGCCCCCAAACAGCAAACAAAGTCCAATGAAGTCTATAGTGTAGAAGAGCCAGAAACAACCAATTGTGACATTTATTCATTATTCAACATGAAAGTTGGGAAGACAGAGCCAATTATTGTCACAGTGCAACTGAATGGTAAGCCATTAAAAATGGAAGTAGACACAGGTGTTTCTACCACTGTAATAGGGAAGCACACTTTCAGATATTTAAATAAAGGTGATCAACAAGTAAATTCGGAACAAACATCTGCCAAGTTGAAGATGTATACGGGCTAAGAAATCCAAGTGAAAGGTGTCACCAGAGCAACTGTCATTATAGACACCAATCAGCATAGCTACCAGTGAAGGTGGTAGAAGGTGAAGAGCCAAGTCATCCAGGGCATGATTTGTTGAAGGAGATTAAGTTAAACTGGTCTGAAATCTTGCAGTTCCAAGCAGGTGGGCTACCAGAGCTGCTAAAAAAAATGACACCACCTTCAAGGATGAACTGTAAAAAATCCAAAGCCTACAGGCCAAGATTTAAGTGGGCCTGGAAGCAACCCTTCACTTCTTGAAAGCAAGACCGATGCCATACGCCCTGAGAGAGAAGGTTGACATTGAGCTGAACCAGCTAGAGAGGCTGGGTATCCTAAAAGCAGTTCAGTTCTCAGAGTAGGCAGCACCCATAGGCCCTGTCCTTAAACCAGACCAGACCATATGTATCTGTGGGGACTATAAACTAATGGTCAACAGAGCAGACAAACTGGACAGGTACCCTATTCCCAAGATTGAAGACCTATATGCCAAACTAGCAGGAGAGACAAGATATACAAAGCTTGACATGAGTCACATATATCAGCAACTGGAGCTTGATGACCCCTCCAGGGAATTCGTGACCATAAAGGGTTATACCTGTATACACGTCTGCCTTTCACTGTTTCCTCAGCCTGTGCCATTTTTCAGAAGACAATTGAGAGCTTACTGCAGGGACTACCTCAGGTTGTGGTCTACCTGGATGATGTACTGGTAACTGGGAGGAAGTCCTGAAATGATTTTTAGAAGCAGGGGTGTGCCTGAAGAAGGAAAGTGCACTTTTCAAGCAAATGAAGTCACTTATTTGGGCCACTGGGTAGATGCCCATGGGTTACTTCCGGTTGAAGAGAATGTTAAAGCATTAAGAGAGGCACCTGCACCCAAGAACACCTCTGAACTTAAATCATTTTTAGGGATGATAAATTATTATAAAGCACTTCTACCAAATTTATCAACAGTTCTAGCCCCTGTATATTCACTGCTAAGACAAAAACAGTGTTGGTTTTGGGAGGCACCCCAAGACGAAGCCTTCATGAGAGTAAAACAGCTCTTACACCGTTCAAATTTGTTAGTGCATTATGTGCAGACAAAGGAATTGGTGCTAACCCGTGATGCATCCCGCTATGGAGTGGGAGCTGTACTATCTCACAAGATGGACGATGACACAGAGAAGCCAATAGGCTATGTATCCAGGGGTAGAATTTAGCTCATGTCGGGCAGGCTCCGTGGGGGCGGGCGGGAAGCCGACCACCACCCGCAAATTGAGGCCGGAAGGTGATTTCACACTGGTGGGCCAATGAAGGCCCGCCCAGCGTGAAACACGAGCGGCAGCGCTTAGCAGTGCCTGTGCAGGCAGGGAAGGAGGGAGGAGACTGAGCAGGGTGAGTGTGAACTTCACGTATGCCCGCAAGTGCACGATTCAGAATCTCCCTGAGGCACAGAGCTACCTCAAGGAGATGAAGAATTTTTTTTTAAAAATAAAGAATTGAAAAATATAATAAAATATGTCCCCGCTCATGCGGCTCTGTCACATGAGCAGGACAGGTTATTAATTAAATTTTAAAACTTTCATTTTACTTTTATTTGCTTCTAAAAACCTCATCCCGCCCGCAGATGAGGTTTCCAAAAAAATCAAAGGCCGCTTGGCCTTTTCACCTGCCCGCCAACTGTAAGTGAAAAATTTAACTTAATTGTTTCTCTAATGGCCTTTACTGTCCTTTTAATTGTCGGTGGACGTGCTGCCGACTCCAACCACCTGAAAGACTGAACTTATAATTTCATGACCTGTGCAAATATTGTAAGGTCATAAGATAAATATTCTTGTAAAAATAAAATGTACAAAAAAATTAAAGGGGGAGGAATGTAGTAATTATAGTTTTGGGAAATGTAGGACTGTAGCTTTAAGAATAATCCTGTGGTGGAAGATCACATGATCTTTCTAAACCAATGTGAACAGTGCAGAGAACCTCGACAGAAGGAGTTCTTCTGTAGTTATGGAGTTTGATGCACATGTGTAGTTGCTGCTGCTGTCTTGTAAATAAGGTTAAATGTTTCCACTAAGAAAAGTTGTCTGAAGATCAAATCTATAACAGTGGCCAGGATTTTATGCCCTCTTTCGCTTCTGGTTTTATCACCAGGGCAGCAGCTGGGCTTCCACCCAAAATGGAGATGAATCCTTGACCCCAGTTAACCGTCTGCCTTGGTGTCATTAGCATTTTGGAGACAGGCATTAACACTGCTACAAGCCTCTCAGGTCTGCAGCAGTGCCCATGTCCCCTCCCCTGATCAGGAATGGCCAGCTACTCTGCCATATCTGTACCTAGGTCAAGGCAAGGTTATACTCATTAGTTGAGGCCAAAATTTGTGCTGCACTACAATTGGCCACATTCAGGCAGAGATCTACCTAACTTGCACTTAGGTGGGAGAGGAAAATGTTGGCTTCGCTATGTTTAATTCACTTTTATTCTTTAACTTCCGAAAATATAAAGTGGGTACATTTATGCTGCAAAGAGTATAGTATTGTCTCCAATATTAGAGATGGGAATAATCACTATATCCCCCATCATGCCCCTGCTGCAGTGTATGCACATAAGGAGATATTAATCAGCAAATAACAGCAATTGCTCAGTAAAAACAGTGAACATTTTTCTCTTGCCAAATTTCCTCCCTACCAAACCCACTCTGGGTTCCGTGCAGGGTTCTGTTCCATGGTCTGGTAACTCGATTCACCTGTAGGCTGTGACACTGAGATTGGTTGATATTTGAGGCTTCATAGCTGATCTTGATCCTGCTCTCGTTTAGAGCAGAGGTCACTGGATAGTGATCATGGACAGAAATCCTGACAGATTGTTTTCTCCCTAACCCAAAGACAATGAAACCAGCTGTTGCACCTATGTCACTGTCATGGCTGAGAGCAAATAGCTCATCACGGATTGGGGATCGGACGTGGGATTTTCCAGGTGTGTATGCCAACAGCGCTGGTTTCAGTCAGTTAGTATCACTCACACTCCTGGATTAAAATATTGTCAGTGGGTTTAATCTTCAAAGCACAATTTTGGCTCATAATCTCAGGTCACAATGTGGATGGAATTTAATGCTCTCCCTCCGAGGTGCATTTGAAGGCAGAGGGGTATTCAGTCAAGTGTGAGGGTGCTGAGTGGAGACTCTGCTGCATATCCACCTCTGGCCCGATTAAGGCTGGGACGAGAAGTCTCTCAAATGGCCAATTCCCACCCCGGCTGTATCAGGAAGGGGGACTTGCTGAGAGCTACCCCTCCGACCTTTGCTGCCGAACCCCCTCCGCACACTCCCACGACTGCCATCTCATGACCTCCCATCTTGCCCTCACTCACCTGAGGCCTGGGTCCATCTACAGTCCTGGGCCTCTCCCTGGGTGCATTGCTGACAACTGCCATGGCGCCTGCTGGTGCTGCCTGTAGAGGACAGCTGCCAGCCTCAGATTGGCTGACAGCTTTTGGGGAGGGCAGGACTTCCACACCCCAGGATCCTTAATCCTGGGGAAGGCCTGCTGCTTGCCAATTATCATAGCACCATAGAATGGTTACAGCACAGAAGGAGGCCGTATCTGTGCTGGCACTCTGAAGGAACAATTCACCTAGTGCCACACCCCTGCCTTTTCCCCCATAGCCTTGCAATTTTTTCCTTTTCAGATAATGATCCAATCCCCTTTGAAAGCCTTAATTGACCCTGACTCCACCACACGCTCAGGCAATGCATTCCAGATCCTAACTATTCGTTCAGTGTAAAAGTTTTCTATCATTTCACCATCGCTTCTTTTGCCAATTACTTGAATCTGTGCCCTCTGGTTCTTGATGCTTCAATCAATAGGAACAGTTTCTCCCTATCCACTCTCGCCAGACCCTTCATGATTTTGAACGCGTTTAATATATCTCCTGTTAATCTCTTTTCCAAGGAGAACAGCTCCAACTTCTCCAATCTTTCTACATAACTGAAGTCCTTCACCCCTGGAACCATTCTCATGAATCTTTTCTTCACACCTTTCTTAAATTGTGGTGCCCAGAACTGGACAGAATGCTCTAATTGAGGCCAAACCAGTGTCCTATACAAGTTTAACATAACTCCCTTACTTTTATACTCTATGCCCCTATTGATAAAACCTAGGTTGCTATATGCGTTATGAACTACTCTTTCAAAATATGCTGCCACTTTAAGCGATTTATGTACATATACACCCCAATCCCTCTCCTCCTGCATCCCCTTTAAAATTGTACCTTTTATTTTATATCATCTCTCCGTGTTCTTCCTACCAAAATGAATCATGTCACACTTCTCTATATTAAATTTCATCTCTCACCTATCCACCAACCTATGTCCTTTTTAAGTTCTACACTATCCTCCTCGTGGTTCACAATACTTCCAAGTTTCATATCATCGAAAAGTTTTGAAATTGTGCCCAAGACACCAAGGCCTAGGTCATTAATCAGGAAGAACAGGGATCCTGTCACACCAATTCCTGCAGGACTCCATTATAAACCTTCCTCCGGTCCGAAAACACCTGTTCACCTCTATTCTTTGTTTCTTGTCACTCAGCCTATTTCGTTTCCATGTTGCTACTGTCCCTTTTATTCCATGAGCTCTAACTTTGCTCACAAGTGTGCTGTGTGGCACTTTATCAAATACCTTTTGTAAATCCACGTTTACCACATCAACAGCATTATCCTCATTAACCCTCTCCTTGTTAAACATAATTTGCCCTTGACAAATGCATGCTAGCATTAATTAACCTGTGTTTGCCCAAGTGACTATTAATTTTGTCTTGAATTAACATTTCTAGAAGCTTCCCCACCAGTGAGGTTAAACTGACTGGTTGCTGGGATTATCTTTATACCATTTTTTGAACAAGGATATAAAATTTGCAATTCTCCAGTCCTCTGGCACCACCCCTGAATCTGAGGAAGACTGGAAAATTTTTGTTAGTGCTTCTGCAATTTCCACTCTAATTTGCCTAAGGATACTTGGATGCATCTCATCCAACCCTGGTGCCTTGTCAATTTTAGGTATAGAAAGTCTATCCATTACTGCCTCCTTATCAATTTTAAATCCTGCAAGTGTCTGAATTACCTCTTCTTACGGTGGAGATTAAAGTCCCATGGCACTATGTGAAGAAGAGTAATGTCTTCCTGAGTGGCCTGGCCAACATTTCCACCTCAAACAACATATAACCAATAATTTATTTTATTTTTGGGATATTGCTGCTACAGATTGGATACTATGTTGCCAACCTGACAATCACTACACTTCAAAAAGTATGAATTCATTTTGTGAAATACTTATATATTTTAATATGACAAGAAGCCAAGCATTACTTATAGCTTAGATAAATTCACAGAGCTGAACCTTAATTTTTGAACCTAACAATTGAAAACAAACAAGCACTCGGATGCTAGTGAATATACCTCGGTTTGCATGCATGTATGTGAGTTTGCATGTATACACATGGGGTTGCATATGTGCACATCAGTTTGCATGCATGTATAGAGCTCCGCACAGCTTGGCCACTGAGTGATTCAGGTTTAACCCTATTGGGTACACTCCATGAGGTTGTGCTCCTGTGCAGAGCTTTGAGTGACAAGGACACCTCTCAGGGTGAGTCAGTGATCATGCATGCCTGACACAGAGCCCCTCTCTGCATGTTGGTAAGTCACGGTTATAGTATTGTGGCATTTATCTCTGATGCATCCTTAAATGTGGTGATACTCAGGACAAGACAAAGATTGCTGAATGAACCTTAATTACATTTAATTAACTACACACAATCAGACATGCGGATCACCATATCCTAATTCCCAATCTGCAGTCCTATTGCACAAAGCTGCACATCAGGAGTGAAAACTTGGAAAATTTATGCACAACTCAACGCAGCCAACCTTGACGCCCTAGCTTTCAAACTGTAGAACGCCACAGAAAAAAATGTACCCAGTTTACTGTCAGCTAAGGAATACTGTTGTTACATTGTACTGCAAGTATTTCATCCCACACCAATCGATCGTATTTTCTTCATAGAAAGTAAAAAGATGCCAGTTGGTGCTGCTTGAAGCTTAATCATGCGTCCTTTTACCCTCTGTCTCTTCACAGGCTAATTTACCAATCAATAGAAAGAAGCATTATGCAGCTGACCTTTAGCTGAACCCATCAATAATAACTCAGTAATAGTACTAATCACTGCTAGTAACCATGGGTTTATTGGCAGCAGTTTGAAGTTTGAGGTTAATTCTCTGAGCTGAAAGAGCGAATGCAATATATTTCAGGCAAACAATTGATTAAGGGAGCCGAACCTAAATAATTAGATGCTTATTTTCTGTAATTTATTGCTTTCTGTTACTCTGATGTTTTCCTATTAAATTTAAGATATTATTCTAATTGTGGGCCTGGCAAATAATTACATAGAATTTATGGTACAAAAACAGGCCACTCAGCTCAACCAGTACTTATGCTTCACATGTGCTTCCTCCTGCTCTATTTACTGCATTTCCCCCATCAACATATTCTTCGATTCCTTTCTCCCTCACATAATTATCTTTCCCTTAAATGCATCTATGCTATTTGCCTCAACCATTCCATGTGATGGCAAGTTCATGTTCTCACCACTCTCCGGGCAAAGAATTTCTAAAGTTAAATTCTTTTTTGGATTTATTAGTGACTAGTTTATATTTATCCCTTAGGCGGGATTCGCCAGCCCTGCCCATCACCGGGATTGCCCAGTCCTGCTGAAAGTCCATGGATTTTTGGCTGGGTTGCCAAATCTCCCATGGTCTGTCTTGCCATGCCAGGACTGGAAACTCTTGGCCCTAGTTCTGGATTCTTCCAAAAGTGAAAACATCTTCTCTATGTCTGACTCAATGAATCTCTTCATAATGTTAAAGAACCCAATCAGGTCACCTCAGAATCTTCTCTTTTCTAGACTAAAGAATCTCAGCCTATTCAGTCTTTCCTCAGAGTTGGACAGTCTCAGTTGAGTGTTACCCTTGTAAATATTTTTTGGCACTTTCTGCAGTGTTTATTTATTGTCACAATCCCCTTAGAGACCAATAACATATCCAAAGAAAGGAATGTCCATAATGACAAAGGAAAGGAACCAATGGGCAAGATTCACTTTTTAAAACTTTTACTGTAACAAGCAAATCAAAAATCAATGTAATTCAAACATTAATTAACAGGCTAATGATACTTCAAACAGTTTAGCAAATTTCACTTTAAATCATCAGTACAACAAAGATACATTGTACAAAACTGCCAGCAGTCCCCTTCAGCATACATGGCGTTAAACTCAGCTACCAACTCCCACTCCCCTGTGTTTGCTACATGGAGGTCAGTTCCTTTACTTATAGAGGAGGTAGTCCTGAAGTCTTTTCAGACAGCAGTCTCAGAAGCCAATTTCCACAGGCCCTCAAAAGGCACGTTCTCCCCAACCATCACTGCTCAGATCCCGGAATCCACCTTTTTGGTCTCCTTTTGTTCCACGGCTTCCCACCTCAACTGCCTTACGCCCACGGTTTCAAAGTGCCTGCGCTGTTCTCAGGTAATTCTTCCTGCTTCTTCCCCAAGAGATCTGTGCCCATATCTTTGTTTTCTGCAACTGCCCCGCTACAGAACACAACACAGAACACAGCTGTAACTCAACACTCTGTTGCTGGCCTATTTCTATGTTGAATCTTGGCTTTAGTTAACTCCCAATTCCATTGCAAACTGGATCACATGAGCACTTCTCAAAAATCTTAAGAACTTCTTAGCCAGGAAAGCTAATTATTAATTCCTTTCCCAGAGCATACTTTCGCTTTGGAGTTAAGGGGACATTTCAAAACATAAACAGGCTTTTGCAAAGTGCAAGGTTCATCACAATAACCTTTTTGTAATATGGAGATCAAAACTGTGCACAGTCCAAGTGTGGTCAAACTAAGGCCGGGGTTTTCCGGCCCTGTCATGGGCGGGACCCGCTGTGGGTGAGGTGATGCCCCAGCCAGATGCCCGTTGACCTGTGGCGGGACCGGAAGATTCCGGTGGCAGGCGGGTGGGGAAAGTCCTACCATAAGATCCCATATCAGCTTAACATAACTTCTCTGCTTTTGTGCTCTATTCCTCCAGGAATTATCCTCAGAGCTTTGCTTGTACTTTTTATGGCTTTGTTAACAAAACATTCAATTTTACAGGACTCATGCTTACTGGTGCAGATACTCAGGTTTCGGTGGGTCCAGTTGGACCGATGGTTGTGTTTTCACCAGGTGACACTCAGTTCACAAGTGAGCAGGAACATTTGGTGGTGGCAGAGACAGGAAGATTCTGTACTGGAGGGCACGGCCTTCGCCACACTCTGCTTAGCTGGGCACAGATACTGTATCCCACCATGGACATTGGTGAAAAGGATAATCATTGAGGGGCAGCAGGAAATCTGTGACTCCCACGTACATTATCCGCAATTGGAGAGAGAATGGAGGAGCTCACCTCAAGCATAAGCACTTCCTCCACAAATAGATTGGCCATCTCCTTGGAACATCAATCACAGTAATGAAGCCTATGCAAGCCTTGACCCTGAATGCTAACATGCTTGACACCTTAAATAAGTTGACACATACACTAAGCTTGGCCTTTTAGTGCCACACTGATCTGCAGCAAAGTGTTCTCCAGTGCAGTGGAAGCAGTGATGTGCAGCTGGACCATGAAAGGGATTATGATGAAAGGGGCGATGGAAATGGGGATTCCACTTACAGCGCTCTCATTTCTAACCTGTTGTACCCCACTCAATCAGTACCCAACAAGCTGCTTCTTGTCCTGGTGGCTGAGTCCGCTTTTACACAGCTGAAGATGGAGCAGTCTTTGGTGGGGCCCTTACAGGATCCAAAATCCGGAGGTTATCGGCCAAGGACATTTCAGCAGCCAACTGGAAAATCCTGAATGTGTTTCCAGCAGTATCCTGGAAGGATCTGGAGGCAAAATCATTGAGGGCAGTGGCCACTTTCACAGTTACTGTTAATGTGTGGCCACTGTTGTGTTTTATTCCTCAGAGATATGCAGAGGTGACACATGTCTTGTTCTATGTGTGAACAGGAGTTCTGCTCAATGCTTTAAAATGTCTCCAATCTGATGTTTACAATTTAGGCTAGAATTTTCCAGTCACCTTGGTGTCGGGCGTCGCCCATGGTGGGCGAGCGGGGTGGGGGACAACATGGCGAAAAGGCCAAAAATGGTTTTCACTTCCCTGTGAAAGCACAGTGGGATCATCTGGTGGTGTCCGCCATGTCAGATCGCTAACCCCACCGACCGCTGGCATGAACCCACTTTCCATCCCGCTAATGAGATGCAAAGTAAGGCCCAATTGGAATTGTCCCCCCATGCCAGGTTATCCATGACGCCGGCGGGAAAACGCACAGGCCAAGAACATGTCTGGACAAGCGTGACATGCGGAAGTCGGGACTTACCATCAGGGCCTTGCTCAGAACGCAGACATCTGAGGAGCAGAAGATGCTGGAGGCCCACAGCTACTGGACCCTGGAGAAGCACATGCATCACATGCTGGGTGGATTCTCATGGACATGGCTCTGCTGCAAAGCAGCTCACAGGGTGTGGGAGGTCTCTGTCGATGTCTGGGGTCTGCTTTGGAACATCATAGTCTTGGCCATGGGCTGCTACAGGGTGGGGAGAGGAAGGTCCAGCTGTGAATGGGAGAGGAAGATGTACCGGGGTGGAGGGGGGGGAGGGGGGTGGGGGAAGGTCTTGTTCTTCCGGGAGAGGAAGGTGTACTGGGGGTTGAGGCTGGGGGGCATGATGAAGGTGTCGGGAGTGAGGTTAGGAAGGGGTGAACAAAGGTGTCACGGGGCTGAGGTTGGGAGGGGGAGAATGCGGCAAGTTGGGAGGTAGGTGTAAATGGGGAGGAAGGTTTAAGGGAAGGAGTTCAGAGGAGAGGGGAAGGAGTTCAGAGGAGGGAAGGAGCTTGGAGCTCAGAGAGAGTAAGGAGTCCAGGGGGAGGAAAGAGTCCTGGGGGAGGAAGGTAATCAGAGGGGGGCGAAGGAATCCAGGGGAAGGAGGGAGTCCGGGGGGGAGAAAGGAGTTCGGATGAGGGAAAGGAGTCCGGGGGAGGAAGGAGTCTTGGAGGACAAAGGAGTAAGGGGGGAGGAGGGAGTAAAGGTGGAGGAGGGAGTAAGGGGGAATTTCCAGGTGAACTTGCAAGGGAGGGGTCTATGGAGTCAATGACTGCCTCCTGGGGAGCGAACTGAGGGTGGGCATGGTAGGAGGGAATGGTGAGTATGAGAGGGGGGCAGAATGAGCCTGAACGGTGAGAGGGTGAAGGTGCCATGGTTGCGGTAGAAGGGACGGCGAGCATGGTTGGTGGGGACTTAGAGGCAGACAAGGACCCTGGGGATAGGAAGGAGGAGGTCAGGGAGGTCAATGTGGATGGGGTGGGATCTCAGGAAGGTAGGGAACGTGCATGTTTCCCTGGACATCCTAGAAAGAAAAGGGTTCAGGTTGGTCGTTAATGGTGGGGAGGTGGAAGGTAGTGCCTGTCGGGTCAACAGTGATGGGGTAAATGACATGAGTAACTGTGGGAGGGAAAGGATGGGGGATCTTATGAGAAACTGGACTATGACCTTGTTTCTCAAATTGAAAGTGAGTGGCTCCTCATGTTGGATAGGCACAGATATTGCATGAGAGTGTGATCAGTGGGTGGGCATAGGTGCAGGTCAGCTCAGATGGACAACTGAAAGAGAACCCCAACAGGCAGCAGTGAAAATGCTTGGGACAGTGAGTGTGAAGGATGAAGGCTCTGCATGCATGGGTCCTGCTGCACTTCTCCCTCCAGAATCACTCGTGGGCTGGCTGCATGCAGCTGAACTGCTAGTGGAGGGGAGGACACAGAGAGAGGACCCCTGAAGCCGGTCAATGAAGCTGAAAAACAACATTGCAAATTTTTCAGTGACAGTGAATATATTTTCAGATTATAAAGTGACAAAAAGTGTTCACCTGTGCAACCAACTGTGATCAGAATTTCTTGACTTTTCTAGGCCTACCACTTCTTTTAGTGCTGCCTTGACATCCACAGCAGGGGTGGAGACAGCCTGTGCAATGTTTTACCCTGTTGCCTCTGGAGAGCTGAGGCCTTGAGGGCCCTGCTTGCTTTTGCTGTCCTTCTGTGGATCAGCTGCTCCCTCTGCAGTGACAGAGGATGAGGGCGTCACAGGCAAAGGAGACTTGGAAGGAGCGGACAGCCTTGGAGGCTCCTGAGCAGATGACCCAGGGGTGTCGTCCCTTCGGGTGCCAGAGTGACCCAGCCTAACTCCTTGAGGGTAAGGAGCACCTGGAGGGATGTCGAGGTGCACTATTTCCCTCTGGCATTGCCACTGCAGGAATTCACCCATGGCTACCACAATGGATTGCCGGCCTGCACACATCTCCCCATTCTGCTGGACCAGGGTCTCCATGGCATCCACCATCCTCCCCATGGAGACCTCCATGCACGCACATGTGGGCACCACTTCATCAGAGAGCAGGCTTCCAACAGCTCTGCGTGATGTTCCCCTGCCTTCTGCTGACTCTCCATGATGAGTTGGAAGGCCGAATCCAGAGTTTCGTCATCTGACTCGAACCTCACAGATGCCTCTTCCCCAACAATCCTCCAAATCCTGGATAGCTCAGCTGAATCTGCCTCCTCCTGCTGTGGACACCATGACCGCCAGTTTGTGAACCCAAGCCTGCTCTAGGTCTAGGTCCCACCAAAGTGTGCAGCTCTGTGCTGGTGAATGGTATGGGTAAGCACTGTGATGGGTCTTCCAGGCTACTTATTTCCAGATTTTCAAAGGGGGACGTGTCTTCTTGATTGGAGATGAGGACATGAATGGAACTGAGGGATTGGCTGGCTGAGGGTGTTGGTCACTTGGCAGAGCTCCCTGTGAACCAAAGTAGAGATAATTTTAGTGCATGGCAGCACAGTCAAAAGCAGGAGAGAAAGCACTCAGATTTGCATTGAGAGAGGGATGATGTGGTTCAGGATCCTCACATGGGTGTTCACTGCTGACCTCATCATCACCACAGGCACGGTCCACAACTTCACCAGTCAGCGCAATGGCACACTCCTCAAAGTGAGTGAGAGGCCTTATGTTGGCCACCCCACCCTGGTCTGGGACCTCTCCCTGCTGAGGTGAGCAGGCTTCTCCTGAACGAAAACAGATGGAGAGAGTGTGAGCAGGACACATGGAACTGCATGGAATGTTTGTGTGATGAGCAGAGCCATGGACAGGATAAGGACGTGAAATCCAGAGGATATGAGCCTAATGGAGATATGAGGATGTGTGTGAGAGTCACTGTGGGTGTGTGATGGGTTTGTGAGTGTGTGAGTTGAGAGTGATGAGGTGATTATCTTACCCTGGAAGAATGGATGAGAGCATTCATTGTCGTCCAGCACTAGCTGGCTGACCTCCTCTTTACTCCAGTGGCACTGACTGACTCTGCCTCTCCCCCAAAGACAGATTGGTGACTCTGGTAGACCTCCTGGGGCCAGAGTGTGGGTAGAGAACATCGCTGTGGCCTTCCACTGTGTCCAGCAAGCACCCCAGAGAGGCGTCACTAAATTTAGGGGCTGCCGTCTCCTTTACTTTCAGGGCTGTCTATCACCTGGAGCAGCCCTGGTCTGAAGACATGAAGTAGGCTGTGCTCTGGTGTGCTTTAAATAAGGCGCTGGAGTGAGGAAACGCTGAGGTAATGGCATGGCGGGCAAATCCAAGCCCGCCCACCATCGATCTGGCATGTTTCCTGTGAATGTATTATTAATGAGGCGGGACGCACCAGGAATGGATGGGACGATACGACACGAAAAGCCACCATTGCAGCCAGTGGATAAAACGTCCTTTTTCCCACCCTCTACCACACTGTGTAAACGAGCTCTTAGTTTCTCTTTTTCTGTGACCATACACACAGGCTTGACTAACAGCATACTCTGACAACCTTTCCTCTCTACTCTCTGTTTTCTATTTTGTAGACAGCTGGCTAAACATGCTGCTACCTTTCCCCAACTCCACAAGCTCTCATCTTAGTCATGAGTCTACTTTTAATGTCCATGGGCAAGATTTTTAAGTCAGTGGACATGATCGACGGGTCTGGGAAGAGCTGGGAAATGGACTGCCGATCACTATGGGCCCCTGACTGCAATTTCACGCTGGATGGCCAATTAACGGCCAGCCAGGGTAAAGGGCTCGCTGAAATGCTCAGCGCTGTGGGGGCAGGAGGAGTGCGGGCGCTGGCATATGCACAGGCACGGTGAGCACTGAATGAAAGCTCCCTGAAGGCAGAGAGCTGCCTCAGGGAGGTGAAGACTTCAAAACAATTAAATAAAGATTTTAAAATCACAAAAAAAATGTCCAAGCGTCACGATCAGTCACCTGAACATATACATGATAAAATGCTGTCCATAGGTTTTTATTTTTTTTATACTTAATAACAAAATCCTCATCCTGCCCTTGGACTAGGTTCCATGAAAAATGCCAAGTCTGCCAGGCCATTTCACCCGCTCGCCAGCCATAAGGTTGGACGGATCACGAACAATCGGAGACAATTACAACTTCAATTACACTAATCGGCCTCTTAATTGTCGGCGGTCACATCTCCGACCTTTGAGCTTGTCTGCTGACCAAGATATTGCGCAAGCGCGGGATGAGGTCAGGACTCTTGCCCGGCATCATCTCATGCAATTTCACATCTGATTGGGTCGGGCGCGCACCCGCACGCTGACCTAAATATTCTGCCCCACGTTTATCACCTCAGTTGTCTACTTCTTCAAAGAATTCAATCATGACTTTCCCTTTTGGAATCCATGCTGGCTATTATTTATTATATCATTGGTTTATGTACTTTTTTATACATCTTTGAGTAAAGATTCCAAAAACTTTTCTACCACCAATGTTAAGATAGCTGGCCTATGGAACCCTGAATTTGTTCAATCTCTCTTGTTGAACATAGCAATAGCATTAGCTGCCTAGCATGAATGCAGTCCATCCAGACCCAGAGATTTATCCTCTCTGGGTTTGGCTATTTTATCAAATATCTCCCTCCTTTCTATCTTAAATGCATTGATATCCTTTCTCATTTCTTCCTCTAGTACCATGCCTACCTTTTTAGTCCATCTGTTAAATATTGAGGCTCAATATTTCTGCCTTCTCACTGTCATTATCTCTTAGTGCATTGTGCGCCTCCCTTACTGGGTCTAGCCCTCTTTTCATTTCTATTTTGTTATTTATGTGTCTATAGAATACCATCCCTTTCTATATTCTTTGATAATTTCATTTTGTAATTCCTTTTTATTTTCTTAATTTATTTTATTTTAACCTCTTTCCTTTCTTAATTTTGTTGCATTCCTGTTTGTCATTCTGTACTTGATCGGGTGGAATGGTGCCAGATTTGCACTAAGTTGGGTAGTGGGCATTGGCAACGCGAGGGGGAAACGGGGGACCTCGATATCCCTTCAGGTGCTCGTTCCCTTCAAGGAGTCAGGCCAGAGCCCTTCAGCACCTGAAAGGGAGGAGGAGCGGCAACTGGACACCCCTGGGTCATCCACTCAGGAACCTCATAAGCTGTCATCTCCCTCCAAATCCCCTTTGACTGTGAACCCCTTAACCTCGTCGTCTGTCACCACAGAGGGAGCAGGTGACCCACAGGAGGACAGCCAAAGCAAGCCTCTGGTCTCCAGAGGGCACATGCCAAAGTATTCAGAGGTAACAGGGCCAACCATTTCACAAGCTGCCTCCCAGCAAGCCCAGCCTGCTGAGGGTGTCAGGGCAGCACCCAGAGGAGGTGATAGGCCTAGAAAAGTTAAGAAATTCTGATCATAAGTGGTTGCATGGGTGAACACATTTTGTCACTTTATAATCTGAAAATATATTCACTTGAACTGAATAATGTTTAATGTTGTCCTTCAGCTTCATTGACGGGGTTCACAAGTCCTCCCCCTGCATCCCCTCACCACCCCCCCCCCTCTCCACAAGCAGTTCAGCTGCACGCAGCTGGACCATGAGTGGTTCTGGGGGGGAGAAGTGTATGTGTGGCGGGGCCTTTTACTGGGGTGGAGACAGCCTGTGCAATGGTTGGCCCTGTTGCCTCTGATGACTTTGGCATGCGCCCTATGGAGAGCCAAGGCTTCTTCTCTTTCCCAAGCACACAGATCCTTCCTCCATCACACTTATCTCACTGTCCCAAGCATTTTCAATGCTGCCTGCTGGGGTTCTCTTTCAGTCGTCCATCTGAGCTGACCTGCACCTCCCCCCACCCAATGATCACACTCCCATGCAACACCTGTGGCTGTCCAACACGAGGCTCTGCCCACTTTCAGTTTGACAAACTTGGTCATGGTAAAGTTCTTGATTAGCTCCTCCATCCTTTCCCCTCATTCAGTCACTCATGTTCTTTCCCCCATCACTGGAAACCCCTGGGCATCACCTTCCACCTCCACACCATCAGCTACCAACCTGAACCCTTGTCATTCCAGGATGTCCAGGTGAATGTGCACATTCCCTACCTTCCTGAAAATCCTACCCCATCTACACTGACTTCCCCAACCTCCACCTTCCCACCACCAGGGTCCGTGTCTGCCTCCTAGTCTCCATCTCGCCGCCCCTTCTACCATTACCAATGCGCCCACACTCTTCTATCCTATCAGCTCCCTCTGCCCCCTCTCACACTCACCATTCCCTCCAACCACACCCACCCTCAGTTCACTCCCCAGGAGGCAGTCATTGACTCCACAGACCCCTCCCTTGCACATTCATCTAGGCTTCCCCCAATTTATTCCCTCCTCCATCCTTTGGGTGGAATTTTCCATGTTCGCTGGCATTGGGCATCATGGCAGACATAAGCGGACAAAATGGCAGGAAGGCCGAAAATCAGTTTCACAATGTCGTGAAACCAGTTTGTTACTGTCCACTCCGCCAGTCAATGGTGGGCTGCCTTCCCACCACCACACATTGGGAACTTCGTTGTAATATATCTGCATATCATTATAAGCCCAACTCGCTGGAATCATCCCCCCCCCCCCCAGCCACACTGGATCATCCGTGCATGTCGACGTGATTGCATACTGACGTGTTTCACAACTGAACATCAGTAACAGGCACTTGGTGTGTTGTACCTCACTCGGGGCTTGGAGGTTTGTTTGCCTATCTTATTTTGATCAGCGCTCACAGTCATCAGCGTCAGGCTTCGCAGACAGCACCACATCACTTTTAGGTGGGCTCACAGATAGGTCTCTACCTACCAGACCAGCCGTATGGCAGGGAAGACTTTTCAGCGGCTGCAGGGCTAGGGCTTGCTTGGGGACAGGGCAGAAGTTGCCTCAGGCAAGGGAAGATGCTGCAGGGCGAGGACTGTACTGGGGAAAGGGGTTATCCCAGGGTTTGTGTGGGGGCACATGTTGATCAGTGCAAGTAGCCTCAAGAGGGTGAGGGCTGAGGAGGCAGCCTCCAGAGGAGATGAGGCCAGATGAGTTGTGAGTGTGTGTGAGAGAGTAAGTGGTGATGACCCTTGAGCTGCCAGTGAGTGAGATGCCAGTGAATGTGTGATAGGTTTCTGAGTGTGTGAGTTTAGAGTGATGAGGTGGTTGCCTTACTCTGGTAGCACAGATGAGATCATTCATCCCCTTTCTGCACTGGATGCCCAACATCTTCTGACTTTCCCTCTCCAAAATCCCTCCTCCCCCCGACACATTCCATTCTTTGAACTCCCTATCCCTGGACAGCTTTTCCTCTCCAAACTCCCTCCCTTAAACCTGTCTCCCTGCTTGCAGCATTCTCCCGATTCCACCTTCCTCCCCCATTCTCCCTCCTCCCCCTGGACACCCTCCTTCCCCCACCAAACTCACCCCACCTGACACTTCATACCCCCACTCCCAACCTTACAGCTCCCCGACACCATCGGTCCCCTGCCCTCTCAACCTCAAGCCTGCTACACCTTCCTCTCCCACTCACACCTAAACATTTCTCTTCCCCCCCCCCACTTGCTGATCATCCGTACCAGCCCATGTTCTGAAGCAGGCCCGAAGCATCAATGGTGACCTCCCACCTTTGATGAGCTGCTTGACGGTGGAGCCATGTCCATGAAATCCACCCAGCATGCAATGCACGCCTTCCTCCAGGGTTCGGTTGCTCTGGGGCTCCAGAATCTTCTTCTCCTCAGATGTCCTCAATCTGAGAAAGGCCTTAACGGTAAGTCCCGACTTCTGCACATCACAATTGTCCAGACATGTTCTGGGCCAGCGTGTTTTCCTGCCGATGTAACGGTAATTCAAGTGTGGGGAACAATTCTGGTTGGGCCTTACTTTGTATCCCATTAGCCAGATGCAAGTCATGTCCACATCGGCCTCCAGCGGGATTCACGTTCCGTCACCATAGGATGATCTTGCTGTGACTTCATGCCAGCGTGAAACTGATTTCTGCCCCTCATGCCATGACACCCGTCGCCAACGAGACGGGGCGATTCCACCCATTGTCTTTATGCATAGTGCGAGCTGCATTCTTCAATTCAATTTTACCCTCTCTCTTTATTCCTTCTTGTTATCCCATTATTGCCTGTTTTATAAGGTCAGATTTGAAAAATTTATCATTTAATCCATAGAAAGGAAAATCACATGTGGTGTGCATGAACTGGCAATTCATTCTTGCCATTTCACATGATAGGCAAAGATTAATTTCACCCCACCGTTACTTAAAAAGAGTAGGGCTTACAAGAGATGTGAATGTCCTGGCAGGTTTGTTCAACAGCAAAAGCTTGGGAACCTTTGCTCTAACATTAATTGCCATTGATGGTATTCTTCACAGGGCCCATATCATAACTGCATAGCCACCTGTTTTCTGCACCACTGGGTAGATTGGAAGATTATCTATCAGTGCAGTTTGTGAATGCCCCTGGACTGCTGCTGGGACATTTAAGAATATGCAGAATAAGTGTTCCCCTTTCTGTGCTCCCAGTTGTATTTGTAGTTACTGATCCAAGGAGGTGTAAACTTGGAGCATCCGCTTTCTGACCCTAGATTCCAGTGCCTCCAGTTCTTCCACCCTCGAATTCTGCCTCAAGGAGGAGCAGAATTTTTGGGCTTCTACACTGTTAATATTTCTGCCTGGGGTTTTACTTTCTGGGCTGTATTGTCACTTTAAGTTAGCTACTGCACAACAGATTGCAGCCAGTCCAGTTGGAATATGCACATTATTTGGACCAGGACATTCACAGTCTACGTCTCATCACTGTGTCAATAGTGTGACCTTGAGCCTCTTTTCTAGTCTAATGTTTTCAATTATATATATGGAAAATAATCCTGAATACAGACAAGCTTTGTGAGGTGAAACCTTTTTGCCTTCCTGTTTATAAAAAAAATTCTGGGGACAAAGTGATTTGCAGTGCAAAATCAATTAATCAATTAAAGGATTGTTTAGTCTGGCAATTAATGAGTTAAAAGGATGAGTTAATGAACTTACAGGATCATCCACTCTCTGTCCTGAAAAATTGTTCTAAAGCTGATTACCATGCTGCAAGGAGATTGCGCTAATCATTTAGAATAGTTAACCTACCACAGGCAGATGTGAACCTGCTGTTGTAGCCATTACAGCCAGGGTGTTTGATATTAGTATTAATGGACAACTCCATGCTCAGAACTGCCTAACAAAGAAATAAATACTGGAGCCTTTGCTAAGTTTGGTAAATTCATTTGTGTTGTATCACTGTACCAATATACTGAAGGAAGGTAACAAGGAACACTTGAGTGTTCATATACATTTGCATCATGGATGTTATCTTAAAGTGAAATATCTAAAGAAACCTGTTGCTCTTTATCTTGTTTTGCATAATTTTATATCCGTTTAAACCTGAATTGACATTTGTAGCCTGAGACGTATGATCTGTCAAGAGTGTTTTTTTAGTCTATTGGTAAGAGAGATCAAGAGCTTTCAATAATTCTAACATGTATGTCATTGATAAAAGAGTTTGTTCCTCACCGTGTGGCTCACTATTACACATTACAGTGTACATAATGGAATATTTTGCTACATAGACAGAATGAGTTTCCCTGTAGAAGTGGACCACTATGCTAGGCACAAGAAATTATCTCGAGTGAGTTATATTAGATTTCCTCGGTTATTCTCTTTCCCAAATCTCTATCTAGATGGAGGAGGTTATATGAAGTTTTGACATCTGAAGGAAAAGAATTGATTAGAGAAGTTAAGATTGTTCTCCTTAGAGCAAAGAAGGCATAGTGAGGATTTGATAGAGATGTTTAGAATGATAAGGGTTTAGATAGAGTAAATAAAAGAAGCTGTTTCCAATGAGGGTCACTAAACAGAAGGCACAGATCTGGGAATAGTTGGTAACAGAACCAAAGGCAACGTAAGGAAAACTTTTATACAAGTGGTCAGCATTTGGAACACACTGCCTGGTGGGTTGATGGAAACATATTCAATAGTTGCTTTCAAAAGGAATTGGATAAGTACTTGAAGGAGGAAAAGGTGCAGGAATATGGGAAAGAGGTAGAATGGAACTAACTGGATTGCCCTTCGAAAGAAATGGCACAGATTCAAAATGCTGAATGGCTTACTTCTGTGCTATATGATTCCATGATTCTAAAATAAAATAAATTCCATCACAGGATGAAAAAAATTACCTATATAACATATCATGCACTCTATTCATTAAATAAAATTAACTTACAAAAAACTAAAACATGTTTCAAATCGTAAATAATTCCTTGATACATTACTGTAATTCTTATTTGTTCTGTTGCACTATTTGTGTTGTCTGAGGCAGAGCAAAGTGCTCAAAACAAACTAATCCCCAAAGGTGGATGGTATTTAACCCAGTGTACAAGGCTGACACTTTATACTAAATAGTTAGAAGAACAGAAGACAAATCAGAGGAAGTCATGTTCAGTCCAATTCTCCAGTCAAACCGCAACTTGAATACAATGGGTCACCAAGACACAAAGGAAACAATCAAGCAATTGAGACAATGCAGAGAAAGAACAGAGGGATTGATCCCACTGAATCACATTCTGAATTATGAAGAGGAAGAAAAGACTTGCATTTGCATAGTGTTTTCACTCCTTCAGGTTACCCTAAAGCGCTCCAGTCAATGATTAGCGTTTGAAGTGTGACGGTGTTGTAATATAGGTAATGCAGCAACCAATTTGCATACAGCAAGATCTTACAGCAACGTGATAAGCCTGGTAATCAGTTTTAGTGATTTTAGTGAAGGATAAATATTATCCAAAATACCAGGGAGAACTCCCCTGCCCTTTGAAAAGTCTCATGATATCATATTGTCCAACTGAGAGGGCAGACAGTTGGTTAAAATTCTCCTCCAAAGGATGGCATCTCCGACAGCACAGTATTCTTTCAGTACAGCACTGAAAAGTCAAGGCTGAGAGACTCAAGATTTGGGTGCTTCAGCCTGGAAAAGAGGCATCTGTTGGAGGTATATAAAATAGTTAACAAGAATGGAAAACGTTAATGCAGAACAATGCTTTAAATTATGAGTATCATATCGGTTCAAATTACAACAAGGAAAATTTAAGATTAATATCAGGAAATTCTTCTTCACATCAGGAGTGGTCTACACACAAAATGATCTTCCAGATCAGGGGGAGGTGAAAACTCTGGAAGTCTTTATGAAACATTAGTTGCTTCACTTTAAAGTCTTTCCAAATGGATGAATTCAGATGGCCTTTCCTCATCTACATTATCTCATGATCTGTTGATTTGCACATCATTTGCAAGAATTCATAACAGTTATATTTCTATTTACGCTTTTATCAATCACATCTACTTTATTTTTGACAAGTTCGGCAATCTTGCGTATATCAAAAGCGATTCTGTATTCACAGTTAATGGGCTGCTTCAAAATAGGCAGCCAATCAGAGTTTGATTATTCACCATCAGTGGCAAGGACATTCTAATGACCACGGGAAAGTTTATCTCAATAGGAGCAGCTCTCCACATGCTTTTGAAAACGGTGGCTCAGAAGTTGCTTGAGTGGGGGCATATTCAGGCATGCCCTGTTAATTAGATTATTTCCCTTGACCGTCAGTTTATAAATTCTAGTGGGCATGATAGCATAGCAGTTATGTCACTGGACTAGTAATCCAGAGACTTGGACTAATGATTCACAGACATGAGTTTAAATTCCACCTCAGCAGCTGGGGAATTTAAATTCAGGTTAATTAAAGTAACCTGGAATAAAAAGTTAGTATCAGCTATGGTGACTACCGGAATATTGTAAAAACCTAGCTGGTTCACTAATGTCCTTTGGGAAAGAAAGTCTTCTGTCTTTACCTCATCTGGTCTATATGTGACTCCAGACCCATAGCACTGTATTTGATCCTTAGCTGCCTTCTGAAATGACTTAGCAAGCCAGTTATATTCAAGAAGGCATCTTACCACTAAAGGGCAATTAGGGATGAGCAATAAATGCTGGTCTCACCAGAGACAACCACATTCCATGAGTCAATAAAAAAAATTGCCCGGCAAGTTGCTGGAAGTGCAGCCTGATAATGGGTCATCCCAGGCCTTGGTGAACGGTAGGACCAACAATGTATCTCATTGAACCAGTGAGATTTCAATGTTGGACAAGAAGCAGAGGAATGTCAGAGAAAGTTATAGGGTGAATTCAAATTAAGTCAAACGCAGAAAGAGAGGGGAAAGAAAGATTGCATTGAAAAAGGAAAACATACAGAAAGAAAAAGTAAGAAAAAGATCTTAACATTCTAAATTTAAAAATCCAAAATAATCCATTAAACTGCAAGAATTAGACTGCACAGTTTAAATTGTTCCCTTTCTAGGCCAAAGAGTTTGATTGGCATTTCAGGTAAATAAATCTCCTAATTAAGAAAAGACTTAAACAAAAACAGAATTACCTGGAAAAACTCAGCAAGTCTGGCAGCATCAGCGGAGAAGAAAAGAGTTGACGTTTCGAGTCCTCATGACCCTTCGACAGAACTAGGTGAATCCCAGGAAGTGAAATATTAAGAAAAGACTTACTCTGTTAAGTACCAATCCTAACTTTCCATGATGAATTTAATCAGCAAATATTGCAGAATTCAACAACACATGGGGATGTTGAGGCCAAGATGCCATTTTCATGAGACTAACAGCAGAGTGACCTAAATCATCTGGCAACTTGCAGTAATTCAGAATTTACAGGCTGTCCCTTCCTCACCACAAGTTGCTTGACGATTTATATATGAAACTCTATTCAGCTCACGATATTTTCATAGCAAATTCAGGTCCTATATTTTATACTATTTTCCTTTACTTATATGTATCCTTCTTCTAGTTTTGGTTCTCTTCTCGGTGAAGAGGAGCAAGCAAAGCTACTTGCTGGCCTCTATTAATACTTCTTTGTAACAATTTACTGGGAAGTGAAATACTGTGACTTAGGATGACTCTTCTTTCAGTGTTTACTTCCTGCCTGTGGAGAAGCACCTGGCCGTCTCTTGCCACCTGCCCCACTTACCAAACTGATGAGGAGAATTGTGGTGAGCTTCTGTAAAACACATCAATCTTCTTTTCCATGGGACAGCATATAGGAATACAGTTGATTGAAATTTTATTTAGAATTTTGTTAATCAGAAATTCATTTCTGGATTCTGACTTCTCAATATGACATGTTACTGTACTGAGAATCTAGGGCTGGAATTTTGTGCTTCCCTTGGTGGGGGGGTGGGGGCTGGTTGCAGTGGTGGATGGCAGGCAGTGGGAGGAGTAAAATTGGGTGCTATGACAGTGGCACAGTGCCCATTGCCTACCCACCCCCTACTGCGATTTTGCCAGCGGCGGGGGAAGCATTGGGCAACATGCGCATCTGTAAGCCAATCGAAGATCTTAAGGGTCCAATTAATGGCCACTTAAGAGCCTCCTCCAGCTGCCGCTGGTATTTTACCCACAGTGGGGGAGGCCAACATCAAGTGTCCAACTACTAGGTCATATCTGGTGGACTGGTGGCCGGGCAAGGAGGGGGAGTTGCCTCCTTTTCAGGCACCCCCCACCCCAGTTGGGGGCTCTCCAACCAGCTCCTTCCAACAAAACTATGAACTGTAATGAACGCTAGCCCAACAAATTTATGGGCTATATTTTCATGACCAGCGGTCTAAGTGCAGATCTTCCTAAATCCGCTGCATACATCAGGAATTTAGGCCTGAGCCCCACGGCAATTTTTCATTTATTAAGCAAGCTTTGGAAAGGGCGGTGGGGAGATCTCATTTAACTGTACCAAAAAATCCTTTCTTTATCAACTTACCAATTCTTTCTTAAAAGGGTTTTAATTAATCCAGCATCAATTGTTATTAATGGGAATCTGTTCTATTATTTTAATAGAAGTCTATTCCAGCTATCTACTACTCTGTTGGGGAAAAAAAATCTTTTGCACTGCCTTAAGGCTTGCCAACCTTGCACTTATGTCTTATGCTTCAACAATCAAAGCTCATTGCTTGCGAGCAGCAATGCTCAGCTGGACACTAATAAAAACTGATCCTTTGAGTATTCGGTGCTAATGAGCCATTAGTGTTGCTGTCCAATTCGCGCACTAATTGTAAACATAATTTACCACTTCTCCCTTTGTGAATGAGAAAGATGCATTGATAGAAGATCTTTCATGCTTTCAGAATGGCACATAGTCTTTACAGCAAATTATTTACTTTTCAAGCACAGTGAGTATTGCTGCATAGACAAACTTGGCAGCCAATTGTATACAGCGAGATTCTACAACTGGTAATGGGATAAATAACCAGATTATCTGTTTTTGGTGGCGTTGGTTGATGGACAAGTCCTATCTGGGATATCACATAACTCCCCTGGACTTCAGATATTGACCTGAGATTGTTTACATCTACTTGAACAGGCAGACCGGGAATTTGCAACAAGAATAACAATGAGGCTATCAGTGCTCACCATTACGATGAAGGAATACATCTGGAGTATGCCCATGCACAGTTCAACATGGAAATCAAAAAGTTGCTGTCAGAGATACTCAGCTCTTGCACAGAGTGCACTATTGCAGTACTTGCAAACAGACTTGGCATTGAAATGACTGCAATGACATAAACTTGCAATACTTGCCCACTGGTGCATTCCGCAGTAAGTGAATTTTAAATGGAATATTAAGTGATAATTACTGCTGAACAACCCCTTTGACTTCAAAGTAATTTTACAATTGTGAAGTCTTAGTCTCTCAGAAGAAAATTTACATTTCCTGTTTTAACTAAAAGTGTCACTTACTCCCCTTTCAATAGTATAAAACCCATCTCATTTCCACCTCTCTTCACTTCTGAAGAAGTTATGTTGGACTCGAAATATTAAGTCTGTTTCTCTCTCCACAGATCTGCCAGACCTCCTGAGTTTTTCCAGGACATCCTGTTTTTAATTTCTGTTTTATACTTCCTGGTTTATACTTCGCATTTCTCTGTGAGGATTGCTCAATCTGATTGTTTGAAGGGCCTTGCTGTTCTTTGCCCTGTTTATAGGTGCCAAAGACCCCTATAATGTCTGCTCTGCTGAAACAGTGGATTAGGAGAAACATTAATTGACAGGCCTGCAAATAGTTTGTCGGCAGCTGTCAGCGAGGTGAATGGCAAGTGCCACTCCTTTGCTGCTGAGAGCAAATCCGTGCCATTATCTCACCCAAAGAAACAGCACCATTCAATGAGAGGTAGTAAGTAGCAAGATCTCTTGATTTCTTACTTTAAATCCTTAGGATCAAGGCAGATGCTCAGCTTGTTCACTTGATACCAAGTCACTCAGACTCACCCAGTTCGCTTATAGGAACAAGCACTTCTGTTGCAGCCAGTTCAGTAGCTGTCTTCAGCAGCTCCTTCAATGCACAGGGATTTTGCATTATTAGTTTCACAATTTAGTTTACTTAATTGTGGTAGTTCCCTCAAAGGTACCCCAGTCTTTCAAACACATCACCATACACTCTCATGCTACATCATAGGATGCCTGCAACAGATGCCTGCACTCGGCAATAGCGTGAAATCTTTATCTACGATTTGGATTCAATGTTGCATGTGGTCCTTCCTTTCATAAAGTTTAGTCAATTTTTGCCCATTTGATCATAAGTCCATTTTTGTTTTCTTTCACTTCCTTTGAAATGAGGAACTTTAATTCTGATTGGAGAAGCTGGCACAGTTTTCCCTGGAAAAGAGAAGGCTGGGAGGAGATTTAACAGAGCTTTTCAAATCATGAGGGGTCTGGACAGATAGGGAGAAACTGTCCCCACTCGTGAAAGGATCAAGAATGAAAGAGGGCACAGATTTAAAGTAATTGGCAAAAGAGGCAATAGTGTTATGAGGAAAAACTTATTCACGCAGCAAGTGGTTGGGGTTTGGAATGCACAGCCTGAAAGTGTGGTGGAGACAGGTTCAATTGTGGCATTCAAAAGGGAATTCGACTATTAACTGAAAAGGAAGAAGGTGCAGGATTATGGGGAGAAGGTGGGAACGGCATGAGATGAATTGCTCATTCGGAGAGCCGGTGCAGGAATGCTGGGCTGAATGGCCTCCTTCTGCACCGTAGCATTTCTGTGATTCTGTGAAATACAGACTTATGTATTCTTTGAGTGGGTGTAGAAGTCAACTGCAGTTTACCGCCAACAATATCACAAACAACATTTTGGAGTAACTTTCTTCATCTGGACTATATGCATTCATCAACTTATTCATACGTCTCTATAAGTTGCAGCTGTTTCTTTTCCTGTTTATTTGTCTTACTTTGATCTATTGGCTGTTTCAGAAACTTGAGAGCCATTGGGCTGAATTTTATGGAGTGCTGTTGGCCCTGCAGCCTCTCCCGCCCCCCACCCCCTCCAGGTAAAAGCCTGGTGTACCTTACCAAAATCCAGACAGCTGCCCACCCTCTCCCCCCACTACCACCCCGTCTCCTCCCGCCCCTCTCAACAATTCAATGTTAGAAGCAGTGTGAATTGCTTTAAGTTAAGGCTTCTGCCTCTACCTCAGAAAGAAGTCCCGCCTTAGACAGCAGCCAGTTAATTGGATTAACCAATAGTTCTGTGGTCCCAGCAACGCCAAATGGACATGGTGACCACTGCTGGAATGACAGACAGTCCCACTAAATCAAAAAACTGAGGTAAGTCTGGAGTCAAGGATCTTGGTGAGGGAGGTGAGGGGGTTAGAGGGCCAGGTTCTAGAGGCCAAAGGTATGGTTTAAAGGGGGAGGGCTGACCTGGAAGAGTGGTGCCCAGGGTCCCTCTAAGGAGACTGTCCCTCTTGCCCAACAACAGCCTGTGAAGTTTAAACCCCCACCACAGGTAAAAGACTGGCAGCAGTGGGATAAAGCTCTCAAGTCGGAACACAGGACTCAGGAGCAGGACAAGAGTAGACCATCCAGCCCTTTGAGACTGCTCCACCATTCAACAAGATCATAGCTAATCTGGCTGTGGTCTCAGCTCCACTTTGCCGTCTGCCCCGACCCCCAGCCACCTTCACTCAAAAATCTAAGTCTGCTTTATATAAATTCAATGGCTCAGCCTCCACTGCTTTCTGGGAAAGAGAATTCCACATACTAACAACCCTTTGAGAGAAAAAAACTCTCCTCATTTCCATCTTAAATGGTAGACCTTTTATTCCTAAATGGAGACCCCTGGTTCTAGTCTCTCCCACAAATGGAAACATCCTACTGGTATCTACCCTCTCAAATCCCTTCAGGATCTTAAATGTTTCAATAAGATCACATCTCATTCTTCTAAATTCCAATGAGTATAAGCCCAAACTGTTCAACCTTTCTTCATAAGATAAGCCCTCATCCCGGAATAAGTTTCTCTGAGTTGCTTCTAATGCAATTATATCTTATTTTTCCAAATAAGGAGACCAAAACTGTACACAGTATTCCAGGTGTAGTCTCGTCAAAGTCCTGTACAGCTGTAGTAAAACTACCCTACTTTTATATTCCATTACCCTTGCAATAAATGCGAACATTCCATTTACTTTCCTAATCACTTGTTGTACCTGCATACTAATTTTTCGTGATTCATATACCAGGACACCCAGATCCTTCTGTATTACCAAGTTCTGCAATCTCTCTATTTAAATAGAATACTATATTTCTGGCTGGGATTTTCTGGCCCAATACTAGTGGGCATCGTTGTGGGCAAGAAAGTAAAATTTGGAAAGCCGTTGACTTTTAACAGCTTTCCAAATTTTCCCGTTCCACACGCAATGATGCCCACCGGTGCTGGCACCGAAAATCCCAGCCATTATTCCTTCTGCCAAAGTGGACAAGTCATATTTTCCTGCATTATATACTCCACCTGCTAAATTTTTGCCCACTCACCTAACCTTGACAACTAACTTTCCTGCCTATCTTGGTGTAATCAAAAAGGTTAGCTACCATGCATTTGGTGCCTTTCTCCAAATCATTGATGTAGCTTGTAAATAGTTTTGTCCCCAACATTGGTCCCTGTGGCACTCTGCTTATTACAGCTTGCCAAATTGAAAAAGACCCATTTAACCCTATTCTCTGCTTCCTGTAAACTAACCAATCCCTCACCCATGCTAATATGTTACCCCTACACCACGTAATCTTGTCTCATGTGGCACCTTATCAAATGCCTTCTGGAAATCCAAGTACACCACATCTACAGTTTCCCCTTTATCCACCTTGCTTGCCACTTCCTCAAAAACTGTAATAAATTAGTTAAGTACAATTTCTCTTTCACAAACCCATGTTAAGTCTGCCTGATAAAATTATGATTTTCTAAGTATCCTGCTATAACTTTCTTGATAATGGATTCTAGCAATTTCCCTATCTCCGATGTTAGGCCAACTCACCTGTAGTTTCTTGTTTTCTGTCTCCCTCCTTTCTTGAATAAAGTGTTACATTGGCTATTTTCCAATAAATTGGGATTGACTGGGTTCAGGGGACATTGGTCTCAATGGCAATGTCATAAGTTCATGCCTCATTAGCCCCTCTGCAGTCCATCAGCTCTGTAGGTGGAATGACCACTGTGCCTCCTTCACCCTTCCACATAGACCTGACATGCTGTCTGGAAGGAGGAGGCGGGGCGGGGGTAGTGGGGAGGTGGGGGAAGGGGTTCAGGCACAGAGGGCACCAGCAAACTCTGCAAATGACGTGCCTCTCTGAGCCTTATCCATGTTTGTGGATGGGTTCACTGCTCTGGGGGGTGCTGGCCCAGAACCCTTCTGGACAGCATGCAGTGCATCATTGTCATGCCGCACTGTCCAGTAGGTTATCTCAAAGACTGGAAGCATGAGAAAGAAAAGCCTGAAATTGCTCTGTACAAATGGATGCTAAATACAATTCCTCTCAAACCTCATCTTCTCTGTTCTCTTTGCGCAGAAGTTAAGCCATAACCAGTGAGAGAGGGAAAAGACCAGCGGGGGTCGGCCACACCAGAATGAAGTAACAGAGTTTGAAGAGAGGGCAGCCCAGCTGGGAGGGCTGGAGCTGGACTGGGCCATTGGAGTTGGGGACACTGGGTTTGGGCCTCCAACCAGTAAGGAACCATGCATGGCAGAGAAACATCAGGGCCAAAGTTGTCGCCATTTTGGAGGAGGCTCATGTTGTCACTCACTCTTTCCTCTCTCAATTACAGGTGCCACCAGAAAGAGGGCAAGGCCCAAGCCAGAAGAAGCCCTGTCCAGCTTCAGCACAAACTCACCTGGAGAAGAGCAAGGCCATAGCACAAAAGTGATGTGCGACTGTAGAAGCATCACAACAGAGACCTGCACCCTCCACCAGCCCAGAGACACACACCTCGGTGGGTCTTAGCTCTAGCGTAGTAAAGGTTTCACACTCTGGTGGTCACCACATGGATATGTGTCCACAGCAGGAGGAGGCAGGGCCAGCTGAGCTCACCAGCCTTCCAGTTGATGGTTAAGAGTCAGCAAGAGGCAGGGGAACATCAGGCAGAGGTGTTGGAAGGTCTCAACAGGGTGGCATGTGAGGTGGAGAAGGCCATCCACTTGCTGGCTGATGAAGTGGTTCTGATCTGTGCACGCGTCCATGGAGAGGAGGGCGGACTCCATGGAGATCCTAGTCCAGCAGATTCTGCCGGAGATGTGCACAGACCTGCACTCTATTGCAATAGCTATGGGGGAGCTTGTGCAGTGACTACACGAGAGGAGGAAGGGCACCTCCACCTCCCTCCAGGTGCCCATTCCCTCAAGGAGTCAGGCTGAGGCCTCCGGGCACCCAAAGGGAGGAGGAGCAGCAGCTAGGAACCCCTGGGCCATCTGCTCAGGATGCTTAGAGATGTCTGGCATTTCTGAATCCCCCTTACCTGTGACCCCTCCAGCCACGTCCTCTGAGACCACAGCAGGAGTAGCTGCCCCACAGCAGGACAGCCAAAGTAAGCCGGAGCCCTTCAGGCCTCAGCTCTCCAGAGGTCAATTGCCAAGGTCATCCAAGGCAATAGGGCCAACTCCTACCTGGCTGTGAATGTCAGGGGAGCACTTAGAAGAAATGGCAGGGAAAGCAAAATTAAGAAATACTGAAATCGCAATAGGTTGCACGGGTGAACAATTGAATGTCAAAATCAGAGAACTTTTGTAAATATAATCACTTTCACTTCAATAATGTCAACTGCCTTGTTTAGCTGTAGTCCTTAAGGCTTAGCATTCCCCCCCCCCCCAAACATCCTGCAGACACCCCATTCCCCAGAATGAAGCATCTGTAGGGAGTCAAAGGTGACAGGGCCCTTGTGAGCCATGTACAAGCATTCTCCTGAGCATGTTGAGCCTTTATCCTTCAAACTGTTGTGTCCCAAGGCCTTAGCATTGTCAATACAACATGCTGGGGTTCCTTTTTAGTTGTCCAGTTCAGATGACCCACACTTCTGCCTACCCAATGACTCATGTCCCAGGGAGCATCTCAAGATCTCCACCATGAGGCTCTGCATAATTTCAACCAGCCCAGTAATGGTGGTAGTCACTTTTCTTGTGCTCCAATGCCTTTTCCCCTCCCCCAGTCACCCACACCCTATCACCCATTGACATCCCCTCTTCCCAGTATAACCTTCGACCTCCCCACGTGACACTTCAACCCTCCCTCATCACTTTTGGCAACGTCCAGATAAATGTTGAAGTCCCCTTTCTCCCCAAGAATCCCAACCACATTACCATTGACTTGCCCGTCCTCATTGTTCCCAGCCCCCGAATCCAGGTCCATCTCTGCATCCCCACGCACAGCCCTTGGTGTCACTTTATGCAACATTGTCACACCCTCACCCTCCCACCCTACTACCTACCTCTGCCCCCGTAACCCTTGCCTTACCCTCTTACTATGGCTACCCTCAGTTCTAACCCCAGCAGGCCACCATTGACTCCACCAACTCCTCCCTTGAACCCCTTGACACCTCAACACCCCACCATGCCCCTTCACACCTCAATACCCACCATGCCCCTTCACACCTCTATACCTCCCTCATGCCCCTTCACACCTCAACAAACACCATGCCCCTTCACATCTCAACACCCCACCATGTCCCTTCACATCTCTATACCCCCCATGTCCCTTCACATCTCTACACCCCCCCAATGCCCCTTCACATCTCAACACCCCACCATGTCCCTTCACACAGCAACACCCACCATGCCCCTTCACATCTCAACACTCCACCATGCCTCTTCACACGTCAACACCCCACCATGACCCTTCACATCTCAACACCCCACCATGTCCATTCACACATCAACACCCACCATGCTCCTTCACATCTCAACACCCCACCATGCCCCTTCACACCTCAACAACCCACCATGCCCCTTCACACCTCTACACCCCGCCATGCCCCTTCACACCTCAACACCCACCATGCCCCTTCACACCTCAACACCCCACCATGCCCCTTCACATCTCAACACCCACCATGCCCCTTCACACTTCAACAACCCACCGTGCCACTTCACACCTCAACACCCCACCATGCCCCTTCACACCTCAACACCCCACCATGCCCCTTCACACCTCAACACCCCACCATGTCCCTTCACATCTCTACACCTCCCTCATGCCACTTCACACCTCTACACCCTGCCATGCCCCTTCACACTTCAACACCTCCCTCATGCCCCTTCACATCTCAACACCCCACCATGCCCCTTCAGACCTCAACACCCCACCATGCCCCTTCACATCTCAACACCCCACCATGTCCCTTCACACAGCAACATCTACCATGCCCCTTCACATCTCAACACCCCACCATGCCTCTTCACACATCAACACCCCACCATGCCCCTTCACACCTCTATACCTCCCTCATGCCCCTTCACACCTCAACAAACACCCTGCCCCTTCACATCTCAACACCCCACCATGTCCCTTCACATCTCTATACCCCCCCAATGCCCCTTCACATCTCAACACCCCACCATGCCCCTTCAGACCTCAACACCCCACCATGCCCCTTCACATCTCAACACCCCACCATGTCCCTTCACACAGCAACACCCACCATGCCCCTTCACATCTCAACACCCCACCATGCCTCTTCACACATCAACACCCCACCATGCCCCTTCACATCTCAACACCCCACCATGTCCATTCACACATCAACACCCACCATGCCCCTTCACATCTCAACACCCCACCATGCCCCTTCACACCTCAACAACCCACCATGCCCCTTCACACCTCAACAATCCACCATGCCCCTTCACACCTCAACACCCCACCATGCCCCTTCACATCTCAACACCCCACCATGCCCCTTCACACCTCAACAACCCACCATGCCCCTTCACACCTCTACACCCCGCCATGCCCCTTCACACCTCAACACCCACCATGCCCCTTCACACCTCAACACCCCACCATGCCCCTTCACATCTCAACACCCTACCATGCCCCTTCACACTTCAACAACCCACCATGCCCCTTCACACCTCAACACCCCACCATGCCCCTTCACACCTCAACACCCCACCATGCCCCTTCACACCTCAACACCCCACCATGTCCCTTCACATCTCTACACCTCCCTCATGCCACTTCACACCTCTACACCCTGCCATGCCCCTTCACACTTCAACACCTCCCTCATGCCCCTTCACATCTCAACACCTCCCGCATGCCCCTTCACACCTCAACACCCACCATGCCCCTTCACACCTCAACACCCACCATGCCCCTTCACACAGCAACACCCACCATGCCCCTTCACATCTCAACACCCCACCATGCCTCTTCACACGTCAACACCCCACCATGACCCTTCACATCTCAACACCCCACCATGTCCATTCACACATCAACACCCACCATGCTCCTTCACATCTCAACACCCCACCATGCCCCTTCACACCTCAACAACCCACCATGCCCCTTCACACCTCTACACCCCGCCATGCCCCTTCACACCTCAACACCCACCATGCCCCTTCACACCTCAACACCCACCATGCCCCTTCACACCTCAACACCCCACCATGCCCCTTCACATCTCAACACCCACCATGCCCCTTCACACTTCAACAACCCACCGTGCCACTTCACACCTCAACACCCCACCATGCCCCTTCACACCTCAACACCCCACCATGCCCCTTCACACCTCAACACCCCACCATGTCCCTTCACATCTCTACACCTCCCTCATGCCACTTCACACCTCTACACCCTGCCATGCCCCTTCACACTTCAACACCTCCCTCATGCCCCTTCACATCTCAACACCCCACCATGCCCCTTCAGACCTCAACACCCCACCATGCCCCTTCACATCTCAACACCCCACCATGTCCCTTCACACAGCAACACCTACCATGCCCCTTCACATCTCAACACCCCACCATGCCTCTTCACACATCAACACCCCACCATGCCCCTTCACACCTCTATACCTCCCTCATGCCCCTTCACACCTCAACAAACACCCTGCCCCTTCACATCTCAACACCCCACCATGTCCCTTCACATCTCTATACCCCCCCAATGCCCCTTCACATCTCAACACCCCACCATGCCCCTTCAGACCTCAACACCCCACCATGCCCCTTCACATCTCAACACCCCACCATGTCCCTTCACACAGCAACACCCACCATGCCCCTTCACATCTCAACACCCCACCATGCCTCTTCACACATCAACACCCCACCATGCCCCTTCACATCTCAACACCCCACCATGTCCATTCACACATCAACACCCACCATGCCCCTTCACATCTCAACACCCCACCATGCCCCTTCACACCTCAACAACCCACCATGCCCCTTCACACCTCAACAATCCACCATGCCCCTTCACACCTCAACACCCCACCATGCCCCTTCACATCTCAACACCCCACCATGCCCCTTCACACCTCAACAACCCACCATGCCCCTTCACACCTCTACACCCCGCCATGCCCCTTCACACCTCAACACCCACCATGCCCCTTCACACCTCAACACCCACCATGCCCCTTCACACCTCAACACCCACCATGCCCCTTCACACCTTTACACCCACCATGCTCCTTCACACCTCAACACCCCACCATGCCCCTTCACACCTCAACAGCCCACCATGCCCCTTCACATCTCAACACCCCACCATGTCCCTTCACATCTCTATACTTCCCTCATGCCACTTCACACCTCTACACCCTGCCATGCCCCTTCACACTTCAACACCTCCCTCATGCCCCTTCACATCTCAACACCTCCCGCATGCCCCTTCACACCTCAACACCCACCATGCCCCTTCACACCTCAACACCCACCATGCCCCTTCACACCTCAACACCCCGCCATGCCCCTTCACACTTCAACACCTCCCTCATGCCCCTTCACACCTCAACACCCCACCATGCCCCTTCACACCTCAACACCCCACCATGCCCCTTCACACCTCAACAACCCACCATGTCCCTTCACATTTCTACACCTCCTTCATGCCCCTTCACACCTCAACACCCACCATGCCCCTTCACACCTCAACAACCCACCATGTTCCTCCACATCTCTACACCTCCCTCAGGCCCCTTCACACCTCAACACCCACCATGCCCCTTCACACCTGTACACCTCACCATGTCTCTTCACACCTCAACAACCCACCATGTCCCTTCACACCTCTACACCCACCATGCCCCTTCACACCTCAACACCCCACCATGCCCCTTCACACCTCAACACCCCACCATGCCCCTTCACACCTCAACACCCACCATGCCCCTTCACACCTCAACAACCCACCATGTCCCTCCACATCTCTACACCTCCCTCATGCCCTTTCACACCTCAACACCCACCATGCCCCTTCACACCTGTACACCTCACCATGTCCCTTCACACCTCAACAACCCACCATGTCCCTTCACACCTCAACAACCCACCAGGTCCCTTCACACCTCAACAACCCACCATGTCCCTTCACACCTCAACAACCCACCATGTCCCTTCACACCTCAACACCCCACCATGCCCCTTCACACCTCAACACCCCACCATGCCCCTTCACACCTCAACAACCCACCATGCCCCTTCACACCTCAACAACCCACCATGTCCCTTCACATCTCAACACCCACCATACCCCTTCACACCTCAACAACCCACCATGCCCTTTCACACCTCAGCCCTTCACAAGTGCACATAACAACCCACCACAGCCCCTCCCACCCTCTCACTCGGTTCCATCTGACGCCTTGAAAGCCCCCTCCACGATATCTTTTCCCCAGCCCAACACCCCACACAGCCCCTCTAGGACTGAACAGCCACAGCACCTCTTTATTTCAATCCTATGCTTCTTTGACCCACCACCCCACTCAACAGCCCTTCACCACCCAATACTACCTCCTGCTGCCTCCAACCTGCAGCTGGACAATCTGATCCCTTGACAAAGCTGCTGGAGGAAGGTCTGAAGCCTGGGCGACGTTGCTGTGTTGAAAACAACCACCTCCTGGATGTTTCTTTGTGGAGAAGACCCATGTGGTTGAAGTTCCACCCACCCAGTGCCACATGTGAGGTGGCATTATCCCAGATTTGCACTAAATACGGTAGCAGGCGGGGAAAAGGATGTTTTGTCCACCGGTAGCAATCATAGATTTTCATGTCGTAATGTTCTAATCCTGCTTCATTAATTATGCATTCACGGGAAACATGCCATTTTGATAGCAGGTGGGCTCTCATCCGCCCACCACGCCAACACCTCATCAGTTCATCACGCCAGGCATCATATTTAAAGTGCAGCCATGCACACCTCTCAGTACTTTTAGCCCATGACTGCTGCATGGAAGATATGGCCTCAAAAGGCAAGAAGACTGCAACACCCAGGTTCAATGAAGCATCCCTTGAGCACTTTTTGGACACTCTGGAGGCCCGCTGTGATGTCCTCTACCCCCGCTCTGATGGCAGGATGGGCAGCGATATCATCAACCTGGCTTGGGAGTCGGTGGCAGCGGTGGTCAAGGTAGGACAGTTGATGAACAGTGGCAGATATTTAAGGGGATATTCAATTCCTCCCAAGTAAAAGATATTCCAAAGAGGAAGAAAGATGGTAAGAGGGGGAAAAAGCATCCATGACTAAGCAAGGAAGTTAAAGATAACAAAAAGGCAAAAACTAAGGCTCACCAAATTAGAAAGGTCAGTGGCAGGCTGGTAGATTGAGAAGCTTTTAAAGATCAACAAAGGGTTACTAAAAATATAATAAAAAGAGCAAAGGTAAATTATGAAGAAAAACTAGCTCAAAATGTAAAAACTGATAGCAAAAGCTTCAACAAGTATATGAAAGGAAAAAGAGTAGCTGAAGTGAATGTTGGTCCCTTGGAGGATGAGACTGGGGAGTTAATAGTGGGAACGCGGAAATAGCAGAGATGCTTAATCAATATTTTGCCTCAGTTTTCACGGTGGAGGACACTAGTACCACCCCAATATTAACAGGTAGTGCAGAGGATATGGAAAAGGAGGAACTTAGGATAATCACCATCAGATAAAAAGTACTGAGCAAACTATTGGGATTAAAAGGTGACAAGTCCTCAGGGCCTGATGGCCTACATCCCACGGTCTTAAAGGAAGTGGCAGCAGCGATAGCGAATGCACTGGGTATAATATTCCAAAATTCCCTGGATTCTCGAAAGGTTCCAGTGGATTGGAAAAACGCTAATATAATGCCCTTATTCAAAAAAGTGGCGGGGGGGGGGGGGGGTGGTGCGGTGGTGGTGAGGGGAGGCAGAAAGTAGGAAACTATAGACCAGTTAGTTTAACGTTTGTCGTTGGGAAATTGTTGGAATCCATTATTAAGGAAGTAGTAATGGGGCATTTGGAAAGTCAAAATGCAATCCATCAGAGTCAGCATGGTTTTATGAAGAGTAAATCGTGTTTGACTAATTTGCTAGAGTTCTTTGAAGATGTGAAGAGCAAAGTGGATAATGGGGATCCTGTAGATGTAGTATATCTGGACTTCCAGAACACCCTTGATGAGGTGTAGCATAAGAGATTAATACGCAAGACAAGATCACACAGAGTTAGGGGTAATATATTAGCTTGGATAGAGGATTGGCTAACCAACAGAAAGCAGACAGTTGGGATAAATGGGTCTTTTTCTGGATGGCAAGCTGTAACTAGTGGTGTGCCAGAGGGTTTGGTCCTTGGGCCCCAACTATTTACAATCTATATTAATGACTTGGATTCAGGGATAGAAGGTACTATAGCTAAATTTGCAGATGACACCAAAATAGGTGGGAAAGTAAGTTGCAATGAAGAAATAAGAAATTTACAAATGGATATGGACAGGTTAGGTGAATGGGCCAAAATTTGGCAGATGGAATTTAACCTGGATAAGTGTGAGGTTATCCATTTTGGTCAGAAGAATAAAAAGGCGATTTATTATTTAAATGGAGAGAAACTTCAGAATGCTTCAGTGCAGAGGGATCTGGGTGTCCTCATGCATAAATCGCTAAAAACTAGTACGCAGGTACAGCAGGTAATAAGGAAGGCAAATGGAATTTTGGCATTTATTGCTAAAGGAATATAGTATAAAAATAGGGAAGTGTTGTTGCAACTGTACAAGTCATTGGTGAGACCGCACCTGGAGTACTGTGCACAGTTTTGGTCCCCTTACTTGAGGAAGGATTTAATTGCATTGGAGGCGGTTCAGAGGAAGTTAACTATATTGATTCCAGAGATGCGGGGCTTGTCTTATGAGGAGCGATTGAGCAGTTTAGGCCTAAACTCGTTAGAGTTTAGAATGATGAGAGGAGATCTAATTGAGGTATATAGGATGCTAAAGGGGATAGACAAAGTAGATGTGGAGTGGATGCTTCCCCTTGTGGGGCATTCTAGAATGAGAGGCCATAGTTTTAGGCTAAGGGGTTTAAATCAGAGATGAGGAGGAATTACTTTTCTCAAAGGGTCGTGAATCTGTGGAATTCACTACCTCAGAGTGCAGTGGATGCCGGGATGCTGAATAAATTTAAGGAGATAGATTTTTAATTAATAATAGATTGAAAGGTTAAGGGGAGAGGGTGGGAAATTAGAGTTGAAGTTGAAATGAGAACAGCCATGATCACATTGAATGGCAGGGCAGGCTCAAGGGACTGAGTTGGCTACTACTGCTCCTAGTTCTTATGTTCTTATGGTCAATGCCAATGCTCTACAGAAGAGGACAGACACCTAGTGACGCAAAAGGATGAATGATTTCTTCTGTTCCACCAGGGTAAGTCACTTTTCTCATCACTCTCAACTCACACACTCACAAACCCATCACACATCCACAGGGCCCTCACTTACTGCCAGTTCAAGAGACATCACCATTCACTCTCCCACACACACCTTCATTGTCCTCATCCCATCCGTTTGACCACTCACCACCCACACTTGCCAGGCATACTTAGATCTGGCCTGACAGGTGTCCTGCTTACAAGCTCTCCATCTGTATTTATGCAGGGCAAGCTGGCACACAACAGGGAGAGGTCACAGGTCAGTGGAGGAATGCCTGAAATCAAGGTCCTTCCTAGTTTTGTAAACAGAGCCATCCAGCTGGCCGGCAAGGATCTGGACTGTTCCTGTGCTGATGATGAGGTTGGCGATGCTCTACCAATTGAGCATCCAGCAGCGCAACATCCATCAGACAACCATGCTGTGAGTGATGTGTCCTCTTTCACAGGCCACTGCCATGCACAAATTATCTCCCCTTGATTTCACAGGCACATCTGGGAAACAGCTGATGGAGTCCACGAGCTAGGGCCTCCAATCAAGCCGCAAAGAAACCTCTGAAGAGAAATCTAGAGGCACCCTCCTTGAAGTCCCGTCACAGCGCTCACCCACACCCTCCACCAGCGCAGAGACACACACCTCGGTGGGACCAACCTTTAGAGTAGCTTCAGGATCACAATCTGGTGAGCACATCGCACTGTCTGATCCACAGAAAGCAATGGCAGGGACTTCTCAGGTCTTTGGCACTTGGAAGATTGCTGGAGGCCAGAAATTTGCTGAGTCCAAGTCAGATGATGAGTCTCTGGACTCGGTCATGTCACAGATGCTGGAGCTGCAAGGGCAAGCTCAGGAACATCAGGAAGGGATGTTTGTTGTACTCCTCAGATTGCAAGACACGATGGAGAAGTCCGTCTGCCTTCAGGCTGAGGTGATAGTGCCAGCATGCCAATGCACCGTGACCAACACTGGTAGGATGGCAGCTGCCATGAGCCTTTGTTCCAGGGCACTGTTCCTGCAATGATGTGTTGGCTGAACTTCATCACTGATGCCATAGTTGGCCTCCGATAGAGTTCAAACGATAGGGGTACAGGGCAGCTTGGTCTCATTCTAGCTATCCCTACTCCTCAAGGAGTCAGCCTGGGGCCCCTGGGCATCCATAGCGAGAAGGATCAACAGGTGAACACTCTGGGGCCATCCACCTAGGGGTTGTCTAGCCCACCCGAATCCCCTCTTCCTGTGACCCCAGCAACGGAACTCTGTGACGCTCTAAAGCTCCACAGGCTGAGGAGGATCCCAGTGCCAGACAGCAGGACCCTGAAAACAGACAGGTGCCCTCCAGGTCTTGGTTCTCCAGAGAACGCCCGCCAAGGTCATCACAGACAGGATGTAGCAGTCAGCAGGCTGCCTCCACCTCCACCTCCACTGTGGATGTCTGGGGAACAGCAAGACATAGCGGCAGGGTTAGGAAGACGTAGTCACACAGCCTGGCTACCAATGTTAATTACTTGTACGTAATAACTTTTGTAAATGAACTTCCAAGAATATCTCCTTGCCTGTAGCTCCTTGTTCTGATGAGCAGTGTTCATGTCACTCAGATGTGAAACCTTCCTGCTCAAGATAAAGGCAGGTGTCTCAGTCCAGGGCTTCTTCCCTGTGCTTTGTGCAGCTTTCAGGCCAAAGTGATGGTCCAGCCTCACACTCCCTGGACACATTATTGATGTCTGCACCTCGATGGCGCTTGTATTGCTGCCAGAATGTCATGGGCAGATATCACAGAGTTCCGTCATTCTCTCTGTGTGCTTTCTCTCAGCACTTTTAGGGTGGGCCTGGCCCCCATCTCTTCAGCATCTGTGACCAGTGACACTGTGCTACTGAAGGGGTCAGGTGCTGAAGGCTGACAAAGGATTATGTGCCTTTAAAGTTTCACGGTTGTCTCTCCATGAAATGACCCTGATCACAGAGCGCAAGAGAGCTGCCCTCGGCCAGACAGGGGTCAGACATTCTCAGAGGCTATGTGAAGATTTATGGAGTGTCCTTACTGCATGTTATCATCATCCTTCACAAACCTAGCAGCTATGAGGGCCCCCCGAGTGTGCCTGCTGCATCTGGCCAGTGTGAGGGCCTCATCACCATCATTGTTGCCTTCGAGGACCTCCTCACCCTCATCCCCATCGACATCCTCCAAATTGGAGGGACTTCCAGTTTCTACATCTCCTCCTTCAGCCAGCTCCTCTCCCCGTTGCAACGCCAAATGTAAATGGTGCAGTAGACGATGACGATGCATGACTCTCTCTGTGGACTATATTGCAGGGCTCTACCAGACCAGTCCAGGCACCAGAACCTCATCTTCAGCATTCCGATGGTTTGATCCTCCAAGCTGCGAGTTGCAGCATGAGCCTTGTTATACCTTCGCTCTGCTGCAGTCTGAGGCTGCCTCTCGGGTGTCATCAGCCACTCCTCTGTGGGTAGCCCTTGTACCCGAGGAGCCATCCCTGCAGCCTCTGTAGAGCCTGGAAGATGTCAGGGATCAGTGACTGACTGAGAATTTAGGAGTCGTGGACACTCCCTGGAAACCGTGCGCAGACCTGCAGGATGCATTTATGGTGGTCGCACACCAGCTGCACATTCAGCGAATGGAAGCCCTTGCGGTTGACATAGTTGATCCCTTGTTGTGACAGAGATCTGAGCGCCACATGAGTGCAGTCAATCGCACCCAGCACCTGTGGGAAACCTGAGATCTGGGCAAATCCAATCGCTCTTGCATCCTGGCTTTTCTGGTCCTAGGCGAAATGCACAAAGTTGTGTGCCCTCGCAAAGATGGTATTCATAATCTCATGGATGCATTTGTGGGTGGAGGCTTGTGATATCCCACAGAGGTCACCTGTAGAGCCGTGAAGGGAGCCACTGACATAAAAATTGAGCGCTGCAGTCACTTTTTAAAAATTCATTCACAGGATGTGGACTTCACTGTCTGGGCCAGCATTTAGTGCCCATCCCTAGTTGCCCTTGAGAAGGTGGTGGTGAGTTTCTGCAGTCCATGTGGTGTTTCAGAGCCACTGTCCCCGTGGCACCAAATCCTTCAGCAGCTGGCAGATGTGGCTGACCAGTTCCTTAGACATGAGCAGCCTTCAGCGACACTGGCTCTAGGTCATCTGCAGGAATGAAAGGCAGCATCTATAGACCCTGGGTGTAGCTACGTTCCAACCAGCGACCGCTCACTGTGGCTCTTCAGCGGCCAGAGCCCCAGTCGCACCTTCTTCCTGAGGGTTCTGCTCCTCCCTCTGCGCAGCCAGGTGCCTCTCTTCTCCATTGTCTCCTCTCTCTGAACATCACAAGGCATACAGTTAGTTCACCAGGCTCCATGATTCTGATGTACTCCTCCTGCAGGGCGAAAGAGAGAGACACATGGGTTAGCATGGGTGAACTAAGAACCGCTCTTGGTTAAGTCTGATGGCTCCTTAATGAATCCCGGATAGTGCTGGCCACCACTTGGATGGTCAGAGTTCTGTGCACTGCATGGCTGCCCAAAACACCACCATCCTCCCCTACAACTCTACCCAACCGATTGGCAGCCGCTTTCCCCACTGGACTGCATGCGGTGCTCTCAGCTCAGGCGCAGGCATTCTCCCAACCCACACTACAAGGCTGCACTGTTAGCTTGACCCATGGGGGGAGACTGGTCCAAACTGGTATGCTGACATTGCAAGGGGCTGTGAGCGCCTCTATGAGTGACTGCTCCATGGCCAGCTTTAGAAGGAGATTGTACAACGTGCCCAGTCATCCAACTGTTCTGCAGTCCACTAAAATGCTCATTACTTTGTAGCCTGTGCCCAAGGGGTGGAAAGCTCTGGAGCACTTGGTGGCACTTTCATGCCTCTGTGTTGCTTCAGTGAGCAGAGAAGCTAGAGGCCCAACTCCACACATGTCAATATGGCTGTGTCTGAACTGTCTCAGATGCAGAGGAATGGTAACTTTATACGAAGTTTCCCTGATGCATGGCCGCTTGCCTCTTCCCACCATGCACATGCTTGTGAACTACCATAAACCGCAGGGCAGCCTTGCCCGCACACCCCCACCCCCCTCAACTCACCTCAATTATAGGGCACCCATTGGCCCCCACCTCCAACTCACTTCAATTGCAGGGCAGCCCATGCCACCCTCCCAAGTTGCCTCAACTGCAGGGCAGCGCTTGCCCCCCACCCAACTCGCCTCAGCTTTGAAGTCCAACTGTGAGCGCTGCGTAAAATTACTGTGTGAGTTCCACTCAAAGTGCAGCCTGCCAAGTGCACACCTTATATTATATCCTCTACATTGGAGAGACCAAACGTAAACTGGGCGACCGCTTTGCAGAACACCTGCGGTCTGTCCGCAAGAATGACCCAAACCTCCCTGTCGCTTGCCATTTCAACACTCCACCCTGCTCTCTTGCCCACATGTCTGTCCTTGGCTTGCTGCATTGTTCCAGTGAAGCCCAACGCAAACTGGAGGAACAGCACCTCATCTTCCGACTAGGCACTTTACAGCCTTCCGGACTGAATATTGAATTCAACAACTTTAGGTCGTGAGCTCCCTCCCCCATCCCCACCCCCTTTCTGTTTCCCCCTTCCTTTTTTTTCCAATAAATTATATAGATTTTTCTTTTCCCACCTATTTCCATTATTTTTAAATATCTTAAAATCTTTTATGATCTCCCCACCCCCACTAGAGCTATACCTTGAGTGCCCTACCATCCATTCTTAATTACCACATTCATTTAGATAATATCACCAACTTTAACACCTATGTGTTCTTTTGTTCTATTGTTGTTGACATCTTTTGATGATCTGCTTCTATCACTGCTTGTTTGTCCCTACAACCACACCCCCCCTCCACTTCTCTCTCTCTCTCTCTCTCTCCGCCGCCCCCCCCCCCACACACCTTAAACCAGCTTATATTTCAACTCTTTCTTGGACTCGAACTCAAGTTCTGTCGAAGGGTCATGAGGACGCGAAATGTCAACTCTTTTCTTCTCCGCCGATGCTGCCAGACCTGCTGAGTTTTTCCAGGTAATTTTGTTTTTGTTTTGGCACACCTTATATATGCTGTTGTGAAACACGTTGGTGGGGGGGGGGGGCATAATTCCAGCAGGCGGCGGGGGGCAGGGGGCAGGGGACATGATTCCAGCAGGCTTGCCTTATAATGATATGAAGATGTATTACAGTGAGGTTCCCGAAGTCCAACTGTGGGAAACGCAGCTCGCCATTGACAGACAGAGCAGGCAATTGCAAATTGGTTGCCCCACATCGTGAAACCAATTATTGGCCTTCTCGCCATATTGTCCACTCAAGCCGCCAAACACGCCTGATGCCAATGGATACGGAAAATTCCGCCTGTGGTGTTCCAGGGTCGGGTCACTGGATGCTTCCATCTTCTTGTCGGATCTTGGCAAACTGTCTAAAGCCTTCTTAAGGTAATTCCCAACTCTTACATGCCATGTTGGTCCAGATGTGTTCTGGGCTGGTGTGCTGCTGGCTCTGTGTACGATCGGGCGCAGGGTGCCGGTGGGGGGACGGGGTTGCGATTCTGGTCGGGCCTTCATCTGCATCCCATTAGCGGTTTGCAAATTGGTTTCAAGCTAGCCTCTGGCAGGATTTGCGATCCGCCATAGCGGCAGCACCAGAAGATCCCGCCATCATTTCACATCAGCGTGAAACAACAGGAATTCTAACCGCATCCCCCCACCCTCCCCTCCGCCCGCCATTAAACCTGCCGACAGGGGCATGGGAGAATTCCACCCATCGTATCTGCAAGCATTTCCGGTGCTGAAAATCAATTAGAATATACAAAATAATAGAACTATGCCTGGTTTAAAGTGTTCAAAGCAATATACTTAAAAGCAATATTAAACTCAACGTTGATCTTTTCCTGTTGTTGAAGTTGTCCTTTAATGTATATAAGTGTATCGTGTATTCCTTAGTGTCTGTATGATTAAAGGTTTGTCAAATTGCCTGCGATTTTCTATCCTGCCGACAGTCGCATTGTACTGAATCAGTGTAATATAATTGTAATTTTCTCATTACACAATAACTATAAGTTTTAGGAAGATGAAAGGTTGCTGTTAGATAATGAAACTTTGGTTGCAAAAGGGAAAAGCTGTGCTTCATAAGCACTTCACCAATGAAGCATAAAATGGCTTTGCTTTCATAATTCTATGTTGTTATTTAAAGAAAAACATACAACGCCTCTCACAACCTCGGCATAGCCCAAGGCACCATAGAACCATAGAACACTACAGCACAGAAAACAGGCCAGTCGGCCCTTCTAGTCTGTGCCGAAATATTATTCCGCCAGTCCCATTGACCTGCACCTAGTCCATAACCCTCCAGACCTCTCCCATCCATGTATCTGTCTAATTTATTCTTAAAACTTAAGAGTGAGCCCGCATTTACCACGTCAGATGGTAGCTCGTTCCACACTCTCACCACTCTCTGAGTGAAGTTCCCCCTAATGTTCCCCCTAAACCTTTCCCCTTTCACCCTAAAGCCATGTCCTCTCGTGTTTATTTCTCCTAATCTAAGTGGAAAGACCTACTCGCATTTACTCTGTCTATACCCCTCATAATTTTGTAAACTTCTATCCTATCTCCCCTCGTTCTTCTACGCTCCAAGGAATAAAGTCCTAACCTGTTTAATCTTTCCCTGTAACTCAACTCCTTAAGACCCGGTAACATCCTAGTAAATCTTCTCTGCACTCTCTCAATCTTACTAATATCCTTCCTGTAGTTAGGTGACCAGAACTGCACACAATACTCCAAAGCTGGCCTCACCAATGTCTTTTACAACCTCACCATAACATCCCAACTCCTATGCTCAATACTTTGATTTATGAAGGCCAGTATGCCAAAAGCTTTCTTTACAATCTTGTCTACCTGTGACGCCACTTTCAGAGAACTATGTATCTGAACTCCCAGATCCCTTTGTTCCTCCGCACTCCTCAGTGCCCTACCATTTACTGTGTATGTCCTAACTTGGTTTGACCTTCCAAAATGTAACACCTCACACTTTTCTGCATTAAATTCCATCTGCCATTTTCTGGCCTATTTTTCCAGTTGGTCCAGATCTCTCTGCAAGCTTTGAAGGCCTTCCTCGCTGTCCACAACGCCTCCAATCTTAATGTCATCAGCAAACTTGCTGATCCAATTCACCACATTATCATCCAAATCATTGATATAGACAACAAACAACAATGATCTCAGCACAGATCCCTGAGGCACACCACTAGTCACAGACCTCCAGTCTGAGAAGCAATCATCCACTACCACTGTCTTCTCCCACACAGCCGATTTCGAATCCAGTTTACAACCTCTCCATGGATACCAAGTGTCTGAACCTTCTGAACTAACCTCCCATGTGGGACCTTGTCAAAGGCCTTACTAAAGTCCATGTAGACAACATCCACAGCCTTTCCTTCATCTACTTTCTTGGTAACCTCCTCGAAAACTCTACAACGTTCGTTAAACACGACCTACCACGCACAAAGCCATGCTGATTATCCTTAATCAGCCCTTGGCTGTCCAAATAATTATATATCCGATCTCTTAGAACACCTTCCAATAATTTACCTACTACTGACGTCAGGCTCACTGGCCTGTAATTACCTGGTTTACTTTTGGAGCCTTTTTTAAATAACGGAACAACATGAGCTACCCTCCAATCCTCTGGCACCTCACCCATGGTGAAGGACATTTTAAATATTTCTGCCAGGGCCCCTGCAATTTCTACACTAGTCTCCCTCAAGGTCCGAGGGAATATCATGTCAGGCCGGGGGATTTATCTACCTTTATTCGCTGTAAGGCAGCAAGCACCTCTTCCTCTTTAATCTTTATATGTTCCATGAAACTACTGGTTGTTTCCTTATACACTATGCCAGTTTCCTGAGTAAATACTGATGCAAAAAAACTGTTTAAGATCTCCCCCATCTCGTGAGGCTCCACACATAGACGACCACTCTGATCTTCAAGGAGACCAATTGTGTCCCTTACTATCCTTTTACTCTCAATATACTTGTAGAAACCCTTCGGGTTTACCTTCACATTATCTGCCAAAGCAACCTCATGTCTTCTTTTTGCCTTCCTGATTTCCTTCTTTAGTATTTTCTTACATTTTCTATACTCTACAAGTACCTCATCTGCTTCTTGTTGCCTATACCTGCTATACAGCTCTCTCTTCTTCTTAACCAGATCACCAATATCCCTTGAAAACCAAGGTTCCCTATGCCTGTTAACTTTGCCTTTAATCCTGACAGGAACATGCAAACTCTGCACTCTCAAAATTTCGCCTTTGAATGCCTTCCACTTACCTTGCCAGAAAACAACTTATGCCAATCCACTCTTCCTAAATCCTTTCTCATTTCCACAAAATTGGCACCTTACAGCCAATTGAGTATTTTGTAAGTGCAGTCACTCCTGTAGTGTATTAACTTTGGAGAACTGCAGCACAGATTGACCAGAATGATACCGGAGCTCAAAGGGTTAAAATATGAGGGTGCATAAACTTGGCTTGCATTCATTTCAGTTTAGAAGGCTAAGGGTCATCAAAAATGAAACTATTGTCACAGGTGGGGACATTCGGAACAAGAGAATATAATCTTAAAATTAGAAATCAGTATACACTTTCTCACATGAAGGCTAGAAGAAATCTAAAATTCACTCCTACAAAAGACTGGTTTAAGTTTTCGAAACTGAAGTTTTTTTTATTCTTTCATGGGATGTGGGTGTTGCTGGCTAGGCCAGCATTTTTACTCTACTTGAGGAGGTGGTGGTGAGCTGCCTTCTTGAACCACTGCAGTCCATGTGGTGTAGGTACACCCACAGTGCTGTTAGGAAGGGAGTTCCAGGATATTGACCCAGCCACAGTAAAGGAATGGCAATATACTTCCAAGTCAGGATGGCGGGTGACTTAGAGGACAACTTCAGGTGATGGTGTTCCCAGGCATCTGCTGCCCTTGTCCTTCTAGGCGGTAAAGGTCACAGGTTTGGAAGGTGCTGTTGAAGGAGCCTTGGTGTGTTGTTGCAATGCATCTTGTAGATGGTACACACTGCTGCCATTGTGCATCGATGGTAGAGAGAGTGGATGTTGGAGGTGGTGAATGGGGTGCAATCAGGCTGGCTGCTTTGTCCTGGATGGTGTAGAGCTTCTTGAGTGCTGATGGAGCTGCACTCATCCAGGCAAGTGGAGATTATTCCATAACACTTCTGACTTGTGCTTTGTAGATGGTGGACGGGCTTTGGGGAGTCAGGAGGTGAGTTACTCGCCGCAGAATTCCCAACCTCTAACCTGCTCTTGTTAGCCACAGTATTTATATGGCTAGTCCAGTTCAGTTTCTGGTTAATGGCAATCTCCAGGATGTTGCTAGTTGGGGGTTCAGCAATGGTAATGCCATTGAATGTCAAGGGGAGATTGGATTCTCATTTCATTCACGCCATCCTATTTCTCATCTGACTGCTGCCCCTTGGCACCCCAACATTCGAAAACACAACTTCAGTTTCTATTTGTATGCTGACAACACCCAGCACTACTTCACCACCATCGCTCTGGACCCACCACTGCCTGATTTGTCATGCTAATTGTCTGATAACCAGTATTATAAGAGCAGAAATTTCCTTTCACTAAATTTTGGGAGGACCAGAGCCATCGCCTTCAGTTCCTAGCCACAGACTCCTTCCCTCTCCTGCAAACTGTCTAAGGCATTGGCAACCTTAGCATCTGTTTGACCTTGAGATGAGATTCCAACCCAAATTCACTCCATTACCAAGACCACCTTCTTCCACCTCTATAACATCATCCATCTCAGCCCCTGCCTCAGCTCACCTGCTGCTAAAACCCTATACATGGGCCAGACTTAGGTGGATTTAGGTGACTCCAGAGGCCTTTAAAGATGACACCTGAGACCCAGTTGCATAAGCCCTGCCCCCCCCCTTCTGGCATATCCCATTTTTGTCAGTGGGGGATGGGGAGGGGCATGGATCATTCAGGAAACCCAAACTCAGCAGGGTCATTTGAAATCATTGCTGAGTTCAAACAGAGCACATTTTTCCTGTTCCAAGGGCCTTAACCCACAGCATAGGAGCCACAAATTTATGGAGGAGGCATAAACGCTTGTGAAGGGCAGGTAAGGTCTGTTTAAGTGTCATTATCTGAAGTTATTTAAATCCCCAGCCCTTTAAAAATGAGAACAAAATCAGACTGCATCGCAGACACCTGCTGTTGAACTGCATTGATTGACAGGCCATCTAGTGTAGCGGTGAAAAAAATAGCTGTCTCTTTTTGCTATTTCAGTAGACTTCATTATTGACATTTACCAAGCACTATTATTACAAGTGAGCCCATTATGAATGCTTGGATGAGTTTGAAAATCTCCAAAACCACTCAGCAGGTGGGCAGAGGGCTGAGTTCAGATTTTAATTGACAATTTTAAGAGCATGTTGAAGGACTAGCATGTGGTTAGCAAATAGAAGTTGGTTTGTTTTTACAACAGATTAACCACTTGAGGGGATTTAAAATCTTTGAATGGGTTTCATGAATTAGAGCTTTCTCAGTATCAAGTGTCTTTGATTGAGATCTCTCTTGGATAATTAGAAGTATATTTTTTAAATCTCTACATGGCTCCATAGTGGATACTGAGTGAGAGGTTCCAAAGGCGGCATGCATTATAAGGAGACATGGATTTGCCATGGGGGGGATGAGATGGCATGAGAGTGTGAGGTGGCATGGGAGATATGAGGGAGCTTGGAGTATGGGAGGACATGGGGGTGGGTAGGGTGGTTTGGAGGGTGAGAAAAGCCTTTTATACAAATCAGCTGAAGTCCGAGGTTCTTAAGCAAATTGATATAGGGAGTGACAAGGTAATGGAGATGTTAGCAGACTTAAAAGTGGACAGATATCCAGGTCCGGATGATTTGTGTCCCAAACTGCTGAGGGAGGCAAGGGAGGAGTTCGCAGGGGCTCTGACCCAAATTTTTAATTCCTCACGGGGGAGGTGCCAGAGGACTGGAGAACAGCTAATGTGGCTCCGCTATTTAAGATGGGTTGTAGAGATAAGCCAGGGAACTACAGGCCAGTGAGTCACATGTTAGTGGTAGGGAAACTATTGGAGAAAATTCTGAAGGAGAGAATCTATCTCCACCTGGAGAGGCAAGGTTTGATCAGTGATAGTCAGCATGGCTTTGTCTGAGGGAGGTTATGCCTAACAAATCTGATTGAATTTTTTTGAGGAGGTGACCAGGTGTGTAGATGAGGGTAGTGCAGTTGATGTAGTCTATATGGATTTCAGCAAAGCCTTTGACAAGTTCCCACATGGGAGGCTTATAAAGAAGGCAAATGCACATGGGATACAGGGTAATTTGATGAGGTGGATTCAAAATTGGCTTAGTTGTAGGAGACAAAGGGTGATGACAGAAGGCTGCTTTAGTGACTGGAAGCCAGTGTCCAATGGCGGACCACAAGCTTCTGTGCTCGGTACCCTATTATTTGTCATTTATATAAACGACATAGATGACTACGTGGGGAGTAGGATTAGTAAGTTTGTGGATGACACAAAGATTGGCTGGATGGTTAATAGTGAGGTTGAATGTCTTGGGCTACAGGAAGATATAGATGGGATGGTCAAATGGGCAGGTGAGTGGCAGATGCAGTTTAACCCTTAAAAGTGTGAGGTGATACACTTTGGAAGGAGTAATTTGACAAGGAAGTATTCAATGAATGGCATGAGACTTGGAAGTTCTGCGGAACAAAGGGACCTTCGCGTGTGTGTCCGTAGATCCCTGAAGGCGGAGGGGCATGTTAGTGGGGTGGTGAAAAAGGCATATGCCTTTATCAATCGAGGCATAGATTACAAAAGTAGGGAGGCCATGTTGGAATTATGTAGAACCTTGGTGAGGTCACAGCTGGAGTACTGTGTGCAGTTCTGGTTGCCACATTATAGGAAGGATGTGATTGCATTGGGGGGGTGCAGAAGAGATTCATCAGGGTGTTGCCTGGGATGAAGCATTTAAGTTATGAAGAAAGGTTGGATAAACTTGGATTGTTTTCGTTGGAGCAGAGAAGACTGAGGCCGACCTGATCAAGGTGTACAAGATTATGAGGGGCATGGACAGGGTGGATAGGGAGCAGCTGTTCCCCTTAGTTGAAGGGTCAGTCATGAGGGGACATAAGTTCGAGGTGAGGGACAGGAGGTTTAGCGGGGATGTGAGGAAAAACTTTTTTACCCAAAGGGTGGTGACGGTCTGGAATGCACTGCCTGGGAGGGTGGTGGAGGCGGGTTGCCTCACATCCTTTAAAAAATACCTGGATGAGCACTTGGCACGTCATAACATTCAAGGCTACGGGCCAAGTGCTGGTAAATGGGATTAGGCAGGTAGGTCAGGTGTTTCTCATGTGTCGGTGCAGACTCGATGGGCTCCTTTTGTTCTGTGTGATGCTGTGATTCTGAAACAGAGCCAAACAGAGCCAAAGTCTCGGAGAACCAAGGCAAGCTTTCTAACCAGCCTGCCTCAGCACTTGCCTGCCTCTGTGGCCACCTCCAAATAGCATCTGGAGGCGGTGGACCTGACCCAATCATGCCGCAGCCCCCCCCCACCACCCCCATCACCCCTCACGCCCTGGGAGCACAAATCATGCATGCAGGGATCATTACTAAGGGGATGGATCTTCCGAGTCAGGAGATTTCGCTATTTGAGCTGGCTGGATGGTGAAAGTCTGCCCCCTGTCTTTGTCTCTACAATCAACTTTTTAAGATACTTTTTCAAATCTTTGACCAAACTTTTTTTTTATTCATTCATGGGATATGGGCTTTGCTGGCTGGACCAGCATTTATTGTCAATTCCTAGTTGCCCTTGAGAAGGTGGTGGCGAGGTGCCTTCTTGAACCACTGCAGTCCATGTGGTGTAGGTACACCCACAGTGCTGTTAGGAAGGCAGTTCCAGGATTTTGACCCAGCAACAGTGAAGGAACGGCGATATATTTCTAAGTCAGGATGGTGAGTGACTTGGAGGGGAACCTCTAGGTGGTGGTGTTCCCATCCATCTGCTGCCCTCGTCCTTCTAGATGGCAGTGGTCATGGGTTCGGAAGGTGCTGTCTAAGAAGCCTTGGTGAATTTGTCACCTAATATCCCCTTTCTCGGCTTGGTGTTAAATATTAGTTTGATAACGCTCCTACGTGCCTTGGGGAGTTTTACTAGATTAAAGGTGCTATATAGATTCAAGTTGCTGCTGTTGAAAAACTTTTGTTCAGTCAGGATAGCAAGAGATATGAAATGAAGATGGGGAACTGGAGCTCGGTTACAGGTCAGCCATGATATAATTGAATGACAGGCAAGCTTGAGGGGATGAATGGTCTACTCCTATTCCAATTGGAAGTTTTTTAAAATTAGATGTTTTTTTTAATAGTTAGTTACAGCCACATCTGTTGAATATGAATATTCTTTTAATGTGAATTTTTGAAGTATAAATTCAATTAACTTTTGAAGGTTACAAATGAATTTTCTTCCACCATCCATTCAGGCAGTACATTCCAGGTCATAATAATTCACTATGTGAAAAAAAAATTCTCCTCATCACTCCTCTGGCTCTTTTGTCAATGATCTTAAATCACTGTTCTCTAGTTACTGACCCACCCGCCAGTGGAAACAATTTCTCCTTATTTACTTTAGCAAAACCCAGATTTAGTTGTGATTATCAAATTCTTAGTCCAGATCAGGCCAAGTGTGAAAGAAAAATCAGTTTGTCTCCATTGGACATTGCATATAGCTCCTTGCTCCAGTATATTCTTTGCATCTGCACTTTAAGTGCTGTTAAATTGCCTAGTAGGTAAATGCAGGATGTGGTGTGATGTTGAGCACACAGTAAATTCCTAAGTTTGATTCCTGATCTACGGTGAGTTTTTAAATCTCCAATGGGGTAGTGATAATGGTTCTCCACTGTCCCTGAACTAAGTAGTGGGAAAATAATTAACTAGGAGTCCCACTCCTGACTGCTATACTCCAGTGACACCTGCTGGAATATGCAAGTGTCTGGATAGTGGGGGGAGGGATAGGATCAGGTACAACTGTATTGCAACCCCACCTCCCCCAACACACCTCCCAACCCACCCAATGGTATTGTCTGATGCTAGTTACTAGGTAGGCATATGAATCACCTCTGTCTGCTCTTTTGGAATTATGCCCCAGCAAGAATCACCACTTTCATGAGAGTAATTAAGTAAAACAAAAATCATCGCTTAATTTTAGAAAACATAAGCTTTCCCCTCATGAAACTTAGGAACAGCAGTAATATATTCAGCGAGTCAACACTGATCCATCATTCAATTCAACCCTGGCTGATCTGTACCTCAACTCTATTTACTTCATAGCCCTCAAAACCCTTATCAAAAATCTATCAATCTCAATCCTTGAAAATTTCAATTGACCAATATGCACAGCCTTTTGTTGGAGTGACTTCCAGATTTTACTCCTAAATGGCCTGGCTCTAATTTTAAGGTTAGACGTTTTGTTTTATAATCTGTTCTACCTCTTCCTCAGCCTCTATTATTCCTGACCTTTATTGTGAGTTTCAGTACCCAGAACTGCACACGTAATTCCAGGTGAGGTCAACCAAGGCTACGTACAACTGAAATGTAACTTCCTCACTTTTGAACTCCTTGAACATAGGAAATAGGAGCCAGAGTAGGCCATTCGGCCCTTTAAGCCTGGTCCGCCATTCAATAAGATCATGTCTTATCTGGTTGTGGTCTCAACTCCACATTCCTGTCTCCCACAACTCTTGTTTCCCTTGTCTATCAAAAATTTGTCTAAGTCTATCTTGAATAACCCAGCCTTCACTGCTTTCTGGGAAGAGAATTCCACAGACTAATGAGAGAAAAAAATTCTCCTCATCCCCATCTTAAAAGAGAGACCTTTTATTCTTAAACAGTGTCCCCCTAGTTCTATCCTCCTCCACAAGTGGAAACATCCTCCCAGTATCCACCCTATCACATCCCCATATGTTTCATCTCTCAATCTTCTAAACTCCAATGAGTATAGGCCCAACCTGTTCACCCTTTCTTCATGAGATAAGCCCTTCATCCCAGAAATGAGTCAAGTGAACCTTGTCTGAACAGCTTCAACCTCAATTTTTTTTGCTTTTTGAAATAAGGAGACCTAAAGTGTATATTATATTCCAGATGTGATCTCATCAATGTCCTATACAGCTGCAGCAAAACTTTCCTACTTTTATATTCCATTCCCTTTGCAATAACCATCTAGTTCATGTGGCTTCCTAATCAATTGCTGTACCTGCATACTAACCTTCTGTGATTCACGCAACAAGATACCTAAATCTCTCCGTACCTCCAAATTCAGCAATCTATTTTAATTTAAATATACAGCTTTTCAATTCTTCCTGCCACTGGACTGTTCATCTTTTCGCACTTTATACTCCATCTGCCAAATTTTTGCCCACTCATTTAACCTGTTTGCAGATTCCCTACTTTCTCTTGACAACTTACTTCCCTACCTACCTTGGTGTCATCGGCAAATTTACATTGAATCTCTTGATCCAAGTCATTGATATAGATTGTAAATAGTTGAGGACCCAGCACTGATCCCTCTGGCACTCAATTAGTTACAGCTTGCCAATCTGAAAAAGATCCATTTATCCCTACTCTTTTCTTCTTGTTAGCTAAGCAACCTTTTATCCATGCTAATATGTTACTCCCTAAACCATGAATTATTTTCTTGTGCAGTAATCTTTGATATGACACCTTATCAGATGCTATCTGGAAATCCAAGTACATCTCATCCACAGGTTCCCCTTTATCCACCTTGCTTGCTCCCTCAAAAACTCTAATAAATCATTTAAACACAATTTACAATTGACAAAGCCATGTTGACTCTGCCTGATCCCATTATGATTTTCTAAACATCATGCTATTATCTCCTTAATAATAGATTCTAGTTTTTTTCCTAGCTCAGGTATTTGGCTAACCGGCATTTAGTTTCCTGTTTTCTGGCTCCCTTCTTTTTTGAATGAAGGTTTAACGTCAGCTATTCTGCAATCAGAATCTAATAAACTTTGGAAGATTACAACCTACTATATCTGCAGTCACTTCTTTTAAGACCCTCAGAAGCAGAATATCTGATCCTAGGAACTTGTCAGCCTTCTTGTTTTCCTAGCACCTTTTCCCTGATGATGGTGATTGTTTTAAATTCCTCCCTCCTATTCACTTCTTGACTTTCAAGTATGTTTGGGGAGTTTTCTAAGTCTTCTACGGTGAATATAGACACAAAATACCTGTTCAACACCTCTGCCATTTCCTTGTTTTCCATTATTAACTTCCCAGATTCACTCTCTAGACTACATACATTAGCGTTAGTTACTCTTTTCCTATTTAAATACTTATAGAAACTCTTACTATCTGTTTTTATATCACTAGCTAACTTTCTCTCAGACACTTCTTTTCCCTCTTTTGGTTTAGTCATTCTTTGCTGGTTCTTAAAACCTGGCAAATCTTCTGACCCACCACTAATTTTTGCAGGTTTGTACAGTGTTGCTATAAATTTGATACTATCCTTAACTTCCTTATTTAACTATGGATGATGCATCTTTCTCAAAGGGTTTTTCTTTCTCACTGGGTTAATATTTTGCTGAGATAAATGCCAAACTTCCATTAAACTTTTTGATTATCTTTGTGCACTAGTTTTATTGATTACCTGGACACTAAATTCCATTGCTCATCTACGGCTCCTAGTCTCCCACTATTATTCTAATTTGTCTTTCTCGGAACCAATATCCATGACCTCACACTTCCCCACATTAAACTCCATGTGCCATAGTTTTATTCATTCAATCTGTCTATGTAACTTTGTAACTTCCTCCTTGCATCCACACAATTCATGGTGGCCCTAAATTTAGGCTCGACATCTTCTTTTAATTCCTGCAATTACTTTGCCTTGGCTTTCAAGATCTTTTCCTCCTCTGGGAGCTGATGCTTGGCTATGGGCTATTATGTTTCTGTGTCCCAGCCTTGAAAATTCAAAAACAAAATGATCGGGAGATCAGCCACATGTGGGGATTTATTTAATTTCTTTCAATTAGAAAATAAAAGGAAATGAATGCAGTCTTCTCCAGGAATATACATTTCTTGTACAAACTTCTAATTCAAACACTGAACATTTACTTTATTAAACATTGCTATGCTCTCTAGTTGAAAATAGTCCTAGACCATCTAAGCAGAATGCAGACTCACCCCAGCTGGCATAAACCTGCATCAGGATGTTTCAGTGCCCTGTGGGAATTTCTGCAGGTTTCAGTTTGAACATGTAAACTGCACAAAAGAAATTCTGCTTAAAGAAAAATAAACATGGAAGAGTGAGGGAACTAAGCAAGCAAGATCAAAATGTCCACTGCCTCATCTAGGAATGTCCTTGGGTCTTCCATTTAGCAAAATGATAAAAATTATTACTTACGAAAAGGTTGAAATGATTTTTTCATTTTTTGAAGCATGAAATTATGCTTGCATTTTTTTTTTCTTTTTGATTGCCCAAGTGTCACTCAGTGACAGCACATTCATGAGGCTAGTCATGCTCCTGCGTGGATTGGTGTAAAGGCTGGGACCATGCCTCTCTCCAGGCTTTATCTGCAGCTGATCATGCGGACATTTCTGTCTCTCCAGACTCACCATAGAGAAAGGCAGTTTTTCAGTGCATTGTTCACCCTGGCCACTCATTAACCCTGTTGAGCTCTGTCAGGGCAGGGGATTCTGACCTGAATCTATTGATTAGCTGTTAGCAATGCAATAGTCCACCCAGTGCCCCCTCCACTTTCCTCCCATCACCTCTGCAGCCCTGCTAAAATTGATTTGTCAGATAGACTTGACAAGACAGCAGGCATTGCTTTTGCTACAGATACTGAGGGACACAAGGGGTTGGAGGGAGAACACATGAAGGTATACGTATTAACACAGGAAATTCCTCTTGAGGCAGCTTTATCATACTGTGACAAAGTCTAGAACCTTCCAATAAAGTGGCCACACTGTGCTTAGGTAGCTGAAATTCATTTTAGTTCTCAAACTATGCATTGCAAACCATGAATTGATTTAGCACCAAAGGAACTGCTGTATGTTTGTATTATGGGCTGCTTGCGTTTGGTCCATCTGTCCGCAAATGTTATTGGCACAACGATTGATGGTTTTATTGGCTGCTCATTATTCTTATAAGTCTGACCAGAAGAATTATTATCATTCTAGTATAAACCCTGGTGGCGCAGGATAGCTTGAGTATGAGATTGTCAATTGCCTATTTTCCCTTTGCAAATCCCATTGTAGATCTCTGATTTTTGTGGCAGGGATTTTACTAGCGTTATTGTGGCTCCTCAAATGCAATCTATCTCCAGTTGATGTGGATTGGAAACTCTTTTGCATCCATTTTGCCAGCTCCCCACCCTCTCCTGGACTATTTCCGCGATTGTCCACTGCCAGTGATGAGCTACATAGAATTGTGCCCATGCAAATAGGGATGGGCATATTCAAATGTAAGTAAATAATGGGACATAGTTTATCTGATGAATTTGCCAATTTTGTGATCAACTTGCCACTACTAAAGGCTGCCTCAAAGGCACCTGGCCCAATATTGGGTTGAGCTATTTTTCAGTCATTCTTGACAGGTGCTTAAAACACCTTAACTACCACTTGAGGTTAATCTGTGCTAAAAGCAGAAAATCAAAGATATTAGTCTGGATTTTCATCCTGGAGGCAGGTAGCAGGAGTCTGGAAATTTCCCAGCTTGGTGCACCCGTGTTGGGAGAAAGTGCCTGCAAAGGCAAGTTATTTGTTCCCGGGAGGGGTGCAGGTGCTTAGTGGAGTCAGGCCTGCCATTCCTGGAAACAGTTCAGAGACAGCCACAGGGGCTGCTATGCACAGAGGCGGTCAGTTAAAAGTCCTGCCTCGGTGCCCTGAGACTTCATCCCAATTGTTCTATTTAATATTTGGCCCTGTATCCCACACCCTTCACATAACCTCACCTCCACACATTCGCCATGTCCTATCTATGTCAACCACCCCAATAGCCCCTCATACCTGCCACACAAACCTATGACACTTCCATACACATTCACCCAGTCTCTAACTCTGTAGAGAACCAATGAGCCGATAGTAACAATGACATGTGGAAAAGCTTTAAAATATAGCCATTTATTCATAATTTTCCTAAATAAGCTGCTTTTACTACAGCCCAAAAAAGTGTTAATCATTCAAACCCTTAAAGTATCAATAGTAGAAACTGCAAGCACTTGACACCTCTATCTTGTATAAATAAACATTGTGCAATTGATTAAATAGTACTAAGGGACAACCAAGCTGCCAACCAAGCAGTCTTCACTTTTGTGCAGCTCTTTCAACGTACTAATGGATGTCTAGGTTCTCAGCCAAGGAAACGTTGCAAGATGACCCATTTATGTGAATTATAAATGCTCCCATCACACTTTGAGCCTTTTGTAGGATATGTAATGAAAGCAAGACCACAGAATTGAGAGCATGCAGCCCACAAAAAGCTGATTCTCAAAGCTAAAGAGCTATGGCCACATAAAGATAAGTAATTCAATGTTTGGGGACAAAATTATTGGAACCTACTTAACACAAAATGGTTCACCTGAATTTTCAGCTTTTGCAGAGACTGGGTGGAATTGTCACAGATTTGCACAAAGTGCAGTAGTGGGCAGGGAAAAAAGTAATTTTACCCCCCAGCCACAATGATGGGTTTTCGTACCATATCGTCCCATTTCCGCCTCAGTAATTATGCTGCCACAAGAAACATGGAGGCCTCCCATTTGCCCGCCACAGCATTACCTCACCACTTTCTCACACAGAGCACCACATTTAATCTGCAGCCGTGCACACACTCAATGCTTGCAGTCCAGGTGAAGACATGGACCCAAAAGCCAAGAGGAGTGCAGCACCCCGATTCAGCGATGGATCCCTTAGACACCTTCTGGACAGTGTGGAGGCCCACTGGAATGTCCTCTACCTCCACTCTGGCTTCAGGAGGCCCATCAGCCTCACCATTCCAGCTTTGGAGGCTGTGGAAGAGGTGGTCAGGGCCAACGCTGCACAAAAGAGGTCGGCCATCCAGTGCAGAAAGAGGATGAATGATTTCATCCATGCCGCAAGGGTAAGGTAACTATCTTACCATCCTAAACTCACACACTCACAAGGCCATCATATGTTCACTGGCATCTCACTCATGCCAGCTCAAGGTGCATCACCACTCACTCTCTCACACACATCATCACAACTCCATCTGGTCTCATCTCCTCAGGAGGCTGCCTCCTCAGCCCTCACCATCTTGAGGCCACTTGCACAGATCAACATGTGCCCCCACACATACCCTGGGATAACCCTCTTCCCCAGTACAGCCCTTGCCCTGCAGCCTCTTCCCTTGCCTGAGGTCACTTGTCCCCCTTCCCCAAGCAAGCCCTAGCCCTGCAGCCATTGAACTGACACCCCTCCCCTACAGCTAGTCTGGTAGGTAGAGACCTGCAAGTGAGTCCCTCTAAAAGTGATGTGGTGCTGCCTGTGAAACCTGCCCCCGATGACCATGAGTGCTATTCGAAGCAAGGTAGGTAAACAAACTTTGCAGTCCTGAGGGAAGCGCAGCTCACCAGGTAGGTGCATGTCGCTTATGTACAGCTGTGAAACACGTCGACATGCAATCACGCCAACGTGCCTGGATGATCCAGCCTTGGCGGGGTGGTGGTTCCAGCAACCTGGGCTTATAATGAGATGCTTATGGGTAGAATTTTGCGTTGGTGTGCAGGGGGGTGCCCGACACGCTGACACGTAAAATGATGCACGGTGACGTCGGGCGTGCATCCCAACATCATCGTGTGTCATCTTGACATTTTGTTCAGCGGGCGCACAGCCCCCTATTAATACCATTAAAAAAATAATTACACTTGTTAGCAACATTGCCCATCCAATCGTAAGCCTGGCGGGCAGGCAAAGAGCCTAAGCGGCCATCGCGTTTTTCAGGAAACCTCATCTACAGGCGGGATGAGGTTTTCTGAAGCTTTTATAAAATAAATAAATTTTACTAACATCACAAACATGTCCCAGCTCATGTGACATTGTCACATGACGGTAAATGTTTAAATGCATTTTTACTTTATTTATTCAAAAGTTTTCTAATCCATTCAATCTCAGCAGAGCTGCCTCAGGGAGATTGCTGCACTCTTTCGCAAGCATGCAGCAGGCCCAGACTCTCTCTCCTCCCCCCGCCTGCACAGGTAGCGCTGAGCACTACTAGCCGTGTGTTACGCTGGGCAGGCCTTAATTGGCCTGACCACATAAAATGGCAGCGTGCAGCCAAATGCCAGTGGCGATTGGCTCCGCGTCCATGCCTGTGCCCACCCCCGCCTGCTCTAGCCCAGCCAGCTCCCCCCCTCCCCCCACCTACCCCCCCCCACCCCCCCGCCCACCCCCCTGCCCCTGCCATAGGAAAAGTTCTCCCCTGTGTATTGAAATTAGGTTACCAATATGCAGTGGCGGGAAACGCAACTTGTCATCGATGGGTGGAGCGGACAATCTCAAATTGGTTTCACAACAGCGTGATTTTTGGCCTTTTCGCCAGATTGTCCCACCCCCACCCGCCATGCTGCCCAATGCCAACTGGGTTGGATAATTCCAAACTCTGTGTGAGAAGGAGGAAATGGCAGACAATGGAGGAAGGCCAGATGACCCAACGAGGAAGCACAAAATGGAACCTGGGGGCAAATGGCAGAGTGCATGGTCCCCTAACCTAACTCCCTGTTTGATGGCTGGCAAAAGAAGCTTTCTGCTTCTTGAGCTGTGTACAAGGAGGCTGGCTTTACAGAGTAACCTCCCCACAAGATGGCAGTGCATAATCTTGCCGCTGTTTCATTGTATCTCATGCATACCCATGATGGTAGCGGTAACTTTGCCAAACAAAGGCAGGCCATCCTTATGTCAGTAGTTGGTCACAGATGGCCTTGCTGAAAATATCAAAGCTCTACCCTACTGACCCACAGCAACCTGATCAGCTGTCCTGGATCACTGGCATTTTGATGTGCCAACATCCACAGGATGGTCTGAGGTTTAAGATCTCCTCCTCCCTCCTGTACCATCTCAAATCATATAATATTTTATTGAGGTACAAAAAACAAAATTATGTCGAGGAGTTAAAAAGTTGTCACCAAACTGTTTCTTAAAAATTATTAATTAAAACTCTGGGTGATGTAAAATTGTCGAATTCAATATTATAAAGTGGGACTAGAAAGAGCTCCTGCACCGATGGAACTTCCCTTGTTCACATTTCAAATGAATAAAGTGAGAAAGTCAGGGAGAAATACCATTGAATTGTGAGGTCTTCACCTAAATTATTCTGCATTAAATCTGGGGCCCCAATGAGGCTTGAATGTGAACTGGGCACAAGTATTCAGCTGTCTAAAAATAGAAGATTGAAGAATCGTAGGCCTTTACCCCTCCCTTGGAACGGTCACCTCAGTGATCAGAAAGAAGCTGTTGTAGTGCCTGCTCTCCTAATTTAGGAGTCCTGCTGCTCCAACACCAACTCTCCCAATGCACAGGGATGCTGGCTCATGATCCCGAAGAAAAAGATTACAACTAAAGTTGTACAACTCAAGTTGTGCTTAATTTTCGCTTTTGGGCCTCACAGTACATTTAAACCTTCTCGCATCCTCACAAGTTATTTGCAACAAGCTGTTCCAATCCAATTCAAGGGGTTCCGCACAGAACATCGAGCTATCGCTCACCCAGTCAGCCTACCCTCCTTGCACAGAGTGAAGGTGAGCTCACTCGAGTGACCATTCTAAGTGAGGTCATCTTATTTTCTGTTTGCTTTGTTGCTTTGGCCTGCAACTGTTGCTACACAAAAGACAATGTGCAGGATTTTCCACTCACCGTCAATTGGCCAGCCAGCATGAAATGGCAGACGACGGCTGATCATGGGCAGCAGGTTGTTTCCCAGTCACTCCTGGGCCTGCCCACCGCACCTGCCTGACAACACATTAATCCTGCCAAAAGGGAAATTTGGTGTGAATAAGTAGCACACTCTGCCAAATGAATGGATATTATTTGTGCTTCCAGCTTCATTACAGTTTGGGTTGGTAAAATGCTGTTCTATTAATCTCTGATCAGACGTGTGAATGTCAGACATGTGCTTTTGGCCATATAAGCAAATTAGGCGAAAAGCAAGGTAAGTTTGTCTGCAAGAAATTTGTAATGTTGATGTTCTGTTGTCCATTTCAGGATTGCATATAAATAAAATATTTATCCAATATTCCACAGGAGCTTCACAACCAGCACAGAACGGTCAGAATCTGCTTATGTTATGGAATTGCTTCCGTAGAAACCAATTCCTAAATATAACGTAAATCGGCCCTGTTTAAATTGTGAATGTGAGTTTAAAGCAACAATGCAGGTGCGAAATAGATGCCGATGTGGTTACTGCAAGGCCATGTTTGTGAATGTTCCAGTCTTGGCCAGGATCTTCCCGAACATCAGGGATGTTTCTTGCCAGCATTGTGGGAATCAAATTGCTGGCCAGCATGAGTAGACTGAGTGGCCAGCTCCAAATGGCAGGGACATTCCTAACTTTGCCAGCATCAGTTGTTTGATGTTTCCATAAGCAGCAGCTAGTGGTTGCCTTTTGCAAACCCCCTACGAAAGGTAAGTTCTGGTGTCTCTGTGAGACTGTCATCACCTTAGTTAAAATACTGGGCTGCTTTAAATACAAGATCATGACCCAGAGTTTGAGGAAATGTGTCAGATTGTGCAACTGGAATCATGGATATGTTGTGAACAACACAGAAAGCACATGACCATATTCATCTCCTTGTCTTGGATCCCGGTCTGGTGTATATCTCCGTGGTAATCTGAGGTTTAATACACCTTTAAGAGAGTGTGAGTGGATTGACCATGTGACTGTAAGGCCCAATAGCTGTGTAGCGCAGACTACCATGTTAACGTTAGTCTAGAGAAGGATCTGGTTGGAGAAGCACACATCATGTTAGTGCTCTGTTGTTTATGTAGATAAATAGTACTTACTTCAGTTCATATTGGTCTCTGCATCTGCAGTACATTGTAATCGACTCACCTGCCGATAGATAAGCATGCAACCAGTTCATGAGCAAAGCAACTCCGTAGGAAAATACATCAATCTCCAAGTTTTCTTCTTTCAGATTCACTGTGAGTGTTTAGTGCACTACATTCAACACTGAAGTTTTGTATAAAATAAAAATAAATTCAATTGATCTGAGAACAGCTTTACTGAACTTATAAAAATACCAGATGATAAACACACTCCATAGCTCACCAGAGCATGACCCCTTGATTCATGAATTAAATAGACATCTTCAGGGCTTCATGGAAAAGCCTATCAGGGATTAACTTTTAAAGTAACATAAAAGAATAACTGAAATGATCACCTGGAGCATAGCAAGGGCTGAGATCTTACAGCCAATGTACTTACCTGTGGAATCATCTTCCCATTTCATGCTTTTTCACAGGATCTTTTACTCTGGGGCAACGTTTACAAGGTAACGATAGTCAAGAGGAGGTTCTGGGAAATTTTATCCTTTGAAGGATTCTTTCAGGAATGCAATAGTAAGAGCGCATTCAGAGAGGAGGTGAGAGCCATAAAAGATGTAAATAAGCTCAAATGGGGAATGAGCAGTGAATAATAAATATTTTGAATCATTATTTCCTCCAAGTGTTCAGTAGGAAAGACACAAATAACCTGACTTTCTCAACCTGAGATAGCTGAACCAAATTAACATCGATAAATCAACATAAACAGAGATGCTTGACAGGTTAAAAGGGCTAAAACAAGGCCAACTATGGTATTTTTCCTAAAGTGCTGAGAAAGACTAGGGGCAGATTTGTGAGGCATTGAGAGTCAGGATGAGGGACCCATTGGATTCTGAGGAGGTTAATTTAAAACAGGCAAATGTAGCACCCTTATTCCAAACGCACATGAGAAACTAGAGTATTCCCGTTGGGGGGGGAAGTGCAGGAGCGGGCACAGGCAGGCATGCCTCCGATCAGCGCCCCCAATCAGGGGCGCGCCGCCATTTTATGTGCTCCCTCTGCAGGCAGCGGGGGGGGTTCCCTCACCCAGGAGTGCGCTCTTCCATGCATGCGCGCAAAAGAGCTTACTGATCTCCCTGAGGCTAAGTGCTGCCTCAGGGAGATCGGCTCAGAATTAAAACTTTGAAGGTAACTGTTTAAAACATTTCCCTGATATGTCCCCTCATGTGACACTGTCACATGAGTTGGGACATGCCCATCACTTTAACTCAAACCTTTATTAAACATTTTAAAACCTTCATGAAACCCCATCCCACCCGTGGGTGAGGTTTCATGCTTTACCTTAAGCCCGCCAGGGCTCCCGGCCTGCCCACCAACCCTAAGGCTGGACAGGCAGCCCTGTCAATTACCTAAATTGTTTTATTAATGGAAATGACACGGGGTGACGTCAGGAGTTCTGCCCGACGTTATCCCGCGTCAGCGAGAGGGTCCCAGCCTTCCGCTCGCCGACCTAAAGACCCTGCCTTAGTCTTATCCCAATTCTATGTAAAATAATGGAATTCATTATCGGGAATAAACTTGAGGCTCATCTGTAAGTGAACAAGTCAGCAAGGCATCTAAAAGAGAGATACCACATGAAAGGGCATTGGTTAAGCTCAAAGTTTTGGTGATCCAGGCAGATCTTGAGAAGATAATAAATTGGGTACGGGACAGAAAGCAACAGATACTTGTTGGAGGAGTTTTGGGAAGCACTGAGTGAATTGCCCCAGGGATTAATGTTGGGGTCTCTACTGTTTCTAATTTATATCAATGACTTAGAACTCATTGTAAGTAAATCAAATTTGCTGACAATATCAAACTGAAAGGAGCAGTAGAATTAAAAGCAGCTGTTTACAAATCAGAGAATGAGCTGAACACAATATATACAAACAAAGCAATGAGATGACATTTAACACAATCAAGTGCAATACTGCACAGAGTAAAGGAAAATAGATGAAACATGTACTCTGTGAAGGGTGTTGAAATAGCTATGGATAAAGTTTAAATAGAGCTAGGAGTCTTAGAGAATTTGACAGTCAACATGTCCAATCAATACAGAGCAGCAATAAACAAAGCCAACAACATGCTAAGCAACATGGTCAGAACAGTAGCATACCTGTCAGAAAGTTGTGATCAAACTATACAGTTTGCTGATCAGGCTGGTTTGAGAAAGGAGAGGTTTAAATGCTGGAGGCAGAAGGAGATGAGCCAGAGGGTCAGCTCTTGTGTAATAGGCCTGAACTATGAGGAATGATTTGAAAAGCTTTACCTTTTCAATCTTTAAAGGAGATGTCTGTGATGTGATCTTATAGAGGTGTACAGGAGGTTAAGCGTATGGAAAGAAACATCCAACATATCACTTTAAATTAAACTGTGAGAGTGGAACAAGGTAACACAAGTACTAGTAAAAGTTAAATTTACAACTGATATCATAAAACCACTGTTGGAGTGGATTTCTAGATAGTGGAGTGGAGGCAAAATCACTGAATCACTTAGGTACCAATTAGGTGCTGCAATGAGTGTATTGTAGAGACTTTGGGATGGATAGAGTTTGCTGTATCAAATGGCCTCCCTTCTCTGTTGTTGTCTTATGATGAGGTAATCTAAAGAGTATTCTTGACTTCGCCAATATTCCCAGTCACTATCCTTCTAAATTGTGTTGAAGAAATGTTACGGCTGACATTCCAATTCTTTTTGAAATGATGAAGCAGTGCTGACCTTTGGTTGAGACACAATGGCAATAGCAAAGCTGCAGGAGCTACAAGTTTTGAGAGGGACATTACCTGAGAATGTGATTTTGTTCATGGAAGCAAAAAAAAACCAGCCAATCATAGAGAAATAGTGAACCTTTAATGCTTCTCAAGTAACAAACGAGCTGCTTAAGTAGTATACTGCCAGAAAGCTTGTTAATCCAGCTACAGTGGGTGTAATGGCTCAGTGCCAGGAGAGAAGATTACATTTCACTGGCCAGGCTCTGTAAGTCCTCTTAGTTTCATACTGGAGCCTTACAGGCACATTTTTGACGGGGAAGTAAAACCTTCAAGTATAAAACAGAGGCATGACAGAAATGGCAAACGCTACGTCAATCACCAGGAGGACCTAATGTGAAGAAAAAGACGTTGCTTGAAAAAGAGTACCAAGGTAAGGTATGAATATCACCCATAAATTAACAGCACAAAACATCAAGGATAGTTGTAGCTGTAAATGATAAATGCGAAAGAAACTGGGGACAAAATTCCTCTGACCCAATGGCAGATCTGGACTCCAAATCAGGTTCAAGGGACCAGGCAGAAGTGGGAGTTCTAACCAGGCCTGGGAATGCTGGGCATCTTCTCGGAATCCTGCAGGCTGCTAGTTTCAGAATGAGCCTGCAGCAGGCAGAACTTTTACCTGAACCAAAACTGGCTGAATATGCTGAAGAATACCAGGCTGAGGGGACAGATTTCCCATATTGGAAATTGCCTCAACCCTGACTTCCTTGCTACCTAGCGACCTGCATCATCGTCGCACTTAACCGAGCATGGAGACATACAGTTTTCCTGCAGCTTAACAGGGGAACAGCTACCCTGGTCACTAACAAATGGAGTAGACTTTGTGGGGAATGCATAATATCTAGCAGGATGTATAAAGGAATGGCACACTAGGAAGTGGTGAGGAAAGATGGCAGTGATGGTTAATGAGGGATCAGCCAATACAGGGCCAAAGTCCAGTATCTTATGTATCGCTGCCAAAAGGCTTTAAGGTGATGGACCTGTTTTCGAAAGGACCCTGGAGCAGTATAAACCTATAGTAATATCATTTGGAGTGTGATACACCATAATTTTCTATTGTCATAGCTGGTGATGAAGAAATATATTCTGGCTGTGTTAAATGCCCAATTGTCTTCTGGGTCCTGGCATTTCTGCTTCTGACACAGCGTTCAACATCACCAATAAAAAGTCACTTTTAATACTATGCAGCAGGTCATCAATGTACCTTTAACATTTCTTCAAACTTTCCTCTGTCAAAATGTTTATTTTATATATCAAAAAATGTTGGCTGGTGCATCCTCCTTCCAATCATTTTGTAACTCTTCTGGTTAGTGCCATTGAGTGGTTGGGTTTCTCTGATCAATATATTTTAGCAACAGCATAAATCTGGGATTTTCTACATTTGTTACTTGCAATAACATCGTAAGAACGTCCTAAAACTGTAGGTTTATAACTTTGCTACATGAACCAAGCAGAGGGAATCTTCCTTTTATGAGGCTACTGACACATAGGGCAGGATTTCCTGACGCGTAAATCAGCTGTGTGCCCACCGACCTGTCAACGGCCAATTGAGGCCACTTAAAAAGTAATTGCACTAGTTAAAGGACCTGCCCGACCAACCTTAAGTTTGACGGGCAGGCTGGGAGCCCTGGCGGGCTTCAGAAAAAGCCTGAAACCTCATCCACGAGCAGGATGAGGTTTCACGTAGGTTTTTAAAAATTTAAGAAAAGTTAAATTAAAAGTAAAGGACACCACCCAACTCATGTGACAGTGTCACATGAAGGGACATGTCAGAGAAATTTTATTTTTCTACTTTTAACATTTTTGAATTTGGCGCCTATCTCCCTGATGCAACACTTAGCCTCAGGGAGATGAGTGCGCTCTTTCGTGTGCATGCGCAAAAGAGCACACTCTCGGCTCGGAATCACCACCCCCACACTGCCCGCACAGGGAGCGCATAGCGCTTGCTGGCGGATGTCATGCTGGGCGGTCCTTATTTGGCCCACCCACGTAAAATGGCGGCACGCCCCCAATCGGGGGTGCTGATCTGAGACACACCTGCACGCACCTACCCCTGAACTTGCCCCCCAACGGGGGGAAAATTTTGCCCATAGCAACCAGAGGGAATCTGCCCCTCCCTAATGCTGCTTCATCTGCATTTGATTCTATACGTTTTGCTCTACTTAAAGTATGAGAGAATTATGTGGATGTGACCTATCCAAAGGGTGATGTCTGCACAAACTGCAAGAAAGTTTGATACTTACAGATAAAGCTGATTGATTCCAAGAAGAGAGTGTGGAACGAGCTACCATCTGACGTGGTAAATGCGGGCTCACTCTTAAGTTTTAAGAATAAATTAGATAGATACGTGGATGGGAGAGATCTGGAGGGTTATGGACTAGGTGCAGGTCAATGGGACTAGCGGAATAATATTTCGGCACAGACTAGAAGGGCCAAATGGCCTGTTTTATGATTCTAAGGTATCTGTCACACTCTTACTGAACATTATAAAATTATTTGGCATATAATTTATCACATTGTAATGCTCAAACAGTTCTAAATGCTCAACACTTGGCCTGTCGCCTGTAGTAGAAACATGGGACAGGATTTCTACGCCAGAGTGCGGGTGCGATCAGCAGGCCCAGGAGAGGCTGGAGAGCGGGCCACCGATCGTGATTTCACACTGGCTGGCCAGTTAACAGCCAGCCATCATGAAGTGTGCGCTGAAATGATCAATGCTGCCAGGGTGGGGGTGCAAGGAGGGCAGGCACTGACGTAAGCGCAGGCCTGGGCCATGAGCTGAATGAAAGCTCCCTGAAGGCAGAGAGCTGCCTCGGGCAGCGGAGGACTTTAAAACCAATAAATAAAGATTGTAAAATCCAGAAAAAAAAGGTCCATGTATCACAATCAGTCATGTGAACATAAACATGATAAAAATTCTGTCCATAGGTTTTTATTTTTTTTATTTCATACTGGAAACCTCATCCCGCCCTTGTATGAGGTTTCATGAAAAATGCAGAGGCCCCCTGGCTGATTCGCCTGTCCCCCAACTGTAAGGTTGGATGGACCATGAAAAATCGGAGACAATTACAACTTTAATTACACAAACTGGCCCCTTAATTGTCGGCAGTTGTGCCTCTGACTTTTGCGCATGGGCTGACCGAAATATCTGCGCTGGGCCCATGTCTGTTAATGCCAAATAACAACAACTTTCAATACGTGCTGAAGTTTACATGAGTGCTGATGATATTGAATTTAAAAGCTAAAATGTGCTTTTCTAATCCTGGAAATTGTCCTCAGTATCGCATTTAAATGGTCCTTCGCCATTTCTCATCGAACAGATGCAGATGCATCTGCCCATGACAGTATCGTCAGGGGCGACCACCGCACAGTCCTTTTGGAGACGAAGTCCCACCTTCACATTGAGGATACCCTCCATCGTGTTGTGTGGCACTACCACCGTGTTAAACAGGATAGATTTTGGACAGATCTAGCAACTCAAGACTAGGCCCCCATGAGGCGCTCTGGGCCATCAGCAGCAGCAGAGTTGTCCTCAAACACAATCGGTAACCTCATGGCCCAGCATATCCCCCACTCTACTATTACCCTCAAGCCAGAGGATCAATACCGATTCAGTGAAGAGTTCAGGAGGGCATGCCAGGAGCAGCACCAGGTATACCTAAAAATGAGGTGTCAACCCGGTGAAGCTATAACAAAGGACTACTTCCATGCCAAACAGCATAAGCAGCAAATGATAGACAGAGCCAAGCAATCTCACAACCAATGGATCAGATCTAAGCTCTGCAGTCCTGCCACATCCAGTTGTGAATGGCAGTGGACAATTAAACAACTGACTGGAGGAGGATGCTCCACAAATATCCCCATCTTATGAAGATGTTCATGTCCAAATACAGCAAGATCTGGACATTATCCAGGCTTGGGCTGTCAAGTGGTAAATTCACTCCCTTCACCACTGATGAACATTGAGCAGCAGTGTGTAACATCTACAAAATACACTGCAGAAACTCACCAAGGCTCCACCAACAGCACTTTCCAAACCCATGACCACTACCATCTAGAAGGAGAACGGCAGCAGATAGATGGGAACACCACCACCTGGAAGTTCCCCTCCAAGTCATTCACCATCCTGACTTGGAAATATGTCGCCATTCCTTCACTGTTGCTGGGTCAAAATTCTGGAACTCCCTCCCTAACAGCACTGTGGGTATACCTACACCACGTGGACTGCAACAGTTCATGAAGGCAGCTCACCAGTAACTTTTTAAGGGCAATTAGCGATGGGCAATAAATGCTGGCCTAGCCAGCGAAGCTCACATCCCATAAATTAATTTTAAAAAACAAAGCACACATAATCTATTTCTTCACCGGAATCGAGACAATAATCTGTAAGCATCATCACAAAATAAAGTGTGTCAAACGAGTGGTCAAAGTTTATTCTGACAGTATCAACATTATACAGCAACAGCACCACAGACTGTAGCCACCACAGTGTTTAAGGTTGAGCATAAACTTAGCACCATTGTGGATGATATGATCAGCATGAGTTATAGTCATAGAGTGCACTTGTGTGTACTCACAAATGAACTGCTCTTACTGACTCACATGACGTCAGCTCCCCCTTCTAAATCTCAGGTGCTTTGAGCACATTGAGCTGAGAGCAGCAGGGTTGGGATTTTGGATGGCCCTAGCTGTGACAGGCTGTTGGATGCATGTTCTATGTCAGGTGATTGACACAGAGAGAACAGGCAATAGATGAGAAGCATATGCTAAGGTGCCAATTATGCCATGAGGCTCCCAGCACATGTACCAGGGATCAATGCTCCCTCTAAGTTGTATATGTGTGGCTATGCAGCAATCAATACCATACCATGCAGTGCAAGAAGAGTGACTGCCCTTGACATCAGGACAGCATTTGACTGAGTGTGGCATCAAGGAGCCCAAGTAAAACTAGAGTCAATGGGGATCAAGGGTAAACTCCACTGGTTGGAATCATGCCTAGCACAAAGAAAGATGGTTTTGGTTGTTGGAGGTCAATCATCTCAGTTTCAGAACATCACTGCAGGAGTTCCTCAGGGTAGTGTCCGAGGCCCACCCATCTTCAGCTGCTTCAACAATGATCTTCCTTCCATCATAAGGTCAGAAGTGGGGATGTTCGCTGATGATTGCACAGTGTTCAGCACCATTCTCAACTCCTCAGATACTAAAGCAGTCCATGTCCAAATGCAGCAAGACCTGGACAAATTCCTGGCTTAGACTGACAAATGGCAAATAATATTCGTGCCACACAAGTGCCAGACAATGACCATCTCCAACAACAGAGAATCTAACCGTTGTACCTTGACATTCAATGGCATTACCATCACTGAATCTCCACTATCAACATCCTGGGAGATACCATTGACTAGAAACTGAACTGCACTGGCCATATAAATACTGTGGCTACAAGAGCAGGTCAGAGGCTAAGAATCCTGTGGCAAGTCTCTCATCTCCTAAAGCCCCTAAAGCCTGTCCATCATATACAAGGCACACATCAGGAGTGTGATGGAATACGCTCCACTCGCCTGAATGAGTGCAGGTCCAAACAACACTTAAGAAGCTTGACACCATCCAGGACAAAGCAGCCCACTTGATTGGCAACCCATCACTCCCTCCACAACCAATACACAGTGGCAGCAGTGTTTACCATCTACAAGTTGCACTGCAGGAAGTCACCAAGCCTCCTTAAACAGGAGCTTCCAAACCCATGACCACCACCATATAGAAGGACAGGGGTAGTAGACCCATGGGAACACTCACCATCCTGACTTGGAAATATATCACCGTTCCTTCGCTGTCACTGGGTCAAAATCCTGGAACTCCTTCCCTAACAGCACTGTGGGTGTACCTACACCACATGGACTGCAGCGGTTCAAGAAGGCAGTTCACCACCACCTTCTCAAGGGCAATTAGGGTTGAGTAATTAAAATGTAGACCTAGCCAGCAACGCCCACATCCCATGAGAGAATAAAAAAACAGAGGCCACACACAAGCAATATTTCCTATTTGCTATGCATATGCCGGGCCACAGAGCAGCCCAGGATGTGCCATGCAGTGCAACATGCAGAGCACAGGTAAGAAAGAGAAATTAGAGAGAATATTGCCAACAATTTCTTTTTTTAACAGTGACGTCAATTCCGCAATGCCCTGGCATTATCAAACTGGAGCACTGCTCAGTTATTCGAACAAGGAAATTCCCAGGGACCTTTGTGTCATCTTGGTGCCTGAAGTAAAGGTAAACCTTTGACCACCACATCTGAAAATAATGGGCCCAGAGTCCTGATAAACTTTAAGTATCTCATCATTGGCTGTTTGTTTTCTAGCCCGCCCATCAATGGTGTTGTTAGCTGATCACCACAGAGTGGAAGCGAATGAGATTAGTGTGCCAACATTCTATGTTATTAGAGATCTTGAGGTTTGTAATTGTTCTATGTCAGTGACGCAAAACATGCTCGCAGCCAATCAGCAGTTCAGTTCACAACATACTTGACATTTCTTTCCCTTTCACTCTCAGAAAAAAAAATCAATTGTGCGTAAAAGGGCCACCGATGCACTGAGTGGGCTTTATCCTACTTGCAAAGACCAATTTCACATCCTGCCCCTTTGTCCAGCACCTTCAAAGGTGCCACCTCTCAAAGGGCTTCATATTTCAAAGCAACAAACCTGAAAAAACCCCGCAAGGCAAAACGTTGTAATTGACTCAAATGTCATGTACAGGATTTCTCTCTGTCCTGCCATGTTTCAGGATCATGGAATGATTTATATTAAAATGTTACTGTTAAGTTAAATGTAGCTCACAAGGGATTAAAATTCCCTCAGCAGCCTGAGGCCGAGTGGTGTGTGGGGAGTTGGGGGGTGGGGTGCGGCTGAGGTTTGTGGTGGAGGGGAGGTGGTTGCATAGTGAATCTAATTAATCAACTCATGGAATATTGTTTCTTATATACTGCTCCAGCCTAAAGCAATGAAAGGTGTTTAATCTTTCATGTGAGTCATCCACATCAAGCTAGCCGAATTCATTTTGAGAACAGCAAAAGATCTTTCCTCGGGACCCACGTCTGCATGGGTGATGAAAGGGGTGAAAGGTGATTTAATTGACATTCTATGGCATAAGCCCCAGACAGACAGAGTCAGAAGTCAAATTGCTCAGCTTCTTATCAAACTAGAGGATAATGGACAGGGAAAAATAAGGTCAAGAATGGAAAAGGTGCACCCATTGGCAAGAGAAATCTTATTCATCTCAAAGTCAGATTTGGGAAATTGATGAGAGTCAGGGAAAGGGCTGAGTTTAAACTGAGAGATTAGGATTGTGATGCAAATCGGCATTGAATGGATACTGCAAAACTAATGCTCATACAAAGGCATCAGACTAAAAATCTCTCGAATTGAGCCCATGGTGTCACCTTCAGGAAACTTGCAAGAAGAAGAAGCCAATCAAGTAGTGTGAATTGGAGGGTGTCCACCCATGCCAGCAAGTGGCATTCAGTAATTTTGCAGAGCCAAGCAGAGCAAATTGTGTCCATGAGTAGATCATTATTTAGATAGGGAGAGAGAATAGAGCAAGGCTCTCAACATTGTCATCTGGGGGACATCAGTTTTCATTCTCCAATCCAAAAAGCATCCCATTAATGACCATTCTCTGTTACCTGTCCTTTAGATAACTTTACCTTATAGGGACGTAGGAAAGTAGTCATTCAGGCCCTCAAACTTGTTCAACCATTCAATTAAAATGTGGTTGATCTGTACTTTGTTACAATCTCAGTAGAGACCAGTAACTTTTTCTAAGATAGATGAAATTTCATCTCTTAGTTATTTACTAAATAAATATGGCCACAAGATCCCAAGGTTTAAAACAGGGGGAAAAAAACTATATAAGAGTCAACAAAGCAAACACTAAAAACTATTTATCCTATAGTCTAACATCCAGAATTATCATGGGTTAAACATGAATGAACAGGCGAATTGTGGTTGCATATAAACTATAAGTCGTACATTAAACAGCAGATACAACTAAGACGGCACTTTCGAATTAACTCAGCCGTCGACTCAGAGTTTGATGATCATTCTCAGTCACAAAGCCCTTCAAACCCTCTCTTCCTCACAAGGAATTTCAGCTCTGTTTCTTCTAGGAGCTAGTCTGATTCCCCAGCCAACAACAGTGCACAACCAATCGGAGTTCCACAAGCACAGTCTTCACCACAAATGGCACATGTCTGCAAAACCTCCTCACCTCAGTCTGGATGGGGTAGATCCATTAATGTTATCTTACAGTAACCAAAACAGCTGCAGCAACTTGTTCTTAGCTCTAGATCTAGAGCAGAATTTTCCATGCCCGCTGGCATTGGGCATGTTCACAACATGAGCGGACAATATGGCAAGAGGGCCAAAAATCGGTTTCACGATGTCGTGAAAACAGCTTGTGATCCTGCACTCAGCCCGTCGATGGGGGGGGCCATGTTTCCCACCATCAGACATCGGGAACCACATCTGCATATCATTGTAAGGCTAGCCCGCTGGAATCATCCCCCCTCGCTGGATCGTCTGCACATGTCGGCATGATTGTACGCTGGCATGTTTCACAACAGCATATATAAGGCAGGCTGCACTCTGAGGGGAACTCAAAGATGAGTGCACAGTAATAGTGCTCATGAGGGTCGTCTGTTGGACTTCAAGATTGAGGTGATGGCGGTGGGGGGGAGGATGGGGGGGCAAAGGCTGCCCTGCAGCTGAAGGCATTGCAGAAGCACGTGTGGGGTGGTGGGGGATGGAAGCAGCCACACATCAGGGAAACTTTGTATAAAATGACCATTCCTCTGCAGGAGACAGATTAAGCGCAGCCACATTGACATGCATGGAGTCAGGTCTCTAGCTTATCTGCCCACTCAAACAATGCAGAGGCATGAAAGTGCCAAAAAATGCTCAAGAACTTTTTACCCCTTGGGCACAGACTGTAAATTAATGAGCGTTTTAGTGGACTGAAGGACAGTTGGACGACTGCACACATTGTACAATCTCCTCACTCAAGCTGGCCATGGAGCAGTCACTGGTGGAGGTGTTCACAGCCCCTTGCAATGTCAGCATCCCGGTTTGGACCAGTCTCCCCCATGGTTCAAGCTAACGGTGCAGCCTTGCAGTGTGGATTAGGAGAATGCCTGTGCCTGAGCTGAGAGCACAACATGCAGTCCAGTGGGCAAAGCTGCTGCCAATCAGTCAGGTGGAGTGGGGCGGAGGTGGGTGGGGTTTCAGGCAGTGTACTAATCTCTGACCATCTAAGTGGTGGCCAGCACTCTCCGGGATGCGTAAAGGGTTAACTAAAGGTCAGACCTAACCAGGAGAGGTTCACAGAATACCCAAGCTAACCCACTCATCTCTCTCTTTTATCTGTAGGAGGAGTTCATCAGGAGCAAGAAGCCTGGTGAACTAGCTGTATGCTTCGTGACGTACAGAGAGTGAAGATGACGGAGAAGAGAGCGGCTGAGGCATCTGGCTGCACAGAGCAAGGACCAGCACCTTCAGCAAGAAGGGTGGCTGGGGCTCGCACACACGCCGCTGAAGAGCCACAGCGAGCCATCGCTGTTCAGTGTCCAGCTATAGATGCCGCCTTTCATTCCTTCAGATGACTGAGAACAGTGTCTTGAGAACTGGTCAGTCACATCTGCCACTTACTGCAGGAATTGGCACCAAGGGGACATGGAGGGCATCCACTGCCAGTGGCTGTGAAAGTGACCGCGGTGCTCAATTTCAATGCCAGTGGCTCCTTTCAGGGCTCCATAGGGTGACCTCTGTGGGATTTCACAATCCGACACCCACAAAAGAATCAATGAGGTCACAGATACCATCTTCGCGAAGGCACACAACTTTATGCATTTTGCCCAGGAGCAGGTTGCAAGAGTGATTGGATTTGCCCAGATTTCGGATTTCCCACAGTTGCAGGGTGCGATTGACTGCACTCACGTGTTGCTCAAACCTCCTTTGCAACAAGTGGTCACTGTGTCAACCACAAGGGATTCCATTTGCTGAATGTGCAGCTGGTGTGCAACCACCACAAACGCATCCTGCAGGTCTGCACACGGTTTCCAGGGAGTGTCCACGACTCCTACATTCTCAGTCAGTCACAGATTCTTGACATCTTTCAGGGTCCAAAGAAGCTGCAGGGATGGCTCCTCAGGGACAAGAGTTACCCGTAGAGGACGTGGTTGATGACATCCATGCAGTGGCCTCAGACTGCAGCAGAGCGATGTTATAACGAGGCTCATGCTGCAACTCGCAACTTGGTAGAACAAACCATTGGGCTGCTGAAAATGAGGTTCCGGTGCCTGACCGGTCTGGTGGAGCCCTGCAATATAGTCCACAGAAAGGGTCACGCATCATCATTACCTGCTGCACCCTTTACAGCCTGGCGCTGCAACGGAGAGAGGAGCTGGCTGAGGAGGTGATGGAGGAACTGGAGGTCTCCTCCGATGAGGAGGACGTCAACGGGAATGAGGGCGAGGAGGTCCTCAAAAGTGATGGTGCCAGCGATGAGGTCCTTACGCTGGCCAGATGAGGCAGGCGTGCTCGGGAGGCCCATGTGGCTGCTAACTTTGTGGAGGATGATGATGACATGCATTGAGGAGATACACCATAGATCCCCACATTGCATATGTGAATGTTTGACTCCAATCTGGTTTATGGCGGCTGTAATGAACTTGATGTACCGGACAGGTTTCTTACTTGAAACAGATAACTTTATTACAGAGCTCTTTTAGAAGGCACCTGCTTGAACCAGGTCCACGACTAAAAAGCTCCACCCCTAAGATGAGCACTGAGGGCTCATTTGTCAGTACAACCACATGACTGCTAAAGGCAGTAGGAAAGGTTATACCATGGGCAGAATTTTTAGGTCGGTGGGTGGGATCAGTGGGTCCCCGATCGGCTGGGGCACAGACCGCTGACCGTGATCGGCCCCTGACCACGATTCCACACTGGCTGGCCAAATAACAGCCAGCCAGCATGAACCGCACGCTGAGAAGCTCAATGCTATCAGGATGGGGGCAGGCAATGATGTCAGCGCAGACGTGGGCGAGCACTGACAGAAAGTTCCCTGAAGGCAGAGAGGTGCCTCAGGAAGCTGAAGATCTGAAAAGCATTAAATAAAACTTTTAAAATCAGGGAAAAAAATGTCCAAGCATCATAGTTACCTGAACATATACACGACAAAAGTGCTGTCCATAAATTTTTCTTTTTCTGTCATTTAATAGCGGGAACCTCATCCGGCCCTTGGATGAGGTATCATGAAAAATGCAAAGTCCGCCTGGCCGATTCACCTGTCCGCCAAACATAAGGTTGTATGGGCCATGGAAAATCAAAGTCAATTGCGCCTTTCATAACCTTAATTGGCCTCTTACCTGTCAGCGGGCACGCTTCCGGCTTCCGCATGTGCCTGCCCATTGCAACATTGTGCGATTGTATAATCGGGCTGGGCAAACACCCGCCGATCAGCGTAAAATTCTGCCCCCCGTATCCTCCCCTTTTAGTTTCTTTACATTTCCTAATTACAAAGAACATTTTAATCCACAGCATATACATATATGCACAGGTCATGTGATTAAAGATTAAGGGGCGAATTTTCCCCATGTCGGGCGGGCCATGTGGGAGTGGGCGTGGACTCAATCGCTGCCCGCCATCGGGTCCATGCTGCCATTTTACACAGGCGGGCCAATTAAGGCCTGCCCAGCGTAGTTCACGACTCCCAAGGATAGCGGCAGTGGGTGGGCAGTGGCAGGCATGCACAGGCTGCCAGGTCCAGTGGCGACCCGGCGGCCTGTTTAAATGAAGGCCTGGCAGCCTCTGTAAGGCTGCTCACAATGGCTGGGAGATGAGCACATCAGAGGGGCAATGTGCCTGATGCAAGTCCGAAGGATAGGTCATCGGGGCAGGCCAGGCCAGAGGGTAGGGCATCGGGGCTGGCCAGGACGGAAGGTAAGCCATCGGGGCAGGCCAGGCCAGAGGGTAGGCTATCAGGGCAGGCCAGGCCAGTGTGTAGGCTATCAGGGCAGGCCAGGCCGGAGGGTAGGCTATCAGGGCAGGCCAGGCCGGAGGGTAGGCCAGTGGGGCAGTGTGCCCCTCGTTTCTTTGATGAGTGCCTAGCTGCCCTCCTGGAGGAGGTGGCTGCGCAGCGGGAGGTCCTGATTCTGAGGGACGGGAGGCAGAGGCCTCCCCACCTGGCCAAATGTACATGGGAGGAGGTGGCCAAGAGTGTGAGCTCCCATGATGTGGTGCGCACATGGGTCCAGTGCCGCAAAAGACTCAACGATCTCCTGTTGCCTCAGGTCATTTAATGCAGCCGTCAAGCCTTCCCCACAGCCACTGCCCATCCCCACACCCCCCGGCAACTTTGAACTCTGAGTATAGTAATGGCAGTGAATACTTCATGGCATGTATCCCTCGCTGGGTGGGCCAGCAGATATTGCCCATGCCTAGTTCACCCTGAGAGGGTTGAGCAAGGATGTGTTCTGCATCCACAGCTTGTGTGACATTGATACCCGGTGTATAGGATGTGGGTGAAAGTCAAGGATCTGCACCTAGGCAGAGTGCTGGAACTGGGAAGCATGTCAAAGTCAGGGTGCTAACATGCTGGGAGGGGAGCTTCCAGGTGGCGGGGCACCAATCCATCTCTTGATCTTTGCGCTCCACATGTTTGTGCCTCCTTGCTTAGCAAAGTAACACCTTGTAGTGCCACATGTGAAGGATGCAGCATTTGGGTAAGTGGCGGGGAGGTCAGCCATGGCTTGTTTATGTGAGTGTGTGATGGCTGCGGGGTAACAAAGAACTGAAGTCCTGCAATGTCCCACTCTGGCTGGGTTGGCAGGATGCGATGGGAATCCAGGTACAGGCTGGACTAATCAATGCTCTTCTCTCCTTTTCAGGAGAAGACTGCACGCAATTCCGCCAAGCGGATGCGGACTGGAGGAGGCCAGGCCTAGTTGGCAATCCTAACACCTTAAAAGCACCAGACCATGGATCTGGAGACACGCCATGCCCCCAGGTCCACCAGTGGCGGTGAAGGTAGGGTGCCACCGGGAAGTATGTTTGGCGAGCACTCAGTGATTGAAGTTAGCAACATGGGTTGATCATTGATTATGGAAGGATGTGTGCATAATGATCCAGGGGACAGGCATGCAAATTGACATTGTCTGCACTGTAACTTATCAAATGTCCTTGTTCTCCCTTTCAGCATCACTGAAGCAGGGCCAGGAGGAGGAGGCAGAGGGCCCATCTCTCACCCCTGAGGGCCCAGAGGAAATCCACACACCAGCGTCACACCATCTCTATCAGGCAGGCACCAGCGCAGATATTAGCACCTCGGTGGGAATTAGATCTTCGGCTGGTGTCCCAGGGCACGGCGGTGAGGGAACTTCACACTCGCTTGAGGTGCAGGTAGAGACAAAGAGTGCCCAGGGCGCCGGCAGTCGGAGGATTGCTGGGGACCAGGTACATGCTCGGTCGGTGGCTGATGATGGGCCTCTGGAGTTGTCTGTGAGTCAGCAAACGCTGGAGGTCCAGCAGGGTATGCAGGAGGATCTGGCAGAGATACATGAGGCTATGCGTGGCATGGTGTCCGTGCTTGAGGAGTCCAAGCAGAGCAACACCGATGCAATAAGTCTCATGGCTGAGTGCCATGCTTCCTCCATGGAGAGAGTGGTGACTCTCATGGAGAGGCATCTCCAAGAGACCAATCAGGGCCTCCTGATGTTGCGCTCAGACCTGCAAGTCCTCACAGCAGCATTGGCATCAGCTGGTCAGTGCCAATGTGAGAGATGGTTTGGGCACCAAGTATCCCAGCTCAGTGCCCATCCATCTATGGTGAGCAGGGAGGTCCGAAGCGACCCCACATCAGTGCAGCAGCTGCCTGTCATCTCTGTGGGCTCCTCTCAGGGCGCTCCGAATGAAGGCAACAGCTCCTGCACCCCTCTGCCAGTGACCATGTCATTCGATGAGGCTGCAGCAACTGGGGAGAAGCCAGCTGTGGAACTGGCTGCTCCTAGTCTGATGGCGGGGCCATCAAAGACTCCACAGGCCAGAGGATGGCCGTCAAAGTCATCGAGGCCAACAGGACAGCATAGTGAGCAGGCTGTCTCAGATAGCAGTACCAACGAGGGGACAGCAACTAGACATAGCACTGGTAGGCGTAAATTTAAGGCACCTTAGGCACACCACGGGTTTCTCACTGGTGCTTTTATGTTGCCCCATAATAGTTTATTGAAGACTTGGTGTGATGTAAACACCTTTTTTTTTTGGTTTCTGAAGTTACTTTTGTAATCTCAATAAAGTTTGACATGTTGCCATGCCTCAGGGTGATCCCTTACTTCTGCACGTGGACAGGAACCCATGTTGTTATGAGTGAGTTGTTTGGCATTGAGCTTTATTGACAAGGGCCTTCATTAATGTTACTATCCAGGCAGATTTAGCACTCAGGTATCGAATATGGAGCCTGCAGCCCTGGCGTGCTTTGTGGTGGGGTGGTGTGGTAGATGAAGGAACTGAGGGCATCCTGGCTAAGTTTGCAGATGATACAAAGATAGGTGCAGGGACAGTTAGTATTGAGGAGGCAGGGAGGCTGCAGAAGGATTTGGACAGGTTAGGAGAATGGGCAAAGAAGTGGCAGATGGAATACAACGTGGGGAAGTGTGAGGTCATGCACTTTGGTAGGAAGAATAGAGGCATAGACTATTTTCTAATTGGGAGAGAATTCAGAAATCTAGAGTGCAAAGGGACTTGGGAGTCCTAGTCCAGGATTCTCTTAAGGTTAACTTGCAGGTTCAGTCGGTAGTTAGGAAGGCAAATGCAATGTTGGCATTTATTTCGAGAGGACTATAATATAAAAGCAGGTATGTGCTGCTGAGGCTTTATAAGGCTCTGGTCAGATCACATTTAGAATATTGTGAGTAATTTTGGGCGCCATTTCTCAGAAAGGATGTGCTGGCCCTGGAGAGGGTCCAGAGGAGGTTCACGAGAACGATCCCAGGAATGAAAGGCTTAACATCTGAGGAACATTTGAGGACTCTGGGTCTATATTTGATGGAGTTTAGAAGGATGAGGGGGGATCTGATTGAAACTTACAGAATACTGAAAGGCCTGGATAGAGTGAATGTGGGGAAGATGTTTCCATTAGTAGGAGAGACTAGGACCCAAGGGCACAACCTCAGAGTAAAGGAAAGATCTTTTAGAACTGGGATGAGGAGAAACTTCTTTAGCCAGAGAGTGGTGAATCTATGGAATTCATTGCCACACAAGGCTGTGGAGGCTAGGTTTTTGAGTGTATTTGAGACCGAGATAGATAGGTTCTTGATTGGTAAGGGGATCAAAGGTTACGGGGAAAAGGCAGGAGAATGGGGTTGAGAAACTTATCAGCCATGATTGAATGGCGGAGCAGACTCGATGGGCCGAATGGCCTAATTTCTGCTCCTATGTCTTATGGTCTTATGGTCTTCTTGTGACCCCAGCAGCTCCAGTTTCACAGGCCGAGGAAGGTACACTGCCATACAGCAGGAACCCGAAGCAGGCCAGAGCCCTCCAGGTCTCAGCCCTCCAGAGGACACCCACCAAGATCATCACAGACAGGGTGCAGCAGTCAGCAGACTGCCACAACCTCCACTGTAGATGTCGGGGATGCACCAAGACATAGCAGCAGAGTTAGAAAGATCAAAAAGCTGTAGTGGCACAACGTGGGCACAGGTGTTAATCACTTGTACGTAATGTTGACCATTGTAAGTACACTCCCAAAACTGTCTCCTTGTCTATGGCTCCTTGTTATGATGAGCAGTGTTTGTGTCAATCAGATGTGAAGGGAACTAGTGATGAAGCCTGTCAAAGGATCAAGTTCTGTTAAAGTCCATCTGCACGCCCTATCTCAGCAGTGTCTCCATGATATGAGCCTCTTCACAGAGCGTATGTGTGCAGCCCTCAGACACACAAGTGTCAGACATTCCCAGTTGCAATGTGAAGATCTCAGGTGTGTCCTCACTGCATCTCATCATCCTCCTGGAATCTTGTGGCAATGAGGGCCTCACTAACATGCCAGCCTCATTTGGCCAGTGCAATGACCTCATCACCTGCACCCTCCCCTACCTGGACCTCATCACCTTCAACCCCTTTGACTTCCTCCTCATCGGAGGAGACATGCAGCTCTTCCATCTCCTCATTGTCCAGGTCCTCCTCCTTTACATTGCCAGGTTGTGTAGCACACAGCAAGCCACGATGAGGCGTGACACCCTCTGGGGAGTGTACTGGAGTGCTCCGTAAGATCTGCCAAGGCACTGGAACCTCATTTTCCGGATCCCTGTGGTGTGCTCCACCAAACTCCGGGTTGCAGCATGAGCCTTGTTGTACCTTCTCTCAGCAGGAGTCTGAGGCTGCCGCATGTGCATAATCAGCCACACCGTTTGCAGGCAGCTCTTGTCCCCAAGGAGCCAGCCCTGCAGCCTGTGTTATCCCTGGAGGATGTCAGGGATCCGAGACCTGCTGAGAATGCAAGAGTTATGGACGCTTCCGGGACGTCTTGCACACACCTGCATGATCCATATGTTAGGGTCGCACACCAGCTAAACACTGAGAGAGTGGAAGCCTTTGTGGTCCACAGACTGGACTGCTTGTTGCCAGGAAGATTCAAGAGCCTTGTGAGTGCAATCGATGGCACCCTGTACCCGTGAGAATCTGTAAATCTCAGCAAATCCCAGCTCTCTCGCTTCCTGGCTTGCCTGATCTCAGTCGAAGTTGACAAAGTTGTGTGCCTTGGCAAAATGGCATCCATGATCTCCTGGATACATTTGTGGTTGGAGGCTTGTGAGATCCCACACAGGTCCCCAGCGGAAGAAGCCACTGCCCGTAGAAATTGAGCACGGTGGTAACTTTAACTGCCACTGACAGTGGATGCCCTCCAAATCTGCGTGCCACAAACCCTTCAGAAAGCATATGTGAGTGACCAATTCCCTTGACCTGAGGTTCCCTTCTTCCCCTATCTTTCCGGCATTGTTGCCCTAGCCCCGAGGTTCCCTTCTCTTCTGTCACTCTGGCAATGTTGTCCTATCCCCGAGGTTTCCTTCCCTCCAGTACTGTTGCCCCAGCCCTGAGGTTTCCTTCCCTCCAGTACTGTTGCCCTTGCCCTGAGGTTGCCTTCTCTCTGGCACTGTTGTCCTTGCCCCAGCACCATAAGCCAGTCACAAAGAAGCTGCTGTAGAGACTTGCCTGTGAATCCCCCTGAATCCAGGGAGCCGCTTCCTACCATTGGGATCTTTGCGAGTGCTGAGGTAGGTTGCATGCATTCATCTCTGAGTTCCACTTGAAGTTCAGGTTGCCAGGTGCACACTTTTTAAAGGCAGATTTAAATCACGCCATTCTAAAACCACGCCAACATGGGTTCAAATTTAACGTGGTGTGATGTTTCCAGTGTGTGGCCACAATAATGTTATACAAATGTATTCAAATTAAGTTCCTGACATCCGACGGCAGGAAACATGGCCTACCATTGATGGGGGGAGGGGACAATCGCTTCCCAGGTTTATGTCACCGGGAAACACACTTCGGGCCTTCTCATGAGACTTTCCAATCCCGCCACTGAACATGCCAGTCACACAAATCCCAGTCATTGGATTTTTCTTAAAACCAAGTTATTTGATCTGTGAGTCAAATTTGAAAGTAAACAATAAGGCTTGTGTTTAACTCTTCAAACTGAATAGTAAAATTAAAATAAAACACATTTGCCTGCCCTATGGGGGAAAATTCTGAAGGTTGGTGCAATAATTATGGGATTCCCTTATTTTATCAGCTCAGTGTTTGAGTTCAGGCTGCAGCTTTCAACTCAGTTTTAATTCCTATAATTAAGGCCAGGATTTTACAGTCAGCGTGCAGGGCCGAGCCCGACATGCTAGTGCATAAAATGACACGCAATGAGATCAGACATGCATCTCGATGTCATCGCGCTGTCTCGCGATGTTTCGTTCGGCAGGGACATGCCAGAGCCGGCTGCACGCCCGCCGATAATTGATAGGCCTAATAAGGCCATTAACGGAGTAACTAATCTCCAGTTTACACTGCCCGTCCAACCCTACTGTTGCTGGGCAGGCAAAAAGGCCAAGCGGCCTTTAAGTTTTTTAGGAAACCTCATCCACGAGCTTTTAAGAATTAAATAAAAAGTTTTTCTGAAAAATAAAAACATGTCCCATCTCATGTGGCACAGTCACATGAGGGGACATGTTTCATTAAGTATTGATTTAATTTATTGTTTTCAAAAGCGCTTTAATCTCTCTGGGCCAGCTCTCCCTCCTCCTTCCACCCCCACCTGCACAGGTAGCACTCAGCACTACCGATTGCATATTACACTGGGCGGGCCTTAATTGGCCTGCCTGCGTAAAATGGCGATGCAGAGCCAATCATGGATACCGCTGAGCCCGCCCCCCAAGAGAAAAATTCAGGCCAAAGATTCAGACTCCATATAGTAAATCAGAATATCACCTGACCCATGGGCAAACATTGCACTACTGTAGCAAGTCTTGGAAAGCCTACGTCCTCCAGGACTCTTGTAGATTATTAGAGTATATAAGTAAATTTGTGTGGTCTGGTGTTTTCCAGGTATTGCCAATATACATTTCTGGTGTTTGTATTACTCCTGTGTAATTATCATCATAATTTTATATTCAAAATAATGAGCAGCCTTAGCATTTCAGGGGTGGTGTTGTCAATGTATATTATGTGACAAATTGAAAGTAATGGGTATCACCTAGCATTATGTGACAACCCAATGGTCCTCAGATTAAATCCGAGTCATTTGTGTTTCAAGGTAAACAACATTTTCGGCAAATCTGGAAGTATCTGTAGAAACTGGTAATGTTGTGAATAAGCTGTAGCCGTGTTTATTTGTCCATTGTTGTAAAACAAAAGCAAAAACCTAAAAATACGCTCTAGAAATACAAAAGACAAAGGTTTAAGCACAATATAAGCAATGTAATGTAAAACCCAAAGGAGAACTTAACAGGGCAGAAGAAATCAAGTGAACGCTCCAAGTGAAAACCCCAAAATATAAAGATTGAGATAAAAAAATAAATACTAAATGATGATAGTCAAAAATATGGTAGTGAGGCCTAAAGAGCAATAGATTAGGAAAAAGCCAGCAAAATGTCCTTTAAAGGCACTCAGATCAGCAACTATGCACGCACCAGGTTAGAGTACTTGCCTCCTGATGAGTAAGTATGTTTCCCTTTTTCCTGCAACTTTGGACCTTCTCTCATTCAACAAGTTTTCTGCCCCCTTGCTCACCTGCAACCAAGATTTCATCCTCCCTTCAAACAGTGCAAGCCTTTGACTACCTTTTACTTCTTCCTCCATTGAATATTATTAAGACCCTTTCTCTCCAAGCAAAATTTCAACTCCTCCGACACACCCCCACCTACCTCCCCTCCCACCCTCCACCACCCACCCACCCCTCTCCCCCAACCCACCAACTACCATCAAATTAAAGAGGCTATATGGCTGGAAGTCAGTAATTTTAAGTAGCCAGTGCGTATCAATAATCCTTAAGCATCCACCAACCAGCTGGCAATTTCTTCCTGACCCCAATACCCCACTGACTGCAATTCCTCTATATTTCTCAGCCACCATCAACTGACTGAATCTGTCCTTCTGTAATGGTTTTCTGTTACATATTTCAATCCCTCTACCCTACTCCTGTTGAATTGAATATCCATTCTGCCATATTGTCTTCCCCTCCCAAACCTTCTCCTTTCTTCTCCCCTTTGCCTTCTTCCCGCTGTCTTTTCCCTCCCCTTTGAACATTTCCCTTCCCCTAACCCACTATCCTCCTTCTTCCAAATGGCTGACCATACCTCCACTCCTTTATGCCCCTATTAGTTCTGTTGTCTCCCACCATTTAACACAGCTTGATCAGAAACTTTCAAATTCTTCTTTACCAGGCATTTACAATGCTATGGGAGATTGATAGCTTGTAAATAAATTGATTAATCATTTTAGCCTGAATGGTATGGTCTGCTCCACGTGGTATTCTCCATCTTTCAAAGTTGGCGGAAGCATGTGGTATGCAAAGTAAATGGGTGACAGTAGGGAAAAGGGTAAATGTTAGTCTTGTGGCATGCTAGTCCTCATTTTAGTTTGTATATTTCAAGGCATGGATGATATGGCTTTGCCAGTAGAAACTAATGCTTGCCATGAACACAAGACAGTTGGGAGGAGGCTAAAATTGTAACTTGGTCCCCTCCATGTATACTTACACTAGTCATCTTACATGTTCCAACTGCTCCATATGTTCAAATAGACAAGTAGACAAGTGGCAGTGGTCAATTCTAGTTCTACACAAAGATAAGTGGCAGACTTCAGAAATTTAAAAATAAACTGAATTATTACGTGTTTTGTAATATGTGAATCATTTATTTCAAGTCAGAGAAGATAAATTTGCATTTATATGGAACCTTATCATAGATCTCACAAACATTTTAAAATAAGGACCATGCAATGTATTAGTTTGACATGCAGCAATTATTATTTTTCAGCCAAATGACAAAATATTTAACTCAAAGTGGGACTGTTGTGAAAATCAGTTACGATTGTGTTAGTTAACCCATTTAAAAATGACCAAAGTGTGTATCTAATTGAGGGGCAATATTCGATGATTTGGGACTGCTTGGAGTCGGGCAGGAGAAAAAATGGAGCATGGATCCGGAAGTCCTGCCCCCATTTCCATCATTGGCTATTTTGAGCAAAGCAGGAAAGGAAGCAGGGTGGGAACCCCATATGCTGCTGTTCAGATGTTGCCCGCACCATTCTGGAAGTGGGCATTTCAGAACTTCGGCAATTTTCAGCGAGGTGGCCACATTGTGGAAGCCTTCCTAAATCACATCTAGTGAGTGCAGACATGTGCCATGAATTAGTGACAGGAAGAGTCTAAAAGGTGAGTAAAAATTGTGTTGCCCCCTTTACAATTCATCATAAAATGCTGTAGCCTAAGTTGTGTCTGTTTACTAAAGAGAATGATGATGGTGCTGCAATTTGCAAAGGTAGGTGACCTGTCATGAAAGTACAATAATTTTCCTAATAATTTTTCTGGTTTAATGTGAAGTAGGTTTATAGGGGTAAGTATAGTTGGATCTGTGTGTGTAATATAATTACATTTGTAGTCATGTAGACTGCAAGTTTTAAATCATCAAAAGAAGCTAGGTGCTTGACATGCTAGTGAGTAAACATGGATGTGGCATAGCGTGGAAGGTATGAAGGGAATTTGCATTTGTAGATAAATGAACGGGTATTTGGATTCCAAATGGATCTCAGTTCCCGGCTGATGGGAATATTTTCCATTAAATGCATCTGTTTGGGGTTCAAAAATACGCAGTCGGGCAGTTTTTGCTCAATTAATTTTATTCGTCAACAAGAGATTTTGGAGCATCTCCAGCCTTTGAGGCTTTATTGTGGTTTTTCACACCCCTCAACTAGCTTGCTAGGTTTATGAGAATACATGATAGAATAGTCGTACATAGTCTATTGGAAGGGACCAGCTTTCTCCCTTCCTCATTACAAGTTCTCTTATGATAGCAGCAATTAAGAAGAAAACTGTTTTCAGTTGTGTGTTGCTGATGTAGCAATTTGAGAAGGGAGTGCAGCACTAATGGCTTGAAAAGAGCCATATCTGTTACTAACACTGCTAGTCGTTCTGATAGGGGCCCGAAAGATATTAGCAGCATAAGTCATGAACTTCTACCATTGGTACCATCAGAGCACAATTGATGTAAGACTGACAACAATTTTTCTTTACACTCATAAAACCCATTATTAAAAACAAACCCCCAAAGGATGTCAAAAAAACAAACAAAGCTACTATAATACATACAAATACTAATAACAAGTTTTGCGAATAGCACCTATTAATTCTGAAATCTTCAAACAGAGCTAATCCAGCAGCTCTTAACATAGAAACTAGGAGCAGGAGTAGGCCATTCAGCCCTTCCAGCCTGCTCCGCCATTCAATATGGCTGATCCTCTATCTCAACGCCATATTCCCACTTTCTCTCCATACCCCTTGAAGCTCCTAATATCCAAAACTGTATCAATTTCTTTCTTGAATATACTCAGTGACACAGCCTTCATAGCCTTCTGTGGTAGAGAATTCTACAGGTTGGCCACCCTCTGAGTGAAGAAATTTTTCCTCACCTCAGTCCTAAGTATCCTGCCCCATACCCTGAGACTGGTTCTAGACTCCCTAACCAGGGAAAACATCTCCCAGCATCGAGTCTGTGTAGCCCTGTTAAATATTTATACTTTTCAATCAGATCCCCCCTCATTCTTCTAAACTCTAGTGAAGACAGGCCCAGTCGAACCATAGGACAGTACTGCCGTCTCGGGTGTCAGCCTAGTGAACATTCGCTGTTTTATTTATGACCCAGACAAGAATGAATAATTGTTGTAATTCATGCATACGTTCCTTAAATATTAGCCATTGCCTATCCATTGTCAACCCTTTTAGTAAGGCTCCCTAATCCATCATTCCCAACTCACGCCTCATACCCTCATAGTTCCCTTTATTTAAATTCAGGTCCCTAGTTTCGGACTCAACTTCTTCACTCTCCATCCGAATGCACAATTCTATCATTTTATGGTCACCCTTCCCCAAGGGACCCCGTGAAACAAGGTTGTTAATTAATCCTTTCTCATTGCACAACACCCAGTCTAGGATAACCTGCTCTCCAGTTGGTTCCTCAATGTATTGGTCTAAAAAACCATCACATACACACTCCAGGAAATCCTCCTCCACAGTATTATTGCTAGTTTGGTTCGTCCAATCTTATATAGATTAAAGTCAACCATGATTACATGAGCCTTATTGCATGAGTCTCTAATTTCCTGTTTAATGCCTTCCCTTACACCTTCATTACTGTTTGGGGCCCTATAGACATCCTCCCACCAATGTTTCCTGCCCCTTGGTGTTTCTTATTTTCACCCAAACAGATTCCACATCATGATTTTCTGAGCCAATATCTTTCCCCACTATTGCATTGATTTCCTCCTTTACTAACGATCTACCCCACCTCCTCTCCCTATTTTTCTGCCCTTCCTAAACATCGAATACTACTGGATGTTCAGTTCCCATCCTTGTTCACCCTGCCACCATGTCTCTGTAATTGCAATTATATCATAACCATTTATATCTATTTGCACTTTAATTCATCTACCTTATTGACATTAAGATACAATGCCTTTAGATTTGCCTTTTTAACCTTGTTAGTCATCTTAGCTTTATTTTGCACTATGACCCTGTTTGTTTTTGGCTCTTCTTTTTCCTGCCTTTCACTTTTGCTTCTTACTTTTCTGTCTTTTGTTTCTATCCTTGTTCCCCCCTCCTCTGTCTCCCTGCTCAGGTTCCCTTCCCCCTACCATTCTAGTTCAAACCCTCCCCGAACCCCCTACAAACACCCGTCCGCCAAGTACATTGGTCCCGGTCCTGCCCAGATAGAGCCCGTCCTGTTTGCACTGGTCCCACCTTCCCCAGAACCAGTCCCAATGTCCCAGGAATCTAAATCCCTCCCCCTACACCATTTCTTCATCCATGTATTCATCTGATATATCCTGTTAGTTCTACTCTCGCAAGCACGCGGCACTGGTAATAATCCTGAAATTCCTACCTTTGAGGTGCTACTTTTTAATTTACATCCTAACTCCCTATATTCAGCTTGTAGGACCTCATCCCTTTTCTTCACCTATGTTGTTTGTACCAATGTGCACCACGACCACTGGCTATTCACCCTCCCCCTTCAGAATACCCTGCAGCCTCTCCGAGACATCCTTGTCCCTGGCACCAGGGAGGCAACATACCATCCTGGAGTCTCTTTTGCAGCTGCAGAAACGCCTGTCTGACCCCTTACTATTGAACCCCTTATCAATATAGCATACACTGTATGCCAAAATGCTCCTCTCAGCTTCGCATTAAATTCATGGGCTGCTGCCAGCCACTGCTTGTCCCACTTCCAATTGCTTGACGACCCAGTTTAGTTAATGATCACTGAGAAATGAGAAGCAGTGTGGAGAAGATTCATCAGTCCTGGTGTTATATTTCTGATTTATGTGGAACAACTAGAGGAACTTAGACTTTTCAGCACTGAGAATATACACCTGTTCTTATATAGTGTATATAACTCTATGGAAAAGGTAAATGGATCAAATTCATAATTGCCTGTGATTTTAATGGGAGTAAAACTATGATAATTACCTTCAATCTGTATACAGTGAGGGGTAACAGAAGAGCGGTGCAAAAGTCCCTGAAAATTACCATATGGATCAAAAAATGGCTTAAATTACTCATACCATAACTTTCTGGAACCTCTGCCATAATAATGGTCTACACCATTGATGTACCATTACAGTGTTGCAAGTTTTCAGAAAATCCAAAAACAATTTTATCTATTGCACTTCTGTTTTCTGAAAAATGCAGCTTTAAGTTATATTTTACTTTATTTCAACCAATGTTAAAGTACTTACATTTCTTGATTCAGGTAACTGAGACCCCAAGATATTGGCGTAAGAAAGCTTGCACCCTCATCACCCACACCATCCCCTCTCCTCCCATCCCACACATACACACACACCTTACAAATGTGATCTGTTGTGGGGATGCAAAGATTAAAAGCCTGAAAACACACACATTTTAAATAAAACCCAGCTCACTGTTCCCAAGACAAAAAAAAATTAGAAATTTGTAGTCAAGTCTTAACAGCTAATCGCCAATTCTCTTTTCATTATTTAGCTTCTCTGCTCCACTCAGTCCTCAGGGCTCACTGACAGATAATCTATTTTATCTGCCCATATTCCAGTGTGTATGGAGCTTTCCCATAATGCAGTTAGGCACACTTCAAAAGTAGAGTGCTTTGTGTTGCTTTGCCTTATGGGAATGAAACTGACATTAGCACCATGGCAACCTCACCACTGCTTGGCTCAAAGGTAGCCCTCCCATAAATCTTGTCTTGGTATTTTGTGAAAATGTCAAATGACTAAACCATGAAAAGATATTGATAAAGGCAGTACTGTAAACAATAGTGTAATGTCATAGCATCAGTGAAGAGAGAGCAGTGTGCATGCATGCAGACCTGTCACCAGCCACCGATACTGGTGAGAACAGTCAGTATAACTTGCTCAGTCTGGATGCATGGCTTGCATAGAATCAGAGACTTGAGTTGGTGTTAAACTGGTAGTTTGCTATTGCAGATTTGTTGTGGAGTCTTTCAAAGGCAGCTATGGAACAAATGGAGGTTAGATCCCCTGAACAAGAATGGCCGTCATGGAAGATGTACATCTCTGACCCCTGTGATGTTGGTATCGCTAGTGATATAGCACCTGTATCAGTACAAGTTGCATTATTTGTATCCATCATTGAACAAGAATAACCAGTGGTGAAGAAATAAGCAATGGATTATTATTTAATAGTTTAAGGCTTAAAATGATTAAAGACTCAAATAACTATGAAGATCTTTTTAAACCATTGGCTTCTGGGATGTTTTCGCTGCCAGAAGATTTAGCACCACAGGATTAACAATACTATACATTAACAGAGTAGCTTAAAGACATCACATTACTGACTTGTTAAATATTTTATGCAGCTGTATTGTTTTATGGAGTGTCAGAACACCAGGGGTCCTAGGTATACTGCTGCCAGCTAGATTTAGCTGCAATAAATTCCACCTGGGCTGCCTGGCAGTCAGTGTTAAAACCCTCATTGTTAGAGTATGAACAGATGTGTTAATTCTAAACCACAGGGTTGGGGTAAGAGCCATCTGGGCCTATCGTTGAGTGGTTGAGTAATTACACCGGCAGTCAGCGAGAACCAGCAAACGAATGGAAGGTTTTCCTAGCCTGGGCCCCCATGCATTCCCATTATTCTTACTTAGAATGAAAGCCTGGCCTCAGTAGCCTGCAGTCTGTAAATTAGGGTGGCATAATCTTTCTTTCTTACTTCTTATCCTGCAATTTGTTATGCTTTGAAACATCCCAGTTATCCAGTAATGTTATTTACGTGTTTCTTGGATCAATGTGCAGAGCAGTTATATTTATTTTGTATTGAATTCTCAGTGTCTTTCAAGTTTGGCTTTCGCTGTAAATAAATCAGACTCTGTCAATTTAGCTTTTTTAGGGCTGATTGCATTGACCAAGTGATAACACAAACCAAATGACCCATATCTGGGGTTCTGAGGCATTATTCTCAATCACTCAGTCCTTCTCCATTCAAAAACTGCCACAAAAGACAACAACACTCTTGTGAATTATGCAATAAACAGCAGTCTTTGCCGTGGTTAGGTGGCCTATCCAAAATTGGTGAAGTTTCAGTGTAATGAGACTTTTACAAACACATTTGTTTCGATTCTTCAATATTTTCCTTTTAGTTTTATGTCAAGCAAAAATAAATGACGAAACTAGTTGAGTATGATATTGTCTGGCTTGCTGCTACAGGACAAAATTTGTTCAACTGTGTAGTGGAAATATCCTAGTTTTCATCAAAACAAGACTTAATAAAGCCTTACAGGTAAAAATGTTTTAGGGAACTATCTTCTGGCAGGTTATCTTTTAAATCTAATGGTTTTGCACCAGGTTTTTCCAATTCTCTATCATTCCAGTCCTGAAAGCCCTGATTATCAATGGAGAAAGGTCTCCAATAGCCAGCTGCAATAATCACTTTGTGCCTAGACTGGGGAGTGTGGAGTGAATTCAACTTTCCTAATGGAGAAGCAAATTGGGTGGAGTGTACAAGAGGCAGCTCATTCATGTCTGCCTATTCTGTGCAGCCATCAAAGTAGAATTTCATCCATAATGAGTGATGGTATGCTGTTCAAACCTGAAGGATGTGATAGCCCAATACTGTCCTCACCAGACGCCTGCTCTTATCACAGCAGGTGTCACTGGATAGTGGTCAGGAGTGAGAACCCTGGTCGACCTTCCCCCTCCACAAGTCACAGCTCTTGAGGCCAATTGCAACTGCCAATCCAGACTGAAGCCGGTTAATTGAGCACAGATCAAGAGCCAAACTTTGGGCTAGCTGGTCAACATGGTTCAGCGCTAGATCAAACCGTGGCTTTATCCATGACCATTTGGAGAGTTTTAAGCTAATTTTTAACATGCATACATATCAATTACATCTTCAGCAAAATTAATAATCTATGATAATGAGGAAGAATCCTGTTATCCTAAAACATGAATGCAAAATATACAAGATTTTAAAGTTAAAGCCCTAAATTTTGTTTACGGGTATTTTATTGTGGCATGGAAGAGCAACAAGCAGGAAAAATGATACAGATTTAGTCATTTAAAAAATCACGATAACAGCACAAATACTCAGCAGATTATTTTGTTCCTTTCTGCATGCTTGCTTCACTATTTTGCATTTTTCCACTACTAGTATCCCACAACTACTGAATCTGCTGGCAGAGAATGATGTTTGCAAACTGGAGTCGTCACTAAAGGGCACCCTGGTGTAGTTGTGGGTCGTATAATCAGAGGGCAGAGATAGGTCATAGGTTCTGTCTTCAAAGTCCATGTGAACCCCAGGAAAACTGCTACACTGTTAAGCGATGTGCACTTGCTGAATATCAATGTTACATCAAGGGTAATGCCAAGAATGTAGTTTGTGACCCCGGTCCTGGTGCTCCCCTAACAAAGGTGGGGCTCTGTGGTCCTTACAGGTTCAAAAGAAAAACAAAGCTACTCATCACAGACACAGCTATTCACACTGGTCAGTTCATCTACCAAGAAATGAAGACTCAGTTGAATGGTAGAAAGTGTTTAAAAAATAGAAAATCCTCCTTTTTGTCTGACAATATTTACATGGGCTCCTCAGAACATTTCTCCACAATTGCCACAGAGGCCTTTCTACACCACATATCTTTCCAGTTGATGGAGTGAGTAGCTCAGTAATCAGTTTCCAGTAGCAATGGCATCTTTGGTGAAATTAAGACATGATATGAAAGGAACGCATCCTGCATTGTGTGACTTGCAAGTTGGGGTGTTGCTGTTCTCTGAACTTTTATAATCCCTCGATAGTATTAACTCACACTTTCATGTAGCTATATGTGAAGGGTTTGCTGCCTGCTACCTTGCTCAAATAAACATTTTCAAAGTGTAACTGTGACAGAATCAGATGGTTAGTTGACCATGGGGACCATCATCATGTTTGATCTTGTCTTACTATGACATTCAAAGAAATGTACATTTCAGAGAGGGGGCACACAATAGTTACCAGTTGCATGGAACTGTCTGGCTTCTCACCTTGTTATTCCACTTCACTGGCTCAAGCAGTCATGGCTAACTCAACATAGCAATAGAGTCCAACCGGGGATCAATCCACTGTCTATGACTGGGTGACACACCATGAGCTGAATTTTCCCCCCGTCAGGGGGCAAGTTGATGGGCAGGCGCATGCGGGCGCGCTTCCTATCAACACCCCCAATCGGAGGCCTGGCACCATTTTACATGAGGGGCCAATTAAGGTCCGCCCAGCGTGACGTCCGCACGGATTCCTAAAATCAAGAGTGCGCTCTTTCGTGCATGCGCATGAAAGAGCGCAATCATCTCCCTGAGGCTAAGTGATGCCTCAGGGAGATCATCTTTACTGTACAAATTATTAAAATACAAAAATTAAATTTCCCTAACATGTCCCCTCATATGACAGTGTCATATGAGTTGGGCCATGTTCATAATTTCCAAAAAAACTTCATTAAAATTTTTAAAACCCTACATGAAACCTCATCCCACCTGTGGATGAGGTTTCATGTGTTTTCTAGCTCCTGCCGGGGCTCCTGGCCTGTCCGCCAACCTTAAGCTTGGGCAGGCAGGTCCACTACTTACTTTAGTTGACCTGCCAATGGCCTCAATTGGCCATTGACAGGTCAGCGGGCCCACAGCTGATTTTGCTGCGCCCCCGCCTTCCTGAAAATTTAAATGAGGCGCGGTGACATCGGGAGTTCCATCTCACGTCACCGTGCGTCATTTTACGCATCGACGAGCGGGCCCCGCCCCAGCTCACTGATGGTAAAATCCAGCCCCATATGTTTTCATTATCCATGGGCTCTTTAACTTATTAACCAGCTAAAGCAACCACCTAGCTAATTAAATACTGATCCATTTAAACATTCAAAAGGGAATTGGTTAGAATCTTTGTTCAGTACAGGATAAGGATCTAAATGACAGAATGCAATGAATAACCTTTGATATATTCAATTATACCTGGATCATTTCAATAACTGTCTCTGTCTCTTCTGAAAGTCATACTTTAAAATGGGTTATGGTCCCACAGGCACCAGCCATTCTCTGATACTTTGCCATCCTTCAGGTGTAAATAATGGCAAAGAAGGCTAGCAGGCTATTCCATTCTCTACAACCCTTCAAAAGCTCTGTGCTCATGCAATTTTGGCCTCTTGCACATTTCTGATTGCCTTCACTATGTCATTGATGGCATTGCCTTCAGCTTCCAATACCTTACACTCTTAATTTCCTTCCTACACCTTTCCACCTCTCTACCTCTCTTTCCTCCTTTAAGACACTCCATAAAACCTTTCTCTTTAACCAAGCATTTGATCTCTTACCCTAATGTCTCATTGTGTGCCTGATAAAATGTTTGTTTGCTAACACTACTGTGAAGTGCCTTGGGGTGATGTTGGAGCTGCAGTCCACCCCTTCCTGAGATCACTTAACTCGGCACAGAATTAGGAGCAATATTGGGATCTTCTTGCTCTAGGTGGTTTATTAACATTGGAGGTGGTACATTTACTGACTGAGATATTGGAGGAGCTCCAGATAAAAAGTTTAAAAATAAGCACCATTGAAGAAGTTATGACAGCACCCAATCTGGCTGTATTATTGTGCAGAGCCGGCGATTTTTGTATATTCTAAAACTTTTGCAAATGTAAACTCGAGTGGCACTATTACTGTTAGCGGCATGCTTTGTGAATTGGAAGTTTACTACTACAGCTGATAGATATGCACTATTATGTGTAGAATGAAGTGTTCACTGTCAGAGGTTGCATATCAGACTAAATGTATAAAACATTCTGACACCTATTTTTACTATGTTTATAATGGCATCTGGTAATACTCCAGAAGACTTACCCTGGGTGTCAGATCATTTCTTACAGTGTTTATACTACTGCATTTCTCAGACCCTAAAATACAATTTTAAGGAGTTGGAGGGAATGGAAACAATTCAGTTTCAAACACTGGATGGAAATGCTGGTGTGGTGGCCATCATTGACTGGAAGACACGGGAAAGATCAGACTCCTTCAACCTTAAGACAATCAACAATTTATTGCAAAACAATGCCAATGTTCTCATGGTATTATAAAGTAGTACAATGACCACAGCCTATTCACTCTCTTGGCCAGCAAGGACACAAACAATGGATCCGCTTTTCTTTCGGGTGAAAGAAGCGGTGCCTTTATTATTCCGTCATACCCAAGCGGAGTCGATGCCAACTTCACTTGGCATGTGCACCTTCCACTGCTGCCATTTATCATGTAACAATAGGAGAGAAAAGCAAACCAGAAATATCGCAAAGCTTAATGGTATGGCCAGAAGACAAGTGTGTTACAAGGATACTCGCTATCTTATTTAACACAATGTGTATAATTAAAGCAATTAACAATTAGTTCCATGATTCAAATCAAAACACACATTTGTTTTTGCCACTAGGTTTTTTTAAAAAATAGTTTTTGGGATGTGGGCATCCTTGACAATGCTGACATTTATTGTCCATCCCTAATTGCTCTTCAGAAGATATCTTTGGACCCTTTTCTTGAACCACTAAATTCCATGTGGTGAAGGTGCTCCACCCTGCTATTAAGTAAAGAGTTCCATGATTCTGACCCAACAGCTTGGAAGTGATGATATTGCCATGCAACTGCTGCCATTGTCTTCCTAGATGGTGGTGGTGGCTGCATTGGGAATTTCTGCAAAAGAAGTCTTGGTATGTTGTTGCAGTGCATTCTGTGGTTAATATGTACTGCAGCCACAGTATGCCAGTAGTGAAGGGAGTGGATGCTTAGGTTAGTGGGTGGCAATCAATTTGCTTTTACTGTACTGTGATATTATGATGGATGTGAAGTAGGGAGAGTGTATAGAAGAACAAAAGAGATTTTAACACCGACAATGATACCGTAAATTGATAATTCCCACAGTAAGATACACGAGACCTTTTCCCTTAACATGGCTAAGTTCACTTATGAAAAGCTCTCATATCATCTCTAGTGAAGCATCTGAGGGTAAGAATAAATGCAAATGACCAAAAACACGACTCAACATTACAGCAGCCATCTACCCTGCTACGATCATGGATTGTTTTGCAACAATTTGAATTTGAATGAAGTAGGCGGTAACATTAGGTTCATATTCTGGAATTTTGTTGGATTAGGATCAGGGATCAGGGAAGGTTTCACAGTGTTTTGTCTTCTTAGAAATTTTGTCTGTGGCAATTTGATAACTTCAGAAGAATTGTTTCAGTCGAGTCCTTCAATATGCAAGTTGCACACAGTCCATGTAAGGAATTTTCCTGATATTCAAAAAATGATTTATCCATTTCAGATACATTCTTGATCACCTTTTATTATGACTGGTCCCCGGGCAATGTTCCCCAATTTGATATAATCCCAGACAAGGTACCGCAAATTGTTATGCTCCCGGGTGAGGAGAGATGAACTGACTCCCCTTCTTTATTCAACCTCCACAGTTGGTTGCAACAAGGTTAATTTAAAAAGGACCCCTTCCCTCAGGCATACCTTTTCCCAGTCCAAATGTATTTATGGTTTAAAAGGAGCCAATTTAACCAGACTTTCTTGAGTCAGGGAAAGAGTGAGATTATTAGTTACTAAATACAAGATAAAATAATAAAAATGCAACACACAGATTAGAAATGAGAAATTGAGGTCCAAAAATAAAAGTTAAAAAGATGTACGAAACAGTCCTTTGGCTTGTCCGTGAGCAGTAGATGGCAATGTTGCGGTGTTGTTGGGTGATTCTAGTAGAGCTAGCTTTGGCAGTTGAGCAGTTGGTCTGGAGATTCTTGGTTCTGCTGGCTGGCTGAAAGGAGTTGTCCCGTTTCCTTTTTGATTGTGGCATTGCTGACTTGCGACTTGCTTCCAGCAATCAGAGTAAACCTTTTTTACCTGCAAGCCTAGGGTAGCTGTTAGCTTCACAGCAAACACACACACACACACTCACACACACACACACAAACAGACACCAGATTAGCACACAGAACTGGCATGGTCGTTTTAAAATCCCTTTCCATATATTCCTGGAAGGGGAAGAACAAAAATGTCTTATGTCCAGATCTGTTTTGTCTTCAACTCAGTTCATGATCACAGTCTGGGATATAACTCAACAGGAGGTATTTTGGCTGAGATGGTAATCATTTTTCACTTTCTCCACAACCATTGGAGATTACAGTTTGGCTTGCATTGTATCTTTTCCTTTGAAGCGTCTCTGCCTGAAGTAGGCCATGACATTGCATTCTCTCTGAACAAGTTGGTCAAGTAATCCACATAGGAATTTTCCAGCAAGTGGTTACCTTACAGTCTCAGCCAGCTTTTGCTTGTTTTTCCTTTTCTAAAAACATATGTCTTACTTAAAAGATCAGTATGTCCATAAGTAATTCAGGGATAGGACCTGTGGTCATGACAGGACACGTAATCTAACATAGAGTATTTGTCCCTTTCTCCTCAAAATTTTCCTTGATTAAGTTCTGAGGACCTCTTATCTCATGTCCATAAATTAATTCAAAAGATCTAAAACCAGTACATTCATTTGGTGAATCTCAGGTAGCAAATAAAAGAGAATCCAGTTCTTTGTCCCAATCATACAGATGTTCATGACAATATGCTTCAATCTTTGTTTGGAGTGTTTGGTTGCACATCTCTAAAGCTCCCTGTGTTTGTGGATGATATGCTGTGGATTTTAACTGTTTTATACCCAAACTACTCATTATGTTTTGAAAAATTTTAGACATAAAACTGGACCCATGATTCAATTGGATCTCCACCGGTAACCCATATTGAATAAAAAATTGAGTTAACTTTTCCACTACTACTTTGGCCATAACTGTTCTTAAAGGGGTGGCCTTTGGAAATCGAGTTGCCATATACATAATAGTAAGGATATACTCGTGTCCTGCTTTCATTTTTAGTAATGGTCCCACATTGCCCACTAACACTCTGCTGAATGGTTCCTCAAAAACTGGCATGGGAATTATGGGTGCCGATTTAATTGTATGTTGTGGTTTTCCCACCACCAGGCAAGAGTGGCACGTTTTACAAAACTGCACTAAGTCCTTGTGAAGACCCAGCCAGTAAAAATGTCGGTTTATCTGCAATTGAATTTTCCATATCCCTACATGTACTGCCATAGGAATTTTGTGTACTATCCCTAATATCTCTTTACAATAAAAGCAAAAAACTGCGGATGCTGGAAATCCAAAACAAAAACAAAAATACCTGGAAAAACTCAGCAGGTCTGACAGCATCTGCGGAGAGGAGCACAGTTAACATTTCAAGTCCGTGTGACTCTTAGGCTACCTGATGAACACCAGTCAACTCTTTGTCTGCTAGTGTGTGAGCAGGTCTCCTCTTCCTCATTAGTATCCCACTTTTAATATAATAATATTCTGGAACTTCCTCAGCTTCAGCTTCAGTTTGGGCTGATTGTACTACCTTACTTAACTGCGAATCGGCTTGTTCAGCCCAAACTAGAGAAGATTTATTAAACATCTTTTTTGGATTATCTAAGCCTTTAAAGAAAGTTTCAGCTAACCAAATGTCTGTGGTATCACTTTGACCTCCAATGATAGAATTTGCTTAGGCATTGCTTGAGTCATCACACAGGAAGGAAAAATTCCTGGAACCTTTTCTTGTAACTGCTCCATCACTTTAACCTCATTTGGGTAATTATGGGAGAAGCTACTGTCTTTGCTCCGGCTAAATCATTTCCCAGGAGTAAATCAACCCCACCTACGAGTAACTTCTAAACAAGCCATACCATCACTGTCCCAGACATTAGGTCAGACAGAGCTAAACGCTCCCACAACCAATGAATCAGATCCAAGCTCTGTAGTCCTGCCATATCCATTCGTGAATGGTGGAGGACAATCAAACAACTCACTGGAGGCGGATGCTCCGCAAATATCCCAATCCAAAATGCTGGAGGAGCCCAGCATATCAGTGCAAAAGATAAGGCGGAATCAGTCGCAACAATCTTCAGCCAGAAGTGCCGAGTGGATGATCCATCTCGCATCCTCTGGAGGTACAGGTAGATACAGTGGTTAAGAAGGCATATGGGATACTTGCCTTTATTAGCCGAGGCATAGAATATAAGAGCAGTGGGGTTATGTTGGAGCTGTATAAAATGCTAGTAAGGCCACAGCTGGAGTACTGTGTACGGTTCTGGTCACCACACTATTGGAAGAATGGAGTTGGTGCAGAGAAGATTCACCAGGATGTTGCCTGGGCTGGAGTGTTTCAGCGATGGAGACTGGATAGGCTAGGGTTGTTTTCCTTAGGGCAGAGAAGGCTGAGGGGGGACCTGATAGAGGTATAGAAAATTATGAGGGGCATGGTTAGGATAGATAGGAAGAACCTTTTCCCCTTAGCGGAGATGTCAATAGCCAGGGGACATAGATTCAAGGTAAGCAGCAGGAAATTTAGAGGGGATTTGAGGAAAATTCTTTTCACCCAGAGGGTGGTTGGAATCTGGAACACACAGCCTGAGGGGATGGTAGAGATATGCGACATTTAAGAAATATTTAGATGAGCACTTGAAACACCATAGCATACAGGACTACGGACCAAGTGCTGGAAAATGAGATTAGAATAGATGGGTGCCTGCATGGATATGATGGGCCAAAGGGCCTGTTTCTGTGCTGAATAACTCTATGACTCTCTATGTCCCCAGCATCACAGATGCCAATCTTCAACCAATTTGATTCGCTCCGCGTGATATCAAGAAATGTCTGAAGGCAAATGGATACTGCAAAGGCAATGGGCCTTGATAGTATTCTGGAAATAGTACTGAAGACTTGTGCTCCAGAATTTGCCGTGCCCCTAGCCAAGCTGTTCTAGTACAGCTACAGCACTGGCATCTACCCAGCAATGTGGAAAATTGTCCAGGAATGTCCTGTACACAAAAAGCAAGACAAATTCAACTTGGCCAACTGTTGCCTTATCATTCTACTCTCGATCATCAGTAAATTGATGGAAAGGGTCATCAAGCAGCACTTACTTGGGAATAACCTGTTCATTTATGCTCAGTTTGGGTTCTGCCAGGGTCACTCAGCTTCTAACCTCATTACAGCCTTGGTTGAAACATGGGCAAAAGAGCTGAACTCCAGAGGTGAAGTGAGAGTGACTGCCCTTGGCACCAAGGCAGCATTTGACTGAGTGTTGCATCAAGGAGCCCTAGCAAAACTGGAGTCAATCTCCATTGGTTGGGATCGAACCTAACACAAAGGATGATGGTTGTGGTTGTTGGAGGTCAATCATCTCAGACCCTGGACATCACTGCAGGAGTTCCTCAGGGTAGTGTCCTAGGTCCAACCATCTTCCTGGTTCATCAATGACCTTCCTTCTATTATAAGGTCAAAAGTGAGGATGTTCGCTGATGATTGTACAAAATTCAGCATCATTCGCAACTCCTTAGATGCTGAAGCAGTCCATGTCCAAATGCAGCATGACATAGACGATATCCAGGCTTGGGCTGACAAATGGCAAGTAACATTCATGCCACACCAGTGCCAGGCAATGGCCATCTCCAACAAGAGAGAATCTAACTATCGCCACTTAACAATCAATGGCATTACCATCACTGAATCCCCCACTATCAACATCCTGGAGGTTACCATTGACCAGGAACTGAACTGGACTAGCCATATAAATACTGTGGCTACAAGAGCAGGTCAGAGGCTAGGAATCCTGCAGCAAGTAGCTCACCTCGTGATCCCCAAAGCTTGTCCAGCATCTACAAGACATAAGTCAGGAGTGTGATGGAATACTCCCCACTTGCCTGGATGAGTGCTGCTCCAACAACACTCAAGAAGCTTGACATCATCTGGGACAAAGCGGCCTGCTAGATTGGCATTCCCTCCACAATCATTCACTCTCTCCACCACTAACGCACAGTAGCAGCAGTACAATCTACAAGATGCACTTCAGAAATTTACCAAGGTTCCTTTGGACAGCACCTTCCAAACCCTCAACTACTACCATCTAGAAGGACAAGGGCTGCAGATGGATGGGAACACCATCACCAGAAAGCTCCCCCTCAAGCCACTCACCATCCTGATTTGGAAATATATCACCCTTCCTATCCTGTCACTGGGGCAAAATCCTGGAACTCCTTCCCTAACAGCACTGTTGTTGTACCTACACCACGTGGACTGCAGCAGTTCAAGAAGGCAGATCACCACCACCTTCTCAAGGCCAATTAGGGATGGGCAATAAATGCTGATCTAGCCAGCAATGCCCACATCCTGTGAGTGAATAAAAAAATACTGCAGGCGCACCCGGTCCTGAGGTACGGTATATATCCCCGCCAATACCATTTATTAAAACTTAGACTTTTTATGCTTTCTCTGTTGGAAAAGTTATGCCTTTCCCCAGCAAAAGTGTTTGAGTGGCTCCTGTTTCTCTTAATATGATTATACATTTAGTTATCTCATTTGAAGGATGAGGAGTTACTTTTCCCCTCAACAAAAATTCTTTATAACTGTCATGTATTTTATTTACCTCTCATGATATCACAACAGTGTTCATTCATGATTTCACAGCTGCAGTTAACACTTCAACTTGATCTGTTATACTTTCAGTCAATGTTCCTTTTCCTGAATCACTCTTAGGTACCCCAGTAAGTCTCATGGATTTCCTATACAACTTCCAGCAATTGGCACAAAGGTGTCCCACCTTGTTACAGTGGAAACACTTAGGCCTTCGAATCTCAATTCCACCCTCAGCATCTTCCTTTCTGGCCTGAAGAGAAGTTTCTGGGGAATTCCAGCTGTCCCATCTCTTCCCCAGCAACTTGCCTTCTGTTCTCATTCCACCTTGTATCATTCTAGAGTTTGTGGGGATGATGGAAAAAAGGTTCACATTTTTTGACCAGCACATAATCGTTAGCCATTTCTGCTGCCTGCCTAGCTGTTGCAACCCTCTGGTCTTCAACAAGGTTTCTAACTACTGGAGGAAGTGAATTTTAAAATTCTTCCAAGAGAATGTTTTCCCTAAGAGCTTCAATTGTCTCTAACTTTAATGCCCATGTCTAATGGTCAAAATTACTTTTCTTTACCCACTCAAATTCAGGATAGGACTGCCCAGGTTGTTTCCTTATATTCCTAAATTTCTGCCTGTATGCCTCAGGGATTAACTCATATGCACTAGGACATGAGTCCATTGCATCATAATCTTTAGGTACCTCTTCTGACAGCAATGCATATATCTCATGAGCTCTACCCACCAACCTACTCTGCAAAAGCAATGTTCAGATTTCTTTTGCCATTTGATTTGCTAAGCTACCTTCTCAAACAAAATAAAGAAAGCCTTTACATCCCTCTGCTCAAACTTTTGAAGTGCTTGTACAAGTTTAAACACCTCCCCACTGGGCTCTGGTTTAGAGGTAAACTCTTCCCCAACATCTGGTGACTCCTTTTTAAATTCCAGCCTTTTAAGCTGGTAATCCCTTTCTCGTTCCTTCTCCCTTTCCTCCCTTGCTAACTGCTCTCTCTGGAGGTCAAGTTTTCGCATTTCCAATTCTTGTTGAAATGCTCCCTCTTTTTCCCTTTCCTCTCATTCCCTTGCCTTTTCCTTTTCTTGAAATTCCAGTTCCAGCTTCTTCTGTTCTGACCAACACTGTGCCCATGTAACCTTGTCTCCTTCTGATTCCAAAAGTTCCCCTGGTTCTGGCGACTAATCTTCGAAGGTCTACTGTCTTACCTCTCACCAGCTTCTATCTGTAACTCGTCCTCCACACTTACCTACTGAGTAAAGGTTAATATCATTAAAGAATCATAAGTTAACCCAGGCTGTTTCAAAAACTCACTTGGATCAAAGGTAGCTATTTTAGTTTATTATTGTATAAGAAACCTGATCACTGTCCTTTTATTCCTTACCAATTGCTTTTATTCTGCATTCAATCACTCACCACCCACATTTTAAATCCTGCAAGAGCCTCCAATTTATGTTACAACCAAGATGGGAGGAGTTTGCATATGATCTACCCCCACTGCTCCGCAGGTGAGGAGGGATGGATTGGCTCCTCTTCTTCATTCAACAATCTTGGTTGGTTGCAACAAGGTTAATTTAAAAAGGATCTCTTCCCTTTTCCCAGTCCAAATGTGTTTATGTTTTAAAAGAAGCCAATTTAACCAAGCGTTCTTGAATTAAAGAAAGAGTGAGTTTATGGGTTACTAAAATAGAAGAAAATAAATAATAAAAATGCAACTCACATACACACACATTAGAAATGAAAAGTGAGTCCAGAAATAAAGTTAAAAAGATATACAAATCAGTCTTTGGCTGGTCCGCGAGGAGTAGATGATGAAACGTTGCAGCCATTAAGTTGGATGATTCCAGTAGAGATGACTTTGGCAGTTGAGCAGTTGGCTTGGAGGTTCTCGGTTCTGCAGGTTAGCTGAAAGGACTTGCCCTGTTTCCTTTTTGACTACGACTTTGTTGACTTGTTACTTTGTCTCTCTATCCCTGATTTGTCTTCCTGGAAGAGGACAGCCCCTACTCCAATGTCACTCGCATCAATGGCTACTTTAAATATTTGATTAAAGTTCGGAGCTGCAAGCACAGACTCACCTATGCACATGGCTTTCAGCTTTTCGAAAGCTGTCTGGCATTTCTCAGCCCATACTACCTTTACTTTTTTCTGTAGTAGTTCTGTCAGCGGGGCAGCTACTATGCTGAAGTTTGAGACAAAATGACGGAAGAACTCACACTTCCCCAAGAACCTCATGATTTCCCGTTTTGTTGTGGGAATGGGGAACTGTGCTATTGCTTATACCTTTGCAGCCCTGGGCAGTACTTGTCCTTGATCTACTATGTGTTCTAGATAGGTCACTTGAGCCTTAGTGAATTCGCTCTTTGTGAAATTCACTGCTAGGTCAGCTGACTACACTTTCTGGAAAAGAGCTTCCAGGTGCTCTAAGTGAGTTTCCCAGGTGTTGCAGTACACTAGGAGGTCATCTATGGATAATGCAATTGGATAAACCTGCCACTACCTAGTTCATCAGCTTTTGAAAGGTGGCTGGGGCATTTCAGAGTCCAATGGCATGACTCGACACTAGTACAACCCATCTGGAGTTACGAAGGCAGAGACTTTCTTCATACAGGCAATCAAGGGAACCTGCCAGTATCCATTGAGTAAATCTATCTTTGTAATGTAAGCTGCTTTACCTACCCTATCTATGCAATATTCCAGCTGGGGTATCAGGTAGGAATCAGTTCTGGTCATTGGATTTACTTTTTAGTAGTCAATGCAGAACCTTGTGGAGCCATCTGGCCTGGGCACAAGAACAGCTGAGGAGTTCCAGCTACATTGCTAGGCTGTATTAGTTGGTGCTCCACAACGTAGTTAATCTCCTCCCAAACCTGGGCCTGCTTTCCTGGACCTAGACAATGGGGATGTTGCCTTATGGGAGGGGCCTCTCCCACATCCACATCATGCAGAGTTAGAGTGGCGCAGCATAAGCTTTAAATGCAGTTAGCAGCCTCGTCAAGTCTCTTCACTGTCCTGCACTAAGGTGGGTAGGAGCCTAAGTTCGGTAGTATCTCTGTGCTGGTTAGTCGGGTAGTATGGGGTTCAATGTGAGCCTTGCACACGTCTCCCTCTAATTCATCACCACTGCTACCCTCATCCTCTAGGTCAGTGGCAATGGGACAGACCATTACCTGCTTGTCTCTTCTCGGCTGTGATATTGCTTTAACATGTTGAAATGACAGAGCTGTTGCTTTTTCCACTAGTCTGGGATCTCAATTAGATAGTTTACTTCCTGAGTTTCTTTGCTACTGTGTACAGACCACTGAACTGGGTTTTTAAGGGTTCACTTGGTATTGGTAGGAGCACTAACACATAGTCTCCTGGCTGAAAGGTTCAGGCCCTGCCATGTTTCTTCACAGTTGCCTGGGAGATTTTCATGGGCCATATCACAGGCTCTCATGAGTCACTCCCAGAACACTGCTACGTAGTCTAACATAGAGTCTTCCTCCTTTTGTTCCAAAAATTACTCTTTGATTAGTTTCAGAGCCCTTGCATTTGGTGCCTGTAAACTAATTCAACCAGAGTAAAACCAGTGGACTCATTAGGTGAGTTCCTGGTAGCAAACAGAAGAAAAACTAGTCCTCTAACCTGGTCACGGGGGTACTCGTGACAGTATGCCCTGATCATGGTTTTTAGGGTCTTATTGGATCGTTCTAGTGCCCCCTGCAAATTCAGATGGGCCACACCCAGGTTACCCATGACTTTCTGGAATATTTTGGACATATTTTGGAATATTTTCCATATTTTGGAAATTTGAGCCTTGATCTGACTGAATCTTGGTGGGCAGACCTTACCTGGTAAAGAATTGTATCACTTCCCTCACCGCTGTTAGGCAGATGTGGTTGTCAGAGGAACAGCCTCTGGGAAGCAGATAGCCAGGTCCATGAGGGTAAGGATATACTGGTAGCCCCCTTTTGTTTTGGGCAGTGGCCCCACACAGTCCACTAACATCTTACTGAATGGTCCCCAAAAGCCAGTGCAGATCTTATTGCAGGTTGGGGTTTTCTCACAACCTGGCAGGTGTGACAGGTTCTGCAAAAACTTACTACATCCCTGTGGAGGTGTGGTCAGTAAAAGTGCTGGCTGATGCGGGCTTGGGTTTTTTGTATACTGATATGCCCAGCCATCAGAATTTCGTGAGTTAGACAAAATATTTCTCAGCAGCACCACTACCTGGTGGAGCACTGCCCACTTCTCAATTGCAGGATTGTGAGGGGGTCTCCATTTCTTCATTAGCACCTCATTTTTAATGTAGTAGCATTCAGGGACTGCTTCTGCCTCAGCTTCAGTGTGTGCAGCCTGAGCTAATGTTTTCAACAGTGGGTCAGCCTGCTGGGCTGCTACCAAGGAAGATCGATTTATTACCTCCTTAGTGTCTTCCAGAACCTAGAAAAAGGTTTCAGATAACCAGACCATAAGGACTTCTGTCTGCAGTGCCACATCAGCCTGCACTGACGGAGCTTGTCTGGCCATTGACCGCATTCCCACACACTCAGGGAAAATGCCAGGCAACTATTCTGTCTCCCTGACCTCAGTGGGCTTCTTTGAGACCACTGGAGATGTTATTACCTTTGTTCCCACCAGGTAATTGCTGAGGAGCAGGTCAACCCCATCCACAGGCAAACTGGGGGCAAGTCCCAAAGTCACTAGTCCTGACACAAGGTGGTACTCCAGATGCACCTGGTATTAGGGGATGAGCATTTACCCTCCTTCAATCCCCTTAACCAACACTTTGGCACTTATTGCACTCTGTGGTAGAAAGGCCATGCCTTTTCCCACCGGTAGAGTTTGGTTGGCCCCTGTATCCCTCACTGTCACTAAATGTTTACTCACCTCACCCTGGAAAAAGGTGGCCACCCTTCCTTTGGATACATAATCCTTGTAACTCTCAGGGATTTGTTTAACCTCACCTGCCCTCTCAGGAGTGACCCCTACAGGGATACGCAGCCGTAGTCAGAGCCATAGGCTAGACCACAGTGCTCTCTAACTGACTCCCATTCTCTGCACAGTGGGTAGGTATGTGGCCCGAAAAATCCCTCTGGTTTTTCCTGTAGCCTACAGAAATTGGCAAAGACGTGCCCTCCCTTTTGGCAGTTAAACCACACAGACGTCTTGGCCTCACTTTTCACCTCAGCACCATCCTTTCTGTCCTGAGGACCGCCCCAGCATTTCCTTCTCTCCCATGGGTGCTCAGTTTCCTAGCACTCTCTCCATCTCTATCCTTTCCAGTTGGTTGGGGGTGACTTGCAGAGGGTCTTTTCTGGAACAAGGGTTTGTGGATCAGCTCATAACGAGCAGCCAGTGTGGCTGCCTGCCCAGCCACTTTTACCTCTGTTCCTCTAGGTGTGTTCTTATTGGGAAGGGCATGGCATTTTTAACCTCCTTAAGGAGGATCATTTCACAGAGGTTTTCATTAGTGGCTTATGTTTTAAGTGCCCACACCCACTGGCCAAAGTCAAGTTACTTAAGCCTTTCAAATTCCTGGTATGTCTGCTCAGGCTGTTTCCTGGGGGTATGGAATTTCTGACATTACCCCTCCAACACTAACTGGTACGCACTTAAAATAGCCCTTTATGCTGCCTCACAGTCAGTGGCACTTTCCTCAGGCAAGAGGGAGTAAACCTCGTGACCTTTCCATGAAAGCTTATTCAGCAGTTCATTTGGACAAATGTTGGACTGACCACTTTAACTACTGTGCTAACCACTCAAAAGATATAAAGAAAGATTCCACCTCTGCTTTATCAAATTTACAGATTAAATGAGCAAACCAGATTGCCTCAGCCCTTACGTCCGAGCTGGTATCTTCAAGGGGCACAGTAGGATTCCTGCCCTACAGCTCGAGCTGTTTTAGATTAAACTCCCTTTCCCTCTCTCTGTCCTGAAATTCTCTCTCTCCTCTTCATGCCATTTCCTGTCTTTTCTCTTTCTCGTTCCCTTTCATCTTCTCTTTCCTGAAATTCTAATTTCTGCTGCTTCAATTTTAATCTCTCTACTGCTACTCTAACCATTTCATCATCCTCAATTTCCACCTATAGACTGTTGGCCACCCCTTTTAAAGTTTCAGGTTTTCTGGATTTCTAGTGAAATCCTAATCCTAAATGTCTCTCTAAATCTTTTAACTGCTCGAGGGACAGAACGTTTAAATCCTCAAAAGAAACTTCTCCCAATTCTCCTAGAAAAGCAATGGCAGGAAATGCGGGCATGTCTACACTTTAGTAGTGCAGACTCAAGAAAGCCTTTTTGCAGTTTTTAAAATTGGTTTCAAAGGAAGAATTTACTTTCCGCATTCTAATTCTTTTGTTTTGTTAGTGGGAACAATACTGAAACCGAGCCCCTAATTTGTTAGGACTAGTCTCCAGGCAAGGATCCCCCAATTTGTTATAATCCCGGATGAGGTACCAGAAATTGTTATGCTCACGGGTGAGGAGGGATGAACTGGCTCCCCTTCTTTATCCAACCCCCTCAGTTGGTCACAACAAGGTTAATTTGAAAGGGATTCCTTCCCTCGCGGATACCTTTTCCCAGTCCAAATGTATTTATGTTTTAAAAGGAGCCAATTTAACCGGGCTTACTTGAGTTAAAGAGTGAGTGATTTTGTTAGTTACTAAAATGGGGGGAAAAATTATTTTAAAAAAAGCAACACACATACACACAGATTAGGAAAGAGAAGTGAGCCCAGAAAGAACATTTAAAAAGATATACAAATCAGCCTTTGTCTGGTCCGTGAGGAGTAGATGATGAAATGTTACAGCTGTTAAGTTGAATGATTCTGGTAGAGGTGACTTTCGGCAGTTGAACAATTGGTCTGGAGTTTCTTGGTTTTGCAGGTTATCTGAAAGGAGTTGCTCTGTTTGCTTTTTGACTGTAGCTTTGCTGACTTATGACTTGTTTCCAGCAATCAGAGAGAGAGGGATGCCTATTTGATGTTCTTCAGCTGTGACATTAACAACACACTCTCATACACTAGGCCTGGAACACCAAAACTAGCACACAGATACCAGGGTTTCAGTTAGCTGTTAACCCTTTTTATTGTGTATTCTTGGAAGGAAAAAAAACAAACATGTCTTTTGTCCAGATCTGCTTTCTTTTCAACTCACATCATGTCCACAGTCTGGGATATAACTCACAGGAGATGGTTTATGCTGAGGCCTTATTCAACCTTCATTATCTCTGCAACCACAAGAGGTATCAGTTCAGTTTTAGCATTGCTTCTTTTCCTTGAAGTGACTCTGTCTGAAGTAGGCCTTGACACCGTTTTGGGTGTGACATTCCGTTCTCTGGACTAGTTGGTCAAGTTTAATCCACATCAGAATTTTGCAACAATTGATAACTTTACAGTCTCAGCCAACTTTTACTTGTATGGTTTTTTTTAAACACATGTCTTGCTTAAAAGTTTAACATGTGCGTAAATAATTTGTGGCTATGATCCATGGTCATGCCACTTTTAAAATTCAATCTTTTCTTCCATGATTTTTTCTATGGATGTTTATTTTGCTACAACAACCACTTCATGGCAATACCTTTACCTCCAAGTCACACATCACCCTGACTTACATGCACGTCATTTTTTCTTTATTGTACAGTCATAGAAAGTGCAACATTAATAGAAATTAATGGTTCTCCCAGAGACTTGCACATAATAAGTTGGAGAATATATTCTTTCTCATGATAATTTCTATTGTCATTATTTCTCACTGTCCTTGCTCTTCTACTTCAGCCCCCACTTTCTCTTCTGCTTCTGTCCCCCTAACTCCTCTGGCCGCTTCTCCATTGGTCATCTTCTGCTTCTCTCAGTTTTCTTAATTTATTCTTCTTTCCTGTGAGGGGGTTCAATGCAGGAAGAAAAGGTTCCACCAGCACTCACTATGTCTTTTTCCAGTAGAGTTCATGAGAAAATGTAACCGTCAGCGGCTGCTAGCATCTCCTCTCCTTCCTCCATTAGTTTTTTTCTCCATTTCCTCATTTCCAATGAAACGCTTATTTCTTTCCCATTAAACTCAATCCTTGTATCCTCCTGTTCCCCTGCTCTGTTTTCAGTCACTTCACTCCCAACCCTCTATTCATTCCACTCACTCCCCTGAAAATGCGTTATGAGAGGTCAGGTCTTGTTGCCAGCCTGTTTCTTTTTTCTAATCCATTATTTTTCCTTCCTATTCATTTTCCTCAAAAGGTTGATTTGCTCACTCATTTTTCAAATGAATCAAATTAAGACGAGAAAAGACATTCTGGGGCAAAATTCAACTTTGGTGGTCTCTCCTCTTCTGTTTTTGCTTTTTTCTTTATCTTTTACTTCTTTATTTTTGGGTGGGTAGTGTTGTATTTTAGGGAATAGAGAATCCAATCGTTTCAGGTTACATTTTTAGTGGAGTTTGCAGGGAGCATGTGATCTTCGCTAGCTTTCTTCCTACTCCTCTGCCATCATTCCAACTTCCCAGAAGCCATTCCATTACACCCCCATTTCCTTCTCTTTATAACTGCCCCTTCCCCTTCCAGCAGCAGTTCTCAGTTTTATTACTATCACATCTCAACATCATTCCAAACTCTAGCTCCTCCTCTTTGAGCTAACAATTTATTCCTTATATTCTTTTCTCCCCATCACTCCTGGCACTTGTTGCACTCTTAACCCTGCAGCCACTCCCTATCCCTCTCACTCACTATCCCTTATGACAGATAATGAGAGCCTCCCCTTACTCAATTGTTTCATTCCTCTTCTTCCTTCTGCTTTCCTTTCCTATCTATTACATACTTCTGGTGATGTTTATGAGTAGTGATCAGCAGCAGAAACAATGGCCGATTTTTCCATTTCCTTGTGTGGGAACATTGAGACAAGCTGTAATTCCCCCATTGTTTCTACAGATAGCCAAAGATATAATGAAGTGTAAAGCAAATGTATGAAAAATAAGTTTTTAGATAAAAGTGGCATTTGAATCGAATAACCAACATCTTTGCATTTTTCAAAGTAAAGACGTGAGTGATCCATTGTTTATCTATTTATTAACCACTTGTTCCAAATGGGTGCTTACGGCTGAGGTGATGAACACACTGGGGGAGAAATTCATTCCTGTGACACACAGATCAATGAAAAATGCCTTGTGACCATGCATGTAGTGGCCTGCAGCACTGCTTACCCACGGGTGTTGACATAAGTCTCTATATCCCCACTAGAAGCAGTGCTATGCAAACAAATTTCTCCCCCAGTGTTTGCTGTATCAATGAGGCACACAGACCATTAAAGGCCCCAGTTTAATCCCTCATCTGTGCTAAGACGGTGGATCCAGCCAGAACCTCATATCTCTCACTGCCTTTGAGCTAAGAAGGGGAAAATCACCCATGAGACCTGCTATTGCGTAACTGTCCGGAGGAAATTTTACAAGCATAAACATGTGAACATACAAATTAGGTGCAGGAGTAAGTCATTTGGCCCCTCGAGTCTTCTCTGCCATTCAATATGATCATTGTGGATATAATTGTGATCTCAACTCCTCTTTCCTGTCTACTCCTGTAACCTTTGGCTCCCTTGTTAATTCCATGCTAACTCAGTCTTAAAAAAATTCAATAACCCTGCTTCCACTGCTCTTTCAGGAAGAGAATTCCACTGCCTGAGTGAGAAAAAAATCCTCATCTCCTTCTTAAATGGGAGAACCCTTATTTTTAAACTGTGTCGCCTACTTTTAGACTCTCCCATAGAGGGTAACATCTTCTGGGCATCCACCCTGTCAAGCTGCCTCAGTACCTTATATGTTTCAATAAGATCAGCTCTCATTCTTCTAAACTCCAATGGATACAGGCCCAGTCTGTCCAACTTTTCTTTGTAAGATAACCCTTTCACCCTAGCAATTATTCAAGCAAACCTTCTCTGAACTGCTTCTTATGCAATTATACCCTTTCTTAAGTAAGGAGACTATCATGGACAGAATGTATTTTCTTTCTTTTTGCCCATAATTAGTATATTTTGTGTGGAAAGATGTGTGTCTTTTCTTACCCTTTGGTTGTGTATTCCAATTAAACAATTAAGCAGCAAGCTTTCATGAGTTTAATTTAGAAGGTAATTTTTCTCACACACTTACCCCAAATTAGTGCAACATCACACATTCGGTCTCAAGCACTTATACACACAGTTGTACACACACACAAGGATTGGATACAGATAAGTATAGTGCACTTTTACTGATTACAGTTAACTCAGTCTCTGATTTACAATTTCCAGCCTCCTAGTGGCAGGCCAATGGTTTCGTGAATATATTTGATGATTTCAGATTGAAGTGAGGGTCTTGTAAAGCAAAAGATTCACAGCCACCACAAGGTTTCTTGTAGTAGAATATGTAGGATGTTGCTTCTCAAGTGAGCTTTTAAGCTGGAACTGATTAAGTATTTTGGCTGCTTGATGACTTGCAACTAGTTTCAGAGTATGGATCTCAGACTAGGTGATGGCTAATGGTTCTCAGAAAGCAAATGGAATGTTCACAAAGGTAGCTTATCCTTTCTCTGCAGCTGTTGGTGGTGTTCTTCTGCCGTCTGCCCAGATCTCTTCTGGGTCTTGGGATAATAAAGGATCTCAGTATCAGAAGCCAGCTTCCCTCCATCAAAACTTTTCCACAAAACATAGCTCTAGGCAGCTTTTGGTTTCTACCTTTTAAAATGTTTTTCTTTAAAATCGCACCTTGAAGCTGCCAATGCATGCTGTTTATATATTCACTAATGTTACTACCTGTTAACCTTCGAGCAGAAACTGATAATCTTATTTCATCTTGGGAAAGTGCACATTATGATCTTTACCATGTAAAAGCATATTGTTACGACCAGGATGTGAGGAATGCTCATATGATCCAGCCCCACTACTTCGCAGGCCGTATCATTAAGTTAAAAGATTAATTTTCTCACCAAAATAGCCAATCATCTGTTTCCCTTACTGGTGCCCAGGATAAAAGAGTCTTTAGCCAGGTTTCTTTCAATAAACTCAGAATGATTGTTTATTAAAAAATGAAACCTTTTTTTTTAAACAAGTTGCAAGTATTGGTTAACACACAATTCTAATTGAGAAGTATAACTATATTTCTCTTCCTAAAGAATTCACCCAGCACACCCACAGACAAACAAAGGACAAACAGATGGAGTCTCCCTGCAGAGATGGGCTTTGGAGAATAGGCATTATAGAATAAAGGATAAAGTCTGCAGGATTTTGATGCTGTTGTCGACTTGGAATTCCCTCATGTGAAGACGGCTGGTCCCAGTGGACATCTGGAAGTTCTCACCGCTGGTCTCAGCTTTGCAGGTCCAGATGCAGACCAGTTACACTCAAATGAGGGTTCTCTGGCTGCAAGTTAATAGCCACACACAATTTTAGGCAAGGAAGAGAGAGAGAGAGAGAGAACTAGTTAGAGTAGCCTTCCTTCCTCAGCATGTTCCCCAATAAGACTACCTTCAAAACCAGCAGGTTCAAAACATAAGTTCTTTTCTCTCTCCCTTGTGATGTCCAGCAAGTTATCAACCTTTGCCTTTTCAGTACTTTCCCCCATCAATTAAAGTGATTACAGTTCAAAACAAACAACCAGGTCTTCCTCAGGTACCATGAAGGTCAGCTGATTTCTTGGAAGATGCCTGATTGTTGAGTTTCAAGGTGAACTTATGACCTTTTAAAAAGATACCAGGTTAGCATCCAAATGCACAGATCATGCCATGTTCTTTCATTTTGTAAAAGAAAAATTCAGCCTTGAGAGATATGTTTCTAAGAATACAAAAATTGAAGAACAAAAGGATTTCCTTTCAGTTGATCAAAAGCAGTAGCATTTTTTTAAAAAGGAAAGCAAACTACATACATTTTTCCATTTCTGCACTCACCAGCCAGCTGTAATTATGCCCCATTAGTTTCAATGGAGGGAAAATCACAGGCTGACATGCGCAGAATGGAAGCCCAACCATTTGCCTGGTTGGAAATCTACAAAGAGCTTGGAGGTAATTGATCATTTAAAGGGTCTTCCACTTTCCATTTCTCCATCTTTTTCCCATTCTTAGTTACACCGTATTCTCTTTTATTGTCAAGTGTTCATAGGTACCTTCCTGTGCCTTAGGAGCACAGTAAGTTGCCACTGATATATAAGGCTACCTCAGCTATGCTGAAACTGGATGCTGCTCTAACAAACCGTGCGCTACCCTTTGCAAGGACTAAGCTTTAAAGACTGCAAAATCCAGAGCTGGCAGGAGGAGATTGCTATTTTCTGACCACTCTAACCATTGGTTTAATGATGTAGCAGTAGTGCAGTATTACTGTGGATCTGAGGGAAAATAATCTGTTCATTTTCCTTTCTCATCAATTTTATCTCCTCCTCCTTGACGAAATTAACTTCTTCTTGTCTGTCCATTCCACAAGCGCCAGTCGGTCTCTGGTGCACATGAAACCATTAGCCACAAGATTCTGAATTAGTAATTGACTGCGATTTTTCCACGCTGCCTATGGTGGTAACGTTATCACGTTGACTAATAGCACGTTATTGACTATCATATTTTCACAAAAGAGAATTATAAATTTAGTCAGCTCTTCTGAAGGAGGCTGACCATCCAAATCCGAAGGCTGAAAAACCCTTGTCCTTTTCCTCCCTGTCTATATCAGGTTTTATGTGGGGTAGCTTTTTTGCCAATTTTTCTCACTCTTCAGTTTTCTCCTTATGCCCTCAGAAGGCTGAGGTTCATTTCCACACGCACCGACCAGCTTCCAGTATCTCAGCCAATTGGGCATTTTTCATGTCTGAGTGTAGAAATGCTGTAGTTCTGCTCATGATGTCTTCAAGAATATCAGGGTCAGAGTGTTGTCAGGTTCATTTTCTACTGGGTCACCACAGCCAAAGGTTGATCTTCTCCTTGCCTTTTTTTAATGCATTTGTGGGATACAAGCATCACTGATAAGGGCAACATTTATTGCCCATTCTTAATTGTCCTTGAGATATTGGTGCTGAGCTGTCTTCTTGAATACAACTGAGTGGCTTACTAGGCCATTTCAGAGGGCAGTTAAGAGTCAGCCGCATTGCTGTAGGTCTGGAGTCACATGTAGGCCAGACCAGGTAAGGACAGCAGATTTCCTTCCCTGAAAGACAGTAGTGAATCAGATGGGTTTTAATGGCAATCCAATAATTTTGTGCTACAAATAGTAACTCTTTAGTCCAGATTTTTTCGTTTAATTTACATTCACCAGCTGCCAATTTTAACTGTGTGCAAATGGATGGGTTTTGAATGAGTTAAAATCTTGCCCCACACCTCTGGATCATTAGTTTAGGCATCCTGGATTACTAGTTCGATAACATTAACTCTAGCTATTGTATGCCTGATGGTGCACGCACACACATTTCCTAACACCAGTCACTGGATGGTCATCATTGCAGGACAGCTCCTGATCTCTTACTGTTGGCAATTGTGGTGCTCTAGCTGTGGCCTTGTCTGTAATCAGGCCACACAGAAGTTTACTATGAAACCATTGCTGCTCCATGTGGTTCATTGCTTATATCAGAGATTGTATTCCCTCAACAATCCTCTGAAAACAATTCTATTATACAATTCTCAGTAAGTTCAATCTCCTACTTACAACTTCAAAGTTTTCTCCTCTGAACTATAGATACAAACACTTTTATAGGGTGTAAATTTTAATTTCAGCAGGATCAGAGAATTGACGCTAAGATAAAAGCAAAAAACTGCGGATGCTGGAAATCCAAAACAAAAACAAAAATACCTGGAAAAACTCAGCAGGTCTGGCAGCATCTGCGGAGAGGAGAACAGTTAACGTTTCGAGTCCAAATGACCCTTCTGTTTCAGACTCGAAACGTTAACTGTGCTCCTCTCCACAGATGCTGCCAGACCTGCTGAGTTTTTCCAGGTATTTTTGTTTTTGTTTCAGAGAATTGACAGTTGTGTATCAGCTGCCTATTACACACCCGACCTTACCCTTCCACAATGGAAAAGAGAATTGGGCAGGTCTATTACAGGCAGCTGATGCATTTCCATATCAGGCTTGTTGATTATTCAACTGAACTGATTAGGGTATAAATAAATCATATACAGCAATGTGGAGAGAGTACTGCATTGTCAGAGTTCTGTCTTTTGAATGAGATGCTAAACTGAGTCCCTCCTGTTTAATAGACTTCAAAAAGATCCCAACCCATGCCATGCTTTATGGCATAGAAGGAGAGCACTGAAATTCTCCAGATACCGTGGGCTACATTTATGCCTCAACCAACATCACTAAAAAAAAAATTTACTGGTCCTTTTTTCTCATTTAGTTTTGAGGCCAGGACCTTGCTGTATTGCAACTTGACTGCCATATTTGCATACATGGCAACAGTAACTACACCTTAAAAAGTATTCCACTGATTGCGAAGCAGTTTGGAAATCAATATAAAGTGATCCTTGGGTTGTGCCAAGCCTTGGTCAAATACCATCTCGAGTACTGCATTCAGTTTTGGACATTGCACCTCACGGGGGTACATTAGTTTTCAAGCGAGTGGAGCGCAGATTCACCTGAACAATGCCAGAGCTTGAGGGGTTAAATTATGAGGGTAAGTTGAATAAACTTAACTGTGTCCCCTTGAATTTAGAAGGTTGAAGATTGCTCTGATCATGGTGTTTAAAATGTTAAAATGTTTTCATAGAATCAGAGAATTGTTACAGCAGAGAAGAAGCCATTCGGCCCTATCACATTTTTGCTGGCTCTCTCAAGGGGCAAATAACTGAGTACTACTCCCCCACCTTCCCTTCGTAACTCTGCATGTTCTTATTTTCAGATAATGATTGAATTTCCTCTTGGATGCATCGATTGATTCTGCCTCCACCACACTCAGGCAGTGCATCCCAGATCTTAACTACTCACTGCATGAAAGTGCTTTTCCTCATGTCACCATTGCTTCTTTTGCCCAATACCTTAAATCTGTGCTTCTTGTTTCTCGACCTTTCCACCAATGAGAACCATTTTTTCCTATCTACTCTGTCCAGACCCCTAAAGTTTTTGAATACCTCTATTAAATCTCCTCCCAACCTTCTCTTCTCCAAGGAGAACAGTCCCAACTTCTCCAATCTTTCAACATAACTGAAGTACCTCATCCCTGGAACCATTCTCCCGAATCTTTGCTGCACCCTCACTAATGCCTTCACATCCTTCCAAAAGTGTAGTGCCCAGAACTGAACACAGTATCCCAGTTGAAGCCAAACGATACAGGTTTAATATTCCGTGCTTTTGTACTCTATACCCCTATTGATAAAGCACAGGATGCCGTAAGCTTTATTAACTGCACTGCCAACCTGCCCTGCCACCTTCAATGATTTATGTACATATACACCCAGGTCCAACTGGTCATGCAAACCTTATAAATTGTATGCTCTATTTTATATTGTATCCCCACATTCTTCCTATTAAAATGAATCACTTCTCTACGTTAAATTCATCTGCCACTTGTTCACCCATTCTACCAACCTATCTCCTATGCTTTTATACAGTAGGTCCTCTGGTGAGGAGGTCTTTTTTGTGGCGCAGTGGTAATGTCCCTACCTCTAAGCCAGAAGTGCAGTTTAATGTCCCATACCAAGACTTGATGGCTACAGAAGGTGTGTTCTTTACGTGGCCAAACAGGTTGATTACCCTTCCAATACACCTGATGGCAGGTGGTAAGAGTGGGGGAGTTTCTTGGTCAGCCATACGACAGAAGGCAATGGCAAACCACTACAGTACTTTGCCAATTGTCTCCTTTGGGCTCGGCGTGAGTAGGAGGAGTCCCACTGATGGAGGCATCAAGAACAGGGAGACACAATCTTAAAGTTAAAATGAGAACATTTGGGAGTAAGGTCAGGAAGTAACTTTTCAGATAAAGAGTATTAGGAATTTGGCATTTTCTCCCCAAAAGGCTGTGAATGATGTGGCAATTGGAGCTTTCAAGACTGAAATAAATGGATTTTTGTTATGTCAAGCTATTAAGCAGTATAGAGTAAAGATAGGTAGATGAGTTGAGGTGTAGATCAACCATGGTCTAATTGTATGGTGGAGTAGGCTTGAGGGGATGTATGGCCTATTACTGCTCCTAATGTTCCTGTTTAATTGTAGTACTCAAAGTTAAAGGTCCATTATATAAAATGGATGAGCATTGTATTTAAAAGAATGCAGTTTCCCTATACTAAACTGATTGTAAACTATTTTATTGCGAGGAACATTTTCTGAAGATATTGCTTTTTGGTCTTACAGGTCTGGAGAGGCTTTGTTTTAATGTTCTATGATGCCATTGCCTTGAAGCTAAAATCTCAATTTGCTCAGCTGTGTTTTTCAGTAATGTAGAGAGTAATTGCATAGAGAATAGAGACAGAGCTAAATTCATGCTCATTGTGCTGATTGAAGCATATTTATGCCTCTTTAACTCATTCTTATTGAACAGAGATTATGAAATGAGAGAAGGAAGCTACAAAGTTTTGAACATGAAGACTCCTAACTTCAAATGGCAATTTACTTACATAAAACTGTCACAAAATGTTGAGGTAAGTGTCACCTGGAAATGTAATGGTTCAATAGAGACTCCATGTGGTTTCATTTCATGTTCATGTACTGTGAACATTAAACACATAGGACTAAATTTTCTGGCTGGTGGGGAGGCAGAGTGGGAGCGAGAGTGGTAGAGGGCACAGGTGGGCGCAGACCCGATCGCTGCCCAGAGTACTTCACGACTCCCATGCATAACGGGAGTGGGCAGCTGCGCTCAGCCCACAGGGTCCAATTGAAACTGGACAGCCTGTATAAAGGAAGGCCTGGCAGCCTTGGAAAGGCTGCACACAGTGGCTCGGAGAAGGGCTCTGCAGAGGGACAATGGAGGTGATGCAAGTCCAGAGAGTAGGCCATCGGGGCAGGGCAGGCCAGACTGGAGGGTAGGGCGGAGGGCCAGTTTGCCCCTTGTTTTCCAATGACTGCCTTGCTGCCCTCCTCAAGGAGGTGGCAGCACGACGGGAGGTGCTGGTTCCCCAGGACAGGAGGAGGAGGCCCCCCCACACATGACGAAATGTGTCTGGGGGGAAGTGGCAGAGGAGGTGAGCTCCCGCGATGTGGTGCGGCGCACCTGGATCCAGTGTCGCAAGCGCTTCAACGACTTGTCTGGCAGGGTGAGGACAATTTCGGCATTGGTCATTTAACCCAGTAGGTTGGCTTTCCCCCCCTGCTGCACCCCCTCCCCCCTCCCCCCAAAGTCTGAGTGTGGTGACTGCATTGAATCATTGATGGAATGTATCCTTCGCTGGGTGGGCCAGCAGATATTGCCCATGCCAAGGTCACCTTGAGAGGGTAGTGAAGAGATGGGTTCTGCACCCACAGCATGTGTTACACTGAGACTCACATTACTGTTTTGGGGGCAACCTGGAGGAGCTGCACCTAGGTGCAGTGCTGGAACTCCAGGACATATCCAAGTCAGGGTGATAAGATGCTGGGAGGGGAGCTTCAATGTGGCATGGCAATGAACCATCTGCAGCCCTCTACTCTCTACATGCTTGCGCCTCCTTGCTATGGAAGGATATACCGTGTGGTGCCTGATGTGATGAAGACAGCATGTGGCCAAGGGGGGTGGGGGTGGGGTTTGGGGAACAGTCCTACCACCTTTGTGTGAGTGTTCTGCAGCAGCAGGGTGAGGAGGCACTGGAGCCCTGATCTGTCCCCCTCTGGCTGGGGTGGGCTGTGCACGAAGAGAGTCCATGTGCAATTAGCACAAATCATCACTCTTTACTCATTTTCAGCAGAAGAATGCTCATATCACGGCAGAGCATATGAGGACTGGCGGAGGCTAGGCGCAGTTAGCCATTCTCAGTTGGTTTGAGCAGGAGGCCCTGGATTTTTAGAGGTGCCATGCGCCCGGGTCCACTGATGTCAGTGAGGCTGGGGTGCCACGGTCAGGTATGTATGGCCAGTAGTGAGGTCAGCATTGTGCTTCCAACAGCCATAGCAGTGGTGGTGGTGGGGGGGGGGTGGTGATGGTGGTGGGGGGTGTGGTGACTGTGGTGGGGGGTTGGTGGTGTTGGGGGAGGATGGTGGTGGTGGTGGTGGTTGTGATGGGGATGTGGGTGGTGGTGCTGTGGGGGTGGTGGTGCTGTTGGGGTGGTAGTGGTGGTGCTGCTGGTGGGGGGTGGTGGGGAGGATAGTGGTGGTGGGGGTTGATGGTGGGAGGTGGTCGTGGTGGGGTGGGGGGTGGTAGAGGTGGTGGGAAGTGGTAAGGGTGGGGAGTGGTAGGGATCGTGGGAGGTGGTGGTTGTGGTGGGGGGCTGGTGGTGGGGTGGTGGTGAGGGGATTGGTGGCGGTGGGGTGTGGGGTGGTGGCAGTGGGGGGCTGGTGGTGAGGGTCGTGGTGGTGGTAGTGGGCCTTGGTGAAAATGTTACTGCAACCTTACTCTCATCAGTGAAGATTATGGGAGGCTGCAGACTAAGAAGTCAAGTTCAGATGGCAGAGAGCAAAGGCGCCATTAGTTGCCTCTGACAGTGGGATGAATCATTGTGTCCTATTGGTCAGTCATTGTCCACCTCAAGCTGGGCAGCTCCCAGCCAATAACATACTGACACACCAACATCTGCCTTTCTCTCTAAATACAGGAGGATAATGGACTTTTATCTTAACGAGCGGATGGAAAGTGAGTATCCGACAAACATAAAGGAGAAACTTTCCAGCTTGGAAGTTGGAAAGTCACGATTATTTTCCCTGACATGAATAATGATTCACATTCTGCAGCGTGTGTATGCAAGAAGGCACTGATTGACTGTGAGATACACAAATTTGATATCAACATTGCTGCTCTACAGAAGACTAGCTTAGCTGACACAAGCTGTATGTGTGAGGCTAACTCCAGCTTCTAATGTCACAGTAAGAGAACAGCAGGCCACCAAGCACATGATTTATGCTTCACTATCAGCCAGAGATTGATGCAGTCAACTGAGCCACCAGTAGCAACTTCTAAACACCTCATCTCTCTGTGTCTAGACTTGTCAACATCATCTGCACCTACCGATCTTGAATGTATTGAACAAGGATCAATTCTATGACTCTCTACATGATATTCTAGAGCTCATTCCACATGACGAGAAGTTATTCATCCTAGGTGATTTCAAAACATGTGTTGGGTTGTACAAGGACGCATGGCCAACACATCTTGGTCATTACAGGGTGGGCAAGGTCTTTCAGGAAAAATATCTCCACAAGGTATCATGCCAGCATCCAACATCTGGCACTCGGACCAACTTGACGTGGTCATCACCAGAAGATGCGATCTGCCCAGCGTTCTCCATACCCGCACTTACCACAGCACAAATTGTGACACTAACCACTCTCATCAGAAGCAGAGTGAAGGCATAATCCCAAAAGTTTCACAGCTCCAAACTTGATGGCCTGCCATGCATTGACATCACCAGCTCAAGAAATTATGCCAAAATGAGGCCAATGATTCTTTAGCAAACAGAAAGGGACCCAGGAATTCTAGGAAAAAAGCATGGAAAATCCCATCCACTGCCACATCTTCATGATCTCCTCTTTTGGAAGAAAGGGTCCATTCACAGGACATGCAAAAGTCATCACATTATACAAAAACAAAGGCAACAGAAGAGGCTGCAACACCTACAGGAATTTCTTACTCCTCAGCGTCACTGGAAAGAACTTTGCTAGGGACATGCTGAAAAGACTCCAACTTGCAGAACGAGTGAATCCAGAAGCACAATGCAGTTCCCATGCTGGCAGAGCTAAAGTGGACGTGATATTCCCCATATGTCAGCTACAAGAGAAGTGTAGGGACCAAGAGATACTTGTCTGACTTGCTTTCGAAGATCTCACTAAAGCATTCAATACTGTCACCAGAGCAGGACGCTGAAAGATTTTGGAGAAAATTGGCTGTTCACCAAAGCTCCTTAATTTCATCCATTCCTTTCATGACAACTTCAATTGCACTGAAGATTTTGATGGCTCCATTTCTGACAGTTTCAGGGTGAAGAATGGAGTGAAACAGGCTATGTCCCAGCCCTCATTTTGTTTGTTTTTTTTCTTTTCCATGTTGTTGACCTTTCCTGTAGTCAGACGCCAAGCTCTACAACCTATCCAGATTGAAAGAAAAGACAACAATGCAGCAGGTCTTGATCAGAAAACTCTTCTACACTGATGATGTTGCACTGGTGACCCACATGAAAACTGAGCTACAAAGACGCATGAATTGTCTCTACCATGCCTGTAACTTGTTCTCCCTTACTTTAAATGCCAAGGAAACTGTGGTCATGGGACAGGGTCTCACATCTCTGCCCTCAATCACACTAAACACTCTGCTGGAAGTGGTTAGCCGGTTCTGCTACCTTGGGTTCATGGTGACAGACAATCTGACCCTTGATGCAGAACTCGATATACACATCAGGAAAGTAGCTACTACCTTTAGCCAACTCACGAAATGTGCATGAAAAACATCAGTCTGACCCTTAGGACCAAGATGATGGTCTATGAAACCTGTCTTCTCATAACCTTATTGTACAGTACAGCTGTGAAGCATGGGTAGCTTAACAGCTATCAAGAAAGGAAGATCAAGAATTTTTTTCTCCTGTGTCTGTGATGCATTCTCAACATCTCATGGAAGGACAAAATCATATGAATGCGACAGTCCTCTCAAAGGCAAATCTCCCAAGTATGCTAGCACTCATCAAGCAGAGACAACTTCACTGGCTCGGACACATTCATTGGATGGAAGATGGACACATTCCCAAGGATATTCTGTATGGAAGGTAGCCAGAACAAGATGACTAGTAGGATGCCCAAAACTCTGCTTGCAAGTGCGACATGAAGGCCCTAAACATAGATATTCACATTTGGGAGACACGAGCCAACAAGCCAATAGAGGGAAATGGCGACATTACCTATAGACCAGCATGCTACCATGACTCTCAGTGGCCACAGCAGCTTGACAACAGGTACCAATGCTGAAGACTGCAACCCACAATGACACCTGATAATCACCTCACATGCGGCACTTGTGGCAGAAACTGCTGCTCATGGATTGGTCTCTTTGGCCATCAGCAAATGTTTACCATGTGAAACTATCCCAACATCAATGGATTTGCTGCATGTCCATCATTTTGTGTAGCTAGAATGATATTACGAAAACAATCACGAGCATCAGACATCCCAATGCACTTTACAACCGATGAAGTGCTTTTTGATGTGTGTAGTCACTCTTGCAATGCAGGAAACGTGAGGGCCAATTTGCACACACTAAGTTCCCACAAACAGCAATGCGATAATGACCATATAATCTGCTTCTTATGTTAATTGAGGGATAAATACGAACCAGGACACCGGGAATAATTCCCATGCTTTTCTTCAAAGTAGTACCATGGGATCTTTCACATCCACCTGAGAGAGTAGACAGGGTCTCAGTTTAACATCTAGCAGAAAGACGGCATCCCTGACAAAGCAGCGCTCCCCCGGTGCTACACTGGAGTATCAGCCTAGATTTTTGCTCAAGCCTTGGAAGTGGGACTTGAACCCACAACTTTGTGACTCAGAGGCAAAAGTGCTAAAACATGTGCCATGATCCCACGGTACTGCTTTCCTCGACTGGGTTAATGGTTTTAAAAAAAAAATCCAACTACAATAATTTTATGAATATTGTTCCAGCGATGATGGTAAAATTGTCTTTCATGGTAAAGCAAAAATGACTGCTGTAAACTTGCTGAAAATCAAAGCCACTCTGACAGCACTTTTAACATTACATAAATCAGTGAGTTGGCAACACCACAAATGAGGCTTTGTACATCTCCCAACTCCGTACACATCAAATTTCCATGTTCCACAGCAGAATTGATTAACTAAGCATTCCTTAAAGTAGTTGTATATCATCACCTCCTCTGCATGACAAAAGAGATAATGCACCCAAAGTCCAGAAATCATACATTGCTAACATACGTTTATTCAGTATTTGACATTTCATTCTAGATCTAGCACTACTGTTTTAAAGCTTTTGCTTGTCTTTGAAAAATTACAGTTCAAACAATTTAAAGAGCTTACTTTTTTACAGAAGGTGATAGGTGCTATTGGACCAAGGGCTGATGGTGAGAACACAGAAAATTAATCCTCTTATTCACTAAAATGTTGAAAGTGTGGAGATCTCAGCTCGAAAGTCCACACGGCTATTGCCATTGAGTGTATTCCTGGCCTCATCCAATTTTGTTCTCTCTCTTTTATTTCCAGTAGGGTTGATTGGATAATGATCCAGAATCAGAGCTTTAGCTGATTTTCTCCTTCTCCATGGGTACAAAGGCCAATTGTAGTACGTGTATTGCAAATCCCAGCTGATATCAGTTAATTTAGCACAAGAGTCACCATCCCGTATGGCTCATTTTAAAGATGCCATTACCAACCAATCCACTGGAGATACAAAAATGCCACTAAGTCCCTAGGCAATATAGTATTTTCTGGGATCCTCAGCTCTCGTGCAGGTTTGTAATCCTTACCACATGACAGTCCATGAAGCTGTCATAAGGAATGTTGTTTACAGAACAGTGCGGTCTGGTGGAAATGAAGGGCTGGTCTCTTGGGCTTTCCAGTAGATAAGAAAAATTACAATTTTGTTTAAAAACATCAAATCATGTGAGATCCTGAATGGTCTTGCCAAGGTGAACTTGGAAAGCATGTTTTCTCTTGTGGGATGAGTCCAGAACTTGGGGGCAGTATTTTAAAATTAGGGGTCATGCTTATAGCAAAGAGATGAGGAGAATCTTTTTTCTCTCAGAGGGTTGTGCGACTTTGGAATTCTCTGCCTCAGAAGGCGGTGGAGGCAGGGCCATTGAACTTTTTTAAGGCAGAGGTGGATAGATTCTTGTTAGGCAAGGGAATCAAAGGCTATCAGGGGTAGATGAGAATGTAGAACCTGAAACACAATCAAATCAGCCATGATCTTATTGAATGGTGGAGCAGGCTCAAGGGGCAGAATGGCCTACTTCTGCTCCTATATCATATGTTCGTATATTTTGATAAGCCCTGGTGCTTTCCAAGGTATAACGTGGGAGTACTGTTAATAAAAAAACACCCTCCCTAGAATTAACATCCCTGTATTATCTAAAGTTCTGAAAGAACTTGTTGAATTATTTGGTGATGAGAATTAGAAAGGTGAGAAAGGCCAAAGGATGAAAAGCATCAATTACCAAGTTCAAGTTAAATAAAGGCAACTTCCATAATGATAAAATCCACATGATCTTAGGAGCAGCAAGAGCCAGCCAGGGTCTCTGGCACTTCTGCATAGCCAGAGCAAGTTAGATAAACATCAAAAATATCTGTTTGTAAAAATATAATGCCATGCTTCTAATTTCTGGTTTAAGGTAGTAACTTTGAAACAGAATTTTTTTAAACACGGAAAAATGCTTCCAATTGAGCAAAAAAGAGGTGGCTGAGGGCAAGTTCCAAATGATTGATTTCTGGAGACATGCACTGTACTTTCAGCATGGTGTGCAGTCGCATGCCTGACATGCACGAGCATGAAATTGAGCGCAATGACATCAGGCGAGTGTCCTGACATCATCGTGTACTCGTACAATATTTCAGTCGGCAGTCGCGTGCAGGACTCGGCAGCAAACCCGCCGACAATTAAGAGGGCTACTAAGCCCATGAATAAATTAATTGAAGAGAATTTTTCCCTGCCCATTCAACCTTAGGGTTGACGGGCAGGTGAAAAGGCCAAGCGGCCTTTGGATTTTTGAGGAAACGTCATCCATGGGCGGAATGAGGTTTCCAAAGTTAATTAAAAATAAAATAAAAAATTTTAAATCTCATTTTTAGCAAGTCCCTGCTCATATGACAGAGTCATGAGAGGACATGTTCACCTTAATTTTAAAATCTTTATTTTTAATGTTAGAAGTCTTCAGCTCGCTGAGGCAGCTCTGTGCCTTCAGGGAGCTTTCACTGAGCGCACCTGTGCGCATGCGCTGACTTCCACCCTCGCCCTCCTACCCCCCCCCCCCCGCCACACAGGCAGCACTGAGCGTTTCAGCACACAATTCACACTGGTTAACCGTTAGTTGGCCAGCCAGTGTGAAATCGCAGTCAGTGCCTGATCGCAAGCAGTAGACAGTTGCGTTGCCGCTCCAAGGCCCGGCTGCCCAACAAGGGGAAAATCCTGTGTGTGTTTTTAAGGCTCATTTGAATGAACTTTAACAACACTCCAAAACTAAATCTGGAAATTTGGGAGTTGGTGATTCCCAATGATCCAGCATCCCTTGACATAAAATCCCCACAGAATTGCTGACATTTTGTGGCATGAAAGGGAAAATGGACTTGCAGATGGTGCCTGCTCACCATCTGGTGCTTCTAACGTTTGGAGATTTCTGTCACTCCAAACATTGTCAGAGCCGTTTGGTTAAATATTTAAACTCATGCAGGTAGAGATGAGCGTACCACCCATTTATGAACCCTGTAACTAGGGTGAAAAGTGCTGATGTAGCCAATGGGTTCACAAACTCAAAGCACACACTGTGAAAAAGCAACAGAACAAAAGTAGGATTAAAAGGATTACTTGAACAATGGAAGTGTATTACTAATTGACCTGTAATGGATTTAAGACCCACCCAGGTCATGTGTGAAAGATGGGAATGCAACAATAGGAACTAGTTGAGAGGATTAAATTAAATAAAGCAAAATAGGTATGGAAAAGGATGTATGAGAAATATTCATGAAACAAGGTGAAATAAAAGAATTGAATATGACATGTTCACGGCAAATGGGAGCACAGTAAAAGTGGACATAAAGAAACAAAGATCAGCCATTCAACTGAATGGATATCCTACATGACTACTACCAGCACTTAGCTGAAACATGAGCTAATACCATGAGAATAGTAGAACTATGATATGTCCCTGGGCTATCAGAACAGGTTCCACGCATTAACAGGAAGGCTGATAAAAGCAAAGAACTGCGGATGCTGGAAATCCAAAACAAAAACAGAAACAGAAATACCTGGAAAAACTCAGCAGGTCTGGCAGCATCGGCGAAGAGCACAGTTAACGTTTCGAGTCCTCACGACCCTACAACAGAACTCCTTTTTAGGTTAAGAGGAGGCGGTTGGGGCCAGGGAACTGGAAATTGTTGATGTGATGTAAGGTGTTTAAGGAATCACGGATGTAGGTGTGAAGGGTCTGGACAAGAGGAGAGAGAATGGAGTCAAGATAGTGAGAAATGAGTTCCGTGGGGCTGACACGATCGGTCTGCCAGGACAGTCCTGTTTGTGGATTTTGGGTAGGAGGTAGAAGCGGGCCGTCCGAGGTTGAGCGACTATCAGGTTGGAAGCTGTGGAAGGAAGATCTCCAGAGGAGATGAGGTCAGTGACAGTCCTGGAAACAATGGCTTGATTTTCAGTGGTGGGGTCATGGTCCAGGGAGAGGTAGGAGGAAGTGTCTGCGAGTTGACGCTCAGCCTCCACGAGGGAGAGGTCAGTGCGCCCGACAACAGCAGCACCACCCTTGTCAGTGGGTTTGATGACAATGTTAGGGTTGGACCTGAGAGAACAGAGACCAGTTCTGTTGAAGGGTCATGAGGACTCAAAACATCAACTGTGCTCTTCTCCGCCGATGCTGCCAGACCTTCTGAGTTTTTCCAGGTATTTCTGTTTCTGTTTTTGAACAGGAAGGCTGACTTTGGAGAGTTCCTCCTGTACTATTCATAACTTACAATTACCGAATACCCAGAATGAAAAGCCACAGGTGAATTTCCACTGTTTATGCCATTTTTCCATGGTATTCATGGCTCAGGTTTCTATGCATTGGGCATAGGGCATAACATTTAACAATGAGGGGGGTTTGAGAAAGACATCAGTGAAGTTAAAAGAGATGTGGGGCTAAAGTTTTCAACTTTCCACTTCTGGTGCTCAGTGTCACATGTGGGGTGGGGGGAATACATACTGGAAGTTTGAATGTAGAAGTCACTGGGTTCTGCAGGATTTTCTACTCATTGGAGGTAGAAACCTGTTGTCTATTCCAATCCTCGATTGCACTCATTGCACACAGAGCTCTGCACCAGCAAAGCAACTTTATCAAAATCTAGATTTACATTTTATACTTCTATGAAAAGAAGAAATATCGGGATAGAAATTTATCTCAGGCAGTGCTTTCTTTCTTTCTGTGGAGTGTAAAACAGGCTGCCAATTTGTTTGCCATATTTTGTAAGAAGACCTCAATTGAATTTCTACCTCATTGCTTCTATAAATAAACACTTGCATTTAAATAACACCTTTCTTGATCTCAGGATGTCCCAAAGCCAATGAAGCACCGGTTAGACCGGTTGTCGCTGTTGTAATATAGAAATCCCAAATAACATCATTTACACTGTTAACATATATAATTAACACACTCCCGAATGCTCACACACTTTCTGCTGCTGCATGGTCATTGCAAGTTCAGCGGTGCTCCAGAAACATTAGACAAAAACAATTATCCATTGGAAAGGTAGAGCAAAATGCTTCAATCACTGCAGCACACTTTAACTTTCAGCAACCAACTGTGCCAGGAATGAAGAAGCAGGAGCCACTTTCAGATGAGCTACCGATCTTAAATGGGCATTCTGATGTCAGTGACCACATTCAGATGGCACAATATCAGGCGGTCGGCAATAAGGTAGGCCCTGGGTGGGGATTTGTGATCATAAGAGTGGGAAGCCTGGGCCAACGCTAGCCCCAGATAGTATTTGTTGTGGTCAGAATGACCCTTGTTCATCCTAGCCTCACAAAAATAAACCTACATGTATCCTTTTTGATTCTCTTTGGCCATGCTGTCAGTAATGTATGCACAAACTCTATATTGCAGTTATCGCACAGTATCAGATTTGGGGTCCTTTGTGAATCAAAGCACTCAAAGCAATTTGCATATTAAATGGGCCCTCCATCTGAAACAATTTGTACTTGGACTACACAGCACTGGCTCCTTTAAAAATGGTGGCAGCCGCAGGGCCAGTGTTAATGGGACAGTAAGTCTAATGACACCATTTTGATGTAATCAGTGCCTCCTTGGCACTAGTATGACCAAATGAATTTTGTTTCATATAATTATAATAATTGGCTGCTGAAAACCACTGCTAGATTACCAATGATCCACTTGGCTGGTCATTCCCCTAAATTTAACAATGTGCTCCAAAAGAATGTTAGTGATCAAAGTTTTGTACTATTTTGAGGAAATCGCTCTTTTAAGGTGGCATGCATGGGACAAAATGGTCATTCCACATTAAAGAAGCAGTGCTTATGTTTTTGCAGTTACACTTTGGAAGTGGTTTAAGCACATTGAAGCAAATGTACTGTGAATTCTGAATACCTTTAAGCAAGAGGCGTGACATCATTTGCGATAGGTCACCTCACAGCACTTCCACTTTACACCAGAGGCCATGGACGGGAATTTTCATGCAGGCTTCTGAACTCTGCCGTTAGGCTGAAATGTGAGTCAGGAGCCCCCACTGTGTGGGGAACAGTCATTCAATGTGATTTTCTCCAAGGTCACCAGTTAATGGCCAGAGAACAAGTTTGCCGTCCTTAAAGCAGGCTTGAAGCTGGAAGGCCAATCAGAGGCTGCAATGGCAAGTAAGTAAAGGAGAGAGTGCTTCAAAATGGAGGTGCTCTCTCTCCAACTTAGTTCAATTTAAACTAAAAATGGCTTTTGCAACCAGGCTACCACAGTGGGGGTTGCCCCCCCCTACAGGGCAACCAGTGGCTGCTGCTACAAGCATATGGAGAGGTCTTCTAGGTCTGCCTGGAGTGCTGGGCCCCCACTCTTCCACTGGGATGCCACTGAACTGTCCCCACTGCCTACGGGAACCTGGAAGCTTTAAGTGGCCTTTACTGGCTCTTAACTACTCGGATTGGCTACCTGCCACGTCTGGGGCCGGGATGGAAACAGGTCAGCAGCGCCATTTTTAGTGCATACCACCTCCCCACCAAGCCCCAAAAACCCTGCCCCATTTAACTCCAGCCTAGCACAAAGCTGGATTTGAAAATTACCCAGGCAATGCACTCCCAGCTGGGAGTTGATATAAACCTAATGTATTATCTTCTAGAGAACTTATTGTCACCCGCCCACTCTCATAACATTAAAAATGCGCCGCCCAAGCAGTAGAATTTAGCTGCAAAATGGTTTTTGCCATGAAGCTCAGTACAAGATTCAATCAGCAGTATAACTCAGCTCTACTGACGAAGTATGCAGCCTGTAATGTCACAACTTTAAACTAACCTATAAGAACCCATTATCATCAACAATAAAAAAGAGTTACAAATGCCCCCGAGGAAGCACAACTTACATAATGATTCCAAGATAACATTTAAACAAAATGAAAACATATAAACTAATTCACAATGCTGTTATTGGCGTCTAACTGACAATGTACCTTGCAACGCTCACTAGTCATGCAAGGGCAATACCCTGGATATGGATCATATTAAGTGGAAGTAATATTTTAGCTTAAGTAAGCACTCAGCTGCTACCCTGCACACACTCAGCAGCAGGCATGACAGGTTTAAAGCAGAATTTAATCCAATTCCAGTCAAAGCAGTTTGATTGCTAAGCACCATTAAAATTTCAGACCCCAGCCTGTTTGACTCAGGTCTGATTTTATGACCATCCCTTTTGGTTCCCCCTGTGCCCCCCACCCCCCACCCACCATTCTCCTTCCTCTGTACTTGTTCAAAACCTGTGACCATCTCGAGCTTTTTCCAGTCCTGATGAAAGATCATTGACCCTGTTTCTCTCCCAACAGATGCAGCCTGACCTGCTGAGTATTTCCAGCATTTTCTGTTTTTGTTTCTGATTTTATGAGCCTGCGCTCTCAGTGGGGATCACTGCCTGTTGGGGATTCATATTCATGAGAATCAGTCCTATGTCCCAGCTGGTTGAAAGATAATGGAATTGCAAGAGTTTGTTGCGAGGGAAGGTGGTGGTGTAGTGGTATTGCCATTCAACTAGTAATCCAAAAGCCCAGCCTAATGCTCCAGGGGCATGAGTTTAAATCCCACCACAGCTGCTGGGGAGCCCAGCACATCAGTGCAAAAGACAATGCTGAAACATTTGCATCCATCTTTGACCAGAAGTGCTGAATAGATGATCCATCTCAGCCTTCTCCCAAGTTCCCCACCAGCACAGATGCCAATTTAATTCACTCCACATTATATCAAGAAACAGCAGAAGGTACTGAAGACTTGTGCCCTAGAATTAGCTGCTTCCCTAGCCAACACTGGCATCTACTGGCAATGTGGAAAACAGGCATATCCTGTCAACAAAAAGCAAGACAAATCCAACCCGACCAATTACCACCCCATCAGTCTACTCTTGATCATCTGCAAAGTCATAGAAAGTGTTATCAGCAGCACTATCAAGCTGCAATTACTCAGCAATAATCTGCTCATTGGGTCCCACCATGGCCATTCAGTTCCTGACCTCATTAGAGCCTTGGTCTAAGCATGGGCAAAAGAGGTGAGGTGAAAGTGACTGCCCTTGACATCAAGGCAGCATTTGACTGAGTTTGGTATTACTGCCAAACCCTAACAAAACTGAAGTCAAGGAAAACAATTCACTGGTTGGAGTCATTCCTAGCACAAAAAAATGTGGTTGTTGGAGGTCAAACACCTCAGTCCCTGGGTATCACTGCAGGAGTTCCTCAGGGTAGGGTCCTAGGCCCAACCATCTTCAGATGCTTCATCGATGGCCGCTGATGATTGCACAATGTTAAGCACCATTTTCAACTCCTGAGATTCTGAAGCAAATGTAGCAAAACCTGGAAAATATCCAGGATTGGAGTGGCAAGTAACATTTGCAGCACACATGTGCCAGGCAATGACCATCTCCAAGAAGGGAGAATTTTCCATCTTCCCTTGACATTCAATGGCATTACCATCACTGATTCCCCAACTATTATCATCCTGGGGTTATCATTGACCAGAAACTGTACTGGGTCAAAAATATAAATACTGAGGCTGGGAATTCCACAGGGAGTAACTCACCACTACCCAAGCCTGTCCACCATCTACAAGGCACAAATCGGGAGTGTGATGGAATACTCCCCACTTGCCTGGATAAGTGCAGTTCCAACAACACTCAGTAAGCTCGTCACTATCCAGGCCAAAATAGTCCGCTTGATTGGCACCCAATGTACCACAATAAGCATTCTCTCTACCACTGATGCACAATGGCAGTGGTGGGTACCCTCTGCAAAATGCACTGCAGCAACTCATCAAGACACCTTCAACAGCTCCTTGCAAACCCGTGACCTCTAACACCTGGAAGGACAAGGGCAGCTGATGCATGAGAACACCACCCGCTCCAATTTCCTCTCCAAGACACACACCATCCCAACTTGGAAATATATCGCTATTCCTTCACTGTCGCTGGGTCAAAAGCCTGGAACTCCCTCCCCAACAGCACAGCAGGTGAACGTACACCACATGGATTGCAATGGTTCATGAATGTGATTCACCAACACCATTTCCAGGGCAATTAGGGATGGGCAATAGATGCTGATTTAGCCAGCAATGTCCATATCCCATAAATGAATAAAAATATGGAGAGGCGATGGCAGGTATTGTCGCTGGACTAGTAACCCGGAGACCCAGGGTAATGCTACGGCAGATGGTGGAATTTGAATTCAATAAAAATCTGGAACTAAAAGCCTAATGATGACCATGAAACCATTGTTGATTGTTGTAAAAACCCATCTGGTTCACTAATACCCTTTAGGGAAGGGAACTTGCTGTCCTTACCTGATCTGGGCGACATGTGGTTGGCCCTTAAATTCCCTAGCAAGCCACTCAGTTGTAAAAAACTACTACAAAGTCTCAAAAAAGAAATGAAACCGGATGGGCCACCCAGCATCGACATAGGCACCTGAAACGACAAAGCCAATCGCAGCCCTGTCAACCCTGCAAAGTCCTCCTTACGTCTTGGAGCTCGTGCCAAAATTGGGAGAGCTGTATCCCAAACTAGCCTGACATAGTCATCCTCACAGAATATCCCAGGCTTCACCATCGCTATTCCTGGGTATGTCCTGTCCCACCGGCAGGAGATAACCAGCGGAGGTGGCGGCACAGTGGTATACAGTCGGGACGGAGTTGCCCTGGGAGTCCCCAACATCGACTCTGGACCCCATGAAGTCACATGGCATCAGGTCAAACATAGACAAGGAAACCTCCTGCTGATTACCATGTGCCGCCCTCCCTCAGCTGATGAATCAGTGCTCGTCCATGTTGAAAATCAATTTAAGGAAGCACTGAGGGTGACAAGGGTGCAGAATTGTACTCTGGGTGGGGGACTTCACTGTCCATCACCAAGAGTGGCTCAGTAACACCACTACTGACTGAGCTGGCCGAGTCCTAAATTACTTATCTGCTAGGCTGGGTCTGCGGCAGGTGGTGAGGGAACCAACAAGAGGGAAAAACATACTTGACCTCATCCTCACCAGCCTGCCTGCCGCAGATGCACCTGTCCGTGACAGTATCAGTAGGAGTGACCACCGCACGATCATTGTGGAGAGGAAGTGCCGCCTTCACATTGAGGATACCCTCCATTGTGTTGAGTGGCAATACCATCATGCCAAATGGGATAGATTTCGAACAGATCTACCAACTCAACACTAGGCATCCATGAGGCGCTGTGGGCCATTAGCAGCAGCAGAATTGAACTCGATCACAATCTGTAACCTCATGGCCCGGCATATCCCCCACTCTACCATTACCATCAAGCCAGGGGATCAACCCTGGTTCAACGAAGAGTGCAGGAGGGCATGCCAGGAGCAGCACCAGGCATACCTAAAAATGTGGTGTCAACCTGGTGCAGCTGTAATACAGGACTACTTGCATGCCAAACAGCACAAGCAGCAAATGTTGGAGAGAGCTAAGCGATCCCATAATCAATGGATCAGATCTGCAGTCCTACCACATCCAATCGTGAATGGAGGTGGACAATTAAACAACTCACTGGAGGAGGAGGCTCCACAAATATCCCCATCCTCAATGATGGAGGAGCCCAGCACATACAGTGCAAAAGATAAGGCTGAAGCATTAACAACATTCTCTGGAGGTCCCCTGCATCATAGATGCCAGTCTTCAGCCAATTTCATTCGCTCCACTTGATATCAGGAAACGGCTGAAGGCACTGGATACTGCAAACGCTATGGGCCCTGACAATATACTGGCAATAGTACCAGTGACTTGTGCTCCAGAACATACCGTGCCCCTAGTCAAACCGTTCCGGTACAGCTACAACATTGACATTATCCGGCTATTTGGAAAATTGCCCAGGTATGTCCTTTACACAAAAAGCGGGACAAATCCAACCCGGCCAATTACTGCCCCATCAATCTTCTCTCAATCATCAGTAAGGTAGTGGAAGGGGTCATTAACAGTGCTATCAAGTGGCACTTGCTTAGCAATAACCTGCTCACTGATGCTCACTTTGGGTTCTGCCAGGGCCACTCAGCTCCTGACCTCATTACAGCCTTGCTTCAAACATGGACAAAAGAGCTGAACTCCCAAGGTGAGGTGAGAGTGACTGCCCTTGACAACAAGGCAGCATTTGACCGAGTGTGGCATGAAGAATCCCTAGCAAAACTTGAGTCAATGAGAATCAGGGGGAAAACTCTCCACTGGCTGGAGTCATACCTAGCACAAAAGAAGATGGTTGTGGTTGTTGGAGGTCAGTCATCTCAGCTCCAGGACATCACTGCAGGAGTTCCTCAGGGTAGTATCCTAGGCCCAACCATCTTCAGCTACTTCATCAATTCCTTCCAACATAAGGTCAGAAGTGGGGATGTTCGCTGATGATTACACAATGTTCAGCACCATTTGTGACTCCTCAGGTACTGAAGCAGCGCCGTGTCCAAATGCAGCAAGAGCTGGACAATATCCAGTCTTGGGCTGACAAGTGGCAAGTAACATTCCTGCCACACAAGTGCCAGGCAATGGCCATCTGCAACAAGAGAGAATTCAACCATCACCCCTTGATGTTCAATGGCATTAGCACTACTGAATCCCACACTATCAACATCCTGGGGGTTACCATTGACCAGAAGCTGAACTGGACTAGCCTTATTAAAACTGTGGCTTCAAGAGCCGGTCAGAGGGTAGGAATCATGCGACAAGTAACTAACCTCCTGACTCCCCAAAGCCAACTACAAGGCACAAGTCAGGAATGTGATGGAATACTCCCCACTTGCCTGGATGAGTGCAGATCCCACAACATTGAAAAAGCTGGACAGCATCCGGGTCTAAGCAGTCCGCTTGATTGGCACTTCATCCACAAACATTCAATCCCTCCACCACCGATGCACAGTAGCAGCAGTGTTTACCATCTACAAGATGCACTGCAGGAATTCACCATGGCTCATTAGACAGCACCTTCCAAACCCTCGACCACTACCATCTAGACGGATAAGGGCAGCAGATACATGGGAACACCACCACCTGGAAGTTCCCCTCCAAGTCACTTACCATCGTGATTTGGAAATATATTGCCATTCCTTCACTGTCGCTGGGTCAAAATCCTAGAATTCCCTTCCTAACAGCACTCTGGTTGCACCTACACCACATGGACTGCAGCGGTTCAAAAAGGCAGCTCAAAAAAAGATATCGCCAGTAATTTTTAGAAGGTTGTGTCTCATTTTTAAATTGTAAGCTTTTAGCAATAAAAATAAAATTGATGAACTCTCTAGGGTGTATTCTGCAATCCTGCCCTGCCTGTGTGAAGCTGGCCTCAAAGGAAGCATGTACAGGGTTACAGCATTGTCACACTCATTCTGTGACCTGCGGTCCATGGGACTGTGGCTCCTGCTGGAAGCATTGCACTGACCCCTCCATTTTATTTACTGAAGTCTGGAGTAAAAAGCAAATAAATGAAATCTTGAATTTCACACTAATTGTTTGATTGAATAAACCCACTAAGAAATGTTTGACATTTCAATACAAGTACATCACTATATCACAAGTAGGTAATATCAAGATTTAAAAAAAAAACAATTGCAAGTGCTCTCTCTGCTGTAAATTTTATTAGTGATTTCTGGGCAGCCTGCCAATTATAAAAAAAAAAAGTTCTGTGCAAAAATGCATTGCAAATAAACCATCTCTTTCTTCACTTCTTCCTCTTCATTTCTTTATAGAACTGCCTAATATCCAGCTGTCTTGTGGTTTTGTATAATTTCTGTCCATAAACCTACTCAGCAGTTCTTTGCACCGACGTGCTGAGCTGCTTGCCTGCCATTTATTTATCCATAGCAACCTGTGTATCTTGGGTCTGAGTCCCTGACTGCTCACTGACTAAATGCATTGCCCAGCAAGCTTTTGAGCAAGGTCCTGTTTTGAGCCAATTTAGCTGATCCTGGCTGCGATGCAACTGTTGGTCTAGAGGAGGGGGTGAAAATTGTCAGATTTCTGTATATGATCAATATTCAGTGACTCCTGCTGGAAAATATGTAATGTGTCAGACCTAGGTTAACGATGGCTGTGGTCATCGAGTTATATCAAGTTTGCAGCACAAAAACAGGTCATTTGTCCCAACTGGTCTCTGTCGATATTTATGCTTCACACAAGCCTCCTCCTAACAGATGCAATTAGCTGCCAGCACCCTTTGTTGGCTCATGAGAATGATCTCTTGTTCCAGGCAGAAGAGACCAGTCATTGTCCCTATGACTACATGTCGGCATGAATCAGGCAGACGGGAAAACATTGATCAAAAAAATATGTATCTCAGAACATTTTAATTAAATTAACCTTCAAAAATATATCCAATATAATTCAAATTTTCTCATATGAATAGCAACTTTCATTCTGTGTTGACTCATTGGTTGGGAAATTGGTTTCAAGCTGGAGCAGCAGTATAAGGCTTATAAGGAAATTGGGCCTCAAGCCTCAGCTACATAATATCGACAAACAGTGGATGCCAATTGAAGGTATCAGTGCAGGTTGCCAGACAGGGGCTTGGGAAAATTCAGCCAAATTCCAATTGAGAGGTAAATTCTGGGAGATGGGGTGGGTGTTTGAGGAGGAGTAGCTGGGCCAAATGGCCTATTGCTGTGCTGTATATTTTATGAAATGCTACATAGTGTCTGTTTTAGGCAAGCACCTCGAGCACTCAGAAATCGCCTGTTGCCAAGTTGGAAACCGATACACGTCCATCGGGCATAGGAGTTCCCAGGAGAAATTGGCTCCCCCCTCCTCCCCAACCAAAACTCTGATTTATCACCCAGAAATCTGGTGTGACGAAGATCAATTTCTTCCCCATTACATCATTCTGTTCATCCTGGCACTATTCATTTTGCTGCTTCTAATCTCTACAAGGCGATTTAAACTAGTGTCGGCATTAGTTCAATGGCAGGGCTTTAATAGCATTTCCTTAAAACTCATAAAAGATTTGAAAGTTGGCCTTCGTTCCGTGAGGGGAAACGTTAAAAAAAAATTGCTGACCACTGATGTTCAAGCCAATTTGAGCCTGGGCTACCCCTGTCAGAGTAGTGAGTGCCACTCCAAGTTCCACCTTCTCTCTGTCCGCGCCTCTGTTGCACCTGCACAGGCGGAGACAGTGCCTCTGGCATTTAAATGGTCTCAGCTCTAGAATTAGGGGCAGGGTAGAAGGGCAGGAGATATTGTCAGATGGCATTCGTATCCTGCCCCACTTCTGTCCCTCAACAGGCTCCATGGAAGTTCTAGTCAAACAAGTTTTGAAGAAAGAAATGAGAGAGATAAATGTTCCAGAAAGAAATTGGAAAAAAATTGCTGATTGTTTCCAATTGAAGACCAAATTCACAAAGCCATTTCATAAAAATAGATTTAAAAACTATATCCCAGTCTAGCAAGAATAGAACAGCAGTGACTTAAAAATCATCCCATTCTCCATTCACATTCTGCAATTGAATTCTTCAAAAATTTTCTCCTCCACTTTTCTTAAAGGTGCCAGCTGTTTGCTGGGAGATGTTTCCACACACTTTAGTTGCTATCAGTGCCTCCATTGTGTGGCTTTTAGTCACATGTGAGCCTTAAGTGAGTCCATGGAGGATCACAGCTAAGCCCGAACCTATCCTTACAGTTTCCACACACAGACAACTTCAGGATTGGGCACTGAAGAACGGTAACCTTTAATCAAGGGGTCCTGGTACAAATTAAGGTGCTCCCACCAGTACACTGGTTGAGATCAAGTAACTGCATCAAATAGACTCTCAGTGGGCCCCTCTCTTCCTGAAACCGGTGAGTCCCTCAATCAGGCACACAGTTATTGCCCATTCACTTAAGGGCCTCAGTTGGCAGCAGGATGGGAAGGCCTGCCACAGGCCTTCCTACTATGGGCTTTATCACGGTGGAGGCAAGAAGGCAGCAGAGTCCCCACCCACCACCCTCTGCCTGATTAAATGCCCCTCCACCACCAAACACATCACAGGGGAGGTCAAATTCCTCCCTGTATCTCCAAGATATACAATCTCACAGGCATTTTCTTGAATGAACCACCAAAACCATATTCTATGAATTTAATGGCCTACAAATTGGGTCACACAGCACCGGAAAACTGGCCAATTGAGCCCCAATATGGCGAGCATGAAGAGCATGCACAATTCCACCTAAAAGCCTGATATATAGGGAAACAAAATAATGTACTGCACCCATACCTGAAAAAGGCATTGGACATTTCGTAAATGCAAATAATGGGTCTAATGCCTGTTTGAATCCACTGTAAGATTGGTTTGTCCTAAAGCAGCACCCACTGAACTCAGGAAAACCAGATCATGGGGCTGCCTGCTGCCAACAAGGTAAGACATACAAATATTGCATACTTTTACCTGATATGAAGCCAGGAGCAGGAGTACCATTTGCGCCCTACGCTTTCCAACCCTAAGCTTTGATTCCCTCACCACTTCTACTCCTCCCGGATTAGGGCCTCTCCCAGAAATAAGTTCCAATAATACCGGTACCAGCTGGAACCTGTTCTGAACGGAGAGATAAAAACAGTTCAGAACTGGTGTTCCAGTAGAAATTACCAGTTAATGCTGGTGATGGTACCGCTGGATAGTGGCAACAGTAATGCTGGTAGGCAAGTAGGAAATGTCGGTAACACTGGTGATATAGCTAGTACCAGTCTGAACTGGTAATTTTTCCAGTTTATCCACTGTTCTTTATATATTGCACTTACATTTATGCTTATATGCATTTATTTTACACATTTATTGCTGGTGTAGCCTCAAGTATCAGCCGATGTCAATAACCCCCCCCTCTTCCAATGTGTTTCTTTTTAGATGTAAATACTCAAGATTAATAAGCGTGATTCTGCAGATTGTTGGACAAAACCCTCAGAATAAAAGTTTTGCATTAAAACTGTACAAATTTTACTTTGAAAAATGTTATTATAGCCAGTCCCGAGGCAACGTTCCCCCAAACTGTTATGCTCCTGGATGAGGAGGGGTGAACTGCCTCTCCTTCTTTATTCAACCCCCTCGGTTGGTCGCAATAAGGTTAATTTAAAAAGGATCCCTTCCCTCGAGAATACCTTTTTCCAGTCCAAATATATTTTTATGTTTTAAAAGGGGTCGATTTAACTAGGCTTTCTTGAGTCAAAGGAAGAGTGAGTTTATTAGTTACTAAAATACAAGAATAATAAAAATGCAACACACATACACATAGGTTAAAATTGAAAAGTGAGTTCAGAAATAAAGGTTAAAAAAAAATTTATGAATTAGTCTTTTGCTTGTCCATGAGGAGTAAATGGTGAAACATAGCAGCCGTTAAGAGTCATCGAGTCATAGAGTTAGACAACACAGAAACAGGCCTTTCAGTCCATTGTGTCCATGCCAGCCATCAAGCACCTATCTATTCTAATCCCATTTTCCAGCACTTGGCCTGTAGCCCTGTATGCTATGACATTTCAAGTGCTCATCTAAATATGTCTTAAATGTTGTGAGGGTTCTTACCTCTACCATCCCCTCAGGCAGTGTGTTCCAGATTCCAAATACCCTCTTCGTGAAAAAATTTTTCCTCAAATCCCCTCTAAATCTCCTGCCCCTTACCTTAAATCTATATCCCCTGGTTATTGACACCTCTGCTAAGTGGAAACGTTTCTTCCCATCTACCCTATCTATTCCTCTCATAATTTTGTATACCACTATCAGGTCCCCCCTCAGTCTTCTCTGCTCTAAGGAGAACAACCCTAGCCTATCCAGTCTCTCTTCATAGCTAAAACATTTGATCCCAGGCAACATCCTGGTGAATCTCCCCTGCACCCTCTCCAGTGCAATCACATCCTTCCAGAACTGCACACAGTACTCCAGCTATGACCTAACTAGCATTTTCTAAAGCTCCAACATAACTTCCTTGCTCTTATATACTATGCCTCGGCTAATAAAGGCAAGTATCCCATAAGCCTTCTTAACCACCTTATCTACCTGTGCCACTCCCTTCAGGGATCTATGGGCACGTGCACCAAGGTTCCTCTGATCCTCTGTACTTCCTAGGTTCCTACCATTCATTGTCTATTCCTTTGCCATGTTAGTCCTCCCAAAATGCATCATGTCACACTTCTCAGGATTAAATTCCATTTGCCACAGCTCAGCCCATCTTAACAGCTCATCTATATCATTCTGTTATCAAGGCTTTCCTCCTCACTATTTATGATGCCACCAATTTTTGGATAATCTGCAAAACTACTGATCGTACCTCCTATATTCATGTCTTAATCATTAATGTACACTACAAACAACAAGAATCTCAACACCGATCCCCATGGTACACACTCTTGTCACAGGCTTCCAATCACAAAAACAACCTTCAACCATCGCCCTCTGCCTCCTGCCACTAAGCCAATTTTAGATCCAATTTGTCAAATTGTCCTGGATCCCATGGGCTCTCATCTTCTTGACCATTCTCCCATGTGATACCTTGTCAAAAGCCTTACTGAAGTCCAGGTAGACTACATCAACTGCACTACCCTCATCTACACAACTAGTCACCTCCTCAAAAAATTCAATCAAATTTGTTAAGTTGAGTGATTCTGGTAGAGTTAATTTTGGCAGTTGAGCAGTGCACTTGGACATTCTTGGTTCTGCAAGTTAGCTGAAAGGAGTTGTCCTATTTCCTTTTCAGCTGTGGGTTTGCTGACTTGTGACTTGCCTCCAGCAATCAGAGAGAGAGGACTTTTTCTACCTCCAAGTGCAGGGATGTCTAGTTGATGTTCTTCAGCTGTGACCTTCACAGCACACACTAGCACACCAGGCCTGGAACACCAAAACTAGCACACAGAGACTAGGGCTGCAGTTGACTTAACCCCTTTTCTTGTGTATTCCTGGATTGGAAAAAGCAATCATGGTGTTTCACCCAGAAACTGCTTTCTTTCAACCCACATCATGAACACAGTCTGGGATATAACTCACAGGAGATCTCCTAAAATGGTAATCAGCCTTCATTATCTCTACAACCACAAGAGATTACAGCTCAGTTTTTGCATTGCATCTCTTCCCCTGAAGTGTCTCTGTCTGAAAACGGCCTTAACACCTTTTTAGTTGCAACATTCCGTTCTCTAGACTTGTTGGTCACATAGGAATTTCCCAGTAAGTGGTTACTTCACAGTCTCAGCCAACGTTTGCTTGTATGTCCTTTTTCAAAAAAAACACATCTTATTTAAAAGTTCAATATGTCCATAAGTAATTCAGGGCTGTGATCCTTGGTCATAACAATGCCAAGCATACAAAATTAAAATTCCTCATTGATCACAGGCAAAAAAAAACTCAATGAAGTTTCAGTAAAGAGTCAACAACTTTATTCCTGGAAAAGAAATGAGAAAGTACAATTATCTCATGTGCATTATCATAATGATTGATTTCAGGTCAAATTTGCTCACTGTTCAGATCCATTATTTTCTCTGTTATGTAACTGATCAGCTTCCTTTGCTCCTTTGAGGCCTCATCCTTGCTCAACCCCTTCTTCTTCAAATGATGAGTGAAACATGCTACAGATTCAGGAGGAAGAGGGAAATCAGAAGGATTGAAACTGTTAGTGAGTTTGTCATCTGGCCTGTCACACCCACCCACTGCCATTCACTGGGCTCCAGACCACCCTGCAATGGAACATGTAGGGGAAAAAAAAGGACATGCCAGTGCTCTGCATGCAAGATCTGTAATACAGACTAAATTACAGTGCATATACAGACTGCACAGATGCAGATGACATCTATCACCCGCTGTGAGATCCATCACTTTTAAGGATGCTTTGTGCGAGAACCAGCAAAGTTTTTATCTGGAACATTCAGAAAATCATACCTTTCCACCTACTGGAGTGTAAAGCACCTCCACCAGTCTGCTTGCCCCAGCTGTGCATATAAATACAGGTGTGGCTTCAATCTGTGCAGGCCTGGGCAGGGTCGTTGCTCCAAGAGGTTTGGTCATGGACGTCAGTGACCCCACACGCGATTGCGACTCCTCAGTACTAAGATAACTGTTGCATAAGGGTTTCAGTTATCTAACTGCATATTACTCTGTGTGAAGATGTTGAATAATTGGTTCTGGAGCCTACAGCTGAGCCTTGATAGCTCCTCCAACCTTTCCCGGAGGCCATGATTGATCCTGTTAAGCCCCTCCAGCCTCTGCTGCAGGGCTGCTTCTCTGCCTCTAGCCTCTGAATAGTTAATAGCTCTTCCCAGTTCTGGGCGGGTTCTGCGCAATCCTTCAGCTGCATTGCTGCCTTGGAAGTACAAAGCTTTATCACTCTTGGCCGCTAGATACTGGGACATCACTCTTTTCAGGTTCTTGCGTCGGGAGGCATATGTTCATGCCACCTTATCCTTCTAGCAGGAAAAAGAAATGAGATGTTATAAAAGTTGTTGGCATTTTTGATGTGAACAGGTGTACAAATTCCACGCACTATTTGCTTTTAGGCACATCATTGTTCATGCAGGTCTGCAAGAATACAATATTAGCTAACGCGGTGATAAACAATGGCCAGGATTTTCCAGCCTCTCTCAGGTGGGACCCGCCACGAGGGATGAGGTGGCCCAGCCAAAAGTCCATTGACTTGCGGCGGGACCGCACAATCCCAGCAGCAGGCGAGCTCAATTGAGTAGAGAGCTGCACATGTACCCCGGTCACAGTAGCAACTTCCAATGCCCTCTTCGCTTGAAGGGTTGTGAGGGGCACATCGTCAGCACTGGTGTCACTCTCTACAGTAGTGTCCCAAACCTTTAACATTTGCTAACTTGTTGATTCCTTCAGCTCCTTAAGGCCTTCACGGAACCCTGCAGATGAAGAGAGAAAACCCTCAACATCTTTCAAAGACACACTTAACTTGCAATGGCTGTGAGCTGTGGATGCTCAGTCATTGAGTGTATCCAAGGCAGAGCACTCAGTACATTTGTTATACTGAGGGAATTGAGGGATATGGGGATAGTGCAGGAAGGTGGAGTTGAGGTAGATGATCAGCCATGGGATTGAACGGTAGATCAGGCTCGAAGGGCCAAATTGCCTGGTCCTGTTCTTACTCCTTATGATAGCACAAAGTTTCAGTTTTTTCATTAAGATTTACCTCTGAGAAAATGTATCTGTGCCTTATAAAAGACATCGTCCTGCATTCGGTTCCCCTTCCCCGGACTGCAGTAAATCGAGGGGCCAATGCCTGTCTGGAACCACCTTATCTTGTACACCTCCGAGTCATGGCGGGTCTTGGGATCAAACTTTTTAATGTCCTCTTTAAATGACACAATCCTACAGACTTGTTATCACCTAGGAATCGGACATAAGCAAACTTTGCTGCACTAGCCATTCTTGATTCCTCGAGATACGGATTGGGTTGATTTGAGGAATCAGTGCCAAAAACAAGCTCTTTTCTCCCAAGTTACGCAAAGCTTGTCTTCATCATCCCCACTCTAGCTCCCTTCAACTAACCAATCCCACACCTTCCCACCTCGGAGGGCTCTCTGCCCCTTCTCCAGCCTCCAAACTCTCCTCCTCTCTCCTTCCAGCCTCCAAACTGTCACCTCTCTCTCCAGTCTCAACTCTCTCCCACCTCTCCCTCCAGTCTCCAAATACTCCCCAAGCCCCCTCCCTCCACTAAACTCTACCCCCACCCCTGTCTCTCCAGTACCTAGGCTTTGGGCCCCACCAATGCCACTGAATTCCCAGGCCTGTACCCGCTCTGGGCCTCTCCTGGGCCTTTCCCTGATCTGGGCCTCTACCCGATCTGGGCCTCCCGCCAACTTCTCTCAGACCCCTCCCCCCAAATTCTCTCAACACCCACCCCCCCTCCACTCGCCACTGACTTCTCTGGACTCCAGCTCCCCAATGTTCAGTTCACTTTAACCACCCTTGCAGCTCCCAGGCCAATTTCAAAACTGCAGCGGGCTGGCTGGAAAACGTCACTTCCAGTTTCCAGCAAGCAGTAAACAGAGATCTGAGTGGGGAGGTGGGGGAAGGGAGGAAGTTGGGGGAAGGCAGCAAGGGGAAGGTGGATGGGGGAGGAGGAAGAGGGCTGGAAGGGGTGGGAGGGTAGGGGGAAGGAGTGGAGTGGGGAGGAGAATGGGGAGAGGGAGGGCAGCGGGTTGTGGGTGTTGGAGGTGTGGGCAGCTGGGCATTGGGGGGAGGGGGTTGAAAGAAGATGGGGAGGGAAAAGGGGGAGGGTGGTAAGGGTCTGGGAGTAGGGTGGGAAGGGGGAGGGGTGAAGGGAAGGGAGTGAGAGGCGCAAAGGGCGTGAAGGAGGTGAGGGAGCAAAGGGAGGAGGGGGCGAATGGGGTAGGGGGAAGGGGGCGAGGTTGGAAGGGGTAGGGGTGAGGGGGGAAGGATGAGGTAAGGAGTGAAAGACCTTCTTACCAGAAACAGCTGCAGCAGCATGATTGTTATTGATTCTTCTTCAGCTGGTTGTTAGTGCCATGCTGGTTTCATGGAAACAAGGCCCTAGGCCCAATATTGTACCACCACAGGCCTCACCACCCAGGTGTATGGATTTCTCCCTGCACCCCCCACCCCCCACATGCCCAAAAAAAAATGTCCAATTACAAGCAGACGTATGGCTTTCCCGGGCTACCAGTAAACACAGATACATTCTGGAGGAGGCCGCCAAAGATTTTTAGCTGGTTCTCTCCATCCTCCATGGAAACTAGGGTTGCCAAGATAAAAATATAATAAAATAAGGCATCCGCGTTAACTTGTTCTTCCCACCTGCAGATCTCAAAAAATGGCTGGTGGGTGCTGGAGGGGAAATCGAGGCATAGGTGGGGTTTTTGTTGTCAGCAGCAAAGGAACACCAATCACTATTCACCTCACTGACATAGTTTTCACAAGCTTTAGAGAGCAGACTTGCTCTAATCAGCCGTCTGATCCTGCACCGCCACATCAACTTGCATCACTCTCACTTGCTTCCTTATTTGTACCTCACCCGTGCAAATTTCCCTGGAATTACTATCTGCATCATTGATGAACTGTTTCAGATGCTTACACAGTACATTGGCTTGCCCAGCCAAGCTTGTTCTCTCCTTACTTTTCAGCACTTTACCGAACTTGCTTATTTCCAAAGGCAGTGCTGGTAATTACCCAGATGTGCCTTGAATTTCTAGAATTTTTACATAATTTCCTCAAGGCATGCTTTAAATTTTCTGACAGAAAATGCAATTCGGATGACACTTACATATTACAATGTCAAAATTTATCATTATCGATTTGACAGCAAGGCACAGCTTTTATCTCCCCGTCAAATTATTGCAGGAACTGGAGGCTTGCATTAAATATTGAATGGACACAGAGTAAAATAACCAGGTTTGGTAGTCACAGTTATAAGAATGAATGAACAGGCAGGTTTTTGTAACCTTGAGAAAAGCCCCTGCGCTGTTCTACTGGGACCTGACACAAACAGATACCTTCACTGAGGGCAAAACTTTCATCAGTCTTGGGTGAGATTATTTACAAATTTTAATGATTAAAAGATGTATTCTTCTTCTCCAGGTAGCACCCTCGATTATTCAAGGGACACTGAGTCACAGCTTATGCTCTGATTATACTCCAGGGTGGGGTGAGGAAGGAGGCTCCAAGTCGACCTCAGCCTGAATGGAAATCAATCCCTGTGCTGTTATCATTATCCTGAACCACACCCTAACCAGCTGCCAAAAAAATGTATTATTGGTAAGATTAGCCAAATTTGTTATTCTTAAATGCTCCATATAAATATTATACCCTAGAAATACAGATCCAAAACAAGCATCCAAAATGAGAGACACCCATGCTGGTGGAAGTGTGCTATCTGCCATATTGGTGAAAGCAGAAAAAGGCAACCAAGGCCCTCGTCAGAAACAGACCCCTTCCTTATGCAAATAGAGGCCTGTTTTGGATTTTCTTTGTGAAACTGGGTTGCCCGGAAAGCAGCTCCATTCCAGGAATTGTTTCTTATTTACTCTTTTATGGGATGCAGGCATCACTGGCAAGTCTTTGTTGCTCATCCCTGGTTACCGTTGGGGAAGAATAATCAGGTTGGCATGCGGGGGTGGGCCAGACACGCCGACATGTAAAATGATGCGCGGTGACATCAGGTGTGCATCGCGACTTCACCGCGCGCCATCACGATATTTCGGAAGGCGGGCGCGCTATGAGTTCTGAGGCGTGTCCGCCATTAATTAACGGGCCAGTTAAGGCTCTTGAGGCAGCAATTGAAGATGATTTCTTGCAGCCATGATTTTCGGTGCGTCACACGGGCGCAATGGGCAGGCGGATGGCCACATTTTTAAAAACCCCATCCACGGGCGGGATAAGAGGGGTGAGTGGGCTCGGTAATGCGAGTTGTTAGAACTTTAGTTTATTACTTACTGCTACTTGCTTATGTGAACAGGCCAACTTCATTTCGCTTCAGAGCTGCTTTGACAGAAAGAGCAGGCTTCAGTTCAGGACTGTGGAGGAATCAAAGCACTTATTAAACTTTCAGGTTTCAGGCAGCCTTCCCTTACCCTGGGAATGGGGATAGTGGTCTCTGCTGGAGGCACCTCCTCTGAGGAGGAAGAGAGGGCCAGAAGTTAGGGGAGGTCAGGAGTTCATTTTCAGCCTCCAGGTGAGCCACCTTTGGGAGGAGTGGTGCAGGCACAAGGGGCGCAGGGCCAACAGGAAGTCCAAGGCAGAAGAGGCTGCAGAAGACACCACTATCCTGTTGTCAGGGTTTACAGGCAGCAATGCAGCTACCTCAATATGTCTGAGGTGCAGTGCTGAAGGAGGCTCTGTCTGTCAAGGGAGACAGTGGCCTCCATCTGTCAGATTATAGGCCCTAAGATCAGCTCCAACTGTGTGGATGGACATCCCATGCCAGTGGCACTGAAGGTCACGGTTGCCCTCAACTTCTATGCCTCCGGCTCTTTCCAGGGTCGGTAGGGGATCTTTGTGGTGTCTCCCAATCAGCTGTCCACAGTTGTGTCAAGCAGGTGACAGACACTCTGCTTAGGCATGCATTGACTTTCATTCACTACCGCTTGGATGAGGTCAGCCAGGCAGAGCGACTCAAAGGCTTTGCCACGATTGTTGGGATCCCTTGCTTCCAGGGTGCAATAGACTGCACACATGTGGCCATCAAGGCACCAGCGGGTGAGCCGGGTGCCTTCGTTAACAGGAAGGGCTTCCACTCCATGAATGTGCAGATAGTGTGTGATCACAGGATGCAGGCTCTGCAAGTCTGTGCAAGGTACCCAGGCAGCTCCCACGACGCCTACATCCTCAGACACTCCCAGGTGCCGGGGCTCTTCAGTGCTCCAGCCCAGCTGGATGGATGGCTGCTGGGTGACAAGGGCTATCCCGTCAGAAGATGGCTCATGACACTTCTCCACCATCCAAGAACAGAAGCTGAGCAGCAGTACAATAGGAGCCACGCCTCCACAAGGACTGTGGTGGAGAGAACCATTGGTCTTCTCAAGATGAGCTTCCGATGCCTGGACCATTCAGTAGGCGCACTCCAGTACCCCTCAGATCATGTGAATGTGGTTAAATGCTGCGGTCTCCACAATCTAGCACTGGAAATGGGGGGTACGCAGTAGAGGAAGAAGATGTCGACGCAGATGCCCTGGCAGCAGATGATGAGTCCAGCAGTGAATCCGAGGATGAGCACACACAGGAGAATGCTGAGGAGGTGGACACTGACCCAGGCAACCTCCAGGGAGGCAGGGACACCTGGAAGGCTTTGATCCAATAATCCTTCAGCTAGCTTACCAAAGATGAACCACCAACACATTCCAGGTCTGTAGGCTCCATACTCAATCCCTGAGAGCAACATTTGCTTGGTCAGCAACATGAACTACGCGCCATTTCAATAAAGCTTAATGACAAACAAGTCACTCATAACATCATGGGTTCCCCTTCACCTGCAGAGCTAATGAAGCACCCAGAGGCTGGTTGAGAACTAAAACATTTAATGATTGACAACTTGCATACAGAAATCAAAGTCCATTAAAAGGTGTTGAACAGCACACCAACTTAAAAGTGACTTAAACTTGGGGCAAAAGAAAACCACTAGTGATAAGCCCGTGTTATGCTTAAGGTGATTTACTCTTATAGTTGCAAGTGCTACGTCTAGATGCTGCCCCCTCACTGGTACCAGCATTGGAGGTAGCCTGCTTGCTCTGCTGTCCTGTTGGCCTTGATGACCTTGGCGGACGTCCTCTGGCCCATGGAGCCTGTGCTGGCCCTGGCTGGGAGGGAGCAGCCAGTGCCATAGCTGGCAACTCCCCAGTCGCTACAGACTCATCAGATGCCATGGTCACTGGCAGAGGGGCAGAGGAGTCGCTGCCACCATCCAGAGCCCCCTGAGAGGAGCCCACAGAGATGACAGGCAGCTTGTGCGCCAACCTGAGGTCACTTTGGACCTCCCCGCTCACCATTGATGGATGGGCACCTAGCTGGGATATTGGGTGCCCAATCCATCTCCCATACTGACTTTAACCAGCTGAGGTCATTGCTGGTGTGAGGGCTTGCTGGTCCGAGCGCATCCTCAGGAAGCCCTGATTGTTCTCCTGGAGGAGCCTCTCCACAAGTGTCGCCACTCTCTCCATGGAGGAGGCATTGCGCTTGGCCATGAGAGTCATTGCATTGCTCATGCTCTGCAAGGACTCCTCCATCACGGAGACCATGGCACGCATTCCCTCATGTATCTCTGCCAGATCCTCCAGCAAACCCTGCTGGACATCCAGCAACTGTTGCTTCAGGGACAACTCCAGAGGCATATCATCAGCCACCAACTGAGCATGTTCCTGGTCCCCTGCAGTCCTCCAACTCTCAGCACTCTGGGCACTCTCTGTCTCTGCCTGCACCTCAAGCGAGTGTGAAATTCCCTTACCACTGTGCACCCAGATACTAGCCAACGAGTTCTCACTGAGGTGCTGGTATCTGCGCTGGTGTCTGCCTGGCTGAGATGGTGTGACGCTGGTCCGTGTATATCGTCTGGGCCCTCAGGGATCAGTGATGGGCCCTCTGCCTCCTCAGTCCGGGCATACTCCAGTGAGGCTGAAAGGAAGAACAAGGACATTTGATTAGTTGAAGTCATCACACTGTTAATGTGCATGCCTGGCACCCGGGTCAGGAAGTGCTCCTCCTTCCATTATCAGTGGGAAACCCATGTTGGAGGCTGAAATCAATACACAGTCAACAGTGGAATGGTTGCAATGACAGACATTGTGACCTCAGTGCACGGCACTCTTACCTTCCAGTGGCACCCCAACCTCACCGCAGCCACTTGACCTGGGCGCATGGCGCCTCTCCAGCTCCAGTGCCTCCTGCTCGTCCCTGATGATGATGAGAAGGTGGAGCTGTCTTCCGCCAATCCACAGCCTCTCTGCATTATTGTGTGCGGTCGTCTCCTGAAAGGAGAGAGGAGCATTGATTAGTCCACCCTTTACCAGCATTGCCATTGCAGGCCTGCCACCCCCACCTGAGGAAGACCTTGCAGGGCTGGTCTGATTCATGATCCTGGAGCGGCTACACACTCATTCCAAGCAGCCAGGGCTCACCCCCTTGCCCAGATGTTGCCTCCATCACATTTGCCATTCACAATCTAAGAACTTCCAAACCCACGAACATTACCACCTAGAAGAGCAAGGGCAGCAGATAGATGGGAACACCACCGCCTGGAAGTTCCCCTCCAAGTCACTCACCACCCTGACTTGGATATGTTTTGCCGCTCCTTTACAGTCACTGGGTCTAAATCCTGGAACTCACCCCGAAACAGCACCATGGGTGTTCCTGTACCACATGCAGCGGTTCCAGAAAGTAGCTCACTACCACCTTCTCACGGTCAACCAGGGATGGGCAATAAATGCTGGCACAGCCAGCGAAGCCCACATCCCATAATGAATGAATACAAAAACAAATTTCTGAGGGCAGGAGGGTGCCGGGGAGCTGCCAACTAACTGCTGTGCTAAGTGACTCAGGCCAGGTACTCCCTGATCGCAAAAGGTCATTAAACCGCTTGCGACACTGCACCTAGGTGCATCTCATCACATCATGGGAGCTGACCCGTTCTGCCTCCTCCTCCCGTCCCTTGGCACAAGGATCTCACGCCGTGCTGCTACCTCCTCGGGGAGGGCAGTGAGGCACTCATCCGAGAACCTCGGGGCCGATTGTCCCTCTGGATTACTAGCCCAGTGACATTACCACTACCACCATCCCCCCATACAATCGTCATACAGATTAACTAGCAGTTCTTAAAGGGACTGCTGCAGGTCACTATCAAAACAGTAAGTTTCAAAAGAAATATTTACCTGAATGTGAAATGGAGAGAGGCATTGGAGTGCTGCACAACTGAAGCCTATTGCTGAGCCCATTTGGCTTCTTCTGATCACCATCCTCCCCTCTCAATCACTGGCTGCCTTCCTCTCCCAATCACAGGCCCTCCTCACAATCCCTTCTCCACCCACTGGCCTGGTCAAGCTCCTCCCATTTCCAATTTTTGCCTCCCTCCCTCCTGTTCACTTTGCCTCCTCTTCAAATCACTCCTCTCAGTTGCTCTCCCTTTTCCTAGGCAGCAGCCCAAAATTCAAACGATCTTTAAATGGAGTCACTTCCATGGAGAGGTCCAGTAGGCATCTCCTGCTCGCTGGTCTCATGTAAATGATGCTGAGACTCAACATCAGGTGGATCTTTGATGCACCCATTCTGGAGCAGGGATCAATTTCCAATCCAAAGGCAGCATTTCATCTTGTTAACTTTCACCAAAGTACTCAAAGGGTTCAATGTCTGTAAAAGGCATGGGCTCGGAACAGCACTTGTTCTTGCCTTCACCAATATGGTTGGCATTGCATAATGAGCGCCTGCCATATTGGATGCTGCATCACCAGCTTTGAGTCTGAAAAACAAACAAATTTCTCAGATAAAATATTTGTGTGGGGTATTAAAGAAAGGCACACTGATTACTCTTCCCAGTAATGTTTGTATTGATTATTAAAATTTGTGTATAATTTCACCCAGAACTGCAGAACAGGTTCATAGCAGTAATCAGAAATCCATTTTTATGAGCACAAAAATATTATTACTTGTTAAAACTGATCATGAGAAATAAGTATAGAACTACTAAAGAAGGGATATAACAGTCAGCCTCGAGGCTCGTCACAGGTACAAACTTGCCTGCAGTGGCCAATCCCTGGTATTTTTAGCTCAGCTAATGGAATGGAATGTGAGGGCAGCATGGGAGCACAGAGGATAGAAGAAAAACCTCTTCAGAATGAGCTATATCAGTCAGTGCACCTAGTGTGACATGAAAGAGGAGTAGTACATGATGAGGTGCAGCCTCAGCAGGGAATTCATGACAGGCTCAAGGAAAAGTGCATGGACAGCTATACCCAGTAACTATGCAGATTCTTTTTCTGCCTATCTCTTACACAGCTGCAACATCTTCCACAAGTCCACTTTGGCTCTGTGGTGCGATCTTACAGTAAGAGTCAAATCTTACCTTTCAGTTCTTTTGTCAAGCAGTGAATCTCCCACCAGCCCCCCTGAGTTTAGGACACTGAGGCCATATGCTCAATTATGTACCTTCATACAGACTGTCCCTGTGCGCTGCCATTTCTCCTCTGGGTGCATCACTTCAGCAGTCAGCGAATGTTGCATGCTATATGAGTTTGCCACACACCCATCTTACAAGATTCCAGCGCATTTCATAACTGGATTCACTATTTCTTGCCTCTCCCATTTATCCACATTTGCCTATTGGTTTTACCTTACACACATTTTTAGCAAGTGGTTTGCACTTATTATTGTAAGATATGTGTAATTCGGTAGGTCTCATGAAGAATTTCTGAGTCTTGTATAGTTTAACAGTAAGTGTTTATTAGCTACTCATATGTCCATGAGTAGCTATGTCTATATATGCAGTATAAGGTCTAAGCTAGGAGCTGTGTCCACTTTGCCTCTAGACACGTTTCTGTCCAGTCCAAGACTAACCTCTAGTCTTGGGTCATGTGTTCCTTTACATCACAGTGTGGCAGGCAGTGCACCCAGTCCCATGTTAATCCTTTCTATGCTAGACCCTTATACTATACTTACAACATGAGCTTGTATTAACTTGCATGTCATTAATATTCTAGCAACATGATTTTCATTTTAGTTCCAGTTGTTTTGAACAATTTGCTTACATACAACCCAAAATGTTCTGTCTGTGTGCAATAACGAAAAATGAAGACCAAATTGTCTTGTTACAATGTTCTCTGAAATAACTGACAAAGCCCAAAGTTGTTCACCTTTAGAAATTAATCTGATTACTTTTATGGTCTTCAAAAGATGAAAGTAAGGATTTGCATTGATAAGAGTCAGTAAAGTTTTCAAACTGGATGCAAACCTGAAGAGTATTCCCACTTTTTAAGTGTAGGAAATTCCTGTGGAAGAAGGTGTGAGTTCCTGTGTTAATGAGGCGATGTTAACTGAGCCCTGGCAGGCTAGTCATAGGAATGAACCTTCATGACCTCAGGGCATCCCAAAGCGCTTTACAGTTAATGAAGTATTTTAGAAATCTCTTAGGCAGTGACTTAGGATCGAGGATTTCATGGGTTCTGTGATGGCTCTTATGTACAGGGCACAGTCTACAGACTTGGCCATACGTGGGCAGGTGGTGCTTGAAGAATTGGGTAGATGAATTGTTTGAAGGTTTGTGCACACTCTCTGATGCCTCAACTTCGCCTCTGCATGGTCTTGATGAAGTCTCACCGTGCCTTCCCAAATGAACCTTTACGCTTTGGTTGATCAGAAGCCAGAGACTCCCATGAGTTGGCAGGAATGTTTGATCTCTTCTGGGATGTTTTGAGGATGTCCCTAAAGCATTTCATCTGTCCTCCTGGGAATCTCCTGCCACAACCAAGTTCCGAGTAGAACAGCTGTTTCGGGAGCATAAGTATAATTATTGTTATAATGTTGAAAATACGGCAGCAATGTTGCACAAGGCAATCTCCCACAAACAGCAATGTGAAAATGACCAGGTAATTTGTTTTTGTGATGTTGATTAAGAGGTAGATATTGGCCATGACACCAGGAGAACGCCACTGGTCTTCGTCAAAATAATGCCGTGGAGCTTTAATGCTCACCTGAGGCGCCAGATGGGGCCTCAGTTTAACATCTCATCTGAGAAGCAGCACCTTATGCAGTGCAGCATAAGGTATTACACGGAAGTATCATGGAGCAACAACATGACTCAGTGGCGAAAGTGCTATCACTGATTCACACTGACACTTAAATAGTTTAACAACATAGTTCAGCTTTGTGATGCAGAAGATTTCTCTGAATTTGACTCTGTTCATTGCTGGGAGCACAGTCATGTTGCAATATGCATAGGTTTCTCTATTCCAGAAACCCCAGTTCACCACCCAATGATTAATCTGTATTTGTTCCGCATAGAAGGTTGCACTTGGTAACCAATATCCTCTTTAGGCCATGCAGTGACCAAAAGTTCCCACACAGGCCTTGCACAAGTCAACCTCTTTTAAAGACCACGCGTGCACAGCTGCAAAAAAGAATTTAAAGGGATCACAGACTTAAAGAAATCACTTGCGTATTCAAAAAAAAGAGAGAACTTTCGTGGTAACGTTATCAGGGAGGCAACTACATCGGTAGAACAAACACTGCGTGAAGCTTTGCTACTGGTATTCTTGGGTAATAGGGTTCATTTTCTGAATACGTGTTGATGGGGGCATCCTTGCTCATGGCCAGCCCAGATCAGAAAATCACTATCATTGCATTTGCAATTGTTGGATATGTACTGGTAGTAGACAAAATTCTTACTGCAACTGCATACTTGGAAGGTGTAGGCTTCTGTACAGGCGGTGGGGTTGATGCAGAATGGGAAGATGTACTGCAGTAGCTCTAGAACTTGTGAAACGTTAAGGTTTCATGAAAAATTTTGCCATGAGCAGCCTTTTAGGTGTGAGAGCTAATGTGCACTAACTTCCTGCCACCATTTTTTTTTAAAGAAGCAATAATCTATTCAAAATAAACAATTAAAGTCTGCTTCAGAATAACACTGCCAAGAGCATGCATGCACCAAAAGATCGCTAATTAGAAAGCTTCTTCTTATTTTTCTCTTTCAGAGAAACCAATTTCTGCACCTTATAAGTCTGAATGTGAACTCATATTCAAAATTAACCTGTGCATTTATTCTTAACAGAGGCCAGTTGCCAGTTTGGAATACCACGAGTCACTGCGTGCAGCAAAGTAAATGCAAAAATTCCCTCTGTTCTGTATTTCTTACAAAAATCAGAAATACATTCTTTCGCAACATGTTTACAATTTCCCATGAAACAAAAGAACAGGGAAAATCTTCACAAAATGGAAAATGTTTAAGAAACCACATTTATGTTGTTGCCAAAAATGAGTAGCCAAAAGGATTCTCCATAACATGTTCAAACTTATAAGGAGAGAAATGGCCAAATTCCTATCTGGACCACTTTCTGATTAAGCACCTTTTGCCCTTGCATTGTAATGGTGATCTGTTCCTTTTGGAATGGTCCCTGTATAGAATTGAGACAACATGTGAGGGCCACTCTTTAAAGGGGAGGGTGGGAGAAGAAAAGCCAGTGTTATTCATCCCAGCTGTTCAGTTCTAACTTTGAATAAGCACAAGGGTCGGGGGGGGGGGGGGGGGGGGGGGGGTGGGGTGGGGTAGGTGGTGGGGGGGGGGGGGGGGAAGAGAGAAAAATTCTTCAGGATTTAGTCTGTGGCCTCTTAAAACTTTCCATTTTGGCTTCCTATTGATTGGGAAGGAATATCACAAGTAATCTCCTGAACTGTTTCCCTTTGAGAGGTTGGGGGACCTCTTGTTTACAAGGAGATTCGAATAACATTCACAGTGCCACCTAGCCAAGAGAGGGCTCTGGCGGTTTCAGTGCAGACACAGGCCTCCCAGGAGCGTGGGACAGCAGTTAAAGAGCTTAACTCCTAAATCCCTTTATCCCCTTTAGAACAGGGGAGACGCTGACAGAAAGTCAGTTGAGTCTGTTCCATGCCAGCTGCTTGGGTTTTGCATAATTAATTATTTATACAGAGCCAGATGCAGTAATTAAGGTTCAGTAGTATATTATATTACAGCACGCATGATTTCATTTAAAGTGCCCTCCAGCAACAAGGCAGGTGGCAGCAGAACTGGTTTGGTTTCTCTTTTAGAATTTTTTTTTAATTGCTTAGAAGGATATCAGCAACAACACTTTTTCATTTTGTACCAAGCAATAAATTGGTAAATATTATTGCAGAATGTAAATTCAAGAGCCAATTATTCCGAGCAGTATGATTACTCGTCTTTCAAAAAAAAAATGAATACCGGAATGCTTATGCTGGAGAAAAGCAGCTCGCATATGGAGTAAAATTGCACTGTGTGATATTAGTGAAGAATATGTTAACGCATTTGCCCAAGATGCTACTGTCTTCTAATTTACCAAAGGTGGTGGTGGGGGTGGTGGTGGTGGGGGTGGGGAGGGTGGTTAATCTGTATGAAGCATCTGGCAAAGCAGTTTCACACAAGATCATTAACCCATTCATTACTAATATTGCACAGCATAATTTCACCCTATTGATGTGTAAATGTAATTGAAGGGCAATTTAATCCCTCTGTTCTTGTAGGTAACCAGTCAGGGGCGAAGAAGGGACATTTCGTTTTGTGCCAAAAATTCTTCTCATCCATTTCAAACTGGTAATTTGTTATGCTATTTTCATGTTTTTGTTTCATAAATATACTTTTGGCTTACTTTTCTAATTCCTACTCTCCTTCCCATTCCGACAGTTAATCTTTCCATAAGGGCCTACACAGCTCTAGACCTCATTACAGCCTTTGTCCAAATATGGACAAAAGTGCTGAATTCAAGAGGTGAGATGAGAGTGATGGCCCTTGACATCAGCGCCCCAATTGACCGAGTGTGGCACCTAGGAGGCCTAGGGCTGTATTTTACAGTCTCCTGCTGGTGGGTTTACAGGCTGGTGGGGGGCTCGGGTGGCCTTCTCACTGCCTTCCTGCCAGCCCTGACCTTTCTGCCCATTTCGCTGGGATGGGTGAGGCCGATGCTGGCCTGCCCGAACTCCAGTTAAGGCCATGAAGTGACCGATTATTGGCCATTTAAAGGCCATTTCCCACCCGGTTTCAATTTTCAGGCTGACGGGAGGAGTTCAGGAGCAGGGGGGATTGCCCAAAAAGTGACCTTGTTTATGCCCGATAGGTGGCAGAGGTGGGGGGCACTCAATCAATAACCTACTTTCAATATCAGGCACTCCCCCCCCGACCCCCAACAAGGTCTGCCTCCGCAGGTGCTCCCTGCAAACCCACAGGCTCCTGAACAACACCCCATTCCCCCGCTGCCCAACCCTCCCCCGGGGGCCTCACCTCCTCTTCCCCGCCCTAGGACCCCCACACTTACCTGGTCCTGGACTCCAGGTCTTAGACTCTGGGAACTGCTTGTAGCATGCTCCTGGCACTGCTGGGACTGTAGAGCTGCCAGACAATTAGATAAGCAGGCAGCTCTCTGAGTCGGGACCTCTTCCCGAAGAGTGGCATAAGTCCCACTGCCAGCCAATTAATGCTCCTTGGAGCCAGTATTGGCAGCAATGCATCCCCCGCTGGCTCTTTAGGTGGCAGGCAGGAAACCCCGCCATCTGAAAAATCCTACTTTTGGCTGGGCATGATACAAAAAAAATAAATAATTACCCAGCGCTGTAAAAAAGCATCTTTGTATCATAAGGAATTAACTGGATCTGAATGTGGCAGAAATTCAAAACCAACAACAAAGATCACTGGTGTTTTGGCTGTTCAGCCAAATCTAACAATTACAAAGTAGTTACAGGTAATTTTGCAAGTCCATCCTGCATTTAGCTACAAAATCATGGACAAATTGGAACCAATTTATGTCCAATTCTGAGCACTACGTTTTAGGAAGGATGTCAAGTCTTTAGAGGGATTGCAGAAGAGAGTTACTAGAATAGTACCAGGGATGGGGGACATCAGTCATATGGAGAGATTCGAGAAACTAGGGTTGTTCTCCTTAGGATCGAGAAGATTAAAGAGAGATTTGATAAAGGTGTTCAAAATCATGGTTGGTATGGATAGAGTAAATAAGGAGAAACTGTTTTCAGTGGCAGAAATGTCGGTAACCAGAGGACACAGATTCAGGCTAATTGGCAAAGCAACTGGAGTGGAGATGAGTAGGAAGATATTTATTTGGTGTTGTGCTGCCAAACCTGCTGAGTTTTTCCAGGTATTTCTGTTTTTGTTTTATTCGGTGTGCTCTGACTTGTAATGCACTGCCTGAAAAGTTGGTGGCAGCAAATTCAATAGTAACTTTCAAAAAAAGAATTGGTTGCATACTTGAAAAGGAAAAAAAATGCAGAGCTATGAGGAATTCAGGGAAGTGGGACTTATGGATAGCTCTTTGAAGAACTGGCAGATGCAAAATGGGCCAAATAGCCTCCTCAACTGAAAGATGCTGTGACATTCTATGAAACTAGACTCAGCAGTAATGTCCCACGGACAGCAGAATCAACAATGACTTGAATGGGTACAACCTGGAAATATGTCATTGTCATCAGTTCATTGCTGATAACTGAACCGAGGGTGTACTGTTCCGATATAGTAAATATATATGTGTCATCAGAGTAGTTTCTATTTTAGTAACAAGCTGCACATTATGTGGTTTTGTATTTTTATGGGTTTAAGTACGTAGGCCATGATTTTCATTGGATGTTTATACAGACGTTTATAGTTGGATGACTGACAGCACCAGAATAAATGACTGCACTTGGCACACACACACACATCATTATTTCCCTTTGCTGGACAATCACCCATATGGGGTTACTCTCTAGCATGGTAATAACACTTGCAATTGGAGCTGAATGGTCTTAACTTTAGTTTTCCCTTGGTATGATGTGTGTTGCACAACATTTGCCCAGATCAATTGCTCTGGCCACTTGTCAGAGCTCATTTAAAGTGCACTCCTTCTTCAGCACTCAGCAGCACAAAATTATAGATGAACATCCATGTATAATCTTTGTTTTGATCTCATATTGTACATCAGTGAAATTACAGGGGGAATTTTATGGAAGCAACAGGTGTCTCGGCCGTTGGCTGGAGAGCCGGCAAGAGACCTACGTTGCTGCCTCCTGGGAAGGCCCGCTGCCATTTTGTGCCAATTAGGCAGTAGAGAGGTCACCAGCGGGCCTTCCGTGGGATCAAGATTCAGGGGGCGGGATGTCCTGCCTACCAAGAACCGCGAGCCTGTCAGAGGCCAGCAGCTCTTTGCTCAGCCTTGCCATTGGAATGGCACCCACTGGAGGCCCAGAATCACGAAGCTCCCCAGGGCAGAGGTGACAAGGCAGGATGGGTTTAGCAAGGTGGGAGTCACAAGGGAGGGGTTGTAGGCAGGGGTTGGCCATCCCAACCCCCACTTCCCGATGCTGAGTGCCTCAGTCAGGCACTGAGTGCCTTTGAATCAGGGACCCCACAGGAAACCACAAGCAACTCGCACTGGTTTGCATTTGCCTCCTCCCCCTCCTGTGGCGAAAGGCCCACCTGCCACTGAATTAATACCAGTGGTGGCTGTAAGAGGACCTTAATAGGGCACGAATTGCCCTTTATGGCCTTCAAATGGCTACAGGGCAGGTAAGCCATCCACTGACCACCCCACATGGACTTAATCAAGGTGGAGGTGGGAAGGTGGCAGGATTCCCACCTGGCATCCTACTGCCCAATTAAATGCCCTCCCTGCCTCCAATCTCACCACAGGGAAGAGCATAAAATACCATCCTACGTTGCTGCTACTTATCAAAATAATCATGTGCAAATGGCACCTCCAGCGTCATGCTTCAGTTGTTCAGCCTATTAAATATGATTGATTCATATGTCATTCAGGATTCTGTGGACCGAAAAATAAGTGGGACATTTATTTTTGGTATGTGTTTTGGGCAAAAATCTAAAAGAGGGTAGTTTCCCTGGGCAGCCCATGACAAGTTCGCCACTCATACGTAGGTGAGAGGTGATTTAAATGTAGGATGAACAGTTCTTTTGCACAGAATCCAAACAATGTCCATTCATTAGCCATGTCTGGACATCCAGGAGACATCCAGCTCCTTGCTGTTGATAAATCTCAGAAGTCAGCTGAAAGGCTGACAGCAAGAAATAATAACCACTGCACTGTCAGTCGGACAGATAGCAGAGTCAATCTATCTCCTGTGTTTAGTAAGTATCTCTCCAGTGGCCTAGTGTGTGTGTGTGCATTCTTTGTTTTTACAATGGTACATGATCCAAGTAGCTTTCATTATACTTTGAGCTGTCTTTTTAGTCTTGTCGAGCACAAAACAAAGCAGCTTATGAACAAAACCAAGCAATGCTTTGCTAGTTAACTCAACATAAACTTGAATTGATTTTGTACCTCTCACATAGAAATACATCCTAAGGCATGATCCAAAACAATGGATCCAAAGCTATTAAAAGGGGTGAAACCTCTAGAGTAGACTATAAGTAAATGAGGGATGTGAAGGGGGTTGTACAGGAAATTCTACAGTATGAGACTTAGTCAACTGAAGGCACAGCTGCAAATGGTGCAGCAAAGAGAGTTAGGATGCATTGGAGGCCAAAGTTGAAGAATCAGAGTTTAGAGAGGTTGAGGGGCTGATGGAGTTTCAGAGATACAGAGATAATGAGGGACAAGGCTAAGGAGGGAATAAAACATAAAGGATGAGCATTTTAAATTTAAAGCGATCAGAAACTGGGAGCTAATGTAGGTCAGTGAAGACTGGCATGATTGATGAGCGTGACTTGGAGAGGGAAAGGATAGGGGTAGCAGAGTTTTGAATGACATGAATTATATAGAGGGTGGAGGGTGGAATGCCATCCAGAGCATTGTAGTCTGTAGGTGATCAAGGCTTGGATGACAGTTTCAGCTGCAGTTCAGCTGAGGAAGAGGCAGAGTCAGTGATATTATGAAGATGGAAATAGATAGCCTTTATGATGAAGAGCATATCGATTTAGAAGCTCAGGATGCCAAAGTTGCCAACAGTCTTGTTTAACCTGAGACAGTGGCCGGAACACAAGATGGCATATGATGTTCGGACTCAGAGCTCGTGACAGAGTTGCAGACAATGGCTGTGGTTTTCCAATGTTTTACTGGATTTTGTTGTTGGAGTGATATGATCATAACACAGAGATAGGCCATTTGATCCAACTAACCTATGCTATTGTTCCAAACATGCCTTTTCCTATTATACTTCTTCTAACCCTACAGTTCCTTTCTCTCTCATAAATGCCATTCACCTCAACTGCTCTATGAGGTAGAAAATTCCACATCTTAAACATTCCCTAGGTAAATAAATTTCCCTTGAATCCCATGCTATTGAGACAGATCATGGAAAGAGATGAGCATCGTCGGTGTAAATGTGAAACCTGATCCCATGTCTGCAGGTAATGTCTCCCAAGGATGCATGTAGATGAGGAAGAGGAGGCCGTCAAGGATGAATCCTTGAGGGAACACTGTGGGGGAAGGAAGAGAAGCCACTGTTGGGGGTAATCTGACCACGTCACAATTTAAGAATGGAACCAGTGATGACTGTCCCACACAAGCATATTTTCCATCAGGGAAAGAAGGAAATGGGGACATATGGGTGTGAAATATTTGCATAATCCCTGGTAGGACCTCATGGTACTGACTCATGGAAGCAATTTAAATGGTTCTTTTGTCTGACAACATTCTGAGAGCAAAGGGATAAACTGAGATTGAAGTTAAAATAGAAGCACAGGAAGTAACATGTGCTGTGGATAAAGGGGAACCATTGGATGTACTGTACTTAGATTTCTAGAAGGCATTTGATAAAGTGCCACATCACAGATCATTGTAGAAAATAATAGCTCATGTTATAGGATGAGCTCATTGGCATGGATAGAAGATTGGCTGGCTAACAGGAAGCAGAGAATAAGCATAAATTGGTCTTTTTCAGGTTGGCAAGATATAGCAAGTGGTGTGCCACAGGGATCAGTGCTGGGACCTCAACTGTTTACAATTTATATAAATGACTTGGATGAAGGGATGGTTGGGATGGTTGCTAAATTTGTTGACGACACAAAGATAGGTAGGAAAGCAATTTGTGAAGAGGATGGCTAGAAAAAGATATAGATAGGTTAAGTGAGTGGGCAAAGATCTGGCAAATGAAGTATAATGTGGGAAAATGTGAAATTGCCCATTTTGGGTGGAAGGATAAAAGAGAGGCATATTATCTAAATGGTGAGAGATTGCAGAGCTCTGAGATGCAGAGGGATCTGAGTGTCTAAGTGCATGAATCACAAAAGGTTAGTATGCAGGTGCAGCAAGTAATTAGGAAAGCTAATAGAATGTTATCATTTATTGCGAGGAGAATTGAAAACAAAAGTAGTGAGGTTAGGCTTCAGTTATACAAAGCACTAGTGAGACCACATCTGGAGTACTGTGTACAGTATTGATCACCTTATTTAAGGAAGGACGTAAATGCATTGGAAGCAGTTCAGAGAAGGTTTACCAGACAATAACTGGAATGGGCGGGTTGTCTTATGAGGAAAGGTGAACAGGCTAAGCTTGTATCCACTGGAATTTAGAAGAGTAAGAGGCAACGTGATTGAAGCATATAAGATCCTGAGGGGTCTTGACAGGGTGAATGTGGAGAGGATGTTTCCTTTTGTGGGAGAATCTAGAACTATGGGTCACTGATTAAAAATAAGCAGTCGCCCATTTAAAAAAGAGATGAAGCAAAGTTTTTTCTCTCAGAGGGTCGTGAGCCTTTGGAACTCTGTTCCTGAAAAGGCGGTGGAAGCAGAGTCTTTGAATATTTTTAAGGCAGAGGTGGACAGATTCTTGGTAAGCAAGGGGGTGATATGTTATCGGGGTAGGCAGGATGCAGATTTGAGGTTACTATCAGATCAGCCACTATCTTATTAAATGGCAGAGCAGGCTTGAGGGGCCGAATGACCTACTCTTGCTCCTTGTTCATATGTTCATAAGATGCAGTTATTTTTCACTCTGGTCTCCAGTCACTATAAATCTATATTTGGAAGTGTAAAATGCTAACTAGTTCTGAAAGTGGAAAAACAATTCTGCTCCCCCGCATTGGCATTCTTCACGATCGGGAAAAAAATTCACCGCAGGCTTTAGGATCCTGATGTCAAGACCCAGCATGGTCCCAAGTCCACACTTACCAGGAGTGAGACCGTCAGAGCAAATTACCTGCAGGTGTCCTCCAAATTAGGGGACATCAGAGGCAAATCTGCCTCTGATCTTGCCATCCAATTAAGGACAGCAGGAGGGCCTCTTGATATTGCTGACCCAATCAAGCCAGCATAAACATAAAGGGTGAGCATTTTAAATTTGAAGCGTTCAGAAACCCGGAGCTAATGTAGGTCAGTGAAGACTGGTATCATTGATGAGCATGACTTGGTGAGGGAAGGAATAGGTGTAGCAGAGTTTTGAATGACATGAATTATATAGAGGGTGAAAGATGGAATGCCATCCAGAGCATTGTAGTCTGTAGATGACCAAGGCTTGGATGAGAGTTTAGCAGCAGTTCAGCTGAGGAAGAGGAGCCTTGGCAAACCCACCAGGAGAGGTTGGCACTGCTGAGGCATGTTGAAGACCATGAGGGCACCTCAATGTGGAGGCATCAAGGGTTAAAAAACTGGAGCCCAGACTGTTACGTCAAGTGGGTTGATGGGGAAACTCCTCCACTGGATTGGTCTTAGTCATACTTGCAGACTTTTAAAAACCAGCCTCATCCTATAGTGGCGTAGGTTCTCTGCCTCTGATGTCTTGCCGCAGACTAGCCACCTCTATTGAGCTGATGACTTCTGCAACTGGTGGGGATTGGAGTTGGGTGCAGGGGGCACTGAACTGCTGGCAAAGTGGTGGAGAGGCCATAAAAGCGCCCTTAGTTGAGGCCTTGCTGCTCAGCTCTCTGGAGTTGACCCACTTCCTAGCCCATCCCTGGGAAGTTTCCTTTGCACTGGGGGCTGCTTTGGCTACTCACTATTTCTTGGCACCCACACCTCCAACCCCGTCCACAATGGAGCCTGGAAAATTCAGCCCAAGGAATCAATTCTTGTAACATCCAAGAAACATTAGCCAAAGAGTGAAAATCCAGACACTGGTTTACAATGTGCACAATTTCCTGACTGTCATAATGCAGATCAAATGGAGAATAAATTATGCACAGTAATAATTTCACACACTGCAAATTGATTCCAGCCTTCAAGAATGAGTTAGTGTGCATTCCTCAATACTCAAAATCTGTATGATATTCTTCCTATTAAAGTAGCTGGTCAAACCTTTCCAAGGGATTTAAGAATTTAATTTCCAAACTGTTTATAAACAAAAGATTTCAAGCTTGGTGTACTGGCCAAGTGGGATACAGCTAATAGGAACAGAGGGAAGTGACAATCATGCTTTATTCATAACAAGAGGAACAAATTAGCAGAGTGCAAGGGATCCAACAGGTGCATTTTTGATCCTGCAGATTCTGCAGGTGCAGTGATAACTTAGCACTTTGATGTAAATTAAACACAGTATCCACAGTTACTTTATCTTTGCAACTTTTGGAGTTACGCGCGGCATAACTAAGCCTTGATTAGAATCAGGCCTCTGAAGTAAAACTAATCAAAGTGGACTTTTTAAAAAATGATTTGAAATGGTGCATATAGCAGACAGCCGCAGACTACATCCAGGTGGCTGCCATGGTCCAAAAAGAGCTAGATCACAGAAACTTTGGGACTAGAAAGAAATTTCTGGTATTAGTTTCCCTACAGTGATTTAAAATGTACAAGTTAATTCATTAGTGTCGGAGGATGGAGTGAGAAATTTTAAACAAACTAGACTATTTAGATGAAATTTTCAAAAAAAAGTGAAATACTACTTAGAATACTATTGTGAACAGTAATTTATATGGCGCTAAAAATCCAATTACTGCTGAAAACAAGCTCAGGGATTGCAATGCACGGGTAAGCCCCGCCCGTTCAAATTAATGCAGCAGCATGTAAGCTTTGAGCTCCTACTAATTTAAATGATAGTGGCATGCAGTCCAGAACTAAACATGATGTTGAGTGGTTGCACACCTCAGCAGGAGTTCCAAGTTTATGTAAGACTAATATCACTTAAAGTTAACCTGCACTACTTATAGTCAGTTTGCAGCTCTTAAAGGCAAGTTCCATTCAGCCTGCACAGGGGGCTGGAAGGGGTGAAAAAGGAACTTAATGAGCAGGAAGAGCCTTGAAAAATGGTGAAATAATGGGCACGTACCTGTCCTCTCCTCTCAGTATGACAGCATTCATGCTCTCACCATTGACAGTGTCCCAGCTGTTGTCTTTCAGCCAACCAATCAGGAAGAAGAAGAGGAAAAGGAGCATGAACAACAAGAGCAGGAGAAGGAGACGAAGAAGGGAAGAGACAGTCAGCATGTCCATGGTCTGGACTTTCTGCCTCCAGTTCCTATAAATACAATGCCCAATCCCCATTTCCCAACAGTCCCAAATCTTACCATCCCTCTGCTATGGATGATCACAGTGTCCACTTGGTCAGGATCCTGAAATAAAAGCCACCACTAAACAAACAATCTTCAGCAACTTAATCCAATGGAACATCCAACATGCCCTATAAAACTCAAATAATCACCTTTGTGCATTCCCTTGGTGGGGATGCTTCTTTTGTGGATGCCTTTGATCTAGGGCTGCCGCCTACGCTGAGATGATGTAATCTGCAGTTGAGCCCGCAAGGCCCAAAACTGCTCAACAACTTCCTGTGAGGCCATCTGCAGTCTCCCTCACTGAAATTTAACAGCCTTCTAAAAACTCTACTACAGCCACTGGAGTAGCACTATATTGGAGCACAAGGATACTGCTCCTCCTCCTCTTCCTCCCACTTCTCCTCTTCCTGAGGTGGTTGCCAAATCCTGACGTCAAGTGCTATGGGCTCACAATGGCTAGGTTATGGAGGATGCAGCAGACCACTACTATCCAGGACAGTCGCTTCAAAGAGTACTGGGGGGGGGGCTCCTTCAGATGATTTAAGGCAGTGGAACCATTCCTTCATCTGTTTGATGAGATTTCTTGTGGCAGAGTAGCTTTCATTATATGAATTCTGGCCATATGTAGTTGGGTTGTGACGGCAGCTCATGGGTCATGTGTAGAGCACATGTTGCATTGTAACCACATTCTGGTTTGACTTTGCTGCTGAGAGAACAACAGACTGGTAAAGAATGAAGGCATAATGACTGCTGCCAGGAAAGCAAACATTCATCAGCATGATGTGCTGAGATTGGTCACACACCAGCTGCACATTTAGTGAGTGGTAACCTTTGTGTCTTTGGTACATCTCATTATTGACCTGTGGTGCCCACAAAGCCACGTGAATGGAAGCCTGGCTATCCTGGCAAAGCCATGTGTACGCTCCACCTGCATCTTTCTGTGCAAAGAGAAGACAACAAAGTTCTTACCCTGGCAAGATTCCTTTGACCTCACTAATGCTGCAGTGGAGAGCAAACTGGAAGATGTTGAATATTTTGCCTGTGCCAGCCTGAAAGGTTCCCAATATGAAGGAATTCAGGGCCACTGCCACTTTTGCATCGAATGGCAGCAATGTCCTTGCTTTGCTCTGCAGCTGCATGCCTGGTCTAACACACACACACACACACACACACACACACACACACACACACACACACACACACACACACACACACACACACACACACACACACACACACACACACTTGCACCGGTCTTAGGTGGAGCTAAGGGAAGTGCTCCCGGGGCAGAGCATGGGGATAAGGACCCATTTTCTTTGCCCCCCCGCCCCCACCCCCACGGAGCAGCATGTCCTCTTAATTGCTGCCTCTGCGCCATCTTCCACTCATACTGCAGTCCAAGGAGGATTGCACTATGGCACTTATGACTGGTAGCAAGTGGTGTGCCCAGAGCTCTTGCAGTTATAAACAACATCCTCCCCACATGCAGGATTCCCTGCAGACTTCACTGACTGTAGCTAACTGCTCAAAACACCCAACATTTTTACAAACTCAAACAGAGCCACTAGGAGGCAATTAGCCTGAAAGTTATTGACAGTCCCTTTAAGTTGTGCTGGTATGGGGAACTTCCTGCTGCTGGACACATGCGTTTGAGCTGTGTTTCAAAGAGGGAGTAAACCGGAGTGGTAAAGGCCACAATAGCAGCACTGGCATCAAATCAGCGTTACACGCTGAGTGGCATCACGATCTGCCCACTCTGCAAAATTCCGTGCATGCTCCTCTTGCCTGGGGCAACACCCTCACCGAGATGATGTTCAGTGCAAGCCATGCCAGAAGTGAACACAACTGGCACTAAAACTACGGGTGCTATGGAGCTCAATTTTGTGGTCTTTGAGTCTCAAGCCAAGTTAACTTGTGAGTGGACTGAAAAAGCTGGCAATTTTTCACCCAAGTCACATTATCCTGAATGAGCCATTTCAAGGAAATTGACAAAACTGTGATGGCTCTATTATTCAAGGTTTGCTGAAGATCGTTTCTGGTTAGGTCACTTCTGGAAAGATGGATCACCCTGCAACACTTTCAGCCTGCTAATCTCTGAATAATACACCACTGGACTTTTGATTCTGGACCCTGGACTCAGTGAAACCATAACTCTTATTTTCATTGTGGTCTTGCCTTTTCTTTCCTTTATCCCTCTTTTATTGTATGAGTGCAAAAAGGGGCAGATGTTGCAAAACTCCTTTCCTGTGTTTTATGTGTGTGAAAAATAAGCCAACCCTCTTATCTCAAGTTTGCTGAGGGGTTATTAATAAAGAATTGAATCACTCCAAACTGAAGGGTTGGGGAAAAATGCCACCACTTATGATGGGGGAAATCAGAAATCAAAAACACCTTTCTGTTTACGGATGGTTAGTGACAGGAGAAATCAGGACTGTTTAAATTAATCCCCCTGCAGTTCGTAACACATTCAAATCATATAAAAGCAAATGTGAGATTGTGCAGGTTACCAAAGTTTGTGAAAATGAATTGGAGGTTAATGGACCACAACTGATCAGTATTTAGAAAGATAAGGGTGAATTTTAACTCGCTACACCTAGTGGAAACCTGGCAGAATTGGAGGTAACATTGACTAGGCCTATTCCCCATACTGATACAACCCCATACTGATTTTAGTATCCATAATAACAGCAATAGCTTGTATTCATATAGCCCCTTTGAAGTCATAAAACATCCCAAAGTTCTTCACTGGAGTATTAAGGCCATATAAAGTGATATTATAGAAAATGGCCAAAAGATTGGTCAAATAGGCAGTTTTAAGGAGCATCTTAAAGGAGGAAAGAGAGGTAGAGAGGCAGAGAAGTTTACGGTGGGTGTTCCAGCGATGAGGGCCTGTACAGCTGAAGGCACAGCCATCAGTGGTGGAGCAATTGAAGTCAGGGATGCTCAAGCAGCCAGAACCTAAGGAACACAGAAAACTCGGCAAGTTGTAGGGCTGGAGGAGGTACAGAGATAGGGAGGGATGAGATCACAGAGGGAATTGAAAACAACAGTAAGAGGCTTTGTTTGACTGGGAGTCAATGTAGTTCAGTGAGCACAGGGGTGATGAGTGAATGGAACTTGGTATGAGTTACTAGACAGTCTGCAGGGTTTTGGATGACCTCAAGATACAGAGGGTAGAAAGTGGGAGGTCAGACAAGAATGTATTGGAGTAGTCAAGTGAAGGTAACAAAGGCAGGAATGATGGTTTCAGCAGCAGATGAGCTGAGGCAGGGGCAGAGTTTGGTGATGTTACAGAGGGGGAAATAAGCATGTTGGTGCAGATATATGGTTATAAGCCCATCGCAGGAGCAAATATGATGCTAGATTGCAAAAAGCCTGCTTCAGCCTCAGGCAGTTGCTAGGAGAGGGATATAGTCAGTGCCTAGGAAATGCAGTGTGTAGCAAGAACCAAAGACAATGGCTGCAGTCTTCCAATGATTAGATGGAGGAAATTTCCATTCATCCAGTACTGGATGGCAGACAAAGCTGATAAATTGGCAACAATTTAGAATAAGGTGTTTGAGGAATCTGCCTGAATAATGTAGGTGCCTTATTAACATATGATAATCAAGGTCCTAATTCAGGTGGTGTCCCAAGGTAATTTTAACAGTTTATTGGGTGGAACAATTGCCATGGCGACCCTGCCAGATAGCCAAGGAAGGCCCAAAAAGGCGATTTGAGAACCAGTCTTTGTGAGGCTAAGGGGAGGGCTCCACTTGGAAGTTTGAGCCCCTGACCTCTAGGTTCCTCACTCCCCACCCCCCACAGAACTCCTCCAAATTCCTCCACCCCATCCCCCACTTTCCCCACAACAATACCTGAGCTCCAGTGGGCATTCTCTGGGGATCAGGCAGCTGGCCAGAGGGGTAGCAAGCCACTCAGTTGGATCAAACCACTATAGAAAACTCGATATAATGCAGCCCAGGCCTGTCAACCCTGCAAAGTCCTCCTTAATAACATCTGGGGGCTTGCGCCAAATGTGGAGAGCTGTCCCACAGACTAGTCTGTTATAGTCATATTCACCGAATCATACCTTACAGGCAAAGTCCCAGACACCACCATCGCCACCGCATCGCGCCCACTAGAGGTGGCAGCACAGTGTGGTACACAGTCGGGAGGTAGTTGCCCTGGGAGTCCTCAACATTGACTCTGGACCCCATGAAATCTCATGGCAACAGGTCAGACGTGAGCAAGGAAACCTCCTGCTGACTGCCACCTACTGGGCAGAATTTTGACCTCGGCGGGCAGGCTGCCACCCGCGATTGAGGCCGGAAGGCGATTTCACGCTGGTGGGGCAAGCGTGAAACGCAAGTGGCAGCGCTCATCCCTGTCTGTGCAGGGGGTGGAGGAGGGCAAGCGCAAACTTTGTACATGCGTGCGAGTGCTGGCTTGAGAATCTCCCTGAGGCAGAGAGCCACCTCAGGGAGATGAAGAGTTTTAAAAAAAAATAAAGATTTGAAAAATGTTATAAAACATGTTATAAGTGAAAATTATAAAACTTTATTTTATTTTTATTTGATGTTGAAAACCTCATACTGCCCTACAGGGCATAGCTGCTGGACTGGGCCTATGGCATATGGTGAAGGAACCAACAAGAGGGAAAAACCTTCTTGACTTTGTCTTCACCAATCTACCTGTCACAGGTGCATCTGCTCATGGCAGTATTGGTAGGAGTGACCACCACACAGTCCTTGTGGAGACAAGTCCTGTCTTCACATTAAGGATACCCTCCATCGTGTTGTGTGGCGCTACTATCATGCTAAATGGGATAGCTTTTGAACAGAACTAGCAACTCAAATCTGGGCACCCATGAGGCACTGTGGGCCATCAGCACCAACAGAATTGTACTCGCACACAATCTCATGGCCCGGCATATCCCCCACTCTACCAGTACCATCAAGCCAGGGGATTGACCCTGGTTCAATGGAGAGAAGAGGAGGGCATGCCAGGAACCTAAAAATGAGGTGTCAGCTTTGTGAACCATAGGACCATAGAAAAGTTATAGCGCAGAAAGAGGCCATTCAGCATATCGTGTCTGCATGGACAAAATAAAGAGAAAAAAAGAAACTAGCCGTTCATTTTTAAACCCATTTTCCAGCACCTGGTCCATAGCCTTGTAAGTTACAGCGCTTCAGATGCAGGTACCTTTTAAATGAGTTGAGCATTTCATCGTCAACCACTGATTTAGGCAGTCAATTCCAGATACCCACCACCCTCTGGGTGAAAAAGTTTTTCCTCATGTTCCCTCTAATTCTTCTACCATTCACCTTAAATCTATGCCCCCTGGTAATTGATCCCTCAGCTGGGGGAAACAAGTTTTTCCTGTCTACCCTATCTAGGCCCTTCATAATTTTTTACACCTCAATTAGGCCACTTCTTAGCCTCCTCTGTTCTAAGGAAAATCTGTCCAAAGCAATTATGTCCTTTCTGTAGTGTGGTGACTAGAACTGTATGCAAAATTCCAGCTGTGGCCTAACCAGCGTTTCATACAGTTCCATCATTACATCCCTGCTTTTGTATATAATACCTCATCCAATAAAGGAAAGGATTCCATATGCTTTCTTTATTGCCTTATCCATCTGTCCTGCCACCTTCAAGGACCTGTGTACATGCACTCCAAGGTCTCTCATTCCTCAACCCCTCCCTATATCCTCCCTTTTACTGAGTATTCCCTTGCTTTGTTTGCTCTCCCCGAATGCATTGCCTCACATTTATCGGGATTGAATTCCATTTGCCACTTTTCCTCCCACTTAGCCAAACCATTGACATCTTTCCGGAGACAACAACTATCCTCTTCGCTATCAACTAAACAACCAACTTTTGTGCCACCTGCAAATTTCCCATCATGCATCCCACATTAAAGTCCAAATCATTAATATAAACAAACAAAGAGCAAGGGCCCCAACACTGCGCCCTGTGGAACACCACTGGAAATCGCTTTCCGTTCACAAAAACACCCATCGACCATTACCCTTTGTTTCCTGTCATTGAGCCAATTTTGGATTCAACTCACCACCTTCCCCTGTAACCCATGGAATCTCACTTTTCTGACCAGTCTACCATGTGGGACCTTGTCAAATGCATGGAGACAACATCCACTGCACTACCCTCATCAATCCTCCTTTTTATTTCCTCAAAAAATTCTATTAAGTTAGTAAGACACGATCTTCCCCTAACAAAACCATGCTGACTATTACTGATTAATATGTGCCTTTCTAAGTGACAGATTATCCTGCCTTGGAATTATTTCCAATAATTTCCCCATCACCGAAGTTAGACTAACTGGCCTATAATTTTCTGGCCTATCGCTTGCACCCTTTTTAAAATATTGGTGCAATGTTCACAGACCTCCAATCCTCTGGTATCTCACCTGCATCTAGTGAGGATTGGAAAATGATTGGAAAATGATCCTCCTTGGCTTCCTTTAATAACTTGGGATACAATCCTTCCAGCCCTGGTTATTTATCCATTTTCAAGGATGCCAGTCCCTCCAGTATTTCCTCTCTCTTTATGCTTATTGTATCTAATATTTCGCACTCCTCCTCCTTAACTAGAGTGTCTGCAACATCCATCTCCTTAGCGAAGACAGAGGCATAGTAGTCATTGAGAACCCTGCCCAAACCTTCAGCATCAATGCCCATGTTACCATGTACATCTCTGATAGGCCCTACCATTTCCTTAGTTATTCTCTTGCTCTTAATGTACTGGTAAAACATTTATAGGTATTCTTTGATTTTACCTGCCAATATTTTTCCATATCCTCTCTTTGCTTTCCTAATTTCCTCTTTCACTTCACCCCTGTACTTTCTATACTCCTCTAGACTTTCTACAGTATTGAGCTTTTTGTGTTTGTCAAGAGCTTTCCTTTTCTGCTTTCTCTTACCCTGTATGTTTCTGGATAACCAGGGGGCTCTAGATTTGACTGTACCACCATTTTCCTTTGTGAAGGCAAGTCTGAAATGTGCCTGTAGAATCTCCTTTTCCATTCTAATAGTTTTATCCAGTCCACTTTCAGCAGTTCACCCCTCAGCTTTGTAAAATTTGTCTTCCCCCAATTTAGAAACCTTTACTCCTGTTCTATCTTTGGCTTTTTCCATAATGATGCTAAATGTAACTGTATTATGGTCACTATTTCCAAAACAGTCCCCCACTGCTACTTCATCCACTTGCCTAGCTTCATTTCCTAAGGCTAAATCAAGAATTACACCCCGTCTTGTTGGGCTTGTTACATGCTGGCTGAAAGAGTTCTCTTGAATGTAGTTCAAGAATTGTGTGCCCTCGGTGCCCTTCACATTGTTTATACCCTAACTGATATTAGGGTAGTTGAAGTCTCTAACAATCACTGCCCTATTGTTTTTGCACTCAGAAGTTTGCCTACACATTTGCTCTTCTAACTCCCTTCTACTATTTGGGGGTCTATAGTACATTCCTAGCAGTGTGGCTGCCTCTTTTGTATTTCTGATCTCAACCCATATGACCTCATTTGATGCTTCATTTAGTAAAATCATCCTTCCTCACAGCTGTAATTGTTCCTTTAATCAATCATGCTACACCCCGAACATTTTTATCCCCTTCTCTATCCTGCCTGAAAACTGTATATCCAGGGATGATGAACTGCCATTTTGCCCCTCTTTAAGCCAAATTTCCATAATAGCGATGATATCATGCTTCCACGTATCTATCTGTGCCTTCAACTCATCGGCTTTATTTGCTATACTCTTTGCATTTACATATAAACCTTTTAACACTTCCAAATTCCTGTGCTATACACTTTTTAACCCGAGCTTCTTCTGTCTTTCAGAGTCACTCACTAATTCTCCATCTTCTGTTCCCTGAACTGAATTTGCCCTCAGATTCCCAACACCCCTGCCAATCTAGTTTAACCCCCCACCTCACAACAGCACTAGCAAATCTCCCTGTGAGGATATTCATCCCAGTTCTGTTCAGGTGTAGACTGTCTGGCTTGTACAGGTCCCACCTTCCCCAGAACTGGTCCCAATGGCTCCGAAATCTGATGCCCTCCCTCCTACACCAGCTTTCCAGCAACATGTTCAATTGTTCAATTCTCCTATTTCTGTACTTATTTGCACATGAGACTGGGAGTAATCCTGAGATTACAGCTTTCGAGGTGCTGTTTTTCAATCTCCTTCCAAGCTCCCTAAAGTCTGCTTTCAGGACCTCATCCCCTTTCCTACCTAAGTCATTGGTACCAACATGAACCACGGCCTCTGGCTGGTCTCGCCCCCCCCCACCCCCCCCAGAAGAATATCCTGCAGCCGCTCCATGACATCCTTGATCCTATCACCAGGCAGGCAACATACCATCCTGGAGTCACGTAAACAGCCACAGAAACATCTGTCTATTCCTCTAATGATTCCCCTATCACTGCTGCTTTTCCCCTCTTCTTCTTCCCCCCTGTACAGGAAAGCCACCTGTGATGCCACAAAACTAGCTCTGACTGAACTCCTCCGTGGAACCAACACCCTCACCAGTATCCAAAATGGAAACTGATTGGCGAGCAGGGCCCCAAGGTCTCCTGCACTACCTGCCTAGTTCTCTTGGATTGCCTGGCAATCACCCATTTCCTTTCTGCCTCCAGGCTCTTAAGCTGTGGTGTGACCACCTCTCTGAACTTGCTAATGTGAAGCTTGACTACTGGCATGCTAAACAGCAGAAGCAGCAAGCGATAGACAGAACTAATCGATCCCACAATCAATGGATCAGATCTAAGCTCCACAGTCCTGTTACATCCAGTTGTGAATGATGGTGAACAATTAAACCACTAACTGGAGGAGGCGGTTTGACAAATATCCCCATCCTCAACGATAGGGGACCCCATCACCGACAGTGCAAAAGACACGGCTAGAACATGTGCAACCATCTTCAGCCAGAAGGTACTGAGTGGATGATCTGTCTGGGCCTCCTCCTGAGGTCCCCAACAGTCTTCAGCCATTTTGATTCACTCTACTTAATATTAAGAAAATGGCTGAAGGCATAGGATACTGCAAAGGCCATGGAGCCTGACAACATTCTGGCAAAAGCGCTGAAGACACATGTTTCAGAACTAGCCACACACCATGCCAAGCTGTTCCAGTACAGCTACAACACTGGCATCTACTGGGCAATGTGGAAAATTGCCCAGGTATGTCCCATCCACAAAAATCAGGACAATCCAATCCACCAGTTACCAACCTTATCAGCCTGTCTTGATCATCAGAAAAGTGATAGAGGCATCAACAGTGCTATTCAGTAATAACCTGCTCACTGATGCTCACTTTGGGTTCTGTTGGGGCCACTCAGCTCCTGATTCCATTATAGCCTTCGTTCAAACATGGACAAAGAAGCTGAACTCCAGAGATGAGAGTGACTGTCCTTGACATCAAGGCAGCATTTGACCGAGTGTGGCATCAAGGAGCCCTAGCAAAACTGGAGTCAATGGGAATCAGGGGGAAAACTCTCCTCTGGTTGGAGTCATACCTAACACAAAGGAAGATGGTTGTGGTTGTTGGAGGTCAATCACCTCAGTCCCAGGATATCACTGCAGAAGTTCCTCAGGGTAGTGTCCTAGGCCCAAAGACCTTCAGCTGGTTCATCAAGGGCCTTCCCTCCATCATAAGGTCAGAAGTGGGGATGTTCGCTGATAATTGCACAATGTTCAGCACCATTTGCAGCTCCTCAGTTACTGAAGCAGTCCATGGCCAAATGCAGCAAGACCTGGGCAATACCCAGGCTTGGGCTGATAAGTGGCAAGTAACATTTGCGCCACACAAGTGCTAGGCAATTACCATCTCCAACAAGAGAGAATCTAACCATTTCCCCTCAATATTCAATTGCATTCCCATCTCGGAATCCCCAACTGTCAATGTCTTGGCGTTATCATTGACCAGAAACTGAACTAGACCAGTCATATAAAGAGCAGGTCAGAGACTAGGAATCCTGTGGCAAGTAACTCACTTCCTGATTCCCAAAGCCTGTGCACCATTTACAAGGCTCAAATCAGCAGTATGATAGAATACTCTCCACCTGCCTATGTGAGTGCAGCTCCAACAACACTTAAAAACCCTGACACCATCCAGGACAAAGCAGCCCACTTGATTGGCACCCCTTCCACAAACGTTCACTCCCTCCACCACCGACACACACAGTAGCGTGTACCATCTACAAGATGTGCTGCAGAAACTCACCAAGGCTCCTTTGACTGCAAACCCGTGACCTCTACCACCTAGTAGGACAAGGGCAGCAGATACATGGGAACACCACCACCTACAAGTTCCATTCGAAGCCACACACCATCCAGACTTGGGGCTATATCACCTTTCCTTCACTGTCACTGGGTCAAAATCGTGGAACTCCCTTCCTAACAGCACAGTGGTTGTATCTACACCACATGGGCTGCAGCAGTTCAAGAAAGTGGTGAAATGTAGGTTTGGCCAGCAATGCCCAAGCCCCATGAAAGAGTAAAAGAAAAAATTCCCAGCAGGATGAGTCAGTGATCTGGCAACTACATGGAGGCAGGCAGCCTGTCTCCCAGAGCAGCCACCTGAGAATACTCTCTCAAACAGTCCATGACGGAGCCACAATGTTGAAATGCCTGCAGCCGTGCCCACATACATTCCAGTGAGCCTTCTTACAAAAAACATTTTCAGACAACATCTGAGACAACACCATTTTTGAGGCATCCTTGCGTTCACCCAGCTGCCCCACCAAAGGCCGCACATCTACCCATGAGACTGGCCTCTGAACATTGCTGCGGGCTTTCTCATTGAGTCTCCTACATTGTGCTCCTGCCCACCATTGGACAGCGAAGCACCAAGGCTGACTCGTGTAAAGCTGCTCTGGCGAATGCGCTGCCACCAAGCACGGGCCCGGGACCCACATATGGTGCCAACACTGGAATCCCAATGCACACAGAAAAATTCAACCCATATTGTCAACAAGCAAAGGTCTGCATGTGGCAGGCAGGACCAGGACAGAAGAGTAGGTTTTAATTCTTTTAATTTTTGTGTGGTTCCTTGTGTGTTATAGTTATAGCAACAGTGGCTCCTCCTGACCCAACCAGGAAATCTTTCGCCTCCCCAGCCCATAGTTTCTTTCCTCCGCTCCCATTTGCAATCATCCCGAATCCTCTTGCCTCCAATCGCTTACCTTCCGGGGGCTTCTGTTACTCAGCTCTCTGGGGAACGGCCTAAAGCTGCACGATTATCTGCTCCTTCCCGCCAGCATCTGAGTCCATCCTGTCACTGGGGAAAGACTCAGTGAGAAGAGATTAAAATGAGGCCCGGGGGAATATGAGCACTCAGGCCTCACACTACAAGAGGATGAATGGTTTGCCACCTGCTTCAGCTCTCCACATTCAGAAAATCTAAGCCCCAGTTTCACATTGGGGCTTAAATCTCTTTTGATTGGTTAGGTTTTTTTAGCAGAATATAATATGACTTCACATTTTGTTTCAACCAATTTATGCCTGAAGAAAAGCAAAAATTAAGGTCGAGAGATGAGGAAGGCAATAAGAAAATGCACCAACAGATGTCTCTTGATTCAAACACACCAGTTTTTACATTATAAAGCACTGGAACCTTCCTAAGGTTGTGCTGAAGAAATTTCGCAGGGCCCTGATGAATCAGTTGAACTAACAGATTGAACCTTCAGTTTATGTCCCATTATAGGAAGTATTAGTCAAATTTTTCAATCAGCCCTTGGAGGTTAAAAGCTGCTTTGTGCCCTCAGAAGAAGTACATTTATCCTACTTCCATGTCACAACATGCAATGACAACCTATAAGGTGATCAAGCTAGCAGATAGGCACACAAGATGACAATATTTGGAATGGACGTCTGCCCTCCTTTGCCTGTTAAATAAATCTGGGGTAATGATAAATGTTTTCTGACAACCCAACCTTCAACACTCGACAATGAGCTAAGGCCATGAAATTCCAAGAAGAATAGCAAATCCATCAACTGCTGTGTTTAGTTCACTCAAGTACTTCTGAGCGCCTTCAATGTCATGTGCACAGGTGGTGGTTGAAAATAAGGTGACAACAACAATCAGGATAAGCACAGCTTCCAGTTTCTGTCCTTCAAAATGTATTTGTTTTGTGATGAGTCTCTTACACTCATTTTTGAAATTTACTCTTATATGGCCAAAAAATGAATAATTCCCTGACAAGGCATCATTTCCAAAGGGTGGCGATCTACTTATAACTTGTGCCACTGGCGAGTACAGGTTTAAAAACGACACATCGCTTAACCCAAAATGGGAATGGTTGATTTTAAGCTTTTTTTTTAAAGATTTTAAGAATGATCTGTCACAAAACTGATGAGATGAAGTGCAACACTGACTTTAACCGCTCAGCCACATTTACACTCCATAAAACATTGGGAGGGATGTAGAACTAGCATTCCACCCTCGCACTTAGGCTTCCCGCCCAGCTAGTTAGGTTAAAATTGAGAATCATACAAGAGGATCACACTTACTTATCAATTATGACCTACTCACAAATGCGCAACTGTTAGCATTTCAGCAGGCATTGTGCTATGCTTCACTAGATAGTCTGATAAGTTGTTCACACTTTGAAGATTTATTACTGGACTGTGTGTACCATTCTTTCAACCCATTTTTTCAAATTGGCTTTGAGTCACTGGATGGATCATTAGGCCAGATTTTCCATGTCCCAGTGGGGCATGCTGGGAGGTGAAGGGTGTGGCCCCGGAAACTAGTGGAGAGTCACATCTGGACCACTCCCCAACTAAGTCCCACTAATTGGGAAATTTCCCAGTCGTGGAAACATAAGTGAGGTGGCTTTCTGCCAAATAGAGGCGAGCATGCAATTTAAATATTGAAGAGCCCTATTAAAAACAACTCTTCAGGCCCGCAAATGAAACCGTGCTGGCGATGTCGCTGGCTCCAACCTGGAGGGATCCGCTGGCAAAGCAAATGAGGGCGATGGTAACCTTGGCAGCCACTGGTAGCACCGTCCTTGCCCTGCTCTGTTGCTGCTATCTGGCTTGAGGAGGTGAAACGGTTCAGTGACTACCTCTTTGGTGACATTGTCCTGGCTGAGGTGGCTGGAAGGAAAGTGCTTTCTATCAAGAGCCCTCCTCCTCCCTCTGTGCACAGCTTCTCCTCTGTGTTGCCCCTGCTCCATCTCCCTGCCATTTTGCATCCCAAAAGGAATTGCAACTATAGTCCCCATAATTGGGAGCAAGTTTTCAGCGCAGAGGCCTTTAAAATTGACAGCATTCCTTGCAAAGTTCCAGTATTACTCTCTTCTGACTTAAGTGAGCTCCAAAAACGACACAGCATACAGTTCTTCCACTAACTCTGCAGCAGCAGGAGAAAGTGGAAAGCACCGCACCTGAAAATACCATGGTGGCCCCATTAATTAGCTCTAGTTGTGGACCCCTCAAACAGCTGAGCACATATTTAACTATGAGTTTTTAAGAGAGGGCATTAACAGGACAAACAAGGTCCAAAGCAGCAGGTTAGGTGCTAAATCAATGTTAGATGCCAGGTAACATCACGATCTGCTCACTCAGGACACAGGACACTTGCACCATTTCCCTTCCTAACATGGCAATCAGCACAGTGGGGGCAGGGCGGTGTTGTGGGGGGGGTTCTGAGGGGAGGGGTTGGAGGCAGTGGTTCCAGCCAGAAGTCATTGGGAGCTGATCCCCTGCCATGTTTTTCATGTCTAGGTTACCATAGCACTGAACCCAAGTGATTTTGTGGCCCTTTAAAAGGTGACACTGAAAAATCATAAGAGTGCACAATGTTGACCCATTTCTATAATGCTACTGCATGAACTACTTCAACTCTGAGAAAGACAAACTGGAATGTTAATGATAAGGGACAAGAATCTTTGGCGGAGCAGTGAGATTTAGGAAGCCCAGTACACAGATCACTAAAAACCCTGCACAGGTACAAAAAAGTAATCAAAAAGGAGAATGAAATTATGGCCTTTATCTCAAGGGGGCAGGAATTCAAAAGTGGGAAAGTGATACTTAAATTGTGCAGAGCTTTAATCAGGCCCCAGCAAAAATACTGCATTCAGTTTTGGGTACCGAGCCTCAGAAAAGGTAGATTTTGAAGGCTTCAGAGAAAATTTACTGGAATGATGCCAAGGTTCAAAGGGTTTAATTATGAAGACAGTCCACATGTCCTCATAATGACTAGTATTCTCTTGAGTTCAGAAGAGTGAGAGGTAACCTAATCGAGTATTTAAAATGGTAACGTGATTCAGTTGGGTAGATATGGACGAACTATTTCCTTTGGTGCTGGAATAGAGAACAAGGGAGCATAATATTAAAATTACAGCTTTGTCATTCAGGAGGGAAATCAGGAAGAACTTTTTTCACATAAAGTCAGTGGAAATCAAAATTTCTCTTCACAAAAGACTGTGGATACTGTGGCAATTGAAAGTTTCAAGACTGTGATGAATAGATTTTTGCACAATATGGGCATTAAGGAATATAGAACAAAAGGAAGTAAATGGATTTGTGTTCCAGATAAGCCATTATTTAAATGAATTCGGGAACAGGGTCATTGGTGTTGAATAACCCACTGAGTCATCTGTTACCCTATATTTGCAGCACAAATCCAACCCAGTGAATTACCATCCCATCAGTCTACTCTTGATTATCAATAAAGTGATGGATGGGTTCATTGACAGTGCTATTAAGGACACTTGCTCAGCAATAACCTGCTTCCTGATGCTCAGTTTGGATTCTGTCAGGGCCACTCAGTTCCTGACCTCACTACAGCCATCGCTCGACATGGACAAAAGAGTTGAACTCAAAAGGTGAGGTGAGAGTGACCGCCCTTGACATCAAGGCCGCATTTGACCACATCAAGGAACCCTAGCAAAACTGGAGTCATTGGGAATCAGGGGAAAACTCTCTGTTGATTGGAGTCATGCCTAGCACAAAGAAAAATGGCTATGGTTGTTGGAGGTCAATCATTTCAGCTCCTGGACATCACTGCAGGAGTTCCTCAGGGTAGTGTCCTAAGCCCAACCACCTTTCATCTGCTTCATCAATGATCTTCCTTCCATCATAAAATCAGAAGTGGGATTGTTCGCTGATGATTTCACAATGTTCAGCACCAATCGTGATTCCTCAGGACACTTGCTCAGCAATAACCTGCTTCCTGATGCTCAGTTTGGATTCTGTCAGGGCCACTCAGTCCGTGCTCATATGCAGCGAGAGCTGGACAATATCCAGGCTTGGATTGATAAGTGGCAAGTAACAATCGTGCCACACAAGTACCAGGCAATGACCATCTGCAACAAGACAGAATCCAAACATCTCCCCTTGACACTCAATGGCATTACCATCGCTGAATCCCCTGCTATCAACATCCTGAGGGGCTGCCATTGACAATAAACTGACCTGGACTAGCCATATAAATACTGTGGTTAGAAAAGCAGGTCAGAGACTGGGAACTCTGCAGTGGGTAACTGACTTCCTGACTCCCCAAAGCCTGCCCATTATCCACAAGGCATAAGTCAGGATTTTGATGGAATACACTCCACTTGTGTGGATGAGTGCAGCTCCAACAACACTCAAGGAGCATAACATCATCCAAGACAAAGCAGCCCATTTGATTGGCATCCCATCCACCAACTTCAATATTATCTCCCTCCACCACCGACACACAGTGGCAGCAGTGGGTATCTACAAGATGGACTGCAACAACTCATCAAGGCTCCTTCAAAACACCTTTCAAGCCTGCAACCCCTAGAAAGACAAGGGTAGCAGATAGCTGGGAACACCACCAGCTACAAGTTCTCCTCCAAGTCACACACCATCCTGACTTGGAAATATATCACTGTCACTGGGTCAAAATCCTGGAAATCTCTCCCAAACAGCACTATGGGTGTGCCTACACCACATGAGCTGCAGCAGTTCAAGAAGGCAGCTCACCACCTTCTCAAGGGCAATTAGGAATGGGCAATAAATGCTGACCTTGACAACAATTCCACATCCCGTGAAAGAATAAAAAAAAAACAAAATGGGTATATTTATGAAATTAATTGTTTATTATATTGACTTGCTATTTGAATTTGTTATTGAACACTAACAATGAAATTATTTTTAAAAACTCACAAGTACTTACACGGCTTTTGCTCTCGAGCTACGACAGTAAACAAGGAAGGAATGGAAGTGTGAGGCCTAAGCTGGCCAGTTTTATTAATGAACAACAGCACCAGACTGGACAGTAAACCTTTTTAAAATCAATCTCTTATCCAGGTCTATATTGAACTAAAATTTAATAGCAGGGAACAGATACATATTTAAGAACCAGCAGAATCAGCTGTCTTAAGTGCTGCTTTGCATTCATGTGCCAGTCAGCAATCTTATTGACTGATTTAGAAAATAGTTTGTGAATTTAATGCTCAAGGAGATTATACAAGAGCTTTAATGGAGAAATCCTGTCGTAATTAGTGGTAATCAAGATTAGTTAATCACTCAGTTTAAGTATCAGATCCCAAACTAATTATAGTGGTCAGCATATATTGGCTGCTGTGTACTTCCTCAGTCAATGATGCCGTATTTTGTGAACTGCTGCCAATATCATCAACATTTTCACAAGGCAGGCATTATTTTGAATCAAGGTAGTTCCACTTCAATAAGTAGAGAGGGTAGCTGAAGTTTGCAATCACTTTGAAACCTAAATGAAATTCTGGGCAATAAATCTTTTGCACATTGTGCTGACTGTCAATCTCCCTGTTTGTTGAATTGCTGAAGTGATTGTTTCAGTGAGTTAATCATTACATGGTTAACTTTCCACAGTGGTCCTGTATTTAACAAGCACAGGCACCCAAAAAAGAGATTATTTTTATATTACCTTAGGTTATTCAGCTACAAGTATACTTAATCATTATATCTGTTCAAGGTTTACAAATTAGGAGCCAGCAATCAAAAGTATTTTAAAGTAGTGCAGTGATATTTTTGGGTTCACTACATAGCTTGTTAATGATACAATAATATGTGTGCAAAGTAAATGGCCCTTCCCAATGCAATGCTATCCTTCCCTGTCAAGTTTAGACAGCTGACATGTAAGAATTTTTTTATTCAGTTTATACTTTATGATTTTATGACTATACTTGACTTGGGCAAGCTTAATGTGAATAGGCAGGATATGCAGACCAATGTTAGCTTATATGTGTATGTAGGCGAAAGTCAGCACTGGATTCCTCCCATTCAGCACCAATCTTGGGGTATAGTTCCCTATTATAGTTCCCTAATCCCTGCTATTGAGGTATCTTTTGAAGGAGCGATGGTCTGGTTAGTCAGTCTGTTGAAACCCCATTAGCACTGAAAAGTATATTCCACATAGCCATGGCTAACCTGATAACTTATAAATGCTATCATCTAGAAAGGTTGAATGTCACCTTAATAACATTTTGTCTACTTTAAGCCATCCCATTCACCTTTCTCTAACTAACTTGTGTTTATTTTCACTCGCACTTGTACTGTCTCTCCACTCATATTCACCATCACATTCATATTCAGGCTCATATTTTCCAGGCGATTTTCTCCTTCACTCACACTTAATACTCCCTCAATTTCTTTTTCATTTTTTCCTAAAGTGACCAATCTCCATGTAAGTGAGAAGTGCACTGCCAACTAGCCTACTTGGACAGAAGAATCTCATGACTGAATATGATTGGGATGGGAACAGACATTTATACATTTGCAATTTCCAACAAGACTCAAGTGTAATCAGGAAGTGGAACTTTTGATTTTTCTTCTGCCTAACCCAAGAGTACTGAGGCTAATTACAATAGCTAAACAATATCTCCAGTTAATTGAGGTCTTCTGGTTTGTCAGAAATCCCCTATTTGAAATGCATTCTACAGGTCAGAAACTTAACCCACCCACACTACATGCTTTCCAGTGAGGAAATTATTTTTATTTAGCACGTTTTCATTTAGCATGCCATTTTTTTAAACACATTAGGGGTGCTAAACAAGGGATAGCTGTAACTTACTGTTAACCAGTAAATGCCTTCAACTTGTCACACCAAAGCAATCCTCTTTTGATCCTGAAACACTGGCATTTCTCTCACTTTGACTACACAAAGTGAAGAGTGTCCTGCAGTCAGCATCGTGGTGAAGCAGTCTGGGAACGGTCCTGCAATCAGCATCGCTGGGAAGCAGTGTGGGAAGAGTGTCCTGCAGTCAGCATCGCTGTGAAGCAGTGTGGGAAGAGTGTCCTGCAGTCAACGTCACTGTACTGGAGTACTGCTTTCAGAGTTTTGTGAGGAGGGACCGAGGTGATCCTTTGAGTACCGTGAGTACAGTTGGGTAAGTATTTCTTACTTTTATCGCTTATAGTTCTTAAGGTCTTATTTTGTGGTTCATCGTTTGTAAGGGCTATATCCTGTAACATCGAGGAGCAGGGAAGAAGGGCCCTAGAGTAATTGATATTATTTGATATTAAGTATCTTCCAAAAGGTTTAATTTAATTTAAAGGGGTAAGTCATGACAGGAGAGCTCAAAGCCATGGTGTGCTCCTCCTGCTCTATGTGGGAAGCCAGGAACTTTTCCAGTGCCCAGTGTCAGCATGTGTGTGGGACGTGTCTCCAGCTGCAGCTCCTGGAAGCCCGGGTTTCAGAGCTGGAGCGGCAGCTGGGGACACTGTGGAGCATCCGCGAGGCGGAGAGTATCGTGGATAGCACGTATAGAGAGGTGGTCACACCGCAGGCTTAGAGTCCACAGGCAGGAAGGGAATGGGTGACCACCAGGCAGAGCAAGAGGACCAGGCAGGCAGTGCAGAAATCTCCTGTGGCTATTCCCCTGCAAAACAGATATACCGCTTTTGATGCAGTTGAGGGAAATGGCCTCTCAGGGGAAAGCAGCAACAACCAAATTTGTTGCACCACAGTTGGCTCTGCTGCAGAGGGGAGGAGTAAAAAGTGTGGGAATGAAATAGTTATAGGGGATTCAATTGTAAGGGGAATAGATAGGCATTGCTGTGGCCGCAAACTAGACTCCAGGATGGTATGTTGCCTCCCTGGTGCTAGGGTCAAGGATGTCTCAGAGCGGCTACAGGACATTCTGAAGGGAGAGGGTGAACAGCCAGTGGTCATGTACAAATTGGTACAAACGACATAGGTAAAAAAAGGGATGAGGTCCTAAAAGCAGAATATAGGAAGTTAGGAAGTAAGTTGAAAAGTAGGACCTCAAAGGTAGTGATCTCAGAACTACTACCAGTGCCATATGCTGGTCAGAGTAGAAATAGCAGGATATATCAGATGAATACGTGGCTGAAGAGATGGTGTGAGGAGGAGGGTTTCAGAGTCCTGGGGCATTGGGACCGGTTCTGGGGGAGATGGGACCAGTACAAACTGGACAGGTTACACCTGGGCAGGACTGGGACTGATGTCCTAGGGGGATTATTTGCTAGAGTGGTTAGGGAGGGTTTAAACTAAAATGGCAGGGGCATGGGAACCTATGCAAGGAGTCAGAGGAGGGGGAATCAAGGACAAGAACAAAAGACATAAAGGGGAATAAGAAAAGTGATAATCAGAGAAATCAAGGGCAAGAATCAAACAGAGCCTCAATGAAAATTAGTGGGAATGGGATAAGTAAATTAAAAGATAAGCCTTAAGGCTTTGTGCCTTAACACGAGGAGCATTCACAATAAAGTGGATGAATTAACTGTGCAAATAGATGTAAACAGGCATGATATAGTTGGCATTATGGAGACATGGCTACAGGGTGACCAGGGATGGGAACTGGACATCCAGAGCTATTCAGTATTTAGGAAGGACAGACAAAAAGGAAAAGGCGGTGGAGTTGCATTGCTGGTTAAGGAGGAAATTAACGCAGTAGTGAGGAAAGATATTAGCTCCGTGATACAGAATCTGTATGGGTAGAGCTGAGAAACACTAAGGGGCAAAAAACGTTATTGTGGGTTATATTTGGACCCCCAAACTGCAGTGGTGATGTTGGGAATGGCATTAGGCAATAAATTAGAGATGCATGCAATAAAGGAACATGTGTAGTTATGGGTGACTTTAATCTGCACATAGATTGGGCAAATCAAATTAGTAACAATACCGTAGAGGAGGAATTCCTGGATTGTATATGGGATGTTTTTCTGGACCAATATATTGAGCAACCAACTAGAGAACAGGCCATCCTAGACTAGGTATTGTGTACTGAGAAATAAATAATTGGCAATCTAGTTGTGCGAGGCCCCTTGGGGATGAGCGACCATAATATGATAGAATTCTTCATCAAGATGGAAAGTTACATAGTTGATTCTGAGACTAGGGTCCTGAATCTTAATAAAGGAAACTACGATGGTATGAGGTGCGAGTTGGCTATGATGGATTGGGAAATGTTACTTAAAGGGATGACAGTGGATAGGCAATGGCAAAGTCACATATTACTGTGACGAAGGTAAACTAACCCTCCTCATCCTTCTCAGCCTCTCCATAGGCTTTGACACAGTTGACCACATTAACCTCCTCCAATGCCTCCCCACTGTCGTCCAGCTGGGTGAGGCTGTTTTCATTCCTTAGTCAGAGAATCACCTTCAATAGCTTCTCTTCCCTTCCTGGACTACTACTTCTGGTGTTCCCAAAAGATCTCTCTCCTATTTCTCATCTACATTCTGCCAGTCAATCACATCACCCAAAACACTCAGCATCAGTTTCCACGTTGAATGATACCCATCTCTACCTCACCAGCATGTCTCTCAACCCTCCCACTATTTCTTAATTGTCCAACTGCTTGTCCAGCATCCAGTTCTGGATTAGCAGAAATTGTCTCCTATTAAATAGTGGGAAGACCAAAACCATCGTCTTCAGTCTGCGCTACAATTCCATTCCCTATTGACTCTATTCCTGTTCCTGGCAAATGTCTGAGGCTGACCCAAATAGTTCACAATCTTGGTTTCATACTTAACCCTGTGGTAAGTTTCTGATCATCACTGAGACCTAGTTCCATCTCTGTAGCTTCACCGACTTCATCCTTGCCTGAGCTTGTCTGCTGTTGAAAGCCTCATCCATCTCTACATCATCCTCTAGACCATACCATTCCAAAGCACTCTTGGCCAGCCTCCCACTATCTACCATCTGTAAACTTGAAGCCGTTCCAATCTCTTGCATTCATGTCCTAACTCGCACCATGTTCTGTTTACCCATCACCCTGTGCTCACTGACCTACATTTTCTTCCAGTTAAGCAATGCCTCAGTTTTTAAATTCTCACCTTGTTTTCAAGTCTGTCTATAGTCTCGACTCTCTTTTACACTGTAATTTCCTCCAATCCTACAACCTTCGGCAATCTCTGCACTCCTCCAATTCCTGAGCATTCCTGATCTTAGGAACGCCAAGTCTCTTAAGTTCTGGAATTCCTTTCCCAAAACTCCTCTGAATTTCTGCCTGACTACATTCTTAAAACTTCTTAAAACCTATTTCTTTGAACAAACTTTCTCTCATCCACTCTAATACCTCTGTATATGGCTTAGTGTCACAATTAGCTCAATAATGCTCCTGTAAAGCATCTTGGGATGTTTTATTAATAAAGGTGTTGTATAAATACAAGTTGTTGTTACTCCTTTTGTCCTTTCCTGATTTTCCTCCTCTCTGTACAACAGCTCAGGATTCAGTATTATTCAACAGCCCAGTGTAAGTTCAACAACTTCAGACTATGAACTCTCTCTTCCATCTTCACCATTTTTTAAATCCTTTTTAAAATTTATTATTTTTTATTTGCTTATTTTTATTTTTATTCATTCATTCATTGTTTTATCCCTTTGTTATCCCTTTTTATCCCTTTTTTAAATCCCTTTTTCTACCCTTTGTCTCCAACCACCACTCCCCAAAAGGGCCAACTGTTACTTGTTCCATGTTGTTCTTTCACAGAGTGCTGATCCGTGTTCTGCTAATAAAACATCTTGCTCTCTTACCTTTATGCCACTATTAGCACCTTCTTTAGTCTTCACCACTACCATTAATACTCCTTTTGTTTTGGGTCCATGACATCTTGGTCAACCTCTCCTTAGCCCTATCGCTGGCCTTCTATCCTGCTTTAACTGCCCCACACCGCTTAAACAGCATAAATTTCATTACATTTCCATTTCTCTTCAGCTCTGAAGAAGAGTCATTTGGACTCGAAATGTTAACTCTGTTTCTCTCTCCATAGATGTTGTCAGACCTGCTGAGTTTTTCCAGCATTTTCTGTTTTTAGCTCAGTATTACTCCTCTACCTATCATGCACCAGTACTGTATACATGGTGGACACTATAGGTAAGTTAAAAACAAAAAACTGCGGATGCTGGAAATCCAAAACAAAAACAGAATTACCTGGAAAAACTCAGCAGGTCTGGCAGCATCGGCGGAGAAGAAAAGAGTTGACGTTTCGAGTCCTCGTGACCCTTCAACAGAACTAGGTGAATCCAAGGAAGTGGTGGTGAAATATAAGCTGGTTTAAGGTGTGTGTGTGTGGGGTGGGGGTGTTGTGGGGGGTGGGGGGTGGGTGGGGGGTGGCGGTGGGGATAAGTGGAGGGGGGGATGTGGTTGTAGGGACAAGCAAGCAGTAATAGAAGCAGATCATCAAAACATGTCACAGACAAAGATGTAATTAATAAAGTAACACACATTCAGATGATGTAATTCAGGGTAGGTCTTCAGACCACTAACCATGTGACCGATGTCTGTGACATCTTTTGATGATCTGCTTCTATTACTGCTTGCTTGTCCCTACAACCACACCACCCCCTCCACTTCTCTCCCCCCACCCAACCACCACCACACACACACACACACACACACACACACACACACACACACACACACACACACACACACACACACCTTAAACCAGCTTATATTTTACCCCTTCCTTGGATTCACCTAGTTCTGTTGAAGGGTCATGAGGACTCGAAAAGTCAACTCTTTTCTTCCCCGCCGATGCTGCCAGACCTGCTGAGTTTTTCCAGGTAATTCTGTTTTTGTTTTTTTTACTATAGGTAAATTGTTGTTTGTGTGCTAGACAGTCACTGGCTCTTTTCATACAATTCTGGTGGATTGCCTGAGGACAACTAATTTAATTGGATCTGTTCCAGTATAGAAATAAATATCCTGAACCCTTCTCCCTTCCATAATGACATTCAACATGAGATCTGATCCAATAACCTATCATACTCCAAGCAAAGTTTGCATCCCATTCTACCTGCAATTACCACTGTATTTCAGATACACTTAGCAACACTTATATTAGTCACAAAAAATAACAGCATAAACTACTGATCATGTTGCACATTAGATATTAGAATGGGACACCTGCCAGCAACAAAACTACAGTTTAAATCACTTCCACAATGATGTGCTTTCAGTCTACAGTATTTTGTATGGGCATGATCCCAGGATAAAATATTACACTCTATATGTTAAATTTTCAGCACTGTGAGAAGCTGTAAAGTATGTGTGCAATTATGCCTTGATAGCTTTCAAGGGTTATGGCTGTTTAGACATCTATGTGATAGTAATCTATGAATACATCATAACATTAGTGAGGTTTTTTTAAACTCAAGTTTGGAGTCATCTTTGTTTTTCCATTTGTCTGTGAGGCTGCTGTGCTGGGATAAGCAGACAACAAGCATTTATGGGCATTCACAAGGCTTAGTTTCTCTGTGCTCAGTACCTCTAGCTTGAGGGATCCTCTAGAGATACCCACAGAGTTGTTATGCACTCATTGGTAGACTGAATTAGACCTCCACTTTGCAGCTGTTTAAGGCAGTGTGCTAAGACCAGCAAGGGAAGAAATAATGGAAGGGAACTCATGCTTGACTGCACCTTCTAATGGCCTATAGAAGAATGGAATTGGAAAATACATGGGAACAGGTCTCCTATTGTGGTTAAGACATAACTTTGTCAATACATTGAGCATTTGAATATCAGAGATATAGGTGTGCAACTCAGAAACTCAGATTTATAAAATGGGATAGGCTCAGAGCTGCCTGGTCTGTAAACTTTCCAATCATCAATGAACGTTTACTCCAATCTTTCCTATAACTCATTAGACTAAATTTAAGCACATCCTTCACATTGTGCCATCCCTAGCTAGCATAGCCATTGCACTTTTCATCCTATTGTTATTCCCCCAAGTGCTTTGCTCAATGGGAAAAACAAGGATCTATTTACTATAGTTGCAGTTGTGTGTTTGAGCACTGGCCACCCACATAAGGCCATTGTCTAACTTATTCATTTATTCAGGGACCAGGGAAAACAGGACTGAAAGGGATTCAAACCCCAAGGCATCAGTTAGAAGACATAAAATCTAACTGCTGCAAACAGGGCTTTTTTATCTCCAGATAGCAGGTTACTGCTTTGACAAATGTTAATCTTGTTGCAAAAGATTACTATAACATGAAGCTTCCATGTGAAGGATAAGAGAACTGTCAAATCTCATTTATTGGGCATGCAAGTAGAGTGATATCAGTACTCGTAAGATGAATGTGAGAGTTCCTTGAAAGCACAGCTTATCTTTTATAATTATTTCCAGGCTCAGGTGCAAGCAAGTATAATATAACATTATCATGCTTGTGATGAGAATAGCACTATTTCTCTAGCACAAGATGATTACACTTGCAGTTCATTCCTAGAAATTATTGTTATTACTACCATTGAATCAGTTAGACAGTCAAACAGAAGTTGTCTGAAGAAATGTGAGGCAGACTTCTCAACAAACTAACCAGCATGTGCTTATTTAAATTCAGTATTTACATATTAGTGCGCACAGTGTAACAGCCAATGCAAGATTAACACCCTTTAACACAATGTCAAACAACCTCATGAGCTTCAGCAGGAGAATTCTGGCACTATCAATGCATATGGAAATATTCCTGTTATAATAGAAAAAATGTGACCTGACAAAAAAATAAAAAAACTGGCATGGCAATTTGGTAGAATATGCCAAGGACTGGACACTTTTTACCTTATCATTCTTGGTATGAGAGCTTTTAAAAGTCTATTACATAACACTAATATTTACTACCACCAGGTGTTATAACACAATGACCAAACGTCCCCTATGGGACATTCTTGACCACATTCTTTTAAATATCTGACTGTGCCTCTATATTGACTCCAAGCTAGAATTTGTTTCTATAGTTTCTGTTCCAGCATCATTCATCAATCTTCTCTTCTTGTCATTTGCAATAGCCCTGATCTTCTTCACCAACAAGTATTTAACATAAAACACAGGCAAAAAATTCACTTCAGTTTAAAGAAAATAAAGAGCTGATTTCTTTGTATTGATGAATGCATCCAGTAAAAGGTGAAGGGCACAGCAAATCTATCAGTAGCAAATTGAACTGAAATCTAATGCCTGATGGCCGGGAGCCTCTATCCAGTCACACAACCTTCCATAGATCCACTCATATACATTTTGATCATATCTGTCAATAATTTACATAGCTGCATAGAAAAATACATGTGTACCAAGAGTTTTCAGATTGCATGAGAGGTAGCCAAATCCCATAGCACAGCAGGTCTATTTAAAGCAATTTTAATTCCCGTCAAAAAAACTTTTCTCAGCTTTATCTGTGGAACTTGCTTGCTGCTAAGTGCAAGCTGTTTCTTTTAGAAACAAGTTTTTATTGACCTCCTTTGTCACATAGCCTGGCCTATTGAAAACACATAATCCTATAATAAGAACCTTCGAATATATTACCAGCCTATCCTTGAACAAGCATTCATTTATAAACAGGTTCCCAGCCACTCAAAGGGGCACTACGTTCATTAGAGAGAGTTTGGTAAAACTATTCTATTTGAGAAGGAGAAGGTTCAGAAGAGCTGTCATTTTCATCAAGATAGTAGATGCTATGATACGTTTCAACATGCTTTGTCATGATTGCAAGCATATGGGGAAAAAAAGAGTTCTGAATATTTTTTTATCAAAAAGTAGAGAATTGAACAGATACCTACTTCGGCTCTATGGCTCAAGTAAAGATGATGAAAAATTGGTGACAGCAAGGTTAAAAAGTTTCCTCCTACACAATGGTAAACTTTGTAATATTAGATGTAATAGCTGCAATTTCTGCAGTTCTTTTTAAAGGTCTAGATACTGTCACTCCCAAGTTGAGATATGTCAATTCTTGGTAACTACAATAATGGCTTCTGTTGTAAGGTGTTGGGCGTAGCTTGGTAGATCTTAATAAGGTATTCATAGTCTTAGGTAATTCAACAGTAAGTATTTATTAACTACTAGAAACTATATACGTAGGTACAATAAATGTCCAAGCTAGGATCTGTCTCCATGCTTGCTTCTACACACGGCTCTGTCCAACACTACACTGACCCCTAGATGCGAGTCATGCATTCTTTTACATCACTGTGTGGGTGGTATTGTACTCGGTCTCACTTTAACCATTTATGTGCCAGACCCTTATGCTACACCTCACCCCAAGACTGTATCCAATCTATTTACAGGTTATCCCAATTTATCCCATGTATTACATCATTACTACTACCCCATCTCCCCCCTCCCCCCACCCCCTCAAGTCTCTGATTCATAGGTTCAGCTGGCCTGAAGGCCTTCTAACCCTTCCATACCTTGTTCTCACTAGCGTCAGAGAAGCGGTAGGCTCTGTCGCTGCAGGCAAACTTTGTTGAATTTGAGGTTGCTCTGGGTGTCTTTTCGTCCTCTTTTTCCATTCTTTGACATTGATTTGCTCTTAGTCGATTCGCAATTGTAGTGCTAGGCAGCTGAGTTTTTTTATCCCGCTCTTTATGGGGCGTACAAACTCTGGGTTCATCTCTATAGTGTTTTTTTCTCTTTTTCCTTCATGCAACTCATCATAACACATGCTGGGATGGAAGATGGCTCTCCCTGTTGTGAGGGTGTGACTTGGTAGTAAGCTTACCTTTGCTATTGGCTGTGTGATGTGTTGTTGTCAATGGATGGCTGCTGCTCGGTTCCAGCATGCCCATGCTGGCTGGGGATTGCAGTGTCTGCTCTATGGTCTCAGGTCTTATCTCTCCAAATGGTGCCGGACCCTCAGGTTAAGCCTCTTCTTGTTCCCTGACTGTCATCTACTCGAAGTGTCAGGCTAATCATCTGAGTGGCTGGCTGGTCTGACCAATGAGGGGCTGCTGGTACCTGTAACAAAAGTGGACAAACCTGCTCTGCAAAGAGAGAAGACAACTCAGAGCTGAAGCCCCAGTGGGGAGAATCTTTCTTGTTGGAGCTCTCGGAAACTTGCAGTCCTGTATAATTTATGATAGCAGTTGTCTGGACATTTTATGTTGTTTTGAGGAGATTCAGGGCTACGCAGACATCTCTGCTCAAGAGAGAAAAAGACTAGTTATGGATGACGTACATTAGATCAAAGATTTGTTTGCCACCATACCATAACGTTTCCAGGGTCATGCCTATGACCGGAAGTCAGATTCCTCCAGGCCCATAAAGGTGTGTCTGTTGTTCATAGCCAGAGGTCTCTCAGCCACAGCTCTTTGTCATTTGGGACCATAACACTGGTTCCTCTGTTCAATTTAAAGTTTGTTAACCAATATGTCCCCATTCCAGAATGGAAATCCAGGACCATCTCATCCAAGGAGCATGGTTCTATGTCCCCTTAGTGTACTGTCTCAATCTTGTGAATCCTCTTTGGATCTTCTGTGTGTTTTGATGTTTTGACTTTGCAGGGATTCCCAAAGTGTCATATTCAGTTATATTGAAAGCATTGGGCTGAAATTGCCAGATGTGGATCATACCTGTGGGGGCGCTTTGCTCTACAGCGCTGGCATGGTCGCTGTTCAGATGAGTTAGAGTATTGTTTCCCTTGATCTGGAGTGTCCCTTTTTCTGTGCCATTTCACTAATTGGACAGTGGGGTTTACTTTGTACCATGATTTACTTTCTCCCATTAATATGGATTTATGATACAAATCAGATTGCTTGACAATCTGGGTGGCTTACTCAGGGTTAGGTCTTCCTTACTTGAAGCTTGTTTGAAAGTGTGTTGTCCACCACTCCTATAGATATTTATCCTTGATTAGCACAGACTCCAGATCACCATAAGCACAACCATTTTTACAGCTCATTAATGAAGGAGTCAACAGTTTTTCCTAGCTGCTGGACACGTTGATTAAACATAGCCCTTTCAAGGATTGTGTTACTTCTGGGGTTAAGTGAGCATTGAAAGATTTTAAAACTTCATCAGATTTTGGAGTTGATTCGTTGATTCCTTGTCTAGCAATAATGTTGTCCGCTATTGGACCTACCGAGTAAAGCAGCGTGTTAACTTGTTCAGCTTCTTGTATTTTTACTCAGGTCTGATGCAATCATGTATCTAAGGAATCTTTTTCTCCAAAGTCCCCAATTATGTGATTGATCTGGGCCTTGGATAAGTCCAAACTGATCTGGAAGAGTGGATATAAGAACCAAGGTTAAATTTTTTAAATTGAAAGTTCAGCTTTTTGATGTTACAAAGCATCCAAGATGGTGACACTGTACCCTTCTGCACAAAGGGTTTTCTACAGCTTGCCAGTTTAGGTGAACTCCCACAGTAATGGCATTCACAATCTCAGCATTTACATTCTTTTAACAATGGCTGTTCTCACGCCTTGGAAGCATTGAATCCGGCTTTTGCTTGGTTTTTAAAGCTGCCTACTCAGTAACAATTAATTTTTAATTATTTTTTCTTTGCTCAGAATGAGATTTCAGCATCATGTGTTCAGGTGCTGACTCAGGAATCAGATTCCTTGGACTGCGATTTAAATGGTAATTTGTGACCACTGCAGTATTTAACTTTTCTCAGGACTTGCGTTGTCCAGAAATGTTAAATTTTTAGCTCACCGCTGCTGACTCTGCACACTCTGGGTACTGAGGCTGGACTTCCATGGGTTTCAATGAAGTCTCCTGCTGTAGTGAGGAATTCAATTTCTGCCTTCAGCTTCAAAGCCTTTCTTTAGAGTATTTTTTTGGCAATTTCCTTCTGCATTTTCACTTCTTGAACTTTTCTTCAGGTCAGAATGCTTCTTTGATTTTTCCTTTAGCTTTCCAGGATTTTAATTTTCTTCTGCAGTTTCTGTGAAGTTTTTGAGTTGTTCCAATTGCTGCCACCATGTTGTAAGGTGTTGGGAGTAGGTTGGTAGGTTTTATTAAGATATTCATAGTCTTACATAGCTCAACAGTGAGTATTTGTTAACTCCCAGAAATGTATACATAGGTACAATAAAGGTCCAAGCTAGGAGCTGTCTCCATGCTTGCTTCTACACAGGGCTTTGTCCAACACTACACTGAGACAGAGGTGCGGGTCATGCATCCTCTTCCATCACTGTGTGAGTGGTACTGTACTCAGTCCCACTTTAATCCTTTATGTGCCAGGTCCTTATTGTACAGGTTGCAATAGGTGAAGTAAGGTCCCTTTGATTTGTGCTCATCCCTTGTATTCTACAATCAGAATTTCAGAGGATTGGAAGCAAATTTCAGTAAGGCATTGAGAAGCAACCTGCAGATTTAAAACATGTAAAAAGATACTTGGATTTTAGCCTGTGTAACTCAACACACTAACTCAAATTGGAGCATTAGTTAGTGTTAATTACAGGGATGCAGCTGGATCTCCTGAGCAGAATGATCCTCAGACAACTTGATATGCATTCCACACTGGCCAACATTTCAGGGGTGAATACTCACTGACACGGGAACAAGGCCCTTGAACCCACATTCACTGATCGGTCATTGACATTAAGAGGACCTTTGGAGATTAATGCTGACATTTGTCTGATTCTCATTGATACTGCAAAGAGGAGACCAACAGGAAGATGGAGGCTGGATTTATCATTGCCTGTACTATCACTTACAGGCAGGAGAGAAGAAGATTGCGACAGAAGCGCCTGGATCGCCAAAGGTAGGAGCAAAACCCTTAAGACCAAGGAGCAACAAGGCCTCCTCCAGACACAGGAGATGAGGCTCACAGAGATGTCATATGTAGGCGGCTCACAAGACCCAGGGTCTACAGAACTTGCATGTCTTATCTGCAGATGAGTGAAAGATAGTGTCGCCTCCGCAAGTCCAGGGACCTGGTGACTCACATTGGCCACATTCTCCAGGAATTGATGCCAAGGGGACTGGGAGGGCCTCCATTGCCAGTGGCTCTGAAAGTAACAGCCGCTCTGAACTTCTATGCCAGTGGCTCCTTCCAGGGTTCCACTGGCGACCACTGCGGGATCTCTCAAGCATCCACTCAAAAATGGATTCATGAGGCCACAGACGCCCTTTTTGCTAAGACCCACAATTACGTCAACTTCGACAGATCACAGTATCACAATATCTTTACAGTGCAGAAAGAGGCCATTCAGCCCATCGCGCCTGCACTGGCTCTATGAAAATGCACTCCACCAAGTCCCACCCCCCTAGTGCCGGCAAGCCAGAATGCCAGTAGCACGGCAATACATAAACCGAAAAGGCTATCACTCACTCAATATACAACTGGTCCCTGACCATAAGAAACTTATCACGTAGGTTTGCATCACGTAACCAGGAAGCGTCCATGACTCATAGGGCAGAATTTTTTGCTTGTTCGGTGAGCGTGCACCTGACCTGAACAAGCATAAAATGACGTGCAATGATGTCAGGCGAGTGTCACAACATCATCCCACAGTTGTGTGATATTTCGCTCAGAGAGAGAGCACAGGAGTCGGAGGCCAGTTAAGGCCCTTAAAAAGCAATTGCCACCGATTTAATGTTCCCTGTGCGATGTTGCGTTCATTGCGTGATCAAAGCGGCCAGGCGGGCAGCCCACAATTTGCAAAACCTCATCCAAGGGCAGGGTAAAAAGGGTCAGCAGCATTGCCAGTGTGAGTAGTGAGGAGTTTTGGAGATAGTTTTCTGCTGGTGGCTTATCAGTACTTGTCAGCTTAATCTCTGATCGGGTCTTCATTCTTAGCATTTCCAGGTTTCGTTTCAGGGTTCATTTGTGTCTCCAATGTCCCCTGTGGATTCGGAGCGTGTGGACCCTAGCAGATATCAGACAGCCTTCCGTTACCCTGGGTAATGGGGATTGTGGTCTCCGCTGGTGGCACCTCCGCTGAGGAGGAAGAGAGGGGCAGAAGGGCGAGGATGCCAGGTGTCCCAATGCAGCTTCCAGGGAAGCAACCTGCGGGAGGACAGGCGCAGGCAGAAGGGGCGCAGGGCCAGCAGGGAGTCGAAGGCAGAAGGCATCGCAGAAGACGCCACTATCCTGCTGCCAGGGTTTAAAGGCGGTGATGCAGCTACTTTAATATGCCTGAGGTGCAATGCCGAAGGAGGCTCCATCTCTCACGGGAGACAGTGACCTCCACCTGTCAGATGATTGGATATGAAATCAGCTCCAACTCTGTGGGTGGATACCACATGCCAGTGGCTCTGATGGTCACAGTGGTCCTCAACCTCTATGCCTGTGGCTCTTTCCAGGGGTCAGTGGGGGATCTTTGTGGAGTGCCCCAATCAGCTGTCCGCAGTTGCATCAAGCTGGTGACAGACACTCTGTTCAGGCAGGTATTGACTTTCATTCATTTCCGTAATGATGAGGCCACCCAGGCTGAGAGACCCAGAGGGTTTGCAGCAATTGCTGGGTTCCCCTGCATCCAGGGTGCAATTGACTGCACACATGTGGCTATCAAAGCACCAGCGGGTGAGCCCGGTGCCTTCGTTAACAGGAAGGGATTCCACTCCATGAATGTGCAGATAGTGTGTGACCACAAGATGCAGACTCTGCAAGTCTGTGTAAGGTACCCTGGCAGCTCCCAGGGCACGTACTTCTTCAGGCACTCCCAGGTGCCAAGGCTCTTCAGTGCTCTAGCCCAACTGGGTGACAAGGGCTATTCATTGAAAAGGTGGCTCATGACGCCTCTCCGCCACCCAAGAACAGAGGCAGGGCAGTGGTACAACAGGAGTCATGCCTCCACAAGTGCGGTGATTGAAAGGCCATAGGTCCTCTCAAGATGCGCTTCCTTTGCCTGGATTGTTCAGGGGGAGCACTACAATACCTCCCACAGCGGGTGTCACTGATCTGGATTGCACGTTGCGCTCTCCACAATCTGGCACTGGTAAGGGGGAAGGAAGAGGATCTTGTTGCAGCTCCACAGGCCACAAATAATGAATCCAGTAGTGAGTCAGAAGAGGAACAGGCTGAGGAGAATGCTGAGGGTTTGGAGCCAGAGCTTGGTAACCTCCAGAGAGGCAGTGACACCACGGATGCCTTGATCCAACTCTCCTTCAGCTAGGCTGCCAGATAAGTGCTACCACCTTATGCCAGGGCTGCTGCCATCATCCTGGATGTCTGAAATGACTCTTTCATTTGCCCCCAGGATACATTCAGTGCCTGTGCAATAAAGCTTTGAGTCGCCCATGTCCAGCATTACATACTGGCATACCCTGCATGTACAAAATAAATGAAGCATACTCAGGCCAATAACACAAAAGTAAATGTAATATAACGTTGGCACTCACAAGTTATGAACAGAACAATATCAGCTGTTGATGGTCACACCATTAGAAAAAGGAAAAAAATGGGAGAACAAAAGATCACCCCTGACCAGTCCCTCTTGTGCTTATGGCACTTTAAACCTACGTTTATGGGTGCTACATCTAGGTTATCCTCCCTCGCTGGCACAGGCATTGGAGACAGCCTGCTGACTCTGGTGTCTCATTGGCCTTGATGACATGGGCAGTCTCCTCTGGCCAATGGAGCCTGTGCTGGCCCTGCCTGGGAGGGAGTGGCCAGTGCCACAGCTGGCATCTCCCCAGTCACTGCAGCCTCATCAGATGCCAGGGTCATTGGCAGAGGGGTGGAGGAGCTGCTGCCTTCATCCTGAGAGGAGCCCACAGAGATGACAAGCAGCTCTTGCACCTACGTGAGTTCGCTCTGGACCTCCCTGCTCACCATTGATGGATGGGCAGTTAGATGGGATGGTGGGTGCCTCATCCATTTCCCACACTGGCACTGACCACCTGAGGTCATTGCCTGTATGAGGGCTTGCAAGTCCGAGCGCAACCCCAGGAACCCCTGATTCTATTCCTGGAGCAGCGTCTCTATGAGAGGAGGCAACAGAGGCCATGGCACACATACCCTCATGGATCTCCGCCACATCCTCCTGCCCTCCCCACTGGACATCCAGCATCTGCCAGCAAATGGACGACTCCAGAGGCTCATCATCAGCCTTCAACTCAGCATTGTCCTGGTCTCCAGCAGCCCTCCAATTGCTGGTGCCCTGGGCACTCATTGCCTCCGCCTGCATCTCAAGCAAGTGTGAAGTACGCTTACCAATGTGCACCGAGATACTAGCCACCGAGGTGCTGGTATCTGCACTGAAGCCTGTTTTAGAGGGTGGGAGTGACGCAGCTGCTTCTGGGTCCTGGTGGTCCTCCGGTGCCAGGGGTCACTCCTGGAGGTCCTGAGATTGGCTGCTTGGTGGCAGATCCAAGGGAGAACAAGAACATGTCATTAGTTAAATTCATCATACTGTCACTGTGCATGCCAGGCATCTTGGTGAGACAATGGAGATCTGCATCATGGTGCTATCATCTTTCAATAATCAATGAGGAATCCAATCTGAAGGCTCCCATCAAGATTGTTTGCACCATTCGAAATTCTCAACTCAGTGCACTGCACTCTTACCTTCGTCTGACACCCCAGCCTATCTGCAGCTGTTTGACCCAGGCACATGGCGCCTCTCGAGTTCCAAGGCACCTTGCTCATTTCTAAGAGGATGAGGAAGTGTGGGGGTCTTCCGCCAGTCCGCAGCTCCTCAATACTGTTGTGGGTTGTCTTCTCCTAAAAGGACAGAGGAGCATTATTAGTCCACTCTCTCCCTGCAGCACCATTGCAGCCTGGCCAACCCCACCTGAAGGACACGTTGCAGGGCACATCTGAGTCATGGCCCGCAAGCCGCAATGTGTTCAGTCCAAGCAGTCAGGGCTCACCCCCTCGGCCAGCTCTAGCGTCATTGACAGTTGGCACCCAGACTCTAACACATCTGAGCTCCATGGAGGGGAAGGCCAGCCCTTAACACTTCAACACACTGACCCATGCCAACATGGTGCTCACCCTTCCTGAGCGCAACAGGTCATTAAACCCTTTGCGGCACTGCACCCAGGTGTGTCACACCATGTCGTGGCTGCTTACCCGGGCTGCCACCTCCTCTCATGCCCTCTCTGTGAGGTGAGGTGGCCTCCTCTTCCTATCTCTGGGACAAGGGTGTACTCCTGGCAGCTACCTCCTTCAGGAGGATGACAAAGCACCCATCCAAAAAATGGGGGCCGAGTGCCCAGCTGACATCACTTTCTGCCTGGCGTCTACATCTGCATTTGCAACTATGCCCTTGCAGAAACTCTGACACGGGCAGCATCCTGAGGCTGCCTGCTCTGTTTTTGAACTGTTGGTTCACTGGTGGCTGACAGGCCCCTGCCCCTTATAGAACATTCTGCAGCCAGCGTTCACGCTCGGCGGTCCTTAATTGGCCCGCCAGCATGAAATCGCGGTGGTAGCCCGATTGCGGGCAGTAGTCCGTTTTGCAGCTGCTTCCACTCACCCCCACCGAGCCTGCCCGACAAGGGCAAAATTCTGCCCGTACACCTTGAGTAGATCGCAGATCCCGATCATCTCCGAGGAATGACACAGAACCCAGGGCTGGCTGTTCAGTGACAAAGGGTACCCACAAAGGATGTGGCTGATGATGCCCGTTCGGAAGCCTCAGACTCCTGCAGAGAGAAGGTACAATGAGGCTCACGCCTCTAGCTAAGCATTAATGGAGCACACCATAGGGATCCTAAAGATGCGATTCCAATGACTGGACAGATCTGGCGGAGCACTCCAGTACACTGCTCAGAGGATCTCATGGATCATCGTGGCTTTTTGTGTGATGCACACTCTGGCGCTGCAAAGTGGGGGGGACTAGCCAAATGACGAGATGGAGGAGCTGCACGTCTTCTCTCTGATGAGGAGTACCTCGAAGGGAAGGAGGATGATGAGTTTGAGGAAGCGAGGCTGCAAGGTAAGAAGCCATAGCACAGGACAAGTGAGGCAGGCATGCTCATGAGGCCCCAATAGCCGCTAGATTCCACCAGGAGGATGACGAGCTGTAGTGAGTACCCTCTTGGACAAGAGATGGGAGAACATAAGCACTAGTATTTCAATTCCTCTCATTTTACCCATGCACTTCAATCTGAGAGTAAATAGTTAAACATCAGGCTTACATTGTCCTGATCCTTTGAAGAATGATGAACCCTCGGCAGCATGTGTCCTTGCTGAGATGAGGTGCTAACCGAAGGAGGACATCCTGGCATCAGACATCAGAAGGCGCTGTCTTTTCAAGCAATTCTCCAGCATCCCAGTCACAACAGCGGGCCTAGAAGAGCCTGGAGCTGTTGCACGATCCTCAGTGGTCTTGTAGCTGTATGCTGTCAATGTGACAAGGTTCCTCAAGGAGATCCATCTGAAGGAATGGAATACACACTCTGTGTAACATCAATTGGGACACTTGGGACGAGGCAGCCAATGACATTCTGCTGCTGTGAATCCATTTATTGATGGCTCAGTCATCTGTGGTGCAATCTTCCAAATCAGATTGACATCTGGCACTCTCAGTTAGAGATCCTGGGCTGCATTTATCCTCTGCTTGATATGGATGTGAATCATATGAGCACGGCGACATCAAACACATGTCCGTTATTAAAATGGCTCCTCTTTAACACAAACATTAGAAACATAGAAACATAGAAACTAGGAGCAGGAGTAAGTCTTTCGGCCCTTCGAGCCTGCTCCACCATTCAACATGATCATAGCTGATCCTCTATCTCAACGCCATTTTCCTGCTTTCTCTCCATACCCCTTGATGCCCCCAATATCAAAAAAGTTATCAATAGCCGATCTTTCTTGAATATATTCAGTGACCTGTCCTCCACCGCCTTCTGTGGCAGAGAATTCCACAGGTTGACCACCCTCTGAGTGAAGAAATTTCCCTCGTGGCTAGCCCTGGCCCTTGCCAAGTCCACAATGCACTCACGCCATGAAGCCCTCATGGGCATGCGTCATTGCAAATAAAGAGCACACTTCAGCTTCAGTACATCCTTGCTCCTTTCCCACTGTTCCTCTCCACATTGTCTAAATCAACCGTGATTCTATTTGCATTTGTGTAAATTGCATGCATGTGGTGAACACTTGTGCCACCGGTGTGCTCCCAAATCTTTTTAACATTCCTAGCTCTACCACTACGTCATGGTTCTTCCCTGACATCCACAGTGGAGATGGAGGCAGTCTGCTGAATGCTGCGCCCTGTTGCTTGTGATGACTTTGGCAGGTATTCTCTGGAGGGCCAGGATCGGGAGGCTCCGGCCTGCTTCAAGTGTCCTGTGTGGGACAGGTACACCCTCCTCGGCCTGTGGAGCTGGAGATGATGGGGTCACAGGTAGAGGGGATTTAGATCAGCCAGAGAGTCCCCGAATTACCTGGCTGGATGGCCGCGGGGTGTGCAGCTGCTGGTCCTCCTCCCAATAGGTGCCTGAGGGCCCCCTACTGATTCCTTGAGGAGAACGGCAGCTGGAGTGAGGTGCAGGAGCCACCACCCTCACTCCACCCCCACCTCATGTAGCCACTGCTGGATGCCACCATGGGCTACAGTGATGCAGTGCTGTTCTTGCAGCAGTGCAGGACTGATGTCTTGGACCAAGGTCTCCACGGCAGCCTGCGACCTGTCAGCGTTGACCTCGGTGCGTTGGCATGCTGGCACTATCACCTCAGGCTGAAGGCAGATGGGCTCCTCCATCATATGTTGCAATCTGAGTAATGCAGCTGACATCCCTTCCAGTTATATTCGTGACTGTCGCTGCAGCTCCAGCAACTGAATTAGGACCAAGCCCTATGGCTTGTCATGTGACTGAGACTCAGCAGAATCAAGGCCTCCAGCAGTCTTCCAAGTGCTGGCGACCGGACGCCTCTGCCTCCACTTTCTGCAGACCAGATTGTGTGCTGTACTCACCAGATCATGAGCCTGAGCCTGCTATAGAACTCAGCCCCACCAAGGTGTGTGTCTCTGTGCTGGTAGAGGGTGTGGGTGAGTGCTGTGATAGGTGTTTAATGGTGTCGTCCTCTGGTTCCTCATCTGAGGAGTCCTTGGGGCTGGAGATGAGGGACTGGCTTGTGGATGCTGTTGGATGCTTTCCAGAGGTGCCTATGAGAAAAAGGAGAGATAATTAGTGCACGGCAGGTGACTCTAAAACAAGACAATGTACTCACAGTGTGATTGTCTGAGGTATGGGTTGGTGCAGGATCCTCACTTGTGTGTGTGCCACCAACTTCATCCTCCTGCAGGCCCAGCCGATGTCCTCTCCATCCAACTTGATGACTCAATTCTCGAACTCTGTGAGGACCTTGATGTCAGCATGCCACCCCCGGTCTGGGACCTCTCCCTTTAATTATGTGCGAGCGTGTCCTGCATAAGGACAGATGGAGAGAGTGTGAGCAAGATGCATGCCAGGGCAGATGGTAAGGATGCCTGTCATGTGTGGGCAGTGAGGGGAACCATGGATGGGATGAGGACGAGATCTCCAGAGTAGATGAGCCCAGGTGGAGATGTGAGGGTGTGCGCGAAAGAATGAGTGGTGATGTTCCTTGAGCTGGCAGTGAGTGAGATACCAGTGAATGTGTAATGGGCTTGTGAGTGTTTGAGTTGAGAGTAATGGGATGGTTGACATACCCTGGCAGAATGGATGAGATATTCATCCTCTTCCTGCTCTGGGTGGCTAACCTCCTTTGGACCACATTGGCACTGACCACCACTGCCGTTGCCTCCCAAGCCAGACTGGTCACCTTACTGGACCTCCTGCAGCAAGAGTGGGGGTAGAGGACATGACAGCAGGCCATGACTGCATCCAGCAGGCACTCCAGTGAGGGGTCCCTAAATTTGGGGGCTGCTGTCTTCTTGGGTTTCAGGACCATGTCTTCAGTGGAGCAGCACTAGGCTGCCAACATTGAGAAGGCTGTACATGGCTGCACTTTAAATATGGAGCCCAGAGTGAGGAAGCTGTGAGGTGATGGTGGGGTGGTGGGGAGTAGGGGGTGGGGGGACAATCAGATGCAACCCACCCATGTGCACATGATGAGGTGGATCCGGACGATACGGCGCAAAATCCCACCAATGCAAGTGCATTGTTTTTCACACCCACCCCCACACCTAGTGCAATGAGAGGAAAATCCCACCCCTAGTCTCAGCCATTAAAGAAAAGTCCCACTTGACTGTTGCATTTTAATTCCATGGAGAACTTGACAATTCAGGCTCAAACAGGATAGTTATCACAGTAATTGTGAACCTGTGCAAAGTATGCATCATTAAAAGAAATAAAGGGTAGTCAGTGAGGAAGCTGCTAGTACTAAACTTACAGCAGGGAAAAGATTCATTGACATTTAGAAAATTACAGGTTAGTAATAAAAGCATGTAATGTAAACCCTATCACAGACCTTCCCCTTTGTTTTCTTCCATCCTCCCTCATTTCACCTATATAAAAGCTATTACATTTCTAATGTTTCCCAGTTCTGATAAAAGGCCATGATCAGAAACATTGGGCTGAATTATACTGTGTGCTGTATTCCCTGCGCAGCCTCCACCCACCCCCCTCCAACCCCTTGGACTGAAAGGTCCAGGGGGGGGCAAGACTGTCCAGGGGAACACCAGCTACCCTGCAGTTATTTAATGGCCAGTTAATAGGCTGGACCATACAGGCTGTTTAGCTAATAGCAAGGCTCTGCTTGGCACAAATGATCAACCTGTCACTAGTCATGACCAAATGATGTATAATCTGAAATAAACTACAAAATGATCTGGATAAAGCAGTAATGGGGCAGCCCTATTCCTTGTGGTACAGTCCCAGGAGAAATTTGTGAAGCTGCAGGCAACAAAGTTGAATGCCCAAGTCTCCTTTCAAATCCAAACCAGCTGAACTACTATAATCCCCATTCTCCCTTCCTGCTCAATAGCAAAAAATTGGCTTAGCTCCAGGTCCCCATTTCACTGCTGAAAAGTGAGCTTCCCCAAGTGAAAAGCTCACAAAAATTTGACTTTGGTTCCTTTTTGCTGAGTCACCCAAGTTTAAACGTGAGTTTTGTATTACTTTCTGACAAGGAACAGTGAACACTTTATATTGCTTTTGTTTTGACATCTGAGCTTTTTCTCAGAAGCTGTGCATACTCAGAGCAAGGTATTATTTGTTCTATTCAACTTAACAAAGTGGTTTTCTGCCTTTTTTCAGAAATATTGAACAAGTTGCAATTATAGACAAGTGTGAAGTGATTCATTTTGGTAGAAAGAACATTGAGACAATATAAAATAAAGCGTACAATTCTAAAGGGAACGCAGGAGCAGAGGGACCTGGGTGTATATGTGCAGAAATCAGTGAAGGTAGCCAAGTTGAGAGCATAGTTAATAAAGCATACAGCATCCTAGGCTTTATCAATAGGGGCATAAGAGTACAAAAACAAGCAAGTTATGTTAAACTTGTATGAAACACTGGTTCAGCCTCAACTGGAATTTTGCATCCAGTTCTGGGCACCACACTTTAGGAAGGATGTGGATGCATTAGAGAGGGTGCAGAAAAGATTCATGAGAACGGTTACCTGGATGAGGAACTTCAGTTGCGTAGATAGATTGGAGAAGTTAGAACTGGTTTCCTTGGAGAAGTGGAGGCTGCGAGGAGATTTGATAGAGGTATTCCAAACCCTGAGGGATTTGGACAGCGTAGATAGGGAAAAACTGTTCCCATTGGTGCAAAGATCAAGAACCAGGGGGCACAGATTTAAAGTAATTAGCATAAGGAGCCATAGCAACATGTGGAAAAACTTTTTCACACTGTGTGTTTAAGATCTGGAATGCACTGTCTGAGAGTGGAGGCATTTTCATTCGAGGCATTCAAGAGGGAATTGGATTATTATCTGAAAAGAAAGAATGTGCAGGGCTACGGGTAAAGAAGGGGAATGGCAGTAGGTGAATTGCTTTTTCAGAGGGCCAACACAGGCACAACAGGCTGAATGGCCTTATTCTGTGCTATATCTATTCTATGATTCTATGACATACATTTTTCAGTATCTTCTGAATGCAGATAGGTCAGCTTTTTCAATTCAATAAGAAAAATCAAATTGTAATTGGTAGACATAGATAGAGAAAATACTGGAAATACACATTAGGCCTTTCACCATCTGTAAAGAAAAAAGACGGGTTAACAATTCAGTATAACTATTCTTCAGAACAAAGTTAGCATTTCCATTTTCAGATCCGTCGGGCAGAATTTTGAGTTTGGCAGGCAAGTGTGATCGGTGGGCCTGGGAGCAGCCGGGAAAGGTGCCGCTGCCCGCGATTGGTCCCCCAACCACAATTTCAAGCTGGCGGCTTCCCAATGGTCTGGAAGGGGGGGTGGGGGAGGGGGCCTGTCAGCCGTCAGAACCAATGGCAATCCAGCGGCTGGTTTAAAACCGGCACAGTCAGGCCCTAGAAGGCTGCCAGTGTTGTCGTTGGCATTGTCAACAGGAGATTATAAGTTATGGATTCAGACGCAGCTGCAGATGGTGGCAGGTCAGGTGGGCACTCAGCACCACCCCCACCCCCTGCCAACCCAGTTTCCTGATGAGTGCTTCATGGCCCCCCTGGAGGAGGTGGCTGAGGGCACTCTACACCCGCTTTTGGTGCAGACAGAGGCAGAGAGTACCCAGGGCGCCAGCAGTTGGAGGACTGATGGAGACCAGGACAATGCTCAGTCGAGGGCAGCTGATGAGCCTCTGGAGTCATCCATTAGGTGGCAGATGCTGGATGTCCAGTGGGGTGAGTGAGAGCATGTGGCAGAGATCCATGAGGGTATGGTCTCCGTTATGGAGGAGTCCATGCGGAGCATCAGCACTGCGTTGATCATCATGGCTGAGCCCGCTGCCTCCTCCATTGAGAGAATGGCGACTCTCATGGAGAGGCAGCCCCAAGAACAGAATCAGGAGTTCTTGGGGTCGCGCTCAGACCTGCAAGCCCTAACATAGGCACTGACCTCAGGTGGCCAGTGTCTGTGTGGGAGATGGATGAGGCACCCAGTATCCCATTTAGGCGCCCATCCATCGATGTGAGCAGGGAGGTCCAGAGCGACCTCACCTTGGCACATGAGCTGCCTGTCATCTCTGTGGGCTCCTGTCAGGGCACTCTGCATGATGGCAGCAGCTCCTCCCAACCTCTGCCAGTGACCATGGCATCTGATGAGGCTGCGATGACCGGGAAGATGCCAGCCATGGCACTGGCCGCTCCCTCCCAGGTGGGGCCAGCACAGGCTCCACTAACCAGAGGACAACCACCAAGATCATCAAAGCCAACAAGACCCCAAAGTTAGCAGGCTGTCTCCAATGCCGGTGCCAGTGAGGGGGAAGAACCAAGATGTAGCACCCACAAATTTAAATTTAAGGCACCATGAGCACAAGAGGGACTGAATGATCTTCTGTTGTGCAATGTTTTATTTCTGTTTTCTGATCTGGAGTTGAAGACCATAGAAGCTCCTGTTAATTTGTTTTGACTGTCAACATGAGATAAATTTTCTTTTCTTGTAATGGCCTGAGTATTATCACTTTTTTTATTTAATGTGTTGCAAGGTGCGCCAGAATGTGATGCTGGACATGGGTGGCTCAAAACTTTAGTGCACAGGCACTGAGTGGACTTTGGGGTCAAAGAAAAGGGTCATTGCAGACATCCAGGATGGAGGCTGCAACCCTTGTGAGGTGGTAGCAATTATTTGGCAGCCTATCTGAAGGAGTGTTGGACCAAGGTGTTCCTGGTGCCCCTGCCTCCCTGGAGGTTACAAAGGTCTGTCTCCAAGCCCTCAGCATTCTCCTTACCGTGCTCCTCTTCTGACTCACGACTGAGTTCATCGTCTGTGGCCTGTGGAGGTGCGTCAAGACCCTGTTGCTCCAGTGGGTACCCGACTTGCCAGTGCCAGATTGTGGAGAGTGCAGCACGCAACCACTATCAGGGACACCCACTCTGGTGGCTATTGTAGTGCTATCCCTGAACGGTCCATGCATCGGAAGCGAGTCTTCAGAAGACCTATCACCACCCTTGTGGAGGCATGGCTGCTGGTTATACCGCTGCTCTGCCTCTATTCTTGAGTGGCAGAGAGGCATTATAAGCCACCTTTTCGATAGATAGCCCTTGTCACCCAGCAGCTATCTATCCAGTCAGGCTGCAGCACTGAAGAGCTTCAGCACCTGGGAGTTTCTCAGGATGTACATGTCATGGGAGCTACCAGGGTACCTTACACAGACTGCAGAATCTGCATCCTATCTGCAAGTTCATGGAGTGGAAGCCCTTCCTGTTGACGAAGGCACCGGACTCACCCGCTGGCGCCTTGATGGCCAAATGTGTGCAGATGATTGCACCCTGGACACAGGGGAACCCAGCAATTGCTGCAAAGCCTCTGGCTCACTCAGCCTGGCTGACCTCGTCTGTATAAAATGAATGAAAGTGAATACCTGCCTGAACAGAGCTTCTGTCACCAGCTTGACACAACTGTGGACAGCTGATTGGGAGACTCCACACAGATCCCTCACTAAGCCCTGAAAAGAGTCGGAGGCATAGAAGTTGAGAGCCACTGTGACCTTCGAAGCCATTGGTATGGGGTGTCCACTCACACAGTTGGAGTTGTTCTCAGGCCCAATCATCTGACAAATGGATGTCACTGTCTTTCTTGAGAGGCGGAGCCTCCTTTGGCTTTGCATCTCAGACATATTGAGGTAGCTGCATTGCCGCCTGTAAACCCTGGCAGCAGGATAATGGCATGTTCTGTGGCCCCTAACGCCTTGGACTACCTCCTGGCCCTGCACCCCCAGTGCCTGTGCTTCTCTTCCCACAGGTCCCTCCCCTGGAAGCTGCATAGGGACACCAGGCCTCCCCTCCCTTCTGCCCATCTCTTTCTCCTCAGAGGAGGTGCCACCAGCAGAGGCCACATTCCCCATTACCAGGGTAATGGAAGGCTGTCTGATACCTGGAAAGGTCCACGTGGTCTGAATTCTCCGGGGTCTTTGGAGACACCAAGAAGTCCTGAAATGAAGCCTGGAAATGCTAACAGTGAATCCCCGAACAGAGATGAAGCTGCCATATATCAATAAGTCACTAGAAGCAAGCAGTCTACCAAAATCCTCACTACTCACACTGGCAATGCTGCTAACCCTTTTTATCCCACCTGTGGATGAGGTTTTTGAGATTGTCAGCTGGCCACCTGCTCGTTTTGCCTGTGTAACAAACACAAAGTTGTGTGGGCAATGAAAAATCAGCATCAGTTGTCTTTTTAATGGCCTTAACTGGCCTCTTAATTAATGGCAGGTGTAGCTCCAGCACTCACATGCACCCATCAACCAAAATATCGCACAAGTGCATGATGCCAACAGGACACTTGCCCGCAATATTTTATGCTCGAGGGGGTCGGGCGCAGACCCCGCCCGCTCATTGAAAAATTCTACCCATGGGGAAAAATTTTCCCCCCGTGGTGGGGGAAGTGCAGGAGCGGACACTTAGGGGTGCTCTGCCATTTTAAATGGGCAGGCCAATTAAGGCCCGCCCAGCGTGATGTCCACTTGGAGGTGCTATGAGCTCCCTGTGCAGGCTGGGGAGGTGGCGGGGGGGGTGGGGGGGGGGGGGAATTCCCTCAGCCGGGAGTGCGCTCATGCACGCAACAGAGCATACTGATCTCCCTGAGGCTAAATGCTGCCTCAGGGAGATCAGCTCGGAATTAAAATTTTTTAAATGATAAAAAAATTTCCCTGACATGTCCCCTCATGTGACACTGTCACATGAGTTGGGACATGTGCACAACATATATTGAAAGATTTGATAAAAATTTAAATACCCTCATGAAACCCCATGGATGAGGCCTCATGCTTTTTCCAAAGCCCACCAAGGCTCCCAGCCTGCCCGCCAACCTTAAGGTTGGATGGACAGGTCCATTAATGACCTTAATTAGTTTCTCAATGGCCTCAATAGGCCATTGACAGGTCAGCGGGTGCACAGCTGACTCGGCTGCGCCCCCGCCAACCTGAAAATGGAAATGACGCAGGGTGACATCATCCCACATCATTTTATGGGTCGGCAAGCAAACCCCGCCCCCACTCACCGACCTGAAGATCTTGATCATGGATTTTGCTCTAGAAATAATGGCGAGGCTGTCATTTCTGGGCAAAACTGATTGGAACTAATGGCACCCTTATACGAGTCATTGAAAATGTAAATCTGGAAGTTGTGCCAGAGATACTTTGCTCTTCCACAGTCTGTGCAGTCGCAGTCTTCACTGATGGAATCTGCTCAGAAGTCACTGTTGAGACATCAGCTTCTCACTCTAACAATTGATGAAAACCTTAAGCTTTATTCAATCAGGAGCAACTGAGTTTTTAACGCCATAGTAAGTATTGCTGAGAAAAGAAATTTTGTTGAAGCTTTTTGTCTTGCACTCATCAGGACAATCAGAAGAATATCAATGTCAGGGGAAGCAACAACTTTACACTGTATGAGAAGAGAGTGCTGACTTGTTGACAAGTGGACTCTGATTCGTAGAGACATTGCCATGGAAAATGTAACAGTTAAAGGTGACTGACAGTTAACAGCCAAGGATTGTTTGAAATTTTAAACCAGACAGATTGACTGATTAGTCAAGGCATTGCCCCAAGGAATGACCCAACGAATGGCTATCACTTACTTTGTTCAGCTGACACAGGCGCAATGTGTGCACGACTTCTTTCTGTCTGCATAGCTTATAATGTTGGACACTGTGATATGATTCCGCGTTCAGACAACATTTGCTAAATAATCCTCAGTGTGCAAAAAATTAAGCTGACACCCAATTTAAGATTGTCAGTTGGGCTCGCAATGTGGCGCATTTGCGTGTACTGGAAGCTATATATATTAACACTTAGGGCCTTGTTCTTTACAGACAGAAGGAACATGTACAAACATTGCACCAGTTTCAGCTAAACAAAATAGGTAATAGTCATTCGCTGGTTCATTCCTTGGGGCAATGTCTTGACCAGAGTCAAGCTGCCTGGTTTAAAATTTCAAACAATGCTTGGTACTTAACTGTCAGTCATCATTAACTGGTGCATTCCCCATGGCAATACCTCTACCACTCAGAGTCCACTTGCCAACCCATCAGCACTCTCTTTTCATACAGTATAAAGTTGTTGCTTCTCCTGTCATTGTATTGTTGTGATTGTCCTGATGAGTGTGAGATAAAAAGCTTTGACAAAATGTCTTTTTTCAGCAATACTCAAGCTCTATGCAAACAGCATAGTAAGTCTTAATTAATGCTGAACAATCACACTTGCCCTGAAAAATTAATTTTACTTGTGGAGTCTCATTCCCTCAGAAGAAATTGAATGTGTTACTGATTTTTTTAAAATTTGGTTTGCATTTTGTTGTCTAACTTTCTCCCTTAATTCCCTGAGTATGTTTCAAACTTTATTTTGCTCTCAGTACAATGCTTTAAGTGTAATTACATCCAATTTTACAACATATAAACAAGCCAATCAACTCAACTGGTATATACCAGTGTTTATGGTCCTTATGAGCCCCGTCCCACATCTCCTCACAGAAATCCACCTGCATGAATTGGTATTCACTGGCTCAGAAATTCCGACCTCCAGATGGTTGTACCCCAGACATACTCCCCAAGGTGCGCTGGGGGACCCCTCAGAAGTCCCAACACAATGATTACCTAGGAATTGCCCAGGAAGTTTGGACTTCTGATGGGCAATTCCCCAACATCTGGAACCCTCTGAAACTCTGAGTTAAAGTCAGGGACTTCAAATGGTTCTGACTCGTTTAGCAGAATAGTTACCCAAGAAAAGTTAGAAGGATTATGACCAGTCATAACTCCTGGGTAATTGTACTACTGACCTACACCACCATCCCCGCCACCCCACACACACCCCCCCAACCACCCCCCCCCCACCACCCCTGCCTGGCCCCCGACTCCCTGGTGAACTACCTGACAACTCCTCCCTGACCCAGCTACCCCTCCAACCACCTGATCACCCACCCATCTCAGTTCTTGGATCATCTCTGCAAATCTCCTCTGCACCTGCTCCAGTACTTCCATGCACCTCCGTAATTATAGAGACCAGAATTGTGCACAGTACTCCAAATGGAATCCAACCAGTGCCTTCCCCTGCATTAACTATCCTCCCAAGGCAATTTATAATCCCTTCTTTTTACATTTGGTTTGTGGTCGGTGAGCATTCTACAATCTGACTGGGCGATCAGTATACCTGCTGACTGCCCCGTTGCTAGATACCATGGAATGCATGTAGAAGGTGCTGAATTCAAACTGACATCAGAAAAGAAGTCTGATCTCTGGAGCCTGCTAAAACTTTGTAAGCAGCGTTTTTCAAGATGAATGCTGAGTGTAGTTCCTTCGCCACTGACTACAAAATTCAATAATATAATAGATTGTGGTCGTGATTTATTTGAAAGAAGAAATGTTTAGATAGTGACTGAAATGCTCACTGAAACTTGTCATCCCAAATTCACAGGCCTTCGAAAGGTGCTGTTTCCATAAATATTTTGGTATTAGTATTAAGACCCTATTAAAACCTTTAATATCATATTGCATGAGTGTAGCTTAGCAAGCGACAGAAGGTAATTTTAAAGATGAGATTCAGTATCTAAAGTCTTGTGACATGACAGTTCAGTCAACTTGATTGTAATGTTTTCAAACTTTATGAATACAAGAACATTTCTGAATGATGAGGTTTATACTGAGGAAAAGAACATTAATGGCCCAGGTTGTGTGGCTGTACTGATGGTGAAACAGTCAGCATTCAGAGTCATTACTCCTCTGAAACTGACAGCAACTTCTATAGCCAGATTTTTGTCAGATGACCAAGGCAAATGGGGCCGAGAATGACAAAGAGCCATAACTTCCGATGGAGTGCAACTGAGTCAGATTGCCACTCCGCTTGAAATTACCTACCTGGAAATCCAAACGATCCTATCTTGCCCGACCTTGCGACTCAGGCCAGGTGAGATCTGTGTAATGCATCGCACTCCCTGGGCCAACAGTCAAGTACTTTAGAGTCACAGATAAGTAAGCCACACCCACTATTGTACAGCACTAGCTGCAATAAACCAGGTAAGTTTAAAGATGCAGTCACGTTTAAATGTCTTTGACGAGCCAGAGAGAAGGTAAGTGTATAAGGCAAGCGGGTCAGTCGGTCGAGGGGGGGAAGGGGGGTGGGGGGCTGGGTCGGTCAGGAGTCAGGCCTGGGGGTGAGGGGTGTGGTGTCAGGCTGGGAATGGGGAAGGGTCGGGAGTCGAGCCTGGATGTGGGGATGGGGAGGTCAGGAGTCAGGCCTGGGTTGGGGAGGTGGGGAGCGGTGTTAGGACTTGGGCTGGGTGGAGGGGGAGGGTTAGGAGTCAGGCGTTGGGGGGTCAGGAGTTGGGCCTGAGGGGGTAAGAAAGGGGGAGTCCCTTGGGTGTTGTGGTGTCCCATGTGGGGGTCGGCGGGGCTGGGGGTGGGGGGTGCAGTGGTGAATGTACCCCATGGGGTGTTGGAGGTATTAGTGGAGGGTTGGGATGAGCTCTGTTGGAGGTCAGAGGAGTTAGTCAGAAGGGGCATGATAGTGGGGGATGGTGGGAGGAGTCCCATGGGGATTTGGGGGGTGTTAGCTGGGGGGGGGACGGGTAGAAGTAGGGGATGGGGGAGTCCCGTGTGCTGTTGGGGGGGTTATTGGGTTTAGGAGAGCCCCATGGGGGGTTGAGGGCATGGCAGGAGTCTCATGGGGGTCTGAGAAAGTCAATACAATAGTTACCCAGAGGCTAGAAGTGGTTTTAATTCTTCTAAATGTTTCGGGGTAACCATTGCAATACCACAATCGGAACCATCAGAAGTTTGCAATTTAAATCACATTTTCGGATAGTTCCGAGTGCAGGGCAATTATCCATTGGAAATTTGAACTTGCTGGGGAATTGCCATGCAATCCTTAGCTGGGAACTTGCAGAGGGGGGGGTTCCCCAGTGCATCTTTGGGGTACCCCCCAGATACACTGCCCTGGAGCTCAGGAGCTACAGCCCATAATCTTTGAACATAGTGTAGTAATTTCAAATTTGCAGTGCCTTCCTGACACCACACTATTTGGGTGTGACCTTCTCGTTAGTCAGGAAAGCCTGAGTCACAATCCCGCAAGCACCTCTCCTGAGGTCAGGGTAACTATTGAGAGTCCTGTAGGAAATTAGAATTTGGTTTTGGAAGCGCAAAAAAACCCCATCTCATTGGAGAGTTTGTGCCCACTGGGGGAAGCCTGCTGAGCAATCAAAAACATTCTTACTGGTAAGTATTAAATGTCTTGACAACTTCAAATATCACTATCAGTTGCTATATTGTAATGTGGATGTGTTTTAACTGCAATGAATTTAACCATTACATTAAGCAGCATTGTTCATGTGTTAAAGTGCATTTGAATGCTTTTCCCATTGGAAGAAATGCCATAATGCATTCAGAACCATAGAAAACTGTGCTGGGAAACCATTCTGTAATATTTTTGACTGTGATTTAGATGTCCAAAGATCTTTAACTTTGCAAAAAAAATTGAAAGTTTAAAAAAAAATCTAACCACCTGTCCATTCCATTCATTGGCTGACATTCTGCTTTGAAATGGAAAACACACCATCTGGTATTTCAGTTTCATTGTCTGGACCTGCAGTTTTCTTCTGATAGCAGTGGCCATTATGAGTGCTTGGCTTAGTTTCAAAAGCAGCTGGGGCCTGAGCTCAGCAAATGGTCTATTGACACAGTTGTTCAGAGGAATTATTTGGTTTGATTCACAGCTTTGAGAGATTGTTATAATATTATCAGTGTATTATCAATATTAACGTGGTTTCAGAAGAAATGTTTGCTTTCACAACACTTAAGCAGATTTATTTTTTCAGTGAGAATAAAGATTGTTTGCATTATCCATAGCTGTGTGGTTGAATTACAGTTTTACTAGGTTGTTAGATGATTCTATTTTTCCAATTGCACTTAAAAGAATTCCCATTGCTATTGCATGGCTTCTGAGGACCGTACATATTATAAACTTGGTGGCTGACTATGGAGGATACATTTATTTTGCTCTGTGTAAAATATAAAGTAATAAGTGAAGAGATTCGGCAGTCTTCCTATTTGCTGTCTGTGACAATACTTCAATGTAATTGGCTGCTTAACCTCTATGATGATGTCACTGCTATTGGATACCTAGAAATCTGCTTGACTTGATGCCAGATTCATTGTGATGTAGGGAAAGGGTAAACCACACTGTAGAATGGCTATATCCTTGTCTGCAGTCTTCTTTGAGCAACAGCTTTGCTGTTGACCACAAAGTCCAGCCCAAGGAAAGAAGGAGCCCAACACTCACTCTGTGTAAGTGAATGGGTTTTGAGTGAGTTAAGATTGGGCCTCTTCTCCACTTAATCTGAAGTGATCCTTTATTTGATATGTGGACAATAAATTACACAGTGCGGAAATTTAACGGCCATGCAGAGCTATTTCCCTTATCCCTGCCTCTGTAAATAACCATATTGAAAGACTGAATGGGGGCGGGGGATGCAGATGGTTCTTTTCTCCAGAAAAGAGAAGGCTCGATGATGACTTAATAAAAGTCTTTAAAATTATGAATTAGTTTCATTGGGTATATGCAGAAAATATGTTTCCACTTTTGGGAGAATCCAAACTGTTTCTGAAACCAGCTGATTTAGTTACCGGCTGAAATTATGACATTTAGAAAGAGTTAGCTAGGATCCAATAAGGAATTCAGAGGAAACTTCATTATCAAGAGAGTGGTTAGATTGTGGAACTTGCTGCCAAATAAAGTAGTTGAGGCAAATGGGCTAGAGAATTTAAGGAGAAGCCTTATATTACATGGTAACTAGAAGGCAATGCTGATTAGCTGAGATGAAGCAGGTTAGGAGGAAGTTCTTGTGGAACCTAAATACTGTTATAGTCCTATTGCACCAAGTGACCTGTTATTGTGCTGTGTTTCTATGTAACATACCACCACCGAGACTCTGGGAAAGTGAGTGACTCTGTTGTATTGTCATGTCAAAGGTTATGAATTTCCCACATTTCCTGTAAAGGGCATCAGTGACCTGATAAATGCAGAGATTGCCAGTAGCTGTCTGAAATGAGACTGAACCATAAAGAGTGTGGTGGTCACTTTCATAGGCACAAAGAGAGCAGTGCAGGCACACGAGTGTAGCTGCAGGACTTCCTACAGTAGGTAACAGAGCTGTTCTGTTGCTTCTTCAGTGAAGTGCCCTTTTCTTGTACACAACTCCTCAGGGTCATCCTCATATGACCTGTGCTGCCTACATATTCTATATGTGTTTGCGTTAAGAAGGTGAGTTACTCCACAGTAGTGGAGTAGCTGCTTTGGAATTTTGCAGAGGAACGTCTCTACAGAAGATAGTCCTGGGGCAGGTATAACCATGGAAGTTTAGGATGGATGTAGAGTGGCCTACAGGATGTTTTTTCCAGCTCCATATGTAGTCCATACATTGCTTTCCCTGTCCCATAAATGCCCATAATATGCTTCAGCCACATTTGTTGCAGAAGGTGTCAGATCTTGCTGTCTTGGCCCTGCCAACAGTGCCTTCAGGAACATTTTATGCTAAGTTTCTAGTTCACCCATTCTTTCTTCCTGGTGCCTTTGGGGGAACTTACATTTTCCCGCAGAAATATCAGGGAAGTTTCAGGGCTCACATTGTCAAATAAATTGAGTAAGCCAGATGCAAATGGAGGCTATGAATTTGGGGCATCAAAGGGGAAGGTTCTGAGATGCCAGTGTGGAGGATGGAGTTAAGTCGTCTGGTATTAGATGGAGAGCGGTAGGTGAATGGTCAGATATATTGCTACCTCCAATGATGTAGCTCTGGATCTGTGTCAGAAGAGGCTGCATTAGGAAGAAATCACTAAGTTTATAGATCCTGATTATATGAGGTGGGGTATAGTCCTCTCTTTTTGGACAGCCCACCTACATCTAGGATGCAGAGATGCTTATTGCTGTTGTGCACTAGGAAACACCCCACTCACAGTATTGCATACTTTAAATGATATTGATGAGACAAGACAGGCCAGGGTGTCCACAATTACAGCTTAATCAGCTACATATATCATAATGGCATCAGCCATGTCTGCAGATCTTGGCATTCCTATCTAACAACAGCCATGTAGAACTGGCTTCACAAGTTCTGGGCCAGCAGGGAGCCGGATGCCATATGTCGCAAGAACATCTGCAGTTGCCATGCATCGGCGTGGTATGGTCAGTAACAATCATATATTCATAGAATCATACAGTACAGAAAGAGACCATTCAGCCCATCATGCCAGCTTTTTGAAAGAGATATCCAATAATCCCACTCCACTGCTCTTTCCCCCTACTCTGCATTTATTTTCTATCCAATTCCCTTTTGATAGTTACTATTGAATCTGCTTCAGCTACCCTTTCAGACAGTGCATTCCAAATTCCAATAACTCTGGGTAATGATCAGTTACTGCTTCAGATCTCCTTCCAGTTTACTCAGTAATGCTGACCTATGGAGAATGTGGTCTGGAGAAAAGAATAAAAACATCTCCCCTGTAACCACCTCATATGCTGGCATCTCCCCTTCAACAGCCATCAAACAAAGCCTTAGATGTGGAGCTGCTCTGTTACTTCTCCGCAGACTTAGGGCGGAATCGGCCTAGATTTGCATGAAGTACAGTAGCTGACGGGTAAAACGACGTTTTACCCGCTGGCCGCAATGGTGAGTTCTCACACATATCGTCCCAGACCCTCCGCATTAATTATGCATTCCTGGGAAACACGCCGTTTCCATGGTGGGCGGGCTCTCATTCGCCCATCATGCCATCACCTCACCACTTCAGCACGCCGAGCGCATCTCTCAGTGTTTCCAGCCCACAACTGCCGCAAAGGAGACATGGCCCCGAAAGGCAAAAGACTGCAGTCCACTAGTTCTATGAAACATTCATCCATCACCTTTTGGATGCAGCGGAGGCTCGCTGTGATGTCCTCTACGCCCGCTCTGGCCGCAGGATGGGCAGCAACCTCACTAATCCAGCTTGGATGGCGGTGACAGCAGTGGTCAGCACTAACGCCCTGCAAAAGTGCCACTAGAGGATGAATGATCTCCTCCGTTCTGCCATTAGTCTCAACTCTCACACTCACAAACCCACCACGCATCCACAGGGCCCTCACTCACTGCCAGTTCAAGGGGTATCACCATTCACTCTCTCCCACACATCTTCATTGTCTTCATCCCATCCATGGGACCACTCAACCACCCACACATGCCAGGCATGCTTATCATCTGGCCTAGCAGGCATCCTGCTTACACTCTCTCTATTCTGCAGGACAAGCTGGCACACAACAAGAGGGAGAGGTCGCCGACGGGTGGAGGAATGCCTGAAATCAAGTTCTCACGGACTTTGAAAACAGCTGTCCAGCTGGCCGGTGAGGATCTGGACCGTTCCTGTGCTGACGGTGAGGTCGGCAGTGCTCTACCAAGTCCAGCAATGCAACACCCATCAGACAACCATGCTGTGAGTGATGTGTTCCTTTTCACAGGCCACTGCTGTACATTAATTAGCTCCCCTTGATTCCACAGGCACATCTGGGAAACAGTTGACGAAGTCCACGAACCTCCAATCAAGTCCTGAAAATACCTCTGAAGAGGAAACTGGAGGCACCCTCCCTGAAGCCCCATCACAGCGCTCACCCACACCCTCCACCAGCACAAAGGCATACGCTTCGGTGGGACGTCAATTTACAGTAGCCTCGAGATCACAATCTGGTGAGTACCGGATAGCACAGTCTGATCCGCAACAGGAGGGTGCAGGGACTTCCCAGGTGTCCGGCACTCGGAGGACTGCTGGAGTCCAGAAATTTGCTGAATCCGAGACAGGTGATAAGCCTCTGGACTCGTTCATGTCACAGTTGCTGGAGCTGCAAAGGCAAGCTCAGGAACATCAGGAAGGGATGTCTGCTGCACTCCTCAGATTGCAAGGCACAGTGGAGGAGTCCATCCACCTTCTGGCTGAGGTGATTGCACCAGCATGCCAACATACCAAGGTCAATCCTGGTAGGGTGGCAGCTACCATAGAGACCTTAGTCCAGGACATTGGTCCTGCACTGCTGCACGGGCTCAACTCTATAACTGACACCATCGTTGTCCTCCAACAGCTCGATTTCATTCCAGCTACCCCTTCTCCTCAAGGAGCCAGCCAGGGGCCCCTGGGCACCCATAGGAAGGAGGGTCAGCAGGTTTACCCCTGGGAGCCATCCATCCAGGTGACTCCAGGAGTGACCGGCCCATCCGAATCCGCTCTTCCTATGACCTCAGCAGCTCGAACTCCACAGGCTGAGGAGGGTGCCACTGCCACACAGCAGGACCCTGAAAGCAGGCCAGGGCCCTCCAGGTCTGGGTCCTCCAGAGGATGCCTGCCAAGGTCATCACAGACAGGAGGTAGTCGTCAGCAAGCTGCCTCCATCTATGCTGTGGATGTCTGGGGAACACCAAGACGTAGTGGCAGGGTTAGAAAATTTAAGAAAATGTAGTTGCACAGCCTGAGCATGGGTGTTAATCACTTGTACATACTATTCACTATTGTCAATAAACTTCCAAGAATGTCTCCCTACCTATGGTTCCTTGTTCTAGTGAGCAGTGTTTTTGTCACTCAGATGTGAAACCTTTCTGAACAAGATAAAGGCAGGTGTCTCAGTCCAGGAAACTTTGTGCAGCCCTCAGACTAAAGTGATGGTCCAGCCTCACGCTCCCTGGACATCTTACTGATGCCTGCATCTCAATGGTGCTTGTATTGCTGCCAGAATGTAGTGGACAGGAGTCACAGAATTCTCTCATTCTCACTTTGTGCTCTCAGCATCTTTAAGGTGGGGCTGGCCCCCATCTCTTCAGCATCTGTGATCAGTGATGCTGTGCTCCTGAAGGGCTCAGGTGCTTTTAAACTTTCATGGCTGCATCTCTATGATTTGACCCTGATCACAGAGCGCAAGCGAGCTGCCCTCAGCCAGACTGGAGTCAAACAGTCATAGACGCTATGTGAGGATCTATGGTGTCTCCTCACTGCATGTTGTCATCATAATCCCCAAATCTAGCAGCTATAAGGGCCTCCTGAGTGTGCCTGCCTCGTCTGACTAGTGTGAGGGCTTCATCCCCATCATCGTTGCCTTCGAGGACCTCCTCACCCTCATCCCTGTCGGCGTCCTTATCAGAGGAGAACTCCAACTCCTCCTCAGCCAGCTCGTCTCCCTGTTGCAGAGCAAGCATGTAAAGGGCGCAGCAGACGATGACAATCCGTGATACCCTCTGTGGACTATATTGCAGGGCTCCACCAGACCAGTCCAGGCACCGGAACCTCATTTTCAGCATCCCAATGGTTTGCTCCACCAAAGTGTGAGTTGCAGCATGAGCCTCGTTATACCTTTGCTCTGCTGCAGTCTGAGGCCACCGCACGGGTGTCATCAGTCACACGCTCTGTGGGTGACCCTTGTTCCCAAGGTGCCGTCCCCACAGCTTCTGTGGACCCTGGAAGACTTCAGGGGCCTGTGGCTGACTGAGGATGTAGGAGTCGTGCACACTCCCTGGAAACATGGGATTATTCGCCATTCTAGACGGAACTGCTCTGGAATTGGAAAATTAAGGCTTTGGGGCTGAAAATAGAATATTTTCCATTCCCTGATATGAATATCCATCGCCTGGAAGACACAGAACATTCCCAAAAATAAGATTGTTTTGACAAACAAGCCAAGGTTAGCCAGGCAGCACAGTACCATGGTAACGGTATTCATGCTATGTTGCTACCCGTGTTTACCGATTCCTGGGAACCGATCTTGAATGCTGCCACAGCCAGGCTTTGACGAAAGATAAAAGCTTTGCAGAACAGCATGTGCATCATTTAAAAGGGATTGGGAAGAAATATTATGATTGTGGAGAAACACAGGGCTTTGTTTTCAATGAATTACTTGCATGAAAGCCCCCTGTGATATTAAACAAGTAATCCACAGCACAGAATGGCTCACTGACAATAATGAGCAATTTACTGTAGACAGATCTTCAATGCAACAAAACTAAAGCTGGGACAACAACCAACACCGATTGCAAATAATAGCAGAGATTACTTCAATTAAATCCATCCACTTAAATGCAACTCATAAGCAAGAATTTCTGATACAGGAGTAAAATATTGCAGTTGCTGGAAATCTGAAATAAGGACAAAAAATGCTGGAAATACTCAGCAGGCCTAATAGCATCTGCGGAGAAAGAAACAGAATTGACATTTTTTTTTAGCATGCAAGAAACTAAAATGCTGCTTTCAGAATTTCAGAAAAAGTACCCAAAAAAGATTAAAAGATCACTTTCATTTTCTTTGACCACTATCACATCCTCAAGAGTGCTGTAGAGTAGTTGATCTTAGGACCGGAGCAAGTATCTTGAGAGACAGAGATCCAACATTTCACAGGGCTTCTCCTCCCCTCCTGCTGCAACTTAAACAGGAGAGCAATAAACCATCAGAGGCATGACATTAATGGCAGCAGAAGATCAAACAATGCCCTGCAGAAACTGAGTACAATAGTGTGCAGTGGCATGAACTACAATTATATATTATTACATAAATAGCCAAACTGTGCTTTTGAAATCTTGAAAATGATGTGCTTATCATAGAAGTGCTGGAGATTGAGAAGTCCTGAAAATGTGTGGGTCAGCACACCCAGAAAAAAATATATGGATGCATTCACCTACACCCATCATTGATGAAGTTCAGTAGCTCAGAAGGCAAGATAGCAAAAACTTAAATTTATATAGTGCCTTTAACACCATAAAGTGGTAAAACATCCTTAACCATTTCACAGGAGCATTATCCAAGTCACGTAAGCAGATGCTAGGGCAATGAGGTAGGTTTTAAGGAGCATCTTAAAGGAGATAAGAGAGGCAGAAAGGTTCAGGGAAGAAATTCCAGAGCTTAAGACTTTGGTGGTTATACTGAAGGCACTGAAGGTGGAATGATTAAAATTGGGCATGAGCAAGAGGCTAGAATTGGAGGGGCACAGATATCTCAGATGGTTACAGGGAAGGGCATGGCCAATGGAAAAATTTGAAAACAAGGATGAGAATTTTAAAATTGTGCTGTTGCTGGACCAGAGGCCAGTATAGGTCAGTGAGCACTGAGATGATGGGTGAAGAAGACTTGGTGCGAGTTAGGGCATAGGCAACAGGGTTTTGGATGACCTCAAGTTTACAAAAGGCAGGCATGAGTACATTGAAATAGTCAAGTTTAGAGGTAACAACCACATGGATGAGGGTTTCAGCAACAGATGAGCTGAGGAAGAGACAGAGTTCAGGCATGTTACATGGTGGTAATAGACGGTCTTAATCATGTTGTGGATATGTGGTTGGAAGCCCATCTCAGGATACCAAGGTTGTGGACAGTCTGGTTCAGCCTCAGACAGTTGCAAGAGAGAGAGTTGGAATCAATGGCTGGGGGACAGAGATTGTGACAGAGACCAAAAACAATGGCTTTGGTTTTCCAAATATTTTGTTGGAGGAAATTTCTGCTCCACTACCGATGTCAAACAAGCAGTCTGACAATCTTGAGACAGTGGAGGGGGTCAAGAGGGAGGATGGGGAGTTAGAACTGGGAGTCAACAGCATACATATGGAAACTGATACTGCACTTTTGGGTGATATCACCAAGAGGCTGCATGTAGGTGACAAATAGGAGTGGGCCAAGGATAGATCTTTGAGGGGCACCAGAGGTAACAATGTGGGAGCAGGATATGAAACCATTGCAGGCAATACTCTGGCTATAATTTAATAGATAAGAATGGAACCAGGCAAGTGCAGTTCCACCCACATAAACAAAGATGGAGAGGCATTGGTGCATAATGGTACGGTCAACTGTGCCAAAGGTAGCAGACAGGTCAAGAAGGACAAGGAGGAATAGGTTACCATGGTCACAGTCATGGAGAATGTCATTTGTGACATTGATAAGAGCCATTTTGGTATGAGTGGCAGGGCCAGAAACCTGATTGGAAGAATTCAAACATGGAGTTAAGAAGGACAGGGGAAGATGGGCAGAGATTTTGGAGGTTCACAAAAGCAGGTCATTGGCATCTGAAGCGCACATCTGAGGTGTACCCCACTGACAGAGGCTACATGGTGCAGCATGAGTGAGCTACTTTCCAGGACACTCATTATATTGGGGCTTAATTGTCTTAAATTCCCCTTGCTCATCTTTGGATATTCAAGCTGTAATTCTACCCTGCCTTCCCTCTCCATCCAGGGACAGAGCTACTAGCACATGACATGGGGTTAATAGACTGTTTCCTTATATGAGCTTTTTGGTAAGTCCCAAGAGAACTCATGTCCTTGACCAACATATTCCAGGTCCAGGGAGAGTTTGCAGTATTTTCACTGACTTCCCACAGGAGATGCATGAAAATTCGACAAAACAGCCACCAGGCCAGAACTCCAGCCCCCAGAAGACTTTCCAGTTTGGACAGTGCCACAAATATCAAGTCCGCATCAGGCAGTCCTTTGGGTTCCACTGCAGTGGATCCCATATCTTTGATGTTCAAGAGTTCATCCGTACTTCCCGATGTCCAGTTATGTAATAGTTTGACACAAGAGAGCAATAATGGCACCATCTTGTCAATACTGTGTGAATCGCAACTGTACTCTCCAATCTTCTAATAGGCAGAGACTGATCAGCAATTGAGTAAGATGCAGTTGGAAGCTAATCATTAAACTGGTTTATTTTACAGTCAACAAGTGAACATACAAAGTAGCGGTTACAGCAAATCTCATTTACTTTAACTTAACCTTGGTCTTTCTTTGCAAATAAGAACAGTGAATAAGCCATGCCACTTTGTCTCAGTTAGCAGCTAAATGTATTGCTTTTGATCAGTCAAAGCATTGAATAAGACCACGGGTTATACTGGGAAAACTCAGCAGGTCTGGCAGCATCGGCGGAGAAGAAAAGAGTTGACGTTTCGAGTCCTCATGACCCTTCGACTCCAGTTCTGTCGAAGGGTCATGAGGACTCGAAACGTCAACTCTTTTCTTCTCCGCCGATGCTGCCAGACCTGCTGAGTTTTTCCAGGTAATTCTGTTTTTGTTTTGGATTTCCAGCATCCGCAGTTTTTTTGTTTTTATCTACGGGTTATACTGGTCCTGGTCAACTCTTTTGGTAAACTGTTGAGATCATACTTCATTGTCTCTCAGTAGACCGTCACCAACTGACCTCGAACACATAGCTCTTTTCTTTTCTTTTTCCCTGTGTCCACAGGGAGTGGGGTGGAGGGGATTGACCTTCAACCTTTCCTTTGTTCAGGGTTGATCCAAAGGGCTACCAATTAACTCAGCTAACCCTTCCAAGAAAGGATTCTTATCAGATAGCCCATGCTGTGCGTGCAAGAAGCCTGAAATTAGATAATAAATTACCTATTGTCCTGCAAAGCCCTTATGGATATAAATTTCAATGGTTATCTCATAAATAGACCATCCTCTTTTTGTCCCAACAGCCCCAGCAATTTCCCGATGTTAAAAACAGCTGGGAGAAAACTGCATCCTTGAAAATTAATCTGTAAACACCAAATCTGAGTTCGCTTCAGAAACATGTTGGAGTTGAAGATAAAAATCCCTCCTGCTTTAAATTGCCAATAATTCCCAATGGTGACAGGCATATAAGGGATCATCTTCTGCCTCCTGGGAACTCAACAGAAACTCAGGCACACATGATGCATGATATTCTGGCTGCATTTTGTATCAAATTTCTGATATGCATCCCCAGTAGGTTAGATTTCTCCCCATGAGAGCAAAGTTTAAAAAAAACCCTCATAATGTCAGCATCAAGCACTACGTAGTCAAATATAACATGGTTAGATGTGGAGTAAATTTCCTTTTCCTCTGTTTCAACAAAATACTTTATCCATAACCAAAGTGGTATTTTAACATTTCCCAAACAAGCTATCTACTGGCCTTTCAGTGCTATTGCTAGTTAAATGTGATTTAAGAGCATTTGTTTTGATCTGTGTACCCGTAACCTATAGAAACTGAACTGAGACTGCCAAATACAATTCATGTACATATATGGCAGCAAGCAGAGAAGGCACTGGCCTAGAATTTCCTCAGAGCTGCCCCTACTCATGCTCCTCCACCGGAACTTGACTGTAGGTGCAGCAGAAGCTCGGCTGACACACATAAATGCACAGCTCCGGTCATAATACGCTAGTGATACGTGAAGCAGCTCCAAAAAATTTCCAGTTCTTTGAACTCATGTGTACCTTTCAACCTTCAAAAACAAGATAAAAACATCACAATGGTTCACACTATAGTGTCTGTATCTAGACAATGTTTTGCACATTGAGTGGAGTTCTCGAAGCAAGCTTTGTCAGAAATTTGCACCATTCCTAAATGCCACAGCACAGTGATAACATCCCTTTAATAAAAGCAAGTCTTACTTCTGCAGCCCCAACGTGAAGTTCAACAGCATGATGATTGACAGACTAGAGCGAAGCAGGACACAAGTAAAAAGCAATTGATTTAAATTCAATGCAGCTCAACTTTCTGCAAGGAACATATCTCCTTATTCTGTTGGACTGTTGTAAAGAACATATCTTTTTATTTTCTGTTGGACTGTGGTAAAATTACAAAGGCTGTAGTTGAAAGACATGTCCACTGAAACAGGATGAGAGATATATACAATGTTGCAGTCCTGGAACAGAGTGTGCCATGAAAGACAGGATCCTGCTGGAAAGGAGTTCTGGACCAAGGGAGCTGCCTGACAACAACATTTTAATTGACTCCTGACCAGGTGACCAGATTTTGTGTGAGTCCAGTAGAATAGCTCCTAGCCTGAAAGGAACAAAACCTAAAACCCCTTTCTTCTGTGTGTGGAAGGTTCCAGTAATTCCACAATAATAGCTAGCTGTTTTTTCCCCTCATATCTCTAAAACCTGCTCTCGCTCTGAAAGCCCCTGTCAAGAGGCAAAGGGGAAAATCGCTGTTAGAAACATTGAAAGGCAAGTGCTTTACCAATGAACTAAATACTGAAAGTACTGGAAGGCCACCTCGTGTCATTAACAAGAACTGAAAGGAATTTGGAAGACACTGATCAAAATCAACCCATCGAATCCTATGCCCTGGAATTGGGGCTATTGAACTGTTTTACCCCACCCTTAAAATCCATGTTTTTGTGTGTCCTGTATGTGTGTGTCTAGGGATTTAAGAAGGGGTGGAGTTTAAATTATAGTGTTAGAAGTTAGCAGTTTATATTTCATTCTTTTGCCACTAGTTAAAGACAATTCGTTCAACAAATAGTTATTTACTTGTTAAGTTTACAAACCTGGTGCTTATATTCTGTTAACCTAAATTAAACAGTTGGGTTGAATTGGGGCAATCTGGTGGTTTGGTCAAACTTTTCACATTTGTCATGGTTCGGGAAATATTGGGGCTTGATGTTACAGCACTATGCCCAGTGAGTTGTAACATTTCACTTTTCATAACAAGACTATTAAATGAACTGAAGTCATTTTTTATAGTAGCTGTTTATTATATTGATTTTAATAAGAAAAGAATATGATGGTTCAAATTTAAATGAGTCCATTAATTGGCTGAAAACATCGTATGAATGAGATGATTTTTTTATAATTCCTTCAAATGCTCCACAATAAATATTTCTATCCACATTAAAGAAAATAGTGCTAATACTCAAAAGTAAAGTACGGCAGATGCTGTAAATCTGAAATAAAAACAGAAAATGCTGGAAATACTCAGCAAGTCAGGCAGCATCTGTGGGCAGAGAAATGAAACCAAGTTAACATTTCAGGTCGATAACCTTTGTCAGAACTGAAAGCTGTTAGAAATGGATTATGTTTTAAGCACACAGAGAGGCAGTGAAAAGGAGGGAGGGGAGGAAAGAACAAAAGGGGAGCTCTGACGAAAGGTCATCAACCTGAAACTTCAAGTTTGTTTCTCACTCCAAAGATGCTGCCCAACCTCAGGAATATTTCCAACATTTTCTGCTTTTGTTGAAAGTCAGGCTTGGGCTTTTAAGTAAAAACAAAAAAACTGCGGATGCTGGAAATCCAAAACAAAAACAGAATTACCTGGAAAGACTCAGCAGGTCTGGCAGCATCTTCTCCGCCGATGCTGCCAGACCTGCTGAGTTTTTCTAGGTAATTCTGTTTTTGTTTTGGGCTTTTAAGTATATTGGTTTAGATATTTAAATCCAAACCCAGTTGATTGTGCTAGGTCATTACAGAAGAGCGCTCTTATGTCTGAAGAAATGACAGAGCAATTGCCAGCTTTGCGCTGGTTTTGATGTAAAGACAGAAAAGCTGGAATTACTCAGTAGGTCGAGCAGTAACTGTGGAGAGGCACAGAGCTAATATTACATGTCAATGACCTCTTGTCAGAACTAAAAAGGCAGAGATCACAGCATCCTTTCACCTATTTGAGATGATAGACTTGCATCGAATCCATTGACATTAGAATAGCTTCGCATGGTACTATTTTGCTGATGGCTGAAAAGGCCAATCCATGAGCTGCAGATTCTGCTACAAGTGCCACAGAGGAGAAGGTTATCATTTGTTTTGTGGATTGTTGTATTTAGAGTTGTCGCCTGATATCAATCTGCTGTAACCACTGATAGTCATGGTGGCACAGGCAGGTTCACAGGTTATATTGGCATTTCCCTCTGTTGTTGGCCAGTTTCTTCCACACGTGAACATTGATGTTTAGGGCCTTTGCATCGTACTTGCAAGCATCCTCGAAGTCCAGCTTTGGGCATCCGCCTGGTCCTCTGGTTCCTTCCCATACAGAATATCCTTGAGCATGCATCCGTCTTCCACCAAGCAGACATGCCTGAGCCAGCAAAGTCACCTCTGCTTGATGAGTACTAGCAGACTTGGGAGATTTGCCAGGTATGTGCCACAGACATCGATGATGAAAACTATTGAGCTTCCTTTCTTGTTAGCTGTAAGCCATACAACAAGATGCTGAGTACACAGGCCTCATAAACCATCAGGGACCTCTTTCATTTAACATCTTCATAAATGATCTGGAGCTCAAGGTCACAAGCACAGTGGCTAAATTTGTAAGCCTAATGAGGGTGGTAGACTGCAAAACCGAACAGAGTAAGCTATAGGAGTCTTTGAATATAATTGGGAGTTGCTCAGACCAGGCCAGTCAATTGAAATTCAATATAGAGAAATGCAAGATACTTCATGTCATACCCAATGAAGACATGTCCTATTCATACATTTATAAATGTATAATTTTCTGGAACTGCCCTTTATTCAAAAAATGGACACTAACAAGTTGGTTAAAATGGCCCACGAGGGTCAGGTGACTTTTGCATTTTCTGCACAAAGGATGAACTCATGTCTGAAAGTTCTCAAATGCAAATAAGTTTCTCGGGTGCAAAGGGAACATTCTTACAAACTCATTGGAAGAGCTCTAACAAACAATGTCTGCCAGGTGTATTCGGAGCCATGATCAGGTGATCCCGGCAGCAGGCAGGTCTAGAAAATCCCACCCTTAGTGTCAGCTGTGGCTCCATGGTAGCATTTGAACTATTGAGCCAGAAGGTTATCCAATGTCCAGATCAGGGCTTGAACATAAAGCACGGAATCATCCCAGATTTGCACTTAAGTGCATTATCAGGTGGGAAAAACAATGTTTTACACACTGGCCGCAATGGTGGCTTCTCACGCCATATGGTCCCAAACCGGCTGCCTTAAGTAAGCATCCCCAGGAAATGCGCCGTTTCCATTCGCCCACCACGCCATCATCTCGCTGCTACATCACGCCGGGCACCATATTTAAAGTGCAGCCTCATGCACATCTCCCAGTGCTTCTAGCCCAGGACTGCCGCACAGAAGACAGGATGGCCCCGGAAGGCAAAAAGACTGCAGTCCCCCAGTTTAGTGATGGGTCCCACAAACACCTTTTGGACACTGTGGAGGCCTGCCATGATGTCCTTGACCACACCCCACCCCCCCCCCGACACCCCCGCTCTGGCCACAGGATGGGCAGCAGCATCACCAAACCAGCATGGGAGGCCATGGCATGGAACCATTGTTGAGGATTTACTGAATCTGAGACAAATACTTGAGACTGGCTGTTGTTTCCAAAACAGAACTGTCAGGCTTCAGTTGTGTGGAAATTCCTAGGAGAAGGTTATGGAAAGAATCTTTGGAAAGAGGTCAGCCACCCAGTGCCACTACAGGGTGAGTGGTCTCATCCATTGCACCAGGTTAAGTCACTCTTCTCATCACACTCAACTCACACACTCACAAACCCATCACACATCCACAGGGATCTCACACCTCAAGGGACAACACCACTAACTCTCTCACACACACACACCCTCACATCTCCATCAGGCTCATATCCTCTCGAACTTATGTCCTCACCCTGTCTACGGCTCCACTCACCACACAAACATTCCACTCAGTGCCATGCGTCCTGCTCACACTCTCTTCATCTGTTTTCATGCAGGAGAAGCTGGCTCACATCAGCAGGGAGAGGTCCTAGACTGGGGATGGGATGGCCCACATTAAGCCCCTCACTCACTTTGAGGTGCGTGCCATCATGCTGAAGGGCGAGGACATGGACCTGTCTGCGGTGACGGTGAGGCGAACACCCACGCTTGAATCCTGCACCACATCATCCTTCTCTCAATGCAAATGTGAGTGCTCTCTCTCTCCTGCTTTTGACTCTGCTGCCCTGCACTAATTATCTCTACTTTGGTTCACAGGGAGCTCTGTCAGGTGACCAATGCCCTCAGCCAGCCAGTCCCTCGGCTCTTTTCACATCACCTTCAGCCAAGAGGACACCTCCTCCATTCAAGAGCTAGAAATAAGCAGCCTGGAAGACCCATCACAGCGCTTACCCACACCCTCCACCAGCACAGAGACACACACCTCGGTGGGACCTAGATCTAGAGCAGGCTCAGGATCACAATCTGGTGGTCACCACACGGACACATGTCCGCAGCAGCAGGGGGAGGCAAGTACAGCCAAGCTCCCTGGAACTCGGAGGATTGCTGGGGATCAGGCATCTGTGATGTCCGAGTCAGATAACGATCACCTGGATTTGGCCTTCCAACTCATCATGGAGAGTCAGCAGAAGGCAGGGTAACATCACACAGAGCTGTTGGAAGCCCACAACAGAGTGATTCATGAGTCAGATGAAGTGGTGCCCATATGCACACATATTGAGGTCTCCATGAAAAGCATGGCAGACGCCATGGAGATCCTGGTCCAGCAGAATGTGGAGCTGGGCTCAGCCCTGCACTCCATCATGGTAGCCATGGGTGACCTCCTGCAGCGGCAACAAGGGAGAAATGGGGCACCTTGACACCCCTCCAAGTGCTCCTTCCCCTCAAGGAGCCAGTCCTGTCACCCCGGGCACCCGGTGGGAGGAGGTGCAGCAGCTGGACACCCCAGGGTCATCCACTCAGTTATCTCAGAGGCTGCCCTCTCCCTCTGAGTCCCCTTTGCCCATGAGCTGCTCACCATCATCCTCTGTCACCACAGAGGGAGCAGCTGGCCAACGAGTGATTCTGGAGGGAGAAAGGTATGTGTGGCAGGGCCTTTCGGAGTCCCGAGCAAGCACTCTCCCACACACACGGATCGTTCCTGTATCACACTCACCTCAATGTCCTGAACATTTTCAATGCTGCCTGCTGGGGTTTACTTTCAGCTGTTCATCTGAGCTGACCTGCATCTTCACCTACCCACTGATCACACTGCCATGCAGCACCTGATCCTGCCCACCACAACTCTCGCTTCACTTTTAATTTATACGGCATGGTGGTAATACAGTATTTAATTTACTCCCCCATCCTTTCCCTTCCCCCAGTCACCCATTTCCTTCCCCCCATCACTGTTGACCCCCAGCATCAACCTCCACTGCCCACCACCCACCCCCCACCCCAACTCTGTGACCTACCCAGCCACAACCCGTTTCTTTCAGGGATGTCCAGCTGAACGTATACGTTCCCTCCCTGCCCAAAAATCCCACCGCCATCCACTTTAATTTCCCTGACCTCCTCCTTCCACCCCCAGGGTCTGTGTCTGCCTCCGAGTCCCCACCAACCACCCTCACTATCCCTTCTATTGCTACCGTCGAGCCCTTACCCTCCCATCTTACCGCCTCACTCTGCCCTCGGGCATTCTCACTATTCCCTCACTCCACACTCAGCCTCAGTTCACTCCACAGGAGGCGGTCATGGACACATCATGGACGTTGCATGTTCACTTGGTCATCCCCCACTCTAGACCCCTTCTCCCCAGAACCCCTTCCACCTTGGAACTCCTTCGCTCCTTGGAACTCCTTCCCACCTGGAATCCTTCTCCCCCTTGGACTATCCCAGCCTTAGTCCTTCCCAATTCCTGACTCCTTCAGGCACCCTGACTTCTTCTGTCACCTTTAGTCCTTACCCTCTCCTGACTCATTCTTCCAACCTTACTTCTTCCTCCAGCCTTATTCCTTCCCCCTTCCTGGCTCCTTCCTCCACCCTTACTCCTTCCCCTCTCTGAACTCCTTCCTCTTTCTGGACTCCCTCTCCTCTCCACACTCCTTTGTCTCTCTGAACTCCTTCCCTTACACCTTCCACCCCCTTACACCTACCTCCCCAATTGCTATCTTCTCCCCGTTATCCCCTCCTCCCCACTTACTCCACCCCCTGCTCCCAACCTCTCTCCTGAAATATCCCTTCCCCCCTCCCAACTTCACTTCCCCCAACACCTTTTCCTTTCCCAGTCAATCCTAGACCTTCCTCTCCCACCCCCCCGGTACAACTTCCTTTCCGAAACACAGCTGGACCTTCCACTCCACCCCCTTGACCATCACCTGTTGTGAACAGGCCCTCAATGGTGACTTTCCAACTTCCATGAGCTGCTTCGCAGCTGAGCCATGTCCATGAATATCCGCCCAGCATGCCATGGACATTCCTTCAGGATCCTGTTGTTGTCGGGCTCCAGCACCTTCTGCTCCTCAGGTGTCCGCGATGTGACCAAGGCCCTGGCAGTAAATCCCGACTTCTGCACATCACACTTGTTATGACATGTTCTGCATCGGCATGTTTTCCCGCTGATGTGGGCACACGATCCAGCATGGGGGGAATGATTTCAGCAGGCTGGCCTTATAATGAAATGCAGATGTATTACAATGAAGCTCCTACTGTCCGATGAAGGGAAACGCAGCCCACCATCAGCAGGCTGAGCAGACGATTGTAAACTTGTTTCACGATGGCATGATACCAATTTCTGGCCTTCTTGCCTTAATGTCTGCTCGCACCACCAAACACACCCAACGCCAATAGGTACGGAAAATTCCACCCAAAATCTAGGCTGACACTCCAGTGAGCACTGAGGGTGTGCTACACTGTCAGAGGTGCCATCTTTCAGATGACACATTAAACTAAGACTTTGCCTGCCTTCTCAGTGAGCTTAGAAATACTGTGGCGTTATTTCGAAGAAGTGTAGGGGAGATATTCCCAGTGTCCTGGCCAAAGTTTGTCCCTAAACTAACCTGACCAAAGCACATTATTTAGTCATTATCACATTTCTGTTTGTAGAATCTTGCTAAGTGCAAATTGATTGTTACATTTCTTGTATTACAATAATAAGTACACCTCAAAAGTACTTGATTGGCTGTAACGCATTTTAAGACTTCCTGAGATTGTGAATGGTGCTATATAAATGTAATTCATTTCTTTGTCTCTTTATTACTTAAATGGAAGATGCTGTGTTTTGTACCTCAGAGAAATGCAGAGATGACACCAGTTCTATGTCTGAATAGGAATTTTATTCAATGCTTTCAAAATGTCTGCACTCTCATGCTTATAGCTTCTTGCTTTCTCTTTTGGTTCCTCTTTCTCAGTCACCACAGCCAGGCTTGATTTATAGTACACAGTGAATGATTGACATGCGCACATAATCAAACACGGAACAATGAAACAATTGAATATTACACAAAGAATATAGCGTGATCAAAAAATGAGAGAGACTGGGAGTCCTGATTGGTAATAACTTGAAGCTATCGCAACAACACTGGGTGGCAGTAAATCAGGTGCTAGGATGTATTAAATGGTTAATGCCAAAATAGTGAGCTAATCCCGCTACCTTATAAATCATTGGTGCAACCTCACTTAGAATATATTGTACAGTTCTACTCGTCACAGTACAAAAAGGATATTAATGTCAGAATGCAGATGAGGAAAAGCAGAATGATTAAGGAGATGAAAGAATTGGATTTTGAGGAAAGATTATGTAAATTGAACATTTTCTCACTGGAAAAGAGAAGGTTGACAGGTGATATAATTGCTCTGTCTCGGATTCTGAAGGGGCTGTAGACCTTGTTCATTCTGCCAAGAAGAATTAGAGGACTTGGCTCTGAAGAAAGTAAATTCAAAACAAACTTGTGGAAATGTTATTTCAGTGAATGAGCAACAAATCTATAGAACAAACTCCCTAGAGAAATAATAGCAGCAGGGAATGTTGCTTAATTTAAATAAAAATTAGCTAGATTTCTTTCAGAAAATAATATTTTGGGATACAGCATATGAGTAATCTGAGAAATGATATGTGGCAAGTTTGGCACATTTGGAAGAAGCAGAAGACTCTGGACCTATGGTTCCTGAACCTTTTCATCACAGGTGATTTCCTCACCTCATGTCCGGTTCTGTTCTGGATTAGCTGATAGAGTTTGATTGCATTGATTAGCCAGCAACTCTGTTATTGTTGTATCCTGCAACTACACCAATGGTAGAAGGCAAACTAGATGGGCCTAGTCTTTTATTGTCTAGATAGTCCTCTGTTCCTAGACCTAAAACTACTCACTTCTCTATAGGAACCTAACAAGATCCCTTTTAAAAGACAGCCAAATAAATCATTATTTAGTTCCAAAAGATGCTGATTGTATAAGAAAATGAATACTTCCTGATATCTAAACTAAATTGCAGATTTTATAGGCTTACTCTAACAGACCAATCCATTTCAAATAACTCATCTAACTGAATCTGTACAGCCTCGTAATCATTTATCAACTTCAATTACATCCCTCTAAACCTGCATTTCTCCTCAGTGAGTTCGGAAGCCTCTCCTCATAGTGAAGCTATCATCCTAGTTACTCTTCTCTATAGTTGCTGTAAAGTCTTGACATCTTTTAAACTAGGGACTGAAACTGGACACAATACACCAGGTGCAGTTGCAGAACAGGCTTATATAACACAGTATTGTGCTCCTTGACTTGTACTCAGTAGCCCTGGGTATACAACCGAAAACATCATTTGCTTTCCATTGTATAGCTTATGCACCTTTAACAAGCGATTGACTATTACTCCCAGGTCTCTTCACTGATCTGTTTCCATTTGCAGAAATCCTCACATCATGAAGATGACTGATGTTTTTAATCACATGTACATTACACTGTACTTCTCCATGTACAACATGGATGACTACGGAATCCCCAAGCAGATCTTCTATGGGCAGGCCTCAGGGCAAGCAGTACAAACAATACAATGACGCCCTAAGAATGACCCTAGAAACTTCTGCATTGCAGACCACCTCTCTTGGGAAAGTACCGCATCAGACTGGCCCTCATGGACACAAGCACTGAAACTTACTTCAGTATGCTTCGAGGACAATTTACACCACACTCGAAGCATCTAACATGCCCAGAGGAAGGTCAGAGGTGGCACAGCTGCAGAAGTTCCCCAAGCATGAACAATGACAACATGAACGGCCAGTCCTGTAGATGTCTGTGCCAAACTTGCATCAAACTCTTCAGTCATGAGAGCACCCACAGAAGACTATGAAGTCAGCCTGGACATGCTCGAATAGTAAGGAGTCTTCCATTATGTTAAATGGTATCTGGCACACATAGGCCAATCCAAATTAGCCTGCAGCCAATTGATTTGTTCCATAATATTAATTCTTGCCCACATTTTGTACCCTCTAAAAAGATGAGGATAGTTTCTGCTGGATCATTAATGGAAATGATAAACAGGCCATTTCCCATAATTATCAAAATGCAGTCTCAGTCACATGTTAGATGTGCTGTAAGATATTCCTTTAGTATGCTTCATCATTTTGCATTCATCCTACTGGCAGAACGATGCTTGTATCAAATTTTACACCAGTGTTAACATAAGTTCTCACATGATTCATCTTTGTGAATTGATTAAGCTGTAGGAAGTCGGACTTGAGACTGCCCAGATATAATTCATGCAGAACCCAGCCAGGCAACAGAGAAAAGAAATGGCTTCTCCTCATGGCTTTCATTCAAACCTGCATTCCAGACATAAAAGAAAAGGGTCGAAGTCACCATGCCACTTAATATTCAAAAAGGTTTAGTAAGATATATACTTTTAATTAATTTCAGCTAGGACAGTACAGTATCACAGAAGGGTCTCAAATTGATTCACAACCATGATTCCGCACACACTGGTCTGGATTTTAACCTGATCTGCTCAGGAATATTGGCATAGGATTGGGTGAGAATGCCAGCTTTATACCTCACCCTATTATATGTTCCATCAACTTCAGATGCAAACCTGCCCCATTCCTGCCTGCCTGGTGGGTTTGGTAAAAGCCAGGGCCATTGAATTCCCAAATTTGAAGCGTGCTGCCTGGATAATATATTGAAAGAAAGCCAATTTACCACAGGAAAGGATGAAATTGCGATGGCCAGTCAACTTTAGGCATGCAAGAGGATTTCACAGGAATTAGTTACACAGCTACACAAGAAGAGGTTGATTGCCCACATTCTCAGCCATATGGCAAGTTGAACACAAGAGGAGAGCAGGAGAGAAAATAAATCGCTGACTCTGATGATCCAAGCCAGTCAGGCATGATGAAAGTTTTCTCTCCCCAGTAACTGTGCAAGTCCCTTTACAATGAAACCGGGCTACCTCAACCCACTTTCTCAGTGAATTCGGGGCATAGCACAACATTGCACACAACTAAAACAAAGTAGGGTCACTCAAAATGCTTTTTAAAGGAGACTGTTGTGGGAAATAGAAATATTAAAGGATATAATGGGATATAATGGGAAGTTATTTGTAAGAAACATCACAGGGTATATTTCATTTTGCATCCTTCTGTGTTATGACTGAGTTAGAAGTGTTTGATACTCACAGTGGGTATTAACATGGAAAGGAATCGCTTTTGAAAAATATTTTTATGTAAGTCAACATAAAGTTTGAACCTTGTAAACCAGAACAAGAAAAGAGGAATAAAGCATTAAATAGCAACAACTGCCAACAACGTCTCTTTTAAAAAAAACAGAAGGGTTTTATTTTCAGCATTAATATTTCTTAGCTCTTGAGTATTAAAAGAACCCCAGAAATAAAAATTAGTGAATACTTCAATTATAATGCCAGTACTTATATAATACTTCTCAGGCTTTATTGTCTCGAACTGCACAAACAATTACCTCTTGAAATGCAGTGACTTTTGACATATAGGTGAATAACTTCAAATATACTTTTTAAAACTTAACTTCTAGTTTTGATAACAAACCTTGAATCACACCTGACCTTCCTCTGGTTCCCAGTAAGTTGCCTCAACTTACAGGTGCTACTTCTCTGAGACAGTGGCTGAACAAACCAGAAGTAGAGAGGTCTCCCCGTCGCTCTATATTATCAGTGCAGCGAACATATTGGGAAGATTTCCTCTCAGCTTATTTCAAGCAAAAGTAGTCATCTAGATCTTTTGAAATATTTTAATTTATGGAACAGCCATGCAGAAAGAAACGCACATTATGTTTGATGTCTGCAACACTTGGCGACTAACAGAAATGATTGGCATGCCCTGTGCTTATAAAATATTTCTGATATCTGTCAAGAACCTGAATCAAGAAAGTATTTTAAAAGGAGCAGATGCACAGAAACATCATGGTCTTTCGCACATTCAAACAATGGCTTTTTAAGGCAATTTGAAAAGCGATAGAAGGAAATGGTGACATAAAAGATTTTATTTTATTGATAAGCAGTAGAGTTGATTAAAAATACAAATTGAATATCCAATAGCATTATGAACGTCATGAATAGTTCAGACACTCTGCACTGTTTAAATATATGGAAAATATATTTTGTAGCTTTGCTTAACAGAACTGTCCACGCATGGACAAAGCTGCTCCTGCTAGGCTGCATTCACTTGTGATCCTGTCATTTGGTGGTGCAGAGCCAGCCCCTGTATTACTTAACAAGTACGTCTAACAGAGCTTTGCAAACTGCTGACACAGTTCCTTGTGCATTCTAAATACACTGAGCACTTGTAATGTGCTTTAGTCTAAACTTATTTTTTGACTTATTAATGAGTGGATCTGATGATGTCACTGTGTTGCTTCAATCATACTAAAGCAAATAGGCAACAGCACGTAGAGGCTGGTTGACATTTTCAGACTTTGCTGCCCTCCTCTGACAAAAATGATTTTAGCAAGTGAACGAAAAGCATCAAAAGCAAGTACAAGTTTCAAAATGATTTCGATTTGAATACATTTTAAAATCTTCAAAGTTTTGCAAATGCTACAGTTCTTATTTGCTCCTTTTGCCTAGAAATGCAGGTAATCTTTCAAAGCAAAGAAATTTAAACTAAACAGGGGGTTTGGAATTCAAATCTTCCACTTTCTGGCACATTTGAGTGTTCCACTGGCATATAGAGTCTTAGTTGGTAAAGTAACAGCATCGATATATAAACCATGACCCTGTGAAGGAAGCACATGTTGTATCTATATAACTATAAGCCTATTATCTACTACACATCCACAGTATGCGGAAACTTAAATTGTTGTGCTTACCTGATTCTAATAACCAGTTATCTCTTGTTACCCCTGCACATCAATTCCAATATAGACAGATAGCAAAAGCAGACAATTATAAAAACTATCTACAACAGACTGGCAATCAACCCAAATCCAACCAATCAAATACTTCTCTTTTTCAAAATTATATACCAGAGACTGCCACAAAATAAAATTGCTTAGGAAGTTTCTTGCAGCTGTTTTGGGCTGGCATTTTCTTTCTTCGTTCAGATCAAGAATAACAGCCCTGAATTTACTTTCCATTTTTGGTGAGTTTCTGTCAGTGTACTATACTGGCAATTTTGTGGATGGCTTCTGGGTCAGGTCTTGTTTCCAACAGGTTTCCTCCAAAAAAAAATGGCAGTGCTATACAGCCAAACATGACCTGAAGCCTTCGATGCATTTACTCAATGATATATATTAAAGATATATTACAGCATGTCAAAGAGGAAACCAGGGCTAATCATATCCCAGGTATAAAGATTCAATTGCCACCAAAAAGCATGCAGGGATCATGATGCTTGATTAAACTATGCCCATTCAAAGTGATGTAAATGATAGTGGTGTGCAGCCCTGTACTGAATTTGCTGTTGAGTGGCTGCACCCATTATCATGGGACCCAAATTCATGCAAGACTAGTGCCACCTAAAACTAGCCTGCACGATTGAAATAATATATTGCTTATTGTATTGCTCGATTTCATGGCTGTATTAAAGCTCGAGGTTTTTACCTAAACGCTGTTGATATTGTGATCCAGTTTATGTGCCCACCTGAAGGTAAACACAGCCAACTGTACACCCCTTCAATCCAGACTGTACCTCTTAAAGGTGAGTTACATTCTGGCTGCAGCAAGAGCTGGAGGTGCTCACACGAATGGTCAAGATTAGTGAGGGCATTTGTGCGTGTCATATCCAACGAACTGCACCACTTGTCTCGCACACTACTCCATTCATCCCAACACCCTCACTGGGATACCAATCTTCTCCGTCAACCACGACCCATACCTCACATCCATAGACTCATCTCACACTAACATACATAATACTGCTGCAAGCCCCACGCTCACATTTCACAGCTTGAACACACTGCCAGCTATTCACCTGGGGCAAGCACATCACCCAAATACATTGCATCACACTCACTGACACACCTCCCTCTCCTTTCCAGGACAAGGTGACCCATAATAGGTAGCAGCAACACCTAACCAGTGGGATACAGGAAATGGCTACATGTCCCGACCCAGCTGGAAGAGACAATGCTGGGGATAATTGGTGTGGCCATGTCTGAGACCATGGTCAGCAGTGGGGCTGAAACTATTGAAGATGATAGTTCTTCCAGCTATTGAACGTAACAGGTTAACATGTTAAGTGAGTGGGCAACAAGATGGCTTGTTGGGGAGAAAATCTGGGGAGGGCTTACCACACACAGAGAACATGTATCTCACCCAACCTCTGCCCCATCCCTTCTCATCACAAGCCTTTCTTTCTTATTCAAACAGGCCAAGCTGGCGCACAAGAGGCGCGAGAGATTGCAGACTGAGGAAGGGCCAGCTGACACTATCGCCCTCACTGAGGTTGAGGAGGCTGCAGCCGAGCTGGCCGGGGAGGACAGGAGTCACTCCTGTGGGGAAGGGCAGATCGGCCTCTCCCACCAGCCCAGTATGGATCACAGATCCATCACCTCATTAAATCCTGACATTCACAGTGAGTCACATGCACTCTTATCTTGCTCATGCTCGTTAACTGAAACTCTATTTTCTATTTCTGAGGCACCAGCAGATCGAGGCTGCCAAGCCAGTCCAGCATCAGTGGGAGCCCCCAGACTTCATCCAAAGAGGGAGCTCCAGAAGAACCGTCACAGCCCTCACACGCACCCTCCACCAGCTCAGAGACACACACGTCGGTGGGGCACTGATGTAGATTAGGCTCGGGCTCACTTTCTGGGGAACACCTCACTGACACGTCCCCGCAGCAGTCAGAGGCAGAGATAGCCCAGGTCCCTGGCACTTAGAGGGCTGCTGGAGACCAGCCACCTGCTTGGGCTGAGTCAGATGATAAGCCTCTGGAAGTGGCTGCCAACCCAATGCTGGAGATGCAACAACAAGCGGCATAATATCAGGCAGAGATTCAGCAGTCACTCAGCAGACTGGGGTGAATGCTGGAGGAGTCCGTCCGTGTTCTTTGTCTTTTGAGCTCTCTTCCCCAAAAGACAGTGGAAGCAGAGTCTTTGAATATTTTTAAGCCAGATAAATTCTTCATCATCAAGGGGGTGAAAGGTTATCAGGTTAGGCAGGAATGTGGGGTTGAGGTTACATTCAGATCAGTCATGATCTTAATGAATGGCGGAGCAAGCTCGAGGACCCAAGTGGCCTCCTCCTGCTCCTAATTCATATGTTCTTATGTTCGTGTGTTCTGTCTGATGTTGTGGCTCTGACATGTGAGTGCATTGAGGTCACCATGGGAAGTCTAGCGACCACCATGGAGACCTTGGTCCAGCAGCTCTCACTGGATTTGCAGTCGGCCTGCACTCCGTGGTCACACACCCCGGTGGGCATCATCAGGGTGTAGGCAGCATGAGGCTGAGGCACCTTGACCTCCCTCCAGGTGCACCATCTCCTGCAGGATTCAGGGCGGGGCCCTCGGGCACCCACAGGGAGGATAAGCGTCAGTTGGACATGTCAGGGGTCTCCTCTCAGGACACTCCAAGGGTGTGCAGCTGCTCACAGCCCCCTCTGCCTGTGACCTCATCCACTCCAGCTTCTCAGGCCACCGAAGGAGCTCCTGCCCCTGAGCAGGTGACCCTTATCAGGCCAGACCCCTCCAGGCCTGGGGCCACCAGAGGATGTCCGCCAAGGTCATCAGAGACATCAGAACGTAGCAGTCAGCAGGCTGCCTCCACCTCTGCTGCGGATGTCGGGACTGTACCCAGGCATAGCGCTAGAGTTAGGAAAATTAAGAGAAATTGATGTCAGTTTTGGAAGTGTGTGATGTAAGCATTTCTAACCCTTCTTCCTCAAAGGACCACATTGAGTGAGGGCAGCTCATCAGCATTGATAATCTGTGGCATTTGTGTCTCCTCAGTGGTGGCAGAAGAAACGACATTCACGGGAGGAGGAGATCCCTAGGCATGTCCGCATCTCAGTCACAGCAGTGTTTGCATCATTAGATGGCAGCAAAGGTTTCAAGTCTTCTCTCACATCGCTCTTGTTCCTAAGTGGACTCAGTTCCCAGAATGAGCTCACTCACAGGCCCCACAGACTAAAGCAAAGATCATGTCCTGGCGATTCATGAGGTCAGAACGCACAAGTGTGAATGTGAGACCTGTTCTTGCTGAAAGTGGGTGGACATCCCCTGAGTGGAAAGAAGTTGGTATTGAGGGCTGGGAGAGATGTGGCCATATTCCCTCATTTGTCTTTATTCTTCCTGGAACCTGTCAGCGATTAACATATCATGGGCATGTCTTCCATGTCTTCCTTCCTCCATGGTGTGATTGCATGACCCTCAGCACCTCCTGAGGTTCCTGGACTTCCTGATCTTCATCCTCCAATGAGCTCTCATCCTCCTCCAGTTCATCCTCTGGCTGGGGTTCACCTCTTTGCATAGCCAGATTGTGAAGGGTGCAACACACTGCGATGATGCAGGAAACCCTGTCAGGAGTGTATTGCATTGAGCCACCTGAGTGGTTCAAGCATCTGAAATGCATCTTCAGAAGGCCTATGGTCTGTTGTATAAGGGAGTGTGCGGAGCTGTGAGCAGCGTTGTACCTCTCCTTGGAACGATTCTGAGGGCAGTGCACCGGTGTCATCAGCCAACACTTCAGTGGGTACCACTTATCCTCAAGCAGCCATCCCTGCAGACGTAATGGCCCCTTGAAAATCTCAGGCACCTGGGAGTGACTCAGGATGTAGGAGATATGGCAACCCCCAGGGTACTGTGCACAAACGTGCCATATGTGCTTCCGGTGATCAAACACCAGTTGTACATTGCGGTTTATAAACATTAGGGGCTGCTGCTATGGAGCCCATACACCCACACGGGTGCAGTCTATTGCACCCTGTTCTCTTAGGAAGCCTGAGATGGCGGCGAAGCCGGTAAATCTCACAGCCTGGCTATCTTCATCCAGACCAAACTTGACATAAAGATGGGCCTTCCTGTAAAGGGCATCTGTGACCTCCTTTATGCATCGATGTGTTGTGGACTGAGAGATGCTGCACAGGTCCCCTGTTGATCCTTGGAAAGAACCAGAGGCTAAGAAATTGAGTGCGACGGTCACCCTCCAACTCCACGTGGTGTCAGGTCTTCATGAAGGATGTGGCATATGTGATGTACCAAGTGCAGACGTGCATGGCATTGCCTCTCATTCATTTGTAAATAGGAGACCCTTGGACGATAAACCCTACATCTGGCGAATCACCCCCATTGTCTGGGTCTCTCCTCCTGACCCTCCTGTTCATGCTATGGCTCCACTTGACCATGTCCCTCCTGCTGGAGCTGCGTGCAGAGTCTCCTCTCAGGGTGAATTTTCAGGTTGGCAAACTATAAGCATTAGACTGCCACAGGGATCAGTGCTGGGGCCTCAACTATTTCCAATCGATATTGAAGACTTGTGTGAAGCGACCAAATTTATAAGAGCCAAATTTGCTGACGGTGCAAAGATAAGCAGGAAAGTAATTTGTGAGGAAGATCCACATAGTCTCCAAAGGGCTTAAATTAGCAGATGGAGTATAATGTGGGAAGATGTGAGGTTGTCTGCTTTTGCGGGAAGAATAGAAAAGGAGAGTATTATTTAAATGGAGAGAAACTGCGGAATGCTGCAGTATGGAGTGTTCTGGGTGTCCTTGAGCATGAATCAAAAAATGTTAGCATGCAGGCACAGCAAGTAATTCAGAAGGCAAATGGAAACTTGGCCTTTATAGCAAAGGGGGTGGAACATAAAAATAGGGGGGTTCTTGCTACAACTATATAGAGCATTGGTAAGACCATATCTGGAGCACTGTTTACTGTTTTGATCTCCTTATTTGAGAAGGGGTATACTTGTTTGTGGGGGGTTCAGAGAAGGTCCACTAGGTTGATCCCTGGGATGAAGGAGTTGTTTTGAGGAAAAATTGAGCAGATTGTGTCTATATTCATGACAGTTTTGAAGAATGAGAGGTGATCTTTTCACACTGCTATGATACAGTAGCAATATGAGTGGTATTTTCCACTAACAGAATGCTGCCATCAAGCCAACAAGACATTCTTCTACCACACAAATGAGTAATATGACTTTCAGTGCTGATGCAATGTCAGTTACATAGGCCGTACGTCCCAATGACTGGCGGATTGTATCAAATGACACATCCCTTCGGCTGTTCGCAATAGACAGAGCGCCAACTGCAAACAGCCAGCCCATGCTTGCAAAACTCAGAATACAGGATGGAATTTTCTGCCTGTCAGGCGGGCGGTGCGGGAGCGGGCCTGGATCCGATTGGGTCCACGCCGCCATTTTACATGGAAGGGCCAATTAAGGCCCGCCCAGCGTGATGCGCACCCGGAAGCACTGAGCGCTCCCTGTGCAGGCCGCGTGGGGCTTGCCTGATTCGGGAGTGCACTCTTTCATGCATGCACGCAAACGAGTGCAGAAATCTCCCCACAGCAGTGCCTCAGGGAAATTATTTTTAAGTCCAAAAAGTGCTATAAAGTGGCAAGGAAGTTTTTATGACAATCCCCTCATGTGAAACTGTCACATGAGCTGGGACATGTGCATTAAGTTTAATAAAAAATTTTCTGAAAATTTTAAATCATTCATGAAACCTCATCCCGCCCGTGGGTGAGGTTCCATGAAAAATGCAAAGGCCGCATGGACTCTTCGCCTGCCCGCTAACCTTAAGGCTGGACGGGCAGCTCAGCTGATTGCCTAAATTGGTTTTTAACAGGCCTTAATAGGCCTTTGACAGTTTGAACGGAAAACCTAAATGGCGTGCGGAGACATCGGGACGTCATTTTATGCCTCGGCGAGTGGGCCCACCCCCGCTCGCTGACCCAAAGGTTCTGCCGATAATGTCCAACATTAGATGTGATTCCCCTATTGGACAGCTCTTGCTGAACAATCCCAACTGTGCTAAGAATTGCATTTATAACCAATTTAATATAATCGGTTGGGCTCTCAATGTGACTCACTTATGCTTGCTACAGGCTGCATTCATTCATATGCAGGGACCTGTCCTCTGTGGACCGAAGGAACATGTCCAGGCATTACACCTTTCTTTAATTAAACAGAAACATGGGGGACAATAGTTCCTTGATGCATTCTCTATGGCAATGCCATGAGCAATTAGAGTTAATTTGCCCATCTATCATCACCTTTTTCTCATGCAGTATAAATTATTGCTCAATTGTTAAGCTCAAAAGGTGTTGCCAACTTCACGTCATAATGAAATGCTGTATCATGAGTTATATACATTTTTGATACAGTGAATGATGATAGTGCTTCATTTTGAAAGTGACCATTAAATAATGTGGTTGCCAGGTTGTCACCTCTGAAATTAGGAAGCTGTCAAGGGAGAGAACATCATTGCAAGAAGATAAAAATCTTCAGATGTATTAGAGTATATTAACCACTGGATAAAGTGCTATTCTGCATCATACAAGAGTGAAATCCAGAGATGATAGTGTGAAATGTGCCCATAGCTTTGATTTTTTTTTCATTTAAGTTCTGCTCAGTTATCCGTTTGGCTGTTCCAAAGCTTTGACCGATGGCTGAGTTCCTAGCTGGCTTCAATGGATTCAACTCAGGATGGTCTATTAACACAGTTGCTCATTGTGAATACTTGGTTGACTTCCAAATCCACTAATGGGTTCAGCTCAGCAGGAGTTAGTTATACAGTAGTTCAATGGAATCTTGTCATGAATGCTTGGCTGACTTCCAAACCCACTAATGCATTCTGCTTAGCAGGGTTTGTTGATGCAGCTGTCAAGGGCAATGTAAGCCTGGTTATTTTGACAGATTTATAAGCTGCTAAGAGGATTATGGTTTTTAAAGTAGATATCCAAGTAATCTTTGTTCATTTTAACAGATTTATAAGCTGTTAAGAAGATTATGGTTATTAAGTGGCCATTCAAGCATTTTTTTTTATTTTGATAGATTTATGAGCTTCTCAGAGACTTCCTAATGTCATTATAGAACTTGTGAATTATTTTTATAGTGGATAATGTGTTAGCAGGTTGGTGGCAAGAGGGGGCTATGGGAGAGTGAGTGGGGCATGGTGGTAAGAGGGTGAGGGTTCTAGGACCTCACACTCCTCTCCAGAACTGGGCCAATGTCTTTGCAAATGGAAGTGAGCCTTATAACCTGGCCTCCTCAGGATCAGCCCACTTTCATCTCCACCTCAGGCCTGCTGCTGCAGACAGCAGCCTCAACTCCAGCCTGCCCTGGCCTCCCCACCATTTAAATAGCATCAGGGGGCACTGTTGATCAGGAGGCGGGTTAAAAATGTCAGAAACCTCCTGACTCTCAATTCCTTCCTCCAAGATAAAAATGCAGCCCCAGGACTTGAGCACAACCATCCATGCTGACACTCCAGTGTAGTACTGAGGGAACGCTGCACTGTCAGATGTGCTGTCTTTTGCATGAGAAATCAAATTGTAGCCCCACCTTCCCTCTCAGTTGGACGTAAAAGGCCCCATGACATTATTTCAAAGAGGAACAGGGGAGTAATCACCGGTATCCTGGCTAATATTTATTCCTCAATCAACATCACAAATAACAGATTATCTGGTCATTATCATATTGCTATTTGTGAGAGCTTACTGTATGCAAATTAGCTGCCATGTTTCCTACATAACATCAGTAACTATGCTTCAAATGTATCTCAGTGGTTGCAAAGCACTTTGTGACATACTAAGGTCATGAAAGGCGTTTTATATAAATGCAAGTCTTTCTTTCTATTTCGAAGAAGAAATGAGGAAATGTCCTGGCCAATGTTTATCCATCAATCGACAACACTAAAAGAGATTATCTGGTCATTATTACATTGTTCTCTATGGGAGTTTTCTGTGTGCAATGTGGCTGGTACATTTCCTACATCACCACAGTGACTATATTTTTAAAATACTTCATTGGCTGTTAAAACACTTTGGCATGTCTGATGGTCGTGAAAAAGAAATGGTGCTATAGAAATGCAAGTCTTTCTTTCATAACAAAAACAGAATTACCTGGAAAAACTCAGCAGGTCTGGCAGCATCGGCGGAGAAGAAAAGAGTTGACGTTTCGAGTCCTCATGACCCTTCGACAGAACTTGAGTTCGAGTCCAGGAAAGAGCTGAAATATAAGCTGGTTTAAGGTGTGTGTGTGGGGGGCGGAGAGATAGAGAGACAGAGAGGTGGAGGGGGTTGGTGTGGTTGTAGGGACAAACAAGCAGTGATAGAAGCAGATCATCAAAAGATGTCAACCACAATAGTACAATAGAACACATAGGTGTTAAAGTTAAAGTTGGTGATATTATCTAAACGAATGTGCTAATTAAGAATGGATGGTAGGGCACTCAAGGTATAGCTCTAGTGGGTTTTTTTTAATAATGGAAATAGGTGGGAAAAGGAAAATCTTTATAATTTATTGGAAAAAAAAAAGAAGGGGGAAACAGAAAGGGGGTGGGGATGGGGGAGGGAGCTCATGACCTAAAGTTGTTGAATTCAATATTCAGTCCGGAAGGCTGTAAAGTCCCTAGTCAGAAGATGAGGTGTTGTTCCTCCAGTTTGCATTGGGCTTCACTGGAACAATGCAGCAAGCCAAGGACAGACATGTGGGCAAGAGAGCAGGGTGGAGTGTTAAAATGGCAAGCGACAGGGAGGTTTGGGTCATTCTTGCGGACAGACCGCAGGTGTTCTGCAAAGCGGTCGCCCAGCTTACGTTTGGTCTCTCCAATGTAGAGGAGACCACATTGGGAGCAACGAATGCAGTAGACTAAGGTGGGGGAAATGCAAGTGGATTGAGCTAGACTTGGATCTGATAGTCCAACTGTTTCCAAGACCAGTGGGAATTTTTTCTTCCACTGAGTACCAGGTATGGATTCCCTGTGGAATTCCCTAGTGTGCAATTTTAATGGAGGAGGAAGGAAGCCATTGTAGGGCAGAGGAAAGGGAATTGAGACAGTATTTAAGGAGACATTGCCTTACACAACATTATTTCTGAAAATAACTTACAAATCCTGTGAAGGCCACAGCGAAGAGATCTGTGTGAGAAGAATGTACTTCAAAGAGGCAAAAGGGGAGCTGTGGCAGCAACGGACAGAAATGAGTGGACTCAATATTTATGCCAGAACTCATTTCAAGCAGTCATGGGGGTCCAATGCAATATCACCCAAGGTTCTAATAGGCATGGATTTGTCTGGACACTGACCCTGGAGGAGGCCTGGGTAATTCATCCAGCTTGACTTCAGCATTGCAAAAAGGCCATCAAAATAGCAATATGTACCATTGTGATCTTCAACCATTAACTTACTCAAATTTCTTAACAGAAAGTGGTATCAATTCTCTGAATGTCCAGGCTGCATGTGACCAGATGTAAAGAACCTATCACATAAGCACCAAACATGAAGGAAATGCCTATGATGCATTCAGCCTCAGGAATTCTGCCTGAGTTTTTCAAGGAAGACTGTAAATGAACAAATTACTTATGGATGATATGGTACACCTCTCGAAAATCAGCCCTCTAAGAATTGTTATAAAAGCAGCTGCTGAGTGAGAGAATATGTGCTCCCACAGAATGGTCATTAAAAGGACCATTTGGGACCATTTTGCTGCCTTGATTGACCAGGAGCTGCTTTGCAATAGTGTTTTGAAGCTTCTGGTTGTATCCACTGCTCCATCAATCTCTCCAACAGCTAGAGAAGTATTCATCCCAATGCCTCCATGGCCTACTCTTCATAGAAGACCAGTTCACCGTCTGGAATGCCCTGGTTTACACTGGCACTCTAAGAAGGTTGTGGTAAGGCATTTGAGCACTATTTTTTAGAGGGTGTCACCAGTTCATGTTGATTTGCTCTTGTTAAAGTGGAGGAAGAAACTATACAATATTGTGCGCAAGAAATTGCTGTTAAGGGAGATGGCAATACATGTTGTAAGATCTTGAGCTGGTGAATCCTTCACCACAGTGCATTGCTAAGGATTACTTGCACATCCATTACTTTTAGGAGAACAGTGTGCTGCTATCCATAATGCCTGAAGAAGAAATTGAGCAACATGCTACAGGCGGAACTCCCAAAGTCACTGTGCCCCATTTAAATTTTCAGGAAGGTGGGGGCAGAGCAAAATAAACTGTGCACCCACTGACCTGTCAATGGCCAATTGAGGCCATTGACAGAGCGATTAAAGTCATTAGTGGACCTGCCCGTCCAACCTTAAGGCTGGCGGGCAGGCCAGGAGCCCCGGCGGGTAATAGAAAAAACATGAAACCTCATCCACCGGCAGGATGAAGTTTCACATAGGACTTTAAAAATTTTAATAAACTTTTTTTGGAAATTATGGACATGTCCCAACTCAAGTGACATTGTCACATGAGGGGACATGTAAGGGAATTTTTTTTTTCTATTTTTAATATTTTTGAAAGTAGAGACAATCCCCCTGAGGCTGCACTTCGCCTCAGGGAGGTGAGTGTGCTATTTTGTGCGCATGCGCAAAAGAGCACCCTCTCAATTTTAGGAATCCCCCCCCACCACCCGCACAGGGAGCGCATAGTGCTTCCCGCCGGACGTCTCGCTGGACGGGCCTTAATTGGCTCGCCCACATAAAATGGTGCCCCGCCCGCCCATCAACTTCCCCCCCGATGGGGGGAAAATTCATCTGGGAACCGAAGGCCCAGGCAAGTTCAGGGGATCCCAGGGTGGGGAGGGGAGAAAAGGCATGGGGGGGGCACGAGGGGTCTCGTGGTTGAGGCAAGGGGGAAAGGAGGTCTGGAGGCCACCAGATCCTAAGGGAGGGGGGATGCCTGACTTCACAAGGGGGCTTCTGATGGAGGCGCCCACCCCCACCCCCAGGCTTCCCTTCCAGGATGTACCTTTGATGTATTTCAGACTTCCCCCATGGATGTTCAATCTTCCTGCCAGGGTAAAAATTGAGGCTGGGGGGGGGAAATGGCACTTCAGTGGCCATTAATTGGGGAATGTAAAGCTCTGGCCAATGTCTCATCCAGTGGTGTCCGACAGTTAGTTCATTGATATTGTGGGCTCTTTTTCCTTTCTCCTTACAATTCCCTTCTTCTTGCCAGATCTTATATTTGAAGATATGCTTTAAAACTGGCACAAAATCATAGATGAACCATTCTTTTCAGTTGCCTTACAGTCAACTCAGTGTGCCAAAGCTTGCCTACTCACCTGCTGCTCCTCAACTGCTTCTGCAATTGTGTAATAAGCAGCTATGGTCTCTTTAAGGACAGGGTTTTAAGCAGTCAGTCACATAAAAGCAACCGCCCGTGATCAGGATTTTTCTTGGATTCATGGGTCAGAATTTTCCCATCCCGAATCACGATGGAATGGAGGCGCGACAGCATACAAACTGACCGTTAAGTGGCGAAGCTAGAAATCCCGCCTCTGTTGCTGACCACTGCCATTTTCCCAAAGGCGGGAGATTGGGAGTGGACTCCGACTAGCCCCACTCATGTGATCGAGCTCTTTTACATCGTGGTTGGCTCATTAAGCGCCCTCCTCCAGAAGGTTTACTGATTTTCAGCGAGGAGGTGGGGCTCAGCAGTTGTTGGCTTTTACATCAGTTCATGGAAGTGGAAAGAATTTTTACAAGGTAAGCAAAATGGTTTTGCCTTCTTCAGAGTTTGTCAGAAAATTTTAGGTACTGTAGCCCGATTTATTTCTGCGTTCATTGAAGTGAGACACGACAGTGATTGGAAGATTTAACTAAACAATGTGTTTTCCAAATTTTGACGACTTTATTGGGAATGTTGAATGAATTACTAGCTTTGTGTGTGTTGAGGAGAACAATGAACGGCAACCTGGTCGCTAGCATGCACCCTCTTTTTGACCAGTTGCCGGGTGATACTTGGGCAGGTGTTTACCCTCCTCTGGTGGTGAAATGTGAATAGCAGTAGCAGTCTAACTTACAAAATGGGAGACTTTTTCTCATAATAGAAGTGAATATTAAACCAGCAGCAACAAATTACAAGAAAACATTTATAAACGTGTCAACCGGGCATATAATTGGCAAATTAATTTCCACACAGTTAAGTGTAAGGAATTATATTTTGGTAAAGGAAAAGGTAAGAAGGATATATATTCCATGAAAAATAAGAATAAAAAAGAGGTAGAGGAGCAAAAGAATCTGGGAGAAAAAATACACAAATCGCTTGAAGTAATGACACAGTTAATAAGACTATTCAAAAAGGTACACCAAGCACTGGGGATAGAGTTGAAAAATGGAGGAGTTATGCTAAACTTGTATTGAACCTTGGTTAGGCCAGGCTTGGGGGAGTGTGCACAATTCTGGTGACCATATTCTAAAAAAAAATACAGAGGCACTGGTAATGGTGCAAAAAAGATTTCCAAGGATGATACCAGAAATATAAGATTATACCTATCAGGAAAAGATGAACAGGGTGGATCTCTGTCTTGGAAAGAGAAGGCTGAGCGGTGACCAAATAGGTATCTTTAAAATTATGAAAGGTTTTGATAAAGCAGAAACAGAGAAAGCATTTCCACTTGTGGGAAAAGACAACACCATAAGGCCATCAAAATAGAAGAAATCAAATAGGAAATTGAGATGAAATTTGTTTGTACAGAGAGTAATGGGAATGTGGAACTCGCTACCACTTGGAGTGGTTGAAGCAAAAAGAATGGATGCATTTGAGGGGAAGCCAGGTCATTTTTTGAGGGAGAAAGGAATAGAAAGTTATGCTGCTAGGTTGGATGAAGAAGGATGGGAGGCATCGCGTGTGGAGCGTTAACATTGATTTGGCCTATTTCTGTGCTGTAAATTCCATGTAATTCTATGGCCTGAATTTTTCCAGTGTCGGGCGGACCTGGCAGGAGTGAGCAGGGGAGGTGGTGGACCTGACCAACCCCCCGCGACCGGCTCCGCACCGCCATTTTACCTGGGCGAGCCGACTAAGGCCCGCCCAGCATAATACACAAGCGGTAGCGAGTGCTACCTCTGCGGGCAGGGGGAGGAGGGAGAGTTGGGTCCAGCGCTCTTTCGCACACGCGCATGAAAGAGCACTTCAATCTCCCTGAGGCAGCTCCGTGCCTCAGGGAGATTGAAGCGCTTTTGAAAAAAATAAATGAATGTAATAAAAATTTAATGAAACATGTCTCCTCATGTGACTGTGTCACACAAGATGGGACATGTTTTTATTTTTCAGGAAAACTTTTTATTTAAATTCGTAAAAGCTTTAGGAAACCTCATCCCGCTTGTGGATGAGGTTTCCTAAAAAATGTAAAGACCGCTTGGTCTTTTCGCCTGCCCCGCCAGCCGTTAGGTTGGACGGGCAGCGTAAACTTAAAATTAATTTTTCGTTAATGGCCTTAACAGGCCTTTCAATTATCGACGGGCGCGCAGCCAACTCCGGCGCACCCGCCGAGTGAAACATCGTGAGACAGCACGATGACATCATCAGGACGCATGCCCAACGTCATCACATGTCACTTTACGCTCCGGCATGTTGGGCCCGCCCCCGCACACTGACTGTAAAACCCCCAAAGCAGCGTGGGGAAGTACAGAACTGAAAACACTATGCAATTGACCTAACCTGCCCCAAAAATCATACTATCCAGTTACTGCTGTAATTTCTTAGGGCAGGACATATCACATAGATTTTATAATATTGTTGGCTAATTGCCATTACACTCTGATATGAACAAACTTTACTCAGCACCCTTGCTGAGGGTTGTCAGTGGGGAGGTGGGGGGGTGGTGGTGGGGGGGGGGGGGGGGGGGCGCTGTGGGTGGGGTGCGGTGGCAGGGGCCAGGGTGGTGTGATGGGTGGCTTGTGTTTCAATGGGCAATTTGATAATCCAAAACTGAAAAATAGTTTTGTACTTATATAGTGCCCATCAATTGCCTTAAAAACATCTTAAGCGCTTCACATCTTCACATACAATGATTGCTTTAAGATGAGTGATCCTTGGCAAAAAAGTGTAGACAGATGTGGTTGCCACTTTATACACAGCAAGACTCCACAACAGCAAGAGGTGAATGTTTGTTTCTTATGGAGGGAGGAACAATTGCCAGGACATAATTAGAACTTCCTTCTCTTCTTTGCATAGTGCCATGAAATCTTTATAATGCCCAGCTCAACCAACTGTTCAACTCTGGTTGAACATATAAAGCTAAATTATAAACTCAAGAGCTGAAGCAGGATTTAACCCACAACTTTCTGACTTCAGATTGAAGAGCACTACCAATTAAGCCAAGCTGACACTGCCAATGTCTTTGTAATTAAAACATGTTTTGATTAAAACATGCTTAATTCACCTAAACACTGTTTTATCAAGCACTGACAACTGAAAATAAATTGATTACCCCCTCTGCTTTCTTTCTTTTTTTGGCATAATTAAAGTCTTTTCCCCTTTCATTAAAGAAGTCTATGATATTTTATTTAAACATACTTGTATGCATTCTGACAAGTCCTCTGGGAAGAGTTATGAATTGTCGAACCCTGCATCACTAACATTCTGTCTAGAGTGTCTCTTAAATGTTATTATTATAAGAGTGCATGAAAATTACTGTAAGGTATTGCTGGCCCTTGCTGCTTAAGTAAGATCATTAATCATTTAATGGTAAACTAATGGCAATTACTGCTGTCAATTTCAAATGATTAAACAATTATAATTGCAATGTTATGTCCATAGAGTTTTGTGTGATTGATTAGCACAGTATATGGAAAAAAGCTGTCTGAGGAAAAGCATATATTTCGACTTGGAGAACACATAATCACATTTATAGGTAGGACTTCTTTTTAGGGAAGACTGAACTTTGTGGATATCTTGGCATTTTCTACATTTCTCTGAAATCATTAACTGAAAGTTTTGCATACAGTACAGCTGGAATAATAAACTTTTCATCAGTCAGCTCTGTTAAGTGTTAGTTTAACTACTTGAGACGTGTGAAAGGAGTGCTACTACACGTTTGTCATAATTGACCAATTTTCTGTCATTTTTGCTATTTAATTTCTGTTTCATTAAGTCAAGTGTAGGAACTATTTTGGCCTGGTCTCTCCTTTGATCCTTGGCTATTAAAACCTAAAAGGAAAAAAAGAGTTAATAGCTTTCTTGCAAGGAAGAGGAAAATAATCCATTTGCTCACTCAACAGGAGGGTGTTTACAGCAGCAGAACAGCGGGCAATTAAATACATGTGCACAATTATTCAATAAGTGCAATTCATAACTTTATGCAGTGCCTGGCGTCTAGAAAAGTGTACGTATACAAGTCAACAATGACACCAATGATTTGCTTAAGATATTAATGAAATACCTTGTATTTTCTTCTTAAAAATAACTGCCTGCAATTACTAAAGGGAATGGGCACACTCAAGTATTTAAATCCAGCAGATACACATTATGGCTGGACACACTAAATCTCAGTATTTAAATCCCCATATTTTAAAGCTCATGCTTTGGACATAACTTCGACCCTCCTACTGACACCCTCCCCAAATACCTCCTGGAATTGGTAAATTAGCAAAAAGCTTGCTCTGGTTTTCAGGGCTTGCACTGAACATTTCCAACCTTTCCTATTTTCATGGTAGAGGTTCACGTATTATACTCTGCTGAACCACATCTCTTTCATTTTGTTCTTCAATTTTTCAACTGAATCAGCATTCACCTTGGTGACAGTCTTGTTACAGAGTTGCCTGGAGAAATGATTCTGTGATAGAGGCAGAGGCTGACATGTTGCCTATTCCACAGCACCACAGCAAGAGAAAAACAACTGTATCTGGATTTGTTCCTGGCTGCTGGATATTCCCCTGAGCCAGGAAGTCTTTACAGCCCAGTAAGTCAAAAACGGACTAAGTATTCAAGCAGCCACTGTCTTGATAAATAGCATTTAAACTTGTAAAGGACCGCCACCATTTCCAGAGGCACTAGCAAATGCCACTTAATACAAGCAGGTCTCGGTATCTCCAGAGACAGCAGCAAGCTCATTTATCTGACAGTTGCACTATAAGTGAATTGGCACTCTTGCTAATGGACGAGTGAAAAGCGACCTCAGGCGTTCATTTGCCAGCTTTCTGTCAAAGGCAGCAGTGCCACAGGAACAAATGCAAATGCCAAGCCGTGCTGGCTGCCACGTCTTCTGGTCACGAGCAGACTGAGTATTCAGCCCTCGCTTGCAGGTCATCAATGCTTTTTTTTTTGCATTGTCGAAAGCAAGGAAGATCTGCCAATCAGAAAATGAAAGTTACTATTGTTCCTTTTAAACAACTGCCTGTGCACAAGCTATAAGCAGAACTACAGAATTGGTATGAAACATAAAAGTAGTAGAAAACCAGAAATAAGATTTCTAATGTGCTGCTCCTTGACATGCGCCAGAGGGACATATCACTAACCCCCAGCCTACAATTTTTTGGCCATTAAAGTTATTGTCAAATTTATCTTGGAACAGCTCAACTGAATTGCTTTTGGAATGTAGTGGCTTATTATGTAAGACAGACCTGGGTGTTTATTTCTGCTGTTCTGCTGTGCATTTTCAAAATTGTGATCATATCCCAAAAATCTGATTAGGCTTACTTTTTTATAAGTGAAGTGCCCCCTTAGCTATATTACTGAGCCCTTCTATTATGCCCAGAGTTTCAGGCTACATTGCAACAACATTCTTCCAACATGCATGGGGTGTAACAATATTATTTGGCATGCGTACTTTTGCCAGAAACAAAATTAGTCCCCATAATTGTGGGCTCTGCAATTTACTTGTTTTACTTTGATTTTTTTAAAGGAGCGTAAGTTACAGTACAGATTAATCATTTTCAAAAAGGTTTTCAAAAGCAGATAACAAGAGTCATGCCCAATTGGTAATAGCATAGGAATTGGTTTGTTGCTAACATTGAAACATTTAAGTAAGATAAATTAACTCATATATTAAGCCAAAAATTTGTAGTTTCAACTGTAACGTGGTAGATCATGAGGTCAGGATTTTACGCTCGCCCCTGACCGGTTCTGAGGTTGGGTGTGGATTGTGAAGTTGCACAGTTGGGATTCCCACCGGGATCCCGCCTGCCTCGACCTCAGAGCAATTTTACGCTGGGGCAGGCAGAGCCCCAATTATGGCCCTTAAGTAGGCCACTTACGGGCCGTTTTCTGCCCAGCTTCACATTTTAGGCTGGTGGGTGGATGACAGCGCAGGGTGTGGGGTGGGGGGAGATGGTCGGAAATGGAGTTCAATCTCGGGCAGGAATGGGGAGGGTCCGCCTCCATCAGAAGCGCCCTCCCCTTAAGGCCCGGTGACCTGCAGACCTCCCTCCTCCCCCGAGACACCAATCACCCCTGGCGAACCCCCCCCCCCCTCCCCGCCCCTTTCCCCCAAAGGCCTTCCCTCCCCTCCTTACCTGGACCCCTGACACTCAGCTTTTTCTCCAGTTCCCTGGACTTAGGTTCAGAAAGCTTCTTGCAATGCCTCTTCTGGCCACTTCAGCACTGTTCCTGGAGGGACTGGAGAGCTGCCGGTCAATCTGACTCCAAGTGGGGCTTCCTCCTGAGTGAGGGGCAGAAGTCCCACCTACTGCCAATCAACTCTTGTTAGAGCATAAAAAGGCAGCGGAGCTTTCAGAGTCAGCAGGGATGTGAACCTGCCACCCTAAAAATTCTGGCCATGAAAGGTTAGAATTTCCAACCTATTAAAATCAATGTAAGCTTGTCCGACGTCCAGTATTGGATGAGCAAAAATTTCCTCCAGCTGAATTTGGGAAGACTGAAGCCATTGTCTTTGGACCCCTCTCCAAAGTCCGTTTCCTGGCTACCAACTCCATCCTTTTACCTGGAAACTGTCTGAGGCTGAACCAAGATTTTTGCAGCCATGGTGATTTATTTGATGCTCCCAAACACATATCCACTCATCGTCAAGACTACTTACTTCCATCTTTGTAACATGACCCAACAGCTGTTGCTGAAATCCTCATCCATGCCTTTGTTCTCTCCACACTTGACTATTCCGATGCCCTCACAGCCAGCATCCCACCTTCCACCCAAAACTGGTGGTGTAAGCATGTTCATGTCCTAACTCACACCAGGTCCCATTCACCAATCACTCATGTGCTTATTAATCTACATTCTCGTTCTCAGAACAAATTTAAAATTCTAATATTTGCGTTCAAATCTCTCCGTGGCCTTGCCCCTCCATAGCTTTGTCATCTCCATCAGTCCTACAAGCCTTCAAGATCTCTGCAATCCTTCAATTCTGCCTCTTGAACATCCCCAGTTTTAATCATGCTTTAATGGAGGAAGCATTGGTTTCAGTTGCCTAGGCCCTGCGCTCTGGAGTTCCCTCCATAAACCTCTTTGCCTCTCCACCTCTCTGTTCCCCTTTAAGACACTCTTTAAAACCTACCACTTTGGTCAAGCTTTTGCTAATCTGTCCTAATATTTTCTTATTGATGCACTTTCAAATTTTAATTGATAATGCTCTTGTGAAGTACATGAGGGACCTTTTTCTACATTGAAGATACTATATAAATGCAAGTTCTGGTGTAAGCATGCTACCACAAACATGGAGCATGAGCAATTGTTAACAAAGTTTGTCATTTGGATGTTCTGCATTGTCATCAATTCAGTCCAAACTTTTATTATGTACTAGCTCCTAAAATATCCTTGGGGCAACTTACCTCACTCAGGAGATTAGCCATTGTGCCTGACAGTACAGTTTGTACATGGGCTATTAGAAGGTAAAAGTTCAATGGATTTACTTCATCATGCTCATTGTCTCTCCATTTCTTATCCCTTCCTGAGACTGGCATTGCCAAATGTTTATATACTAATCCTGTAGCCTTGTGCTGTGCATCTTTTACCATCCACTCATCCACTCTTCCAGAGACTACACCTTTCGCAGCTTCCTCAGACTGAGAACAGCTATTACTTCAATAAGGACCAGGTTCTTCTAGTAGGGCTCGAGTATAGAACTAAAATGTTACCTTGTTGATCAATCTGTTGTGTACTTCCAACATTTTTGTTTCTAGTTCTGATTTGCAGCATTTGTTTTTGACAATGCAGACTAGAAATTCATGCCAAATTTATGGCAAATACATTTTTCTGGGACTCTATGTCAGTCACTACCAGCTAAAACGAACAAGGAAGGTAGAATAAAGTTTTGCCTGCGCTTGTCGCAGTGGAATCTAAAGATTCCAGGGTACCAAGTTCAAACAGTCTGTTGTGTGGTACATAATTCTGAGGCCCTGCTTCCCTCGAATTTCATGGTAAATGAAAAAGCTCAATGCCATCAGTATATGCTGAGACTTCTAGGATATATTATTTGAATGGGTTCTACCAAGAAGCATAAGCTCTAGAAGCTACTGAGAGCAGTGTGTGTCCTATCTGGTAAGTCTCACTCTCAAAAGGTAATCTGCTACATGACTGAAAGTGTAAAAGCAGGAAAACTGATCACTTTCTTCATTTTTTTATTGTGAAAAATATCTTCTGCTGCGTCAGTACAATATCATTGCAGGGTTGTCAAAACCAAAAAGGTAAAATAGAAGTTGAGGAGTAAAGAGCTTTAAAACTCTGTCTCTGGAGTAAAGAGGATTTAGTTACACATTTGAGTTATAGGAAAAGCTGACAAGTATTTTTAAAGTATGTGTAATAATGTTCCAAAACTGACAAAAAAAAATTGCAGCGTGGTCAAAATTTTCAAGGCCTGTTTTGGACTCGTCCTGCTGCATAAGGTCAGCTCTGAGTGAAGAAAAACAATCAATTGCTACCAGAGCAATGTGATTCCACGATGTGAAAATGTGTGTATGCAGGTTGATCTCCAGAATTTAGCAGGATTAAAGAAGACAAGAACTGGTATTGATTTTAAACTGATGCAGTTATTTTATATACATTAAAATTGTTTTCGCTTGTTGTAATAGAAACTCCACAAAGAATTTCAAAGCCCAACCTGCTCTTTGCATAAACTCCTGACAATGTCTGAAGCTGAAACTTAATCCAAGTACATGTTTCTTGTAAACAACATCTTTTACAAGATGACCAGGAATTTTGTCATCCACTGGCTAGGACACAAATTATCCTAAAAATTTTCAGCTTGATAGTGAGCAAACAAATGTGCAGTATTAATTGTTTAGATGTCATTCAGTGCAATGTGCTCATATTTTGTTGGGCTGAAATTTGAGGGACAGGGGATAGGGGGGGAGTTGCAGCTCGCTCCCGCCCTCTGGCATAGAAGTATGGGGCGAGTCCGCCTGCTTAGCCAACTTGTCCCACAGCCATTTAACGACTGTCGGGCCTTTAATTGGCTTGAGGCAGGACTTCCCTCTGTCGAAGAGCAAATCCCACCTCCAAGAGCTGCCCCAGTCAAATGGCCAGCAGCTATCACGTCCCAGCACTGCCACCTAGAGCAATGACCACTGCTGGGACTGCAGTCAGTCTCCTGAAGAAAAGGAGCATATGGAGTGGGAAGAAGGTAAGTCCAGGGTCTCACCAGGGCCAGGTTAGCAGGCCCCAGCAATGGTGGTTGGTGGGGGGGGGCCTGGGTTGACAGGGGCAGGGCGGGGAGTGGAAATACAGTGGGAAATACCTTGACGAGTCCCAGTTTTATGGGCACCAAGACATCCCACCCCCAGGGGGATGTAAAATTCAGCCCTCCATTTCAATGACTCCATTGCAGTGTCTGTTACATGATGCCATCCTTAATCTGAGCTCATGATAGTATTAAAGATGATCAAGGTAAATTAAAAACATTAAAAGATGCCTTTTTAAATGTCTGATATAACATATTAGTCCAGTTATGTATCGACTAGCTGGAATAGCACCAAGATATAGGAGTCAGGCTGATTTTTGAAAATGCAGATCTTGTACAGAGTTAACACCACTATCTGACTTACTGTGAATTATGCTATGGGCTAATTGCAATGGGTATCTTATGAAGCAATTTCACTTACTTAATGTCACAAATCCATTGAGAACCAAAATACACTTCACAACTTTGAAAATATGCACACATTTGAGCAATTAAAGTGATTTTCCATCAACCACTAATGCTGAAGATAATCTATATTAGTTTCCTAGAAAGATCAAGCCTACTCTCAGACTGTGGGCTGGGTTGCTGATCTGATTGCTCGATGACACACAAAGCTCATTCAGCCATTGTCTCACACTCCAGTCCGCAAGTTAAGAGTAAAATAAAAGCAAAATACTGCAGATGCTGGAAATCTGAAACAAAAACAGAAAATTCTGGAAAAACTCAGCAGGTCTGGCAGCATCTGTGGAGAGAGAAAAATAGAGTCCATATGACCCTTCTTCAGAGCTGAAGAAAAGTGGAACTGTGATGAGGATGGAGGAGAGAGCTCATGGTCTGAAGTTGTTGAACGCAATGTTAAGTCCAGAAGGCTGCAAAGTGCCTAAGAGTATTCTTCAAGGTCAACTGGATTAATAACTTCCAGCCTGTATGCTACCATTCCTTTTCTGAAGAGAAACAATATAGTACATGACATTCACAGACAGCACATTGTGGGAAATTACAGATGTGCAACCTAGGATTAAAATTAACAAACAGAAAGCAACAGGTTGTGTGCCAGCCTTTGCTTTTTGCTAATTGTGATCTTTACTAGATTTCAGGGAAAGACCACTATAATCTTTACCTTTAATCCAGGATATGTCAATACAGTGCAACACATGGGGCTGAATTTTCTGCCTGTCGGGCGGCCCATGCAGGAGCCGGCGGACGCGGACCCGATCGCCACCCGCTATCAGGTTCATGCCACCATCTTACGTGAGTGGGCCAATTAAGGCTCACCCAACATGAATCGCAGCTCCCGAGGACAGCGGGAGTGGGCGGGCAGCAGCGGGACTGCAATGACCCGGTGGTCCAATGGCGACCCAGCGGCCTGTTTTAAAAAGCTCCTGCAGCCTTTCCAAGGCTGAGGATCACAGCCAGTGGAAGGGCTCCCCAGAGCGCTGCTGCTGAGCAGGCCAGGCAGGAGGGTAGAGCAGGGGATCACTGTGCCCCTCGTTTTTCTGACGATTGTCTTGCTGCCCTCCTCGAGGAGGTGGCAGCACAGCGGGAGGTGCTCGTATCCCAGGATGGGAGGAGGAGGTCCCCCCACATAAGCAAACGTGCCTGGGAGGAGGTGGTGGAGGTGGTGAGCTTCCGCAAGGTGTTGCAGCGCACCTGGATCCAGTGTTGCAAGCGCTTCAACAACCTGTTGCACTCGGGAAGGGTGAGCACCATGTTGGCATTGGTCACTTAACCCAGCAGGTAGGCTTTCCCCCCCGGCACTCCCCCCCACAAGTCTGAGTGTGGTGACTGCATTGAATCATTGATAGAATGTGCCCTTCACTGGGTGGGCCAGCAGATATTGCCCATTGCCGAGGTCACTCTGAGAGGGCGGTGATGAGATGGGTTCTGCATTCACAGCATGTGTTACACTGAGACCCACGTTACTGTTCTGGAGGCAGCCTGGAGGAGCTGCACCTAGGCACAGTGCTGGAACTCCAGGACATGTCAAAGTCAGGGTGATGACATGCTGGAAGGGGAGCTTCCAGGTGGCGAGGCACGAATTGATCTGCTGTCCTCTGCACTTCACGTGCTTGAGCCTCCTTGCTATGGAAGGTTAGATCATGTGGTGCCTAATGTGATGTAGGCAGCATTTGCCCGGGATGGGGAGGGTTTGGGGGGGCAGCGGACAGGCCTAGCATCTTTGTGTGAGCGTTTGGCAGCAGCGGAGTGAGGAGGCACTGGAGCCCTGCAATGTCCCACTCTGGTTGGGGTGGGCTGTCCAAGAAGAGAATCCAGGTACAATTAGCACTAATCAATGCTCTTCTCACATAATGCCGCTGAGCGGGTGAGGGCTGGCGACGGCCCAGCATAGTAAACGATTCTCAGCCGTTTCGAGCAGGAGGCCCTAGATCTGAAGAGGCGCCATGCGCCCAGGTCTACTGGTGTCGGTGAGGTGCCACGGGCAGGTATGTTTGCCCAGAACTGAGGTCACCATTGTTCTCCCAGCAGCCATGCAATGCTGAATGTTCAGCAATTGAAGTTTGCAACATGGCTTGACCATTGCTTATGGAAGGAGGGCATAATGATCTGGGGGACAGGGATACACATTGACATTGTTTCCATGTTAACTGATCCAATGTCCTTGTTCCTCCTTTCAGCATCAGTGAAGCAGGGCCGGGAGGAGGAGCAACAGAGGCCCCGTCTCACACCTGAGGGGCCTGAAGTCTCGGATTTCACACCAGTGTCACACCGTCTCTGCCAGGCAGGCACCAGCGCAGATACTAACACCTCAGGTGGGAATTAGAATATCGACTAGCGTCCCAGGGCACAGCGGTGAGCGCACTTCACAGTCACTGGAGGAGCTGGCAGAGACAGAGAATTCCCATGGTGCTAGCGGTCGGAGGACTGTAGGGGACTAGGCACATGCTCAGTCAGTGCCTGATGATGTGCCTCTGGAGTCGTCTGCAACGCAGCAAACGCAGGAAATGCGGCCGGGTGTGCAGGAGCATCTGGTGGAGATACATGAGGCTATGCTTGGCTTGGTGTCCGTGGTGGAGGAGTCTATGTGGACCATCGCCGATACAATGAGCCTCATGGCCAAGGGCCATGCATCCTCCATGGAGAGAGTGGCAACTCTCATGGACAAGCTGCTCCAGGAGACCAGTCGGGGCTTCCTGGGGATGCGCTCAGACCAGCAAGCCCTCACATCGGCAATGACCTCAGCTGGTCAATGCCAGTATGGGAGATGGTCTGGGCACCAATTTTCCCATCTCGGTCCCCATCCATCCACGGTAAGCAGGCAGGTCTGAACTGCCCTCACGTCAGCACAGCAGCTGCCTGTTGTCTCTGTGGGCTCCTCTCAGGGTGATCCGGATGAGGGCAACAGCTCCTCCGCCCCTCTGCCAGTGACCATTGCATCCGATGAGGCTGCAGTGACTGGAGAGGTGCCAACTGTGGAAATGGCAGCTCCCTCCCAGGCAGAGCCAGCACAGGCTCCACAGGCCAGAGGACGGCTACCAAGGTCATCGAGGCCAACAGGACAGCAGAGTGAGCAGATTGTCAGATGCCACTCCCAGCGAGGGGGCAGCACCAAGATGTAGCACCCGAAAATGTAAACATAAGGTACCTTATGCACACAGCGGGTTTATCACTGATGCTTTTGTGTTGGCCCGCAGTGAGGTCATTATGCGTTGGTGTGATGTTTAACACCTTTGTCATTTTGTTTTCTTAAGTTCCTTTTATTATAATATTAAATTCAGACATGTCACCATGGCTGAGGGTGCCTCTTTTCTTCTGCAGGTGGATGGTTACCAATAATGTAATGTGTGCTTTGTGAGACATTCAACTTTATTAACAACTTCCTTAGTTAATGTTCCTATCCAGGCAGATTTTGCACTCAGGTATCAAATATGGAGCTTGCAGCCCAGACTTGTCCTGGAGGTCCATATGTGGTGTGCTAGCTGAAGGTTCGTTGGATTAAAGCCTCCCAGGTTTCTCTGCCTCCCTGGAGGTTGCCCGGGTCAGCATCCACACCCTTAGCGTTCTCCTGTGCGTGCTCATCCTCAGACTCACTGCTAGACTCATCATCTGCAGCCGCAGCAACTGTGCCTACACCTTTGTCCTCCACTGCGTCCCCCCTTTCCAGCACAAGATTGTGGAGAGTGCAGCATGCTACCATAATCACAGACACACAATCTGGGGGGTACTGGAGTGCACTCCCTGAACAGTCCAGGCATCAGAAGCGCATCTTGAGAAGACCAATGGCTCTCTCCATCACAGCCCTTGTGGAGGCGTGGCTCCTATTGTACCACTGCTCAGCTTCTGTTCTTGGATGGAGGAGAGGCTTCATGAGCCACCTTCGGAGGGGATAGCCCTTGTCACCCAGCAGCCATCCATCCAGCTGAGCTAGAGCCCTGAAGAGCCCCGGCACCTGGGAGTGTCTGAGGTTGTAGGTGTCACAGGAGCTGCCTGGGTACCTTGCACAGACTTGCAGAATCAGCATCCTGTGGTCACACACTATCTGCACATTCATGAAGTGGAAGCCCTTCCTGTTGATGAAGGCACCAGGCTCACCTGCTGGCACCTTGATGGCCACATGTGTACAGTCTATAGCACCCTGGACACAGGAAGCCAGCAATGGCCGCAAAGCCTCTGGCTCGCTGTGCCTGAATTGCCTGGTCCCAATGGTAGTGGATGAAGGTCAATGCACGTCTGAACAGAGCGTCTGTAACCTGCTTGACACAAGTGTGGACAGCTGATTGGGTGACACCACAAAGATCACCCACCAACCCCTGCAAGGAGCCAGAGACATAGAAGTTGAGGGCAGCTGTGACCTTTAGAGCCACTGGCATGGGGTGTCCACCCACACAGTTAGCGGAGATCTCAGGCCCAATCATCTGACAGATATAGTTGACTGTCTCCCTTGAGAGATGGAGCCTCCTTCAGCACTGCACCTCTGACGTATTGAGGTAGCTGCTTCGCCGCCTGTATACCCTGGCATCTTCTGCAGCCCCTTCCATCTTGGACGACCTCTTGGCCCTGCACCCCTTGTGCCTGCACCTGTCCTCCTAGCCTCCTTCCCCTTCTAGCCCTCCCTTCCTCCTCAGAGGAGGTGCATCCAGTGGAGAATTCAACTCCCACTCCAGGCTAAGGGAAGGCTTCCTGAAGGAAACCTGTAGGCCCAAAAAAGATCCTTTACTGCAGAGTGCTGACCTGAAGGTTGTGAGTCCAGTCCAAGCAGCTGGTATGTGTTTTGCAGATCACACAGGCAAGTATCAGTAACTTTGAAAAATCAATATTAGGTAGAGTACACTTGCGACCCCACTGAGCCCTCTTATCCTGCCCGTGGATGAGGTTTATACAAATGTGTCCTACCCGCCTGCACGTTGCGCCCATGCGCCAATCCGAAAATCGCATGGGCGCCAGAAAATCAGTGTCAATTGGCGCCTCAAGGGCCTTAAGTGGCCTGTTAATTAATGGCAGGCGCGCATCGGATATCATCGTGCGCCGACCCAACGAAATATCGCGATGGCGAGCAGAGACGTCGGGATGCTCACCCGACATCATTATGCGTTATTTTACGCATTGGCGTGCAGGTCCCGCCCCCACACGCCAACGGGAAAATTCTGCCCAAGCTGGATTGATCAAGCTGGACCAATGGGTGTGATGGTAAAGATTCTTCACAGCAGTTAAATCTAGAATCCACTTTCTATAAAATATTTGTCCTGTTGAGATGCATTTACAGCTCATTTTTCTCACAGAATTTAAGTGACTTCATAATCAATTGGCATTTCACAAAAATAAAATAGGCCCAGTCAGTGGCTCAGCAATGGGTGAGATCTGTGATCGTGCCAGAGGTAGATGGTGGTACATTAATGAAACAAGCATGTTCCCACAAGACAATCATTTTCAATGCCTCTCTGGTCACAGGAGGAGGTGCCAGAGGACTGGAGGACAGCCAATGTCGTATCGTTATTCAAGAAGGAGGAAGGGATAAACCAGAGAACTACAGACCAGTCAGTCTAACCTCAGTGGTGGGGAAACTATTGGAAGCAATTCTGAGGGACAGAATTAATCTACACTTGGAGAGGCAGGGATTAATCAAAGACGGTCAGTATGGATTTGTTAAGGGGAGGTCATGTCTGACTAATTTGTTTGAATTTTTCGAAGAGGTGACCAGGTGTGTAGATGAGGGCTATGCATTTGACATTGTCTACTTGGACTTCAGCAAAGCTTTTGATAAGGTCCCACATGGGAGACTGATAACAAAGGGAAGAGCCCAGGGGATCCAAGGCAACTTAGCAAATTGGATCCAGAATTGGCTGAGTGGCAGGAAGTAGACGGTGATGGTCAAGGGGTGTTTTGTGACTGGATGCCTGTGTCCAGTAGGGTTCCACAGGGATCAGTGTTGGGTCCCTTGCTGTTTGTGGTATATAGAAATGAATTAGACTTGAATGTAGGAGGGTTGATCAGAAAGTTCATGGATGACAATAAAATTGGTGGGATGGTAAATAGTGAGGAGGATAGCTTTAGCTTACAGGAGGATATAGATGGGCTGGTCAGATGGACTGATGCACTTGGACAGGGCAAACAAGGCACAGGAATACACAATGAATGGTAGGCCCCTGGGAAGTACCGAGGATCAGAGGGACCTTGGTGTACATGTCCACTGGTCCCTTAAGGTAGTGGGACAGGTAGATAAGGTGGTTAAGAAGGCATATGGGATACTTGCCTTTACTAGCCGAGGCATAGAATACAAGAGCAAGGAGGTTATGCTGGAACTGTATAAAATGCTGGTTAGGCCACAGCTAGAGCATTGTGTGCAGTTCTGGAATCTGCATTATAGGAAGGATGTGACTGCACTAGAGAGTGCAGAGGAGATTTACCAGAATGTTGCTTAGGCTGGAGAGTTTTAGTTATGAGGAGAGATTGGATAGACTGCAGTTATTAGACTGGAGCAGAGGAGATTGAAAGGGGACATGATTGAGGTGTATAAAATTATGAGGGGCATATGTAGGGTAGACAGGAAGGAACTTTTCCCCTTGGTGGAGGGATGAATAAGCAGGAGGCATAGATTTAAGGTAAGGGGCATGAGGTTTAGAGGGGATGCAAGTAAGAATTTTTTCACCCAGAGGGTTGTGGAAATCTGGAACTCTGCCTGAAAGGGTGATAGAGGCAGAAACCCTCATGACATTTAAGAAATATTTGGATGTGCACTTGCGATGCCATGGCATCCAAGACTATGGGCCTAGTGTTGGAAAATGGGATTAAAATAGTTAGGTACTTGTTTGACCGGCACAGACTCGATGGGCCGAAGGACCTTTTTCTGTGCTGTAGACCTCTATGACTCTATGACTCTACGACAAGGCAAAGTTTACAAACATTTTATCACAGGAATCTTAAAGTAACCATACCCAACATAGTCAACTTATATTTCATTTCTAATGGTGGGGACTTGCTAGTGTGATGAATGACTAATTCCCTGTAGTTGGCACAGCAACCACAACCAGAATTAAAGCAATGATATCACATCCTTTCATCTTATGGCATTCTACCAGTTATTACATGGCACAATGTCCAACTCTTTATTGGAATCCAATTGATTTTGTTTACTGAATATCTTAGTTTAAGATAACTAAAGCCAAAAGTTGAGAGATCATGGAAACACCAAACATTGCCATAATTAAAAGAAAAGCTTTAAAGCAAGAATTGTTCCAAAATGACTGAACAACTCCATATCGCTGAATTGGCATTCCACCCACACTGGCACTGTTCACCAGATCTTTAGAACCGCCTTTCCCATCCTACAGAAGGATGGCAGAGATCTAAAGTTCTTTTGGAGGGAAAGCTAAAAATTTACTCCAATGGAATCCAAAATGTCAACTAACTTTCTCTAAAAGTAGGAGACACTTTGCTTGTAAAAAAACCACAAACACACAATACATCCTTAACCACCGCCGCTGTCAGCCTGTCCAACCATTGAAAATTGGGGACAATGATTACTGGCACAAAAGGAAACCATTGACATCTGGAAACACTTCCCATTTCATGGGTTCTACATGGGAAATATAACCACCAAGCCATCACCTTAAGATTCATGGTTGATTTATCACAGATTGAAGAGAAACCGAGCCCTTGGTTTATCACGTGTGCACAGCTCAAAAAAGCTCCATATCAAGATTTCTTAGAAAAGAACCCTCTTGTTTAAATCAACCAGGGTTCCCATTTGTGATCACTTTTAGCAGTTGTCGTCAGCTGTTCCTTGATTCAAGGATGATGTTTACTCAGGGTCATGAGTTTCTGCCATGGGTCTTCGTGTGACTCAACAGGCTGATTCTTGACCCACAGATCTTTGGACATCTAATGAGGATATGGGATCCGGAGTGCAGGATTTGCTTCCTTTACTTTCGTCTCTGCTGCCACTCTGCCTCAATAGTAAACCGTTGTGACTCAAACCATGATGCAGCTTGATAATCTTTTAAATGAAAAACCAAATCAACAAAATTGGGATAAATCAGGCACAGCCCCTAATTCAGGTCAGCTGTAAAACCAAGAACAAAGTTTAAAGGAAACTTACAAACTTTAAATCAAAATGTGATTAAAGGGGTCAACAAAACACCCCAGTCCCCGCGGTGCCCACCGAGCACGGAAGGCCTCGAGAGTGCCAGCAGACACCGCGTGCTCCTTCTCCAGGGACATCCGGCAGCGAACGTAGCCACGGAAGAGGGACAAACAATCGGGCGGGACTCCCCCGTCGATCGCCCGCTGCCTGGACCTGTTAATGGCCAACTTGGCCAGAAGATAGTTTTTCAGCTATTGAGGCACAGTGTCCAGTCCATCAAAGTTGATTTCGCAAGAGTTTTGCCTGTATACTTGTAACTCTTTCGAGTACAAACACGTTTCCATCTGTTCCTATTCAGATGAAGTTACATTGTTTCATAGTTTGCCATTGTGAGATTTGAATTCTTGATCTTGGGGTTACAAACCCAGTACCATAACCACTTGGCTATTTAGGCCAAGCCATAGAGCTGGCTTCAAGAAGGACACAAAGATTTGTCCGATGGTCCTCCCATTGAATCCAGACGATGCAGCGGAGGCATTGCTGATGGAATTTCTCTAGTGTTCTTATGTGTTGCTGATACACAGTCAAGGTCTCACTGCAGGACAGGAGTGTGGTAATGGCAGCTTGCACTATGCAATAAGACTTTTGTTGATTTATGAAGGTCTTTGCTGTCAAACACGCACTGCCATGATTTGTAGAAGGCTGAGCTGGTGCAGCTGATCTGGTGTTGGATCTCCTTGACAATGGTGGCCTTTTGAGACAGGTGGCTGCCAAGGTATGGAAAGTGCTCAACATATTCCAGAGTCTCTCCTTCAACATATATGGGAGGTGGTACTTTTGACTGAACAGGTATGAATTGGCAAGTGAGTTTTATTTTGGCAGCAATCCAAGCGTAGACGGAGGGTGGAATTTTCTGTGCCTGCTGGCTTTGGATGTGTTCAGCGATGTGAGCGGACAATATGGCGAGAAGGCCAGATATCAGTCTCATGACATCATGAAACCAATTTGCAATCGTCTGTTCAGCCTGTCAATGGCAGGCACGTTTCCTGAAATCTGCAAATCATTATAAGGTCAGCCCACCAGAATCAACCCTCCTACTGGATCATCCGCCCATATTGGCATGATTGCACCCAACTACAGAACACGCCTTGCCAAGTGTGATGTGCAGAAGGCTGGACGTACCGCCAGGGGTCTTGCTCACATCGCGGACATTCAAGGAGCAGAAAGTACTGGAGCCCGACAGCAACAGGACCATGGAGGAACGTCCATGGAATGCTGGGTGGATTCTCATGGACGTGGCTCCACATCGAAGCAGCTCACAGAAGTTGGAAAGTCACCACTGAGGGTCTGCTTACTACAGGTAATGCTAAAGGGGGTGGAGAGGAAGGTCCAGCTGTGTTTGTGAGAGGAAGACACACCAGGGGCTGAGATAGTAAGGCCTAGGATTGATTGGGAGAGGAAGAAGTGTCTGGGGGGAGTGAGCAGTGAGGTTGGGAAGTGGGCAATGAAGGTGTTGGGAGGGTAAGGTTGGGAGAGGGGAATGAAGGTGTCAGGGGAAGCTGTGGGGGGAGTTAGTATGGGGGTAATGGTGGAGCAGACAGCAACTGGGGAGGTAGGTGTAAGGTGGGGTGGAAGGTTAAGGGAAGGAGTTCAGAGGGGGAAAAGAGTGTGGAGAGGGGAGGGAGTCCAGTGGGGAGGAAGGAGTTGGGAAGGAGCAAGGAGAAAGGCTGGAGGAAGAAGTAAGGGTGTCTGAAGGAGTCAGGAATGGGGAAGGACTAAGCGGGAGTGAGTCCACGTTGGGGGGCAGGACGAAGGGGGGTGGGGACAGTCCAGGGGAGGGAAGCGATTCCAAGCTGGAAAGGAGATCCAAGGGTGGAAGGGGTTCCATGGGGGGAAGGGGTCCGGAGGGGGGATGCCCAGGTGAAAGTGCAAGGGAGGGCTCTGATGAGTCCATGACTACCTCCTGGGGAGTAAACTGAGGGTGGGCGTGGTACAAGATAATGGTGAGAATGACTGAGGGCAGAGTGAGGTAGTAGGGTGGGAGGGTGAGGGTTCGACGGTAGCGGTAGAAGAGACGGTGAGGATGATTTATGGGGATTCGGAGACAGACACGGACCCTGGGGGTGGGAAGGAGGAGTTCGGGGAGGTTAACATGGATGGGGGCGAGATTTTCGGGAAGGAAGGGAATGTGAACGTTCACCTGGACATCCCGAAGGAAAAGGGGTGTGGCTGGTAGGTCATGGAGGGGAGGTGGAAGGTGATGCCGGGGAGTCAACAGTGATGGGGGAGAGGAAATGGGTGACTGAGGGAGGGGAGAAGATTGGAGAGGTTATGAAAAACAGAATCCAGACCATGCTGACTAAATCAAAAGTGAAACGACAGTCACGGTGGGCGAGATCAGACGCTGCATGGGAGTGTGATCAGTGGGTGGGTGGAGATGCAGGTCAGCTCAGGTGGACAACTGGAATTGAACCCCAGCAGGCAGCATTGAAAATGCTCAGGACATTGAGATGAGTGTGATACATGAAGGATCCACATGCATAGCAGAGTGCTTGCATGAGGCTCCAAAAGGCCCTGCCACACACACACACCTCCCTCCAGAATCACTTGTTGGCCAGCTGCTCCCTCTGTGGTGACTGAGGACGAGATTGAGCGGCTCATGGGCAAAGGAGACTCGGAGGGGGAGGGCAGCCTCTGAGATCACTGAGTGGATGACCAAGTGGTGTCTGGCTGCCGCTCCTCCTTCCTTCGGTTCCCCGGGGGACCTGGCCTGACTCTCTGAGGGGAAGGAGCACCTGGAGGTCGAGGTGCCCCATTTCCCTCTTGTGTTGCCACTGTAGGAACTCACCCATGGCTCCCACTATGGAGTACAGGTCTTGCACATCTCCGCATTCTGCTTGCCCAGGGTCTCCACGCTGTCTGCCATCCTCCCCATGAAGACCTCCATATGCACACATGTGAGCACCACTTCATCAGAGAGCAGGCGAACAAACTCCTCTGACTCATGTGGCATTCTGCTGAGGGCTTCCAACAGCTCTGCATGATGTTCCCACGCCTTCCACCAACTCTCCATGATGAATTGGAAGGCCAAATCCAGAGTTTCGTCATCTGACCCGGACCTCACAGATGCCTCTTTCCCAGCAGCCCTCTGTGAACCTGGGAACTCAGCTGAACCTGCCTCCTCCAGCTGCTGACACGTGTCCATGCATGGACCACCAGATTGTGAACCCGAGCCTGCTCTAGATCTAGGTCCCACCTAGGCATGTGTCTCTATGCTGGTGCAGGGTGTGGATAAGCGCTGTGATGGGTCTTCCAGGCTGCTTATTTCCAGCTCTTCAATGGAGGGGGTATCCTCTTGGCTGGAGATGAGGATGTGGATGGAGCTGAGGGACTGGCTGGCTGAGGGCATCGGTCGCTTGGCGGAGCTCCCTGTGAATCAAAGTAGAGATAATTAGTGCATGGCAGCAGAGTCAAAAGCAGGAGAGAGAGCACTCACAACTGCATTGAGAGAGGGATGATGTGGTGCAGGATCCTCATGAGGGTGTTCACCACCAGCCTCACCATCACCACATTTCTCATCAGTCAGCACGATGGCACACACCTTAAAGTGAGTGAGGGGCCTAATGTGGGACACTCGATCCCTGGCCTGGGACCACCCCCTGCTGATGTGAGTAGGCATCTCCTGCATGGAAACAGATGGAGAGAGTGTGAGCAGGACACATGGCACTGCGTGGAATGTTTGTGTGGTGAGCAGAGCCATGGACAGGATGAGGACGTGAGCTCCAGAGGATATGAACCTGATGGAGATGTGAGGGTGTGTGTGAGAGTTAGTGGTGTTGTCCCTTGAGGTGTGAGATCCCTGTGGATATGTGATGGGTTTGTGAGTATGTGAGCTGAGAGTGATGAGAAGATTGAGTACCCTAGCGGAACGGCTGAAACAACTCATCCTCTGGCAGCACTGGGTGGCTGTCCTTTTTTGCAGGGTGTTGGTGACCACCACTGTCACTGCCTGCCATGCTAGCTGGTGATGCTACAAGACCAGAAGACTATGAGATGTAAGAGCAAAAGTAGGCCATTCAGCCCATCAAGTCTGCTCCACTATTCAATGAGATCATGGCTGATTTTATAATCCTCAACTCCACTTTCCTGCCTTTTCCCCATAACCCTTGATTCCCTTACTGATTAAAAATCTGTCTATCTCTACCTTGCATGTACTTAACGACCCAGCTTCTACAGCCCTCTGTGGTAAAGATTTCCACAGATTAACTACCCTCTGAGAGAGGAAATTCCCCTTCATCTCTGTCTTAAATGGGCAATCCCTTACTCTGAGATTATGCCCTCTGGTCATAGACTCTCCCACAACGGAAACAACATCTCAGCATCCACCCTATCAAGGGCCCTAAGAATCTTATATGTTTCAACAAGACCACCTCCCATTCCTCTAAACTCCAATGAGTACAGGCCCAACCTACTCAACCTCTCCTCGTAAGAAAATCCCTCCACCCCCAGGATCAACCTAGTGAACCTTCTCTGGACTGCCTGCAATGCCTTAAATAAGAGGACCAAAACAGTTCACAGTATTCTAGGTGTGGTCTAACTAGTGCCTTGTATAGTTTTAGCAAGACATCCCTATTATCATACCCCATTCCCTTTGAAATAAAGGCTAACATTCCATTTGCCTTCCTTATTACCTGTTGAACTTGTATGTTAGCTATTGTTAGCTGTTGCCCATCCTGCGGCCAGAGCAGGGGTAGAGGACATCTCGGCGGACCTCCACTGTGTCGAGGGATGCATCACTAACCTACAGTCTTTTTGCCTTTTGGAGCCATCCTGTCTTCTGTGCAGCAACCCTGGGCTGGGAGCACTGAGAAGTGTGCGCGCGGCTGCATTTTAAATATGATGCCCGGCGTGATGAAGCGGCGAGGTGATCACATGGCGGGCAAATAAGAGCCTGCCCGCCATCGAAACAGCGTGTTTCCCGGGAAGGCATAATTAGTGTGGCAGGGTTGGGATGATACAACGTGAGATAATGTCGTTTTCCCCGCCCTCTACGGGCTTAGTGCAAATCTTGGGCGATTCCGCCCTGAGTTTCTTGTGTGCAGAATTGAAGACATTGAATGTGGTTTGAAAATCTGGTGCAGCGTGGGCAATGTCGTTGCAATCATCCCCAAACTGTAGGTCATGTATATTTACGGTGGTCAGTTTAGTTTTGGCATGGAGGTGATTGAGGTTAAGAGTTTTCCATCTGGACAGTACTTAATGCTGACACCAGAGGGCAGTTGATCTTTGGTGAGGTGAACAGCTACAGTCTGGGAGATTGTATATAGCATGGGACCTATCACACAACCTTGCTTGACCAGGTGTCTGTTTCAGGTTTCCCACTCAAATCAGTTGCCGTCATATCATCAGGAAGCAATTGCAGGATTTTGATCAAGTTCCTTGGACATCCAAATCTTCGTAGCACAATCCACAAAGCCATGAAATTTACTGAGTCAAATGCTTTGGTCGGGTCAATGAATGCAATGAAGAGCTCCTGGTTTTGTTCTTGATATTTTTCTTGGGTTTTCTGGCAACAAAGACCATGTCAGATGTTCCTCTGGAAAGTCTAAAGCCGCACTGTCTCTGGGAGGATTTCCTCAGCCACAGGAGAATGTGTGTCAGGATTTTCCCTGCTTTGAGCTGTTGGAGTGCTGCCTTTTGACTTGTGACCTTGGGTTGTTTTGCCAGGCAATAAAGGCTGCTCATTTTTGTTCCACAAGGTCACATGCTTCAGCTTCATTTTTGCTGAACCAAATCTGGTGCCGACAATGTTTGAACCTAGATCTGGGCACAGGAGCCTAGTCCAGCTGCCTTTATTTGATCCCACTGTTCTGGAATTGAATTGAAGTGTGAAGATTGTCCAGATTGGTTGTGAGCTGCATTTGGGATTCCTCCCTTTGGTCAGGCTGCTTTAAGGCTGAGACATTGATCTTCTTCCTCTTGGGCTTTTGCATTCAGAATTGATGCTATTTGGATGTTCATCACCGATCAGACAAATCAATGATTTGTCCAGCAAACATCAGTTCCCCTGCATGGGTCGAAAAATACAGGCATCACTTAGATCTTTGACTCGAACAATGACATAATCCAGGAAGTGCCAGTGTTTTGATCTAGGATGCCTTCATGTGATTTTGTATTTATCCTTCTGGCAGCAGAGGGTGTTTGTTATAATGAGGCCATGCTGTGTACACTTTGTCAGCAGGAGGATGCCATCTGCATTGGCTCTCCCCATCCTGTTTTTCCCAATCTTCCCATTCCAGCCATCAGCTTACGCCCTGACTCTTGATTCCAATATAGATGTAAAAGAAAGTTCTATTCTAACCTTGGTGGAGTCCTCACTACCATCCCAACAGAAGAATAGGTCATTCTCCTGGGGGACTTTAATGCCAGGGTTGTCTATGACTTTCTCAGTGTCTGCTTATTAGGTAAGAGGAGAATCTGTCCTTTCTTCGAAGTTCCGCATTGTTTTTCAGAAGTGAAGAATAGCTAATTTGGTGAGGGATTAGAGGGCTTACAACATGAATTGAACAGCATCGAAGAAGTGATCAGTGTGGTCAGAAAACAAGGTAGGGTAGAAACAAAAGGGAGGGAGGGAAATATAAGAAAAACTCAAAGGCCTGAATTTTCACAACGCCAGATGAGCTCCACACCTTAGCCCCGATTCCAGAGGTCCCATTCCCAAACCTGGCACCCCCCCGCCTCCTCCATTTTCCCTTGGGAGGAATGGGCGTGGGTTGTATTTTGAACATCTAAGGTTCACAGAGGCAGCTGCACATGTAAAAGTGCCACTGCCTTCAAACAGATGCAATTTTTGTAACTGGGCTGTCCAAAATACAACTTGTGGGCTTTAGACATTTGCGGAAAAGTCTAAAGCAGCCGTAGTTATCGGAAGAGGTAAATTGCCCTTTTAGGGAGCTCCAGGTACCCCTTTGGGAAAGGTAAGGTACCCTTTGAGAGAGGAAAGGTATCATAGAACCATAGAACCATAGAAAAGTTACAGCACAGAAGGAAGTCATTCAGCCCATCTTGTCCATGCCAGCCCGAGGACACCCAGGTGCCCTTTCTAATCCCACTTTCCTGTACCCGGCTGATAGCCCTGCAGCTTACAGCACTTTAGGTGCAGATCCAGGTACTTTTTAGAAACGTTTAGAGTTTCTGCCTTTACCACCAACTTTGGCAGCGAATTCCAGACACCCACTACCCTCTACGTAAAAAAAGTTCTTCCTCATGTTCCCCCTACACCATCTGCCACTTATCTTGAACCTATGTCCCCTGGTTCTAGAATTCTCCATCAATGGAAACAATTTTATCATGTCCACTCTATCTATTCCCCTCATAATTTTGTACACCTTTAGGATTGTTAAAAGTCAACATGAATGTGCATAAAAAGTGGATAAGCTCAGTAGAACTGTCAAGCTGTCAAGTCAATTAAATCCCCGGGCCCTTTAAATATTAACAAAAAAACAGCCTGCTTTGGCTGCTTAGAATTTCACTAGCTGTCTATTGACATAAGCCTAGGGGTTATCATTATAGGATTAGTTCTGCATGACTCATTCCACAACTTATCACTAACATGGTGGTGGGAGGGGCTGTAAGTTCACATTTTGATTGACAGCTCCAAATGGTCCTAAATGGTGGGATTTTCCACTCCCACCTGCCACAGGAATCATCACGGGCGAGTCAGAAAATTTGATGGACCAACAAAAGGTCCATTGACTTTGGCCAGGACTAGAAAAGCCAACCAAAAGTCTTTTTATGTGGGGCTATGAATGCAAATGTTTGTTTTCATCAGGGATTAAGTACTTGAAGGTAATTGATGGAATTTAAATGCATTAAATGGACTTTTATGAATGGGAGCACATTTTTCAAATCAGTGAAGTCTGCAGTAGACACTTAGAGCTTTATTTTATTTAATTTCACCATGGCCTCTGAGGTCTGACTATGGTGGATACTGGATTAGATGGCATAGAGCGTATAAGGGCAAAGGGTGGTGGGTGGGGGATTGGGTTGGCATGAGTTAGTATTGTTGGCATAGGGGCTACAAAGAGCCAAAGAGGGTGGATAGAGGGGCATAGGTTGACATGCAGGGTATGATGGGCCATTGGGAGGAGCAGGTGGGAGGCATGAGGTGACATGATTTGGCATGGATGGTACATGGTGAGTGGGTGAAGGGTGAGGGCCAGAGGACTTTTCTTGTTTTCTTGTTTTCATTTTAACTGGGATGATGTCCCGGAGAACTGAGGTAGACCGTTGACCAGCCCACCTTGGCACCCGTCAGTCCCTGTGGTTGCCTCGGCACTGTTTCAGGGGGCAGTGGCTCCCATCCCCACCCCACTACCTCCCCCCACCATCCCCTACCCCCTGAAGAAAACTCCAAAGATCCGGGGCACTTTCTTACAAATCGGATTTACAAAGTCAGGAATTTTCCCAACTCTGCCCTCAGACTCGGGAGCGAAAATTCGGCCCTAAATCTCCAAGGCAGTTTTCCCAATGTCTGTAACTTCAGTGAAGGGCTAGGACTCATGCAGAAATTTAGGGCCAAAGTTATAACTATTCACTTACATGAACTTTGACATGATGTATTTTTTTTATTTGGGTTGCAGTTCCTTGACTAGAATATCATTGTTGATGGAAACAAAGCACCAATAGCTTTTGTAAGGAACATCTCGGAGTAGGAGGTGAAAAAAGGTGCTGAAAAATACTTCGGCCTAGTCTGATTACAATCATATTTTTTTACCAGTGGCAGACGGCAGCAAGTATTTATACAAATCTTAAGCCGATTATAGCTGTTTACAGTAATCCTTAATGCAACTAACTGCAAGAGCCATCTGTTACTGTATAGGTGCTCAGCATCATAACCAGCGATCACAGTTAAAAATAAATTAATTAAACAAGAGTTTTTCTTTTCCTGCATGTGAGGCATAACCAAGAGAGACGCTGGAGCCTAAAAACCGGGGGAGTGATTTGCCGTTGACAGATTTTGATGTGAAAATGTTTGATGCAAGCACATTATCAAGGATCATGATTTAGTAGACAAAAAAAGCGACATGGGGCTCCAAGTTAAGGAAAGCAAATTTTGCTGGTAATCTGATGACATCACTCAAGCCCCATGCTCTGAATCCCCAGTTATTCGCCCCACACAAGTGACCATCTCCGACAAGAGACAATCTCACCAGCTCCCCTTGACATTCAATGGCATTAGCATCACTCAATCCCCCCTATTAGTTTCCAGGGGGTTACCATTGACCAGAAACTGAACTGGATCAGCCATATAAATTCTACAGCTACAAGAGCAGGTCAGAGGTTGGGAATTTTGCAATGAGTAACTCACCTCCTGACTCCCCAAAGCCTGTCCATCATTTACAAGACACAAGTCAGAAGTGTGATGGAATACTCTCCACTTGCCTGGCTGGATGTAGCTCCAACAAGACTTGAGAAGCTAGACACCACCCAGGACAAAGTAGCCCAATGGATTGGCACCGAATCCACCAACTTAAACATTCATGCCCTCCATCATCGATGCACAGTGGCACCAGCGTGTACCATATACAAGATGCACTGCAGTAGCTCACCAAGGATCCTTCGACAACATGTTCCAAACTCATGACCTATACGACATGGAAGGACAAGGGCAGCAGATCCATGGGAACATCACCACCTGGAAGTTCCCGTCCAAGCCAGTCACCACCCTGACTTGGAAATATATAATCATTCCTTCACTGTCACTGGATCAAAACCCTGGAACTCACCCCCCCTTAACAGCACTGTGGGTGTACCTACACCAGATGGCCTGCAGCGGTTCATAAAGGCAGCTCACCAGCACCTTCTTAAGGGCAATTAAGGATGGGCAGTAAATGCTGGTCTAGCCAGTGATGCCCAATTCCCATGAACAAATAAATTTTAAAAAATACAGAACGCTGCAATCAGTTACAAATCTCTGCACGTTGGTAGAGTGAAATTCTTGTCAGAGAGATCACTAGATCTCTCAGCCAGATCTATTTCAATGCATGTAGCTCAATGCTTCAATCTTCTTGCTTCAACACTAACTGCAAACTCCAAGCCATTGAATTGTACTGATGGGTGTTCTTCCCAGTTCAAGTGACCATTGTGGAAATATTGAACCTGCACAATGCTATATTGAACTTCTAGTGATGACACCAGTGTATAATTGAAAAGTAAAGGTCATTGACCTGAAACGTTGGACTGAACTTTATGGCCCCCTAACAACTGGACGTGTTTTTGGGTGAGGCAGCATGTAAATATGTTGAGAGACTACCACCTTCCCATCCACCCCTGAACTGGTCCCCACAATATGCTAGGTGGGCGGGTCCTTGCCATATTTAAGTGAATAATTAAAGGTCAATGTAGCTAGCTAGCTACGTTGTTAGCTAGCCTATTCACCAGAATGGTATGCTGCTCGCACCATAATATTGTTGGCTTCGGCAGGTGTGCAGGAGTGGACAGGTCATTTGTCTGACAACACTCCCATCAAGCAACTTGGGATGTTTTACTACATTAAAGGTGCTCTTTAAATGCAAGCTTCCACTGCACCACAAGTGCCAGCCATGGTTTGATGGTGGAACTCTCGATTATGATTCAGAGATAATAGGTTCACTCCTCACTCTGGAGATTTGAGCACATGACTAAGTCAGAGCAAAATCCTGCGGATGCTGGATATTTCCAACACTTTATATTTTAATACTCAGGTTTCCTGCATCCATCATTTTTTTTTTTGGATAATTAAAAGGTTGTAGTCCCATGTTTCAATTTTTTTTTTGCGTAACAGTACCTTGAGTATTGACTTGTCTCTATTCAATCACCACTGCATTGTCCACTTACTGCTGAAATTTATGGAAAACAACGTTACCATAATAATTTGTTCAATAGGATTTTTTGCATTGCCATATTATTGCTTACTCAGCAGGCTTGGCAGAATAAGCAGCAGGAGAAAACACATCTGTGACAGGAGGGGAAAATGTGTCAGAGCTCCCAACAGTCAATAAAATTGTTCCATAAATAAATACATTTTGTGCACCCGTGTATGCAATATTGATTATGAAAACCATGTAAGTGCCTGAAAATTCATTTTAGTTAGGTGAAAGATAACTAAGATTGATGCAAAATTTAATAGGGTTTTGTGACTTGTGTCGGTTGTGAGTTTTTCTCTATACGTTACTATAAATTTAATCCGGTGTGTTTTCACTGCCCCTGTTAATAAAGATAATGCCACGTTCGCTGTATTACATTCATATTTGGAAGGTATTTATGTCATGGATCAGCTCTAAGGAGCAGTTTCAGACCATTTCTTGGAACTACATTCACGGGATGGAATTTAATACTCTCTACCCACCCGACCCCAAATCTGCTCCTTATTAAATCAGGAGTAGGGAGAGCTGAGGTCAGCCACCTTTTCCCTAGGCCAATTGTGGTATTGGGGTGGGGGGGGGTGCTCATAGAATGCTGCCAGATACACCCTCCGATAGGGGGATCCATCCCGACTGAGAACCCTGTATCCCACGAAGGGCCCTGCTGGCAGCAAGGCCTGCTGCCACTGAAAGAATCCCCAGCCTCTACAAAGAACGACATCCCCACCTCCCCCACCCTCACCAGGGCTGACCTACTGGCCCCGGTGACCCACTTAACTCAATTTCTGGGCCCTCATTGTTGTTTCATCTCTGGGCCTCCTGCAGTCCCAACAGTGGAACCGGTCCCGGTGGCACTGCTGGGACTGAAGAGCAGCCAGTCCTCTGATTGGCTGGCAGCCCTTGGGGCAGGATTTTGACTTCGGCGAGCAGGGGCTGGGCCCGACACACTGACCCGTTAAATGACGTGCGATGACGTCCCGATGTCACTGCGCGCCATCGCGATATTTTGGTGGGCGGGCGTGCTATGAGCTCCGATGCGCGCCCGCTATTAATTAACGGGCCACTTCAGGCCCTTGAGCTATTAACACATTCAGCCTCCAGGGGAGCCACCTATGGGAGGACAGGCGCAGGCACAAGGGGTGCAGGACCAACAGGAAGTGCAAGTCGGAAGGGGCCACAGAAGACAGCACTATCCTGCTACCAGGGTTTACAGGCGGTGATGCAGCTACCTCATTATGTCAGAAGTGCAATGCTGAAGGGAGACAGTCACCTCCATCTGTCAGATGATCGGCCCTAAGTTCAGCTCCAAATGTGTGGGTGGACACCCCATGCCAGTGGCATTGAAGGTCATGACTGCCCTCAACTTCTGTGCCTCCTGCTCTTTCCAGGTGTTGGTGGGTGATCTTAGTGGTGTCAAGCTGGTGACAGATGCATGGCTCAGGTGTGCATTGACTTTCCTTCACTACCACACAGATGAGACCAGACAGACAGAGCGAGCCAAAGGCTTTGCAGTGATTGCTGGCTTCCCCAGTGTCCAGGGTGCTATAGACTGTACACATGTGGCCATCAAGGCGCCAGCAGGTGAGCCCGGTGCCTTCATCAACAGGAAGGGCTTCCACTCCATGAACGTGCAGATAGTGTGTGACCACAGCATGCAGATTCTGCAAGTCTGTGCAAGGTACCCAGGCAGCTCCCATGACGCATACATCCTGAGACACTCCCAGGTGCTGGGGCTCTTCAGTGCTCCAGCTCAGCTGGATGGATGGCTGCTGGGTGACAAGGGCTATCCCCTCAAAAGGTGGCTCATGACGCCTCTCTGCCATCCAAGAACAGAAGCTGAGCAGCAGTACAATAGGAGCCACGCCTCCACAAGGGCTGTGGTGGAGAGAACCATTGGTCTTCTCAAGCTGCGCTTCTGATGCCTGGACCATTCGGGGGCACACTGCAATAACCCCCAGATCATGTATCACTGATAGTGGTTGCATGCTGCGCTCTCCACAATCTGGCGCTGGAAAGGGGTGGGGGGGGACACAGTGGAGGAAGAAAATGTTGACACAGATGCTCCGGCTGCAGACGATGAGTCCAGCAATGAGTCCGAGGATGAGCATGCACAGGAGAACACTGAGGGGGTAGACACTGACCCGGGAAACCTCCAGGGAGATGGGGACGCCCAGGAGGCTTTAATCCAATGATCCTTCAGCTAGCCCACCACAGATGGACCTCCAACACACACCAGGACTGCAGGCTCCATACCTGAGAGCAACATCTGCCTGGTTAGGAACATTAACTTTGTGCCTTGTCAGTAAAGCTCAATGACAAACAAGTCATAACATCATGGATTCCTGTCCAGCTGCAGAAGTAATGAAGCACCCAGAGGCTTGTTCAGAATGAAACCATTTAATGATTTCATACAACAAAACAGAAATGAAAGTTCATTCAGAGGAGTTGAGCTGCACAGCGACTAATAACCAACTAATACCAGGGCAACAGAAAACCACCAGTGATAAGCCCACGGTGTGCTTATGATGCTTTACAGTTACATTTATGGGTGCTACGCCTAGGTGCCCCCCCTCGCTGGCACTGGCATTGGAGACACCCTGCTCACTCTGCTTTCCTGGTGGCCTTGATGACCATGGCGGGCGTCCTCTGGTCCATGGAGCCTGTGCTGGCCCCGACTGGGAGGGGGTGGCCAGTGACACCTAGCTGGGATACTGGGTCCCCAATCCGTCTCCCACACTGACCGTGGCCAGCTGAGGTCAATGGTCCGAGCGCATCCCCAGGAAGCCCTGAATGTTCTCCTGGAGGAGCCCCTCGATGAGAGTCGCCACTCCCACCATGGAGGAAGCATTGCACTCAACCATGAGGGTCAATGCATTGCTCATGCTCTGCGTGGACACCTCCATCACGGAGACCATGGCACGCATTCCCTCATGTATCTCTGCCAGATCCTCCCACAGACCCGGCTGGACTTCCAGCTGCCTCAGAGATGACTAGAGAAGACCATCATCAGCCACCGACTGAGCATGTTCCTGGTCCCTTGCAGTCCTCCGACTGTTGGCGCCATGGGAACTCTGTCTCTGCCCGCACCTCAAGCGAATGTAAAGTGCCCTCACCACTGTGCCCCAGGGCACTAAATGGTGATCCTATTCCTGCTGAGGTGCTGGTATCTGCACTGGTGCCTGTCTGGCTGAGATGGTGTATATCTTCAGGGCCCTCAGGAGTCAATAATGGTCCCTCTGCCTCCTCAGTCCGGGCATGCTCCAATGATGCTGAAAGGAAGAACAAGGACATATGATTCATTGAAGTCGTAACACTGTTAATGTGCATGTCTGGCACCCGGGTCAGGATGCGCTGCTGATGGATGCTGAATGCACTCATGTTGAATGCTGAAATCAATATACAGTCAACAGTGGAATGGCTGCAATGACAGATATTGTGACCTCAGTGCACGGCACTCTTACCTCCCACTGGCACCCCAACCTCACTGCTGCCGGTAGACCTGGGCGCAGGGCGCCTCTCCAGCTCGAGAGCCTCCTGCTCGTATCTGGTGAGTATGAGTAGGTGGGCCTGCCCTCCTCCAGTCCACATCCGTTCAGCGTTATTGTGAGCTGTCTTCTCCTGAAAGGAGAGAGGAGCATTGATTAGTCCACCCTGTACCTGGATTGCCATTGCAGCCCTGCCAACCCCACCTGAGTGAAACATCACAGGGATCATCCGATTCGTGACCCTGGAGCCACCAAACACTCACTCCAAGCAGCCAGGGCTGACACCCTTGTCCAGATGCTGCCTCCATCACATTTGCCACTCACACTGTGTGACCTTCCAAAGCAAGAGGGCACTACCACCTAGAAGGACAAGGGCAGCCCTGTCACCTGGAAGTTACCTTCCCAGTCACTCAGCATCCTGACTTTGAAATGTTTCGCTATTCCAGCACTGCGCCTAAATATAGATCCTGGAGCTCATCCACAAAACAATACTGTGGGTGTAAGTGCACCACATGCAGCGGGTACAGAACCCAGCTCAGCACCACTCTCACAGGGGCAACTAGGCATGGGCAATAAATGCTGGCCCACCCAGCGAAGGCCGCATGCCATGAATGATTCAATGCAGTAACTACATTCCGAGTTGTGGGGGGTTGTGGGGGGGTCAACCTAACTGCTGTGCTCAGTGACCCAGGCCAACATGGTACTCACCCTTCCCGATCGCAACAGGTCATTGAAGTGCTTGCGGCACTGAACCCAGGTGCGTCGCACCATAGCATGGGAGCTGACCCCTTCTGCCACCTACTCCCAGGCACATTTCGTCATGTGAAGTTGGGGGATGTCCTCCCCCTCCCGTCACTTGGCACGATGATTTCGCGCCATGCTGCCACCTCCTCGAGGGGGACAGCGAGGCACTCATCCGTTTTTAAACAGGCCGCCGAGTTGACATTGGACCCGGAGGTCATTGGAGTCTCGCTGCTGCCTGCCCCCACCCGCTGCTCTCAGGAGCCGCGATTCACGCTGGGTGGGCCTTAATTGGCCCACCCACGTAAAATGGCAGCGCAGAGCCGATCACGGGTGGTGATCGGCTCCGCCCCCTCCTATACCCACTCCCACCCAGCCTGCCTGACATGCTAAAAGCTCTCCCCTTGGAGGAAGGATCTTTGCCTTTAAGGCCAGGGAGCACCAATGGCGGACAGTTAATTGCCTGATGGGTATTAATCCCATCCGGGCTTCCGGCAATGGGGGCGGCATTCCGGCTGGTGGACCAGATCTCCTTCGTGGCCATTAACTCCAGCTCAAGCTTTCTGTGTTGTACCACTCAACTGCAAGTTTACCCCCAATAAACCATCCTGCCCCAGGGAAACCGAAACTGTTAACAAAAGTTGGAAAGATATAATATGGAGGAAAAAGCACTCACCCTGCTATTTCCTAGAAAGAGCCAACATGCTAATCTCAATGTACACCCCACAACCCTCAACTCTATTTCTTTCTTTCATATCCTTCGATGCTCATAACTAACAAAAAGCTAATCTTTTCCTCAGCACATGTTTGACACTGGCAAGGTCACCTCAGAGGTCCTAAGAAATCAACCACACCATAGCCAGAATTTTACACTTTTCCCTCCAGCAGGTTTTTAGACAGTGGTGGGGGGGAGAGTGAAATTGAAGGGATGGGATTCCCTCCGGGTTCCTGTCAGCCCTGACCGCACAGCGATTTTACGCTGGGGCAGGCACCACTCACACCGACATATTTCACAAGTGCACATAAGTGACATGCACCTGGTGAGCTGCACTTCACTTGGGACCTTGAGGTTTGTTTGCCTACCTTGCTTCAGGCAGCACTTGCAGTCACCAGCGCCAGGCTTCGCAGACAGCACCACATCACTTTTAGGGGAACTCACAGGCAGTTCTCTACCTACCAGACCTACTTACCAGCCATAAGGCAGGGTGGCTTTGTACGGCTGCAGGGCTAGGACTTGCTTGGGAAAGGGGTGAAGTGGAGTCAGGCAAGGGAAGAGGACTGTACTGAGGAAGGCGTGTAACCCAGGGTTTCTGTGCAAGTAGCCTCAAGATGGTGATGGCTGAGGAGGCAGTCTCCAGAGCAGACAAGGCCAGATGGAGATGTGAGGTGTGTGTGAGAGAGTGAGTGGTGATGCCCCTTGAGCTGGCAGTGAGTGAGATGCCAATGAGTGTATGATGGGCTTGAGTTTAGAGTGATAAGATGGTTGCCTTACCCTTGTGGCACGAATGAGATCATTCATCCTCTATCTGCATTGGATGACCAACCCCTTCTGTGCAGCAATGGCACTGATCACCACTGCCATCGCCTACCAAGCCGGAGTGGTAATGCCGTTGCCCCTCCTGCAGCCATAGCGGGGATAGGGGACATCACGGCGAGCCTCCACAGAGTCCAAAAGGCACTTGAGGGACATGCCAATAAACCTGGGGCTGCAGTCTTCTTGCCTTTTGGGACTATGGGCAGAATTTTCGGGTCGGTGAGCAGGGGCAGGACCTGCTCACAACACATATAATGACGTGCGGTGACTTCAGGCGGGCACCCGATGTCACCGCGCCTCATTTAGTTTTTCAGTTCAGCAGGCATGCAGCCAAGTCAGCTGCACATCCGCCGAACTGTCAAAGGCCAATTAAGGCCATTTAAAAACTAATTAAAGCATAAACTGAGCTGCCCGGCCAACCTTAAGGTTGGGGGGTGCAGGCGAAGAGCCCAGGCGGCCTTCGCATTTTTCATGGAACCTCATCCACGGGTGGGATGAGGCTTCACGAAGTGTTTATAAATTGAATTAATTGACATGTCCCAGCTCATGTGACACCGTCACATGAGGGGACATGTCTTAAAATTTTTTCTTTTCTTTATTTAAATTTTTAAAACTTAAACTAATCTCCCTGAGGCACCCCTCTGCGCTTTTTTATGCGGGCCCCAACTAAGGGAACGGCCCCCCCCACCAGCCCCCCGCCTGCTGCCTGCAAAGGGAGCACTCAGCACTCCCGGGCGTGCGTCACGCTGGGCGGGCCTTAATTGGCCCTCCCACGTAAAATGGCAGCGCGGAACCAATTGGGGGCGCCGATCAGGTTCACACCCGCCCCCACACAGCACCCCCCAACGGGGGGAAAATTCTCCCCCACATCTTCTTTGCAGCAGTCCAGTGATTGGCTGTGATTTAAATGTGGCACCCAACGTGATGAAGTGGCGAGGTGACAGCATGATAGATCAATTGGAGCCCCCGCCATCGAAATGGCATGTTTCCTGGGAATGCAGAATTAACATGCGGGTTTGGGACGATACGGTGTGAAAAGCCGCCATTGTGGCCAGCGGGTGAAACGTCGTTTTACCTGCTCGCTACCCGCACTTTGTGCAAATCTGGGACGATTCTGCCCATTGTGTTTGTTGTGGCGTTTACTTTTAGAAAAATTAAGAACATGACAGAAAGCCATAAAATAATGCAAAATGCTAGCTCACAGTAGCAATAAAAAAAAATTAAAATGGGAATCACAAGATTCATTAAGATAAAACCCTGCTTTATCGCCCAGCTCATAGTCTCCAGCTTCTGACAGCAAATGCAAAACAAAAGTGATTGCGTATCACCATTTGAAGAAAGATATCTGATATTAGCACTTAGTGGTTTTGGACTGAAGTTAAAAGGAGTGACTGTCAAATATAAAGCACAAGAAAAGGCTAATCAGATTTAAGTGTTCATCAGGGGCTGAGTTCAGGAATCACTGTAGGATGTAATGTGAAAACAAGTCATGCCTCAGGTTGCAATCCATTTTGGGGGAGGGTGTGGTGGGGAATAGATGCAGTGCTGTTAAAGAAATCAAAATGATTTGTATAGTTCATTTTGCTGAAACTCAAACTGGGAGATGACTAAGTTACTCTATTGCTCTTGGAATAATTTAATTATACTTGCTAAACACGAGCAGGGTAAAATCTCTGCTGACTGAGGGCATCTTTCCCAATCATTGTGCTGAAAAACCATCTAATTTTTAAACTACATTTTTAATTGCTTTTGTGTTCAACTTGCACAATGAAAGATACTTGCAGCTAGTGCAGAAATTTTCCTTCCTTTTCTTAATTTTCTCATTTCAAGTGAAAGTGAGCCACATTAAACCCCACTGAAAACTCTTAGAGAATCATCAAGCAACAGCATGTTTTATGCACATCAGGCGTGGAGTCCACCAGTCTTTATACCAGTGCAGCTTGGACTTTCAGTACTTCAGAGAAAGCAAAACCTATCAAATAATCAGTTTAATTTACTTGGAATAGTAGGTAGACACACTGCTTCTACCCATAGAAGGAGACAGGAGATTTCTGCCTCGATTGATAGTTGTGAGTCCTCCTGACGTTCCTGCCCATTTTGAGGGCTGGGTCTTGTTAGTTTAGGGCAGTTGGGCTCCAAGCGAAAAGCCAGTGCTCAAAATCAGCCCAGCAGCTGTGGGTCATTGTAATGTTGGAGAGATCCAGGGAGGGACTCAGGAGAGGTGGTAACCGAGGGTGGCAGTGGCCCTGATTGCTTGGGTAGAACCCGCAGGAGCATTTCTGCTCAACCCAGCCCTAAAAAGGCTACATTAGTTCAGGTCTGGCATGCACGGCCTGGGAGTGTCGTGGAGGCAGGTTCAATCGAGTCATTCAAGAGGGCATTAGATGATTATTTGAATAGAAACAATGCGCAGGGATACGGGAAAAAGGCAGAGCAATGGCACTAGGTCATAATGCTCAATTAGAGAGATGGTGCAGACATGATGGGCCAAATGGCCTCCTTCTGTGGCATTAAAATTCTGTGATTCTGTAAGAGTCACCCCCTGGCCTCCTCTTCAGTTGAGCTGAAAGATGAAACTGCACAGATAGTGCAGAGCGCACACTCTGCACAGAACCGCCTTAAAATGGTAATTGGATTCCTCTGTTTGTCATCGAACCCCAATTGGCCAAGTAAAAGGACCTATCCCTAACTCAGCTGAGTACTTTAGCCAATGGTAGGCCCTGGAGAAGATGTGAGATGGCCACACCCTCGATGGGAAAGAAGTGGTAAGTCATTCCCCATCATATCTGAGGTTACTATCATCTCATTTTTGCTTGCAGGGAGGAGTCAAAACCCTTGCAAGGAATCAACACAACAGGAGAGGAAATTGGTGATGAATTAAAAGCACAACTTAACTAAACTTGTAAAATAATTTCTGGTTTTATTTCAGTAAAATAGAGAAAAAAAAATAGACTCTGTACCTTGATTGTTGCCCATGGAATAATTTTAGTTTTGTGCCTGACAATGCTCAGGGCAGGGGTGTATATCAGATCGTATTGGACTGGCTGCCTGTGAAAAACTCCGCCCAATTTTCAACAGTCCATTGCCACCACTCTTATGATCCTTCTGGAGTTGAAAGTTCCACCCAATTGGTTAATTGATGATAAACAAATATTTTTTGTTATTTATTCTCCATTGGCAGAATTGCACCCTTGTCGGGCAGGCGGGGTGGTCAGGAAGCCGACTGCCGCCCGCGGTCAAGGCCAGAAGGAGATTACACACTGGGCGGGCCAATTAAAGCCTGCCCTGTGTGAAACGCGAGCGGCAGCACTCAGCGCTAACTGTGAGGGCGGGTGGTGAGGGCGAGGGCAACCTTCACGTATACGCACAAGTGCGCAGTTCATAATCTCCCTAAGGCACAGAGCTGCCTCAGGGAGATGAAGAGTTATGTTTTAAAAAAAGAAAATAAAAATGTAATGAAACATGTCCCCTCATGTGACTCTGTCACATGAGCAGGGATATGTTATTAATGAAGTGTTAAAATATTTATTTTACTTTTATTTGGTTTAGGAAACCTCATCCCGCCCTTGGATGAGGTTTCCTAAAAAGTGCAAAGGCCACTTGGCCTTTTCTCCTGCCCATTGGACAGGCGGCAAAAAATTCAGCTTAATTGATAATTTAATGGCCTTAGCAGGCCTTTAAATCATCAGTGAGTGCACTGCCGACTCCGGCGCACACCCACCAAACGAAATATCACGCGACTGCGTGCTGACATCGGGACGCTCGCCCGACGTCAACACACGTCACTTTACACTCTAGCGGGTCGGGCACACTCCCGCCCATCAAGCTAAAAATTTTTCCCCATGTAAACTCAAATCCAAGCTTTTTAGTTTTCCCTTTTATGAGGAGCAAGAAAAAGTAGCACAATAATTACTTTGGAGTTTAAAATTTGATTTAGGATCATCCTCAAATTTGTAGTAATAGCAAACCAGATTACAAAGAAACACAAACACAGCTATTTGTACTGTTTATTTCAATTGTACACTTGCTAGATTACAGTCCAACATCATCTGTGAACTAAGCTGTAGTGGATCAAGAAAAAGCTAATTCCAGTCCGTTAGATTATATATCAATATATACAATCTGTCTATTATTCTGTAAGCATCCAGACCATCAAGAAAAATCCCTCTGGTCAATTGCGTATGCGGTGAGAAAAGGAACTGTAAAATAAATCTGCCTATTTAACATAGACAGTTATACACTTTCATTGGAGCATCGGCGGAGAAGAAAAGAGTTGACGTTTCGAGTCCTCATGACCCTTCGACAGAACTTGCGTTCGAGTCCAAGAAAGAGTTGAAATATAAGCTGGTTTAAGGTGTGTGTGTGGGGGGCGGAGAGATAGAGAGACAAAGAGGTGGGGGGGGGGGGGGGTGTGGTTGTAGGGACAAACAAGCAGTGATAGAAGCAGATCATCAAAAGATGTCAACGACAATAGTACAATAGAACACATAGGTGTTAAAATTAAAGTTGGTGATATTATCTAAACGAATGTGCTAATTAAGAATGGATGGTAGGGCACTCAAGGTATAGCTCTAGTGGCGGTTTTTTTTTATATAATGGAAATAGGTGGGAAAAGGAAAATCTTTATAATTTATTGGAAAAAAAAGGGGAAGGGGGAAACAGAAAGGGGGTGGGGATGGGGGAGGGAGCTTACGACCTAAAGTTGTTGAATTCAATATTCAGTCCGGAAGGCTGTAAAGTCCCTAGTCGGAAGATGAGGTGTTGTTCCTCCAGTTTGCGTTGGGCTTCACTGGAACAATGCAGCAAGCCAAGGACAGACATGTGGGCAAGAGAGCAGGGTGGAGTGTTGAAATGGCAAGCGACAGGGAGGTTTGGGTCATTCTTGCGGTCTGTCCGCAAGAATGACCCAAACCTCCCTGTCGCTTGCCATTTCAACACTCCACCCTGCTCTCTTGCCCACATGTCTGTCCTTGGCTTGCTGCATTGTTCCAGTGAAGCCCAACGCAAACTGGAGGAACAACACCTCATCTTCCGACTAGGGACTTTACAGCCTTCCGGACTGAATATTGAATTCAACAACTTTAGGTCGTAAGCTCCCTCCCCCATCCCCACCCCCTTTCTGTTTCCCCCTTCCCCTTTTTTTTCCAATAAATTATAAAGATTTTCCTTTTCCCACCTATTTCCATTATATAAAAAAAAAAACCGCCACTAGAGCTATACCTTGAGTGCCCTACCATCCATTCTTAATTAGCACATTCGTTTAGATAATATCACCAACTTTAATTTTAACACCTATGTGTTCTATTGTACTATTGTCGTTGACATCTTTTGATGATCTGCTTCTATCACTGCTTGTTTGTCCCTACAACCACACCCCCCCCCCCTCCACCTCTTTGTCTCTCTATCTCTCCGCCCCCCACACACACACCTTAAACCAGCTTATATTTCAACTCTTTCTTGGACTCGAACGCAAGTTCTGTCGAAGGGTCATGAGGACTCAAAACGTCAACTCTTTTCTTCTCCGCCGATGCTGCCAGACCTGCTGAGATTTTCCAGGTAATTCTGTTTTTGTTTTGGATTTCCAGCATCTGCAGTTTTTTTGTTTTTATACATTTTCATTAACCTAAACTCACTGTCAAGAACAAGTATAGGTCACATACATCAGACGTTTGGTGATTAATTGATCATATCTCTGCCAGCAATCTTCTACCACGATTGTTCATTTAACTAGAATGTCTTGTATTCACCTAAATGCAACCAAAGGACTTCACCTCTTCCCACAGGATCAATTTTCCTATAATGGAATTTAACGCTAAATTTTATTTTGTACACAATCTTTGTAAAACAGTCCATTAAGACAATTCACTTTCAAATCAAGTTCACTTTAATATCCCTGAAAATAATAATTTAACATAATGCCGGCATATTTTTATTATATTTTAATTTTAGCATTGTTTGGGTTGAATATAGAATGAACAAGGTCACTTTTCATTTTTGCCCCTGTAGAAATCAATTTTTACAGACCAAATTAACCTAACTTGGGGCAGATTTTAATATAGAGCATTAATTGGTCAACCAGTGGAACGTGCAATCCATCTGCATGAAAAAAAATCAGCATGCTTAGCATGCCATCTTCCTAGATTGGCTTAATTTAAATTAAATTGGCAAGCTGCCAACACACAACATGTGCCCTATCGGCAGGTCGCCAATAGGATGGATGGAGAATCCAGAAAGCAGTCTGTTACTCAAATAGAAGATGCTTTAATCGATGGTGGATAGCAGGCAGCATCAACAATTTGTGCTGATACGTTGCATTCACCTGAGCTAAGCAACCAAAGGCACGTTACAGGAGCATTGTCAAACAAAATTTGACACCAAGCCACAAAAGGAGTTATTAGGGCAGGCGACCAAAAGAAGAGGTAGGTTTTGAGGAGCAACTTAAAGGAGGAAAGTAAGAAAGAGAAGTGGGGAGGTTGAGGGAGTAAATTACAGAGCTTAGGGCCTCGGCACTTGGAGGCTGCTAATGATGGAACAATTAAAATCAGTGATGTGTAAGAGGGCAGAATTAGGGGAGTGCAGGTATTACTAGGATTGTGAAGCTGAAGGTGGTTACAGTGATAGCGAGGTGCGAGAGGTTGGAGGGATTTGAAAACAAAGACGAGAATCTTAAAATTGAAGTGTTGTTTAATTGGGAGCCAATATAGCTCACCAGGTTCAGTGAGGGTGGGTGAGTGGGACTTTGGCAAGTTTGGATCTGGGCAGCAAAGTTTTCGATTAACTTAAATTTAAGGAGGGTGGAAGATGGGAGGAGAGCCAGGAATACTTTGAAATTGTTAAACCCAAAGACAACAATATTGTGTAGCAGTATGGAAGAATGACTTTAACCAGAATCCCCATGTTCCTTGATGTAATGGTGGAGGTACTCACTGGCCAAGTGTACAGCAGAAAAGAGGCTTTCTTTCCCTCCAATGAGTGGCAGGCATTGAGTCAAATTAGTCAAAAGGCAAGAAAAGAGGTGGAAAAGGAGGTAAGTGCCATCGGCATTGTACCCAGGACCTGACCTGATCAGAAACATTTGCAATAGCCACATGGTTAAACCTATTATGGGGTGGGAATGGAGTGACGAATTGAGCTGGTCGACTTTAGTATATGCTATGAATGTTAAATTGCTGATAGCTAGTTGGTGAAGGAAGAAACCAAAGCCAGACTTTACTTGGAATAGATTTATTCAGAGTGAAAAATTATAGGTATATGTCTCCTGACTGTACTTAACTTTTGTGTTAATAAGTGTTTCTTACATCTGCCCAAGAAAGCATTCGATAAAGCCTTCCATCTGCATGTACTCACCTCAATAGATACAGTTAACTATGAAGGCAGGTATCTTTCTCAATAAAACCAAGAAGCAGGGGATGAACAAGGTAAGTCTTAAATTTTACTTTGTGAGACCAGAAGAATTGGAAGCACTGTTCCAGGGGCTCTGCTGTCTCAGGTTCAGCCCTATTCCCACTTGTGAGACCCTAACAAACATTTGTCCAGCAATTTAGCTGAAGATTTGCAAGCAGCCTACAGGTGGTCAACTAATCGCTTTTTTACATGTGTTTTGGGTGGGTAGTGGGATGCAAATGAGCCCCATCAGTAAATACCAACCGAGCCTGCCACAGAGACTCCTAGATAGGCAGGTTGGTCTGTCCCAGAGTTAAAATTTCTCCCTGAGAAGTTTCCCTTGAAAGCTTAATGTGTAATTGCACTGCTTGCCATGATACATAAGAACATAAGAAGCAGGAGTAGGCCTCACTTAACAATAAGATTTAGACCAGAATTTTTCCACATTGCAGGGAGTCCAGCCCAGGGACTGAAAGCAGAACCAAACTCCATGCAGGTGGGTGGCAGGACCCTGGTGCCATTTTAAAGAAGCTACCTCCATTGACATCCCATTGAGGAGAGCTACCAGTCCCATCAGAGGGCTGTTAGCTCGGCAACTTCAGCAGGGCCACCCAGAGAGGTGAGGCATGGTTGAAGGCAAGGTAAGTTTTTTATTTACGGGTGTTGAGGCCAGGCAGGCAGCCCCTAGCAATGGGGAGGTGTGCCCCCTCCAGCGGCATGTTAGAGCCGGAGAGGCAGTCATTGCCAACTGGGAGGCCCCTTCCATGGCCCATGGAGCAGCTGTAAGAGGGCCTGCCTTCCCAGGAAACCCCTGGTTCATCTGGCAGCCTCCCATGTGGCAGCAGCCCCCCCCCCTCCACCCCCACAAAGTCACTAAAAAGTTGGTGGGAGCAGGGACAGCAAGTGGCTCTTTATTGGTCATTTAATTGGCTGCCCACCTCCAGTTGGCAGGCGGCCATACCGCTGAGGTGCCTGAAACTGGCATTATCCCTTGGCAAGAGGAAGACATCAGACTCCCCTCCTGACACCTTATGCAGCCATTTTACAAGTCCTCCAACCTCCCAGTCCATCTCTAGAGGTCTTGTAAAATCCAGCTCACTGTGCTAGTCAGAAGTAAAGCACATTGAAGAGTGAAGCAGAGGGCTGATGGCAGGGAGATCAGGAGAATCAGGTAGGAGCACCCGCATTGGATTCCAGGCGGTGGGAAAACTGTCCCCAATTAAGTTGGGGATGGGAAAAACTCAATATGAGGATCCCGCCCACTGACAGCGGGGATGTAATTAGGCTCAATAATGAGCCACTCAAAGTCAACTATCCCTGAACCCACCAGGATTCCCTGTCAGGTTTGCCTGCAGCCTCGTAGTTTGGAGGGAGGAGGGGGGGTGGGGGGTGGGGGCCTCATTGCGAGGCACTCGGTGGCTGATTGTGGGACCCAGTATTGGGAAGTGGGGTGGGGGGGGGGGGGGGGGGGGGGTGGGGGGGGCTGCTGAAAACCACCATTTCCCCCCCTCTCCAGTGACCCCCTCCATGCGACACCCATCCCACTCTCACTCAGCTGTGTCCTGGAGATCCTGGGGCTCCATGCATTACCAGCAGTAGCCACTGCCCTCAGTGGCGCTGCTGACAATGCAGAGCTGCTGGCTTCTAATTGGCCGGCAGCTATTGTGGGCTGGATTTCTGCCCCACTGGAGGCCTGATTGCATGGAATGCCTGACGCTGGCCAGTTAAATGCCTGACGGACACTTAATTGTCTCTGGTCTCCCAGAAGCGACGCAGGGTTCCTGCTGCTTCTCCAACCATTGGGGCAGGACTCATGTAACTGGAACAAAATCCAACCCAAAAGGTCAATTCCCTATTACTAATTTAATTGACTTACACAGGGTCAAAGCTAGAATTTAAGTTCTTATATTTAACAATACATTACCACAGTTTATAATTTCTGTTATCGCTAAATTGTTTTTAACCACTATTCTGTCAAATATTACTACACTCTATTAAAGACCAGGAAAAGAAATTGGATAGATGGTTCACTTTGAGTTATTCTTGCTTGATATTTTTAGAACATTTCTCATTTACAATGATCGATGGCTCTGCGCACAGACATGTGTGGTTGTCAAATACTTGTTGGATGGTCACTTCATCAACCTCACATACCTGAGTAAATGAAGATGCCAATAGCACCAAGCAGCTTTAGGTTACAAGTGGCTGTGCGGAAACAATATAATGAAATTTGATAGTTGACAATTCCAACTAAATACCAGGTCTTGGCTCTTCTCAGCAAGAATTCAATGGGGATTTGCATTGCTTTCAAGCACTGCCTAGTAGTATCTCCTCATCATAACTCAGCAATCATGCATTGAAGCTGACTAATGCTCTACCCATTGAACCACAATTTCTCCTACTGACATATCCATTTATCAGGCCTGCTCAAGGGAGACCATGAGAATGGATTGAACTAGCACATTGGATGGATTGGATGGAGTTATTAGAGGTAGTAGAGAGTGAGGGAAAGTGTGAAGAGCCTGGGGCTAAGGCTGGGGAGGGGTTGGGGTGGAATTGGAAATAGTTGGTCTTGTGGTCTTGTGTTTGAGTTTTTGTTAATGACTTCTGTTGGAGTCTTCTGAGGTAGGCTGTGGTAACTGAGGGTATAGCCCTGCCCACTATCTATCAGGGGTCACGTGATGTTCTGTTAAGGCTCCGACAAGTGAGCCCTAAACACTGGAAATCCAGGGAGTCGGGCTTCCTGACAAGAGTCCTGATCGAGTGTGTAGCATCTGAAAAGCTCTCTGTAATAAAATTTAGCTGCTTCTTGTTGAAACCTGTCTGCTCCGTCGAGTTTAACATCATTATTCAAAATACAACAAAGAATAACTACATCTACAATGAAACTTCATTCTTGACTCAAGGTTGCAAGAGAGAACCTGATCATGATAGTCATGTGACCTTACCTCACTTCCCCAAGATGATGTGAACAGTCTCATTTACATAACCACATGAACCCTTTGCACAGGTTCCTCCTGCCTTGGGGAAGGAGGACAATGACTGGTTCTGACAGCACAGAAGGCAGTGGCTGTCCTCAAAGAGGACTGGGAGTCTGATACCATTAGGGAAAGGGAAGGTCAGGTCCTTGCAAATCATAGTCCAGGCCCAGGGTTAAGCAGGCAAGGACAGATTCAAGATAGGTAGAGGAAGAGGGAAAATCTAGGCCATGAAAATGGCCCATAAGCAAGTTTGGAGTGGTTGGGAGGGAACATTAATGTGACTGGGAGGATTCTACCCTGCATGCGTACATGGCCGAGATTCATTGGCATTGATGTTTTATGTGTCCAGCGTAGAAGATCCAGCACCGAAATCACATACATGACTGAAAAACAATCAAATCATAAGGTCTAGGTGAAAGCTGTTAATCACGAATGAAGCAAGGAGCAAGCTCGAAATCCCTATGAGAGATGAGAGATATGGTAATGCAAGTTATTGCAAAGCTAGTCTGTGTTTCTGGTTACCCAATGATTGATACTTGGTAATTTATTTTATAAAGAGACTTACGAGATACCACTATGGTCCATAATAGGCCCTACTCTTTCCTTAGTTATCCTCTTACTCTTAATGTAAAATAACTTTGGCTTTTCCTTTATTCCTTTATTTTACTTGGCAATTTTTTTTCATTCCCTCCTCCTTAAACTGGGTTTGGCTTGAGGCCCTCCCAGTACCTGGGGTTTGTACCTTTCAAACAAACAGGCAAAATGCAGAAACGTGATGGCATTTAGACACCCAAGCAAAGAGACAAGGCCGGTACTGTAGTGCACTGACAAGATTGAAGAAACAGAGAGAAGACCAGATCTAACAGAGATTGCATTCCTGAGAAGGCTGAAGATTATAGGAAGACTGAAGAATTCCACAGTTACATTGGTAAAGGTTCACATCATCTCGGGGAAGTGAGGTAAGGTCACATGACTATCATGATCCGGTTCTCTTTTGCAGCCTTGAGTCAAGAATGTTATTAAATCTAAGCCAATCAGTAAGCTTTGCAGCACTTCCCATGCCTTAAGGAAATTCCTATGGTGAAGGGCACTTTTGACTTATGATCATACTAGTTTTCAGATAATGCCAAAATAGGAGGCAGTCAAAATAAGGAGGTATAGGGAAGGCAAAAAGAAAGGGGAGGGAGAAGCAAATGTGATCAAGCATAATGTTACAGAGCTATTGAAGGACAATAAAGAAGAAGATTCAACAACAGACTGAATCGATTTGGTCAAAGTTAAGGAACAGAAAAGCAGCTGTTAATTCCTGAGTGTTTATTAGAGCTCCAAATAGTGAGAAGGGGATAAAGGAGCAAATGCATATGCAAATTTCAGAAATATGTAAAAATAATAGAGCAGTAATAGCGGGGGACTTCAACCATCCAAATATAAACTGAGGAAATGACAAGGAGTTTGAAGAATTCTTAAAATGTATACAGGAGAATTTTCTTAACTAAATGTTCTTAACCCAACAAGACAGGAAGCAGTGCTGGATCTAGTTCTTGGGAATGTTGTTCCATTTCCACCTCCGTAACATCACCTGACTCCACCCCTGCCTCAGCTCATCTGCTGCTGAAACCCTCATCTATGCCTTTGTTACCTCTAGACTTGAATATTCCAATACTCTCCTGGTTGACCTCCCACATTCTACCCTGCCCAAACCTGAGGTCATCCAAAACTCTACTGCCCAACTTACAACACAGAAGAAGGCCATTTGGCCCATTCTGTCTGAACCAGTTATTTGAAAGAACTGTCTAATTTAGTCCAATTTAATGTGGTTAACTGTAAAATATTTAACATGTGAGCAATAAAGTGAAATTGGGTATTGTGTTAGACAAAATAGTGTAGTGTGCTCATGAAGGGCAAGATTTATAAATGATTAAGGCTAACTATCGAACCAGCCATGGGTAGCAGGAGTAACTGGGTAAATAAAGTACTGAGGTGCACTTGCAGAAAAATGAAGTACACATTCAATGAGTATGTATTGTTACTATGTCTAACATTGATAAAAATGTTATACAGGGGGGTTGGATAGACTTGGGTTGTTTTTGTTGGAGCAGAGAAGACTGAGGAGCGACCTGATTGAGGTGCACAAGATTATGAGGGGCATGGACAGGGTGGACAGGGAGCAGCTATTCCCCTTAGTTGAAGGGTCAGTCACAAGGGGACATAAGTTCAAGGTGAGGGGCAGAAGGTTTAGGGAGGATGTGAGGAAAAACTTTTTTACCCAGAGGGTGGTGACAGTCTGGAATGCGCTGCCTGGGAGGGTGGTGGAGGCAGGTTTCCTCACATCCTTTAAAAAGTACCTGGATGAGCACTTGGCACATCATAACATTCAAGGCTATGGGCCAAGTGCTGGTAAATGGGATTAGGTAGGTAGGTCAGGTGTTTCTCACGTGTTGGTGCAGACTCGATGGGCTGTAGGGCCTCTTCTGCACCGTGATTCTGTGATTCTGTGTATGTTCTACTGATAGAAAATATATTGGGCTGAATGTAATGTCCGCTGCGGTGGCTCCATCCACCAGCAAGAAAGGATGAGGGTTTCAGCAGCAGATGCGGAGGTGGATGATGTTACAGGGGTGAAAGTAGGTGGTTTCAGCAATGGACAGGATATGGGATCAGGTGCCCAGTTTAGGGTGAAATAGGAGGCTGAGGATGCCTCTCTACAGGGCTACCTTTGGTTGCACTCATGCCCAGGCAGGCAGGGAGGTCCTGTAGGCCTGCCTGGAGTGGTAGTTTCCGGCCCTGGCCACCTCCAGGCTGCTCCCCCATTGCATTGGAAAGATTGAGGCTGACTGGAAATTCATATTGTAGCAACGAGGAAAGATTTAGTAAGCATAAGATATGACTGAATACACTAGGTAGTGATTAACACGGCTAAACAGGTTATATTTCCCGGTTCGGCTGTGGACAACTGAACATGCAGCAACCCAGACTGGATTCATTTGTAGACTTCTCAAACTGCTGTCACTTCTTCAGATTTCTGTAATCTGTTGAGGCTTCTGTAGTTCTCGGACCCCAGGCCAAGGCAAGGTGCCCTTTGGTCTTTCTTCCCTCTTTTAAAATATTGGCAAGCTATAAATTCTCAAAGACTAAATTGTTACACAAGTAAATTTTTCATTTTCAGCTGAGAACAGAAGATCTGAAAATGATTTATAAAGATTCTTATGATCTGCAGGAAGATGGATTCCATGCGCAGGATTTTTCAGATGGTGGGGTTTCCCACTTTGCCACCCAAAGAGTCATCAGGGAACTCATCCCCGCCAATCAGCAGCCCCACAGCCATTTAACGCCCCGAGGACTGTTAATTGGCTAGAGATGGGACTTCCACCCCTTACTCTGGCAGAAGACCCACCACAAACAAGCAGACCACCACTGGCAGCAGTGGCCAGGACTGGGACCAGAAGCAATCCCCAGATTCTACATCCTAGATTCCAAACCTCATAAATGCAGGGTTCTCATGGAGGCGTGGGGAGACAGGTATAGAGGATTTTGTGGAGAGGCCAGAGGGTGGGAGAACATCCGTGGGGCATGGACATTGGAGGTGCCTGATGTGGAAAGAAGGCCTTTGAGAGAGGAGCAGCAGCCCCCACACCACCCCCCGCCCCCGCCCATCCCCACCACCAACCTTCCCCACTGAGGACCAAAGCCCGAACAAGGTGACCTGCCAGACTTCTCCCCTGCTTCTGTATTCCTCCCACTAGCCTCAGCATTGAAGCCAGGGTGGGAAGCTGTCCTTCAGTGACTAATTTTTGGCCACTTAAGAGCCTCAGTTAGGGCGAGGGCAGGCAGGCGGGCAGCCCTAGGCCTCACCTATCCTACATAAAATTGCGACAGATCGGGGGTGGGTGGGAGGACACTTGAGGAATTTTACGGGCTCACTCCCACTCCCACCTGCAAAATTGCCAGTAGGGACCGTAAAACTCTTCCCTGTGACAGATTTATCCAAGAGCTACAGATTTGTGGAAAACTTGTATCTGAGCTATTCTTCGCTGAGATTGAATCATATTTTCAAATTGCATTATCACTGACTTACTTTTAAATATGAAATTGCATCATTTTTCGCAACCCTGCAAAATTTGATATTTGGAAGAAAGAATGATGGTACATCTTGGTTGGAGTTCACCTCCTCTAGCTATTGTCGTTGAGGCAGATCATTTTAGTCACCATGTAAATGGATGGAACACTCTATCAGTCACCTTGGATGTAGCTGTGGTGACCTGAGTAAGAGAGGGGAAAAAATATTTTCACAATTTTTAAAAAAGTTAAATACTAGAATGCAGTGTCAGCATCCCGCCCACGATTTACAGCACCACAAGTTGGATCGCGCCAGGGCACAGTAATGCTGAGATTCTATAAAAGTGGCAATGTATGGACAAATCGTTTTGTACACTCCAGACTTCATGGTCAGCAGCAAGATAATGGCGCTCACTGCTGAGCTCGAAGAAAGCCAGCAAGGATTTCTCCCCTCTCAATGTCAACTTAAACCTGGCGCCAAGTCAAGGGGATGTCTTGGCGTGCCACAGCAGTGATGCCAGCAGACAGGTAAGCATCCAATCACTTAGAGATATTCACAAACAGCAAACTAGGAAGTTAAAAGCAGTTAATATCCTTCATTTTTAAGTTGAACTTGATAGAGAAGTAAATTGTTGTGACTAGATTAAGACAGAGGCTGAAATAAAAATAAACAAAAAGGAAAAATATGTATTTTTAAAAATATATGTGGAATTCTTTTTTCACATTGAAGAAATTTGGCATTACACAATTATATAATCAGTTTCTCAGGGCCGCTCATTGATGGTGTTTAACAGTTAGTAAAAAAAACTCATTCAACAAGGTATAACTTTTTTAAGAGTTTTGAAGCACGGCCAACAGCATATGAGTGGAAATTCTCATCAATCCAATTGATATCCATTGACGGTAGCCTGTGGGTCCTTCAACAGTGCACCCTCTGGTGCAACATCGAATCACTAGCAGTAACTTTTAGATTCCCACATTGTACCACGTATGTGTGGTCTCCAGAAGTTGCTGTCAGTTTCATTGGAGTAATGGCGGTGAATGCTGATTGTTTCACTGCCATTGCTGCCACAAAATATGGGCCATTGATGTTGTTCATCAGAAAACTTCTATTTTCAAGGTGAATTGTGCATTAAGGTAGTGTTGCCAATCTGTGAAAATGAGTCCAAGTCAAGGATCGAGGATTAGTGTCGAATTTGCAGCCAGACAATCCATCCATATCACAAAATCTCCTTTCAAAGTTAGTAAGAGTTGATTCCCCACAGATTCGGAAGATTTCCAAGTTTAGGTTTTCTGAGCTGCTCAAGGGAGGGCCTGCCTGTGAACAATTCTTCCACTGAGAAAACAGCTCAGAAATTCTGAACCAAATATGTCACTCAACACACTATAATGGGTAGAAAAGGGGGAAAAATGTCTTGTGTTTACAATGGAATGCTCATAGGGCTGCAATAAAAATTTACTTTCTCCATTTTCTGACTGCAGTTATTAGCTCATCATAGTGGATATTTCATTAGCCAGTTGAGAGGATTAGAAATGGCTTGGGGAGGTGCTTCCTCACAGCTTTGCCTTCACTGCTTCCCTGCCATTTCCAGGTCTCCAGGTCCGGCAGCAGACAATCTGACCAGCTGTACCTGAGGGAGTATTTGATAAAACAACACAAATTGAAAGTGAAATAGGTCTTCCAATGTAATTCCCTATTGAGTACTGATGGAAAAAGAGACATGTTGAAGCTTTTCATCTTCCACTCATCAGGACACTTCACAAGAATACCAATACAAGGAGAACACGAAAATCTATACTGTATGAGAAGACAGTGCCAATTAGTTGGCACTCTCTTCTCATACAGTATAAATTGCTGTCTTCCTCCTGTATTGGTGTTCTTGAAAAATGTCCTGATGAGTGCAAGATGAAAAACTTCAACGTTTTTTTTCAGCAATACTCAAGTTCTGTAATACCAAATGACTATTTGTAATTCCTTCTTAATTTTAGGTCCAGGCATTCGGAAATTTGAGGTTGGCAGACTACAGTCACAGTCTTGACAGTTGAAGCCTGTGAAAACACTTAAATGGCAGCCTCTGGAAGGCTCGTTCAGGGTAGATAGAAAGGCATCATTTTTTTTTAGGTATGTCAACTCAGAGGAAGTCAGCATTTCCAACAATTTATGTTTTTATTTCATATTTCAGCGTCTGCAGCTTTTCACTTTTGTCTTAATAATGTGGGATGGTTTTATCTTTCCTTCAGAGGCATTTGTACATCATTTTGAGAAGGCTTTAAAAACCTTTGAATTTGAGGCAAAATGCCTGCACGCCTATAGTCCAAACCATAGAGGTTTATTAAGGAGCTACTTAAAATTTTCACTTGGGACTCCATCGATTAATGAAAATTTTAGCAACAATTAGAGACTAGTGCCCGGATTTTACAGCACCGGCGAGATGGGACCCGTCGCCGCATGATACGCGGTGGGCAAGCCAAAAGTCCATTGACTTTCAGCGAGACCAGATGACCCCGGCGGCAAGCGGGGCCGGAAAATTCCACCCCAGGATTTCGAGTTGCTCTTGATTGGAGCTCATCCCCAACCATCAGACTTCTGCTGGAGACACATGATCCCAGCCAAATTTCTGATCCTGCTACCATTTACATACCGGAGGCAGGATCTCTGGTCACTTGTGAGAGCAATCATATTGGGAACAGTTCTGATGAAAGCTCATCAACCTAAAACATTAACTCAGCTTCTCTATCCACAGATACTGTCTGACTTGCTGAATATTTCCAGCATTTTACGTTTTTATTTCACATTATTGTCATATCAAAATGTCCATTGTGGCCATACTAATTCCAATAAACTATTTTATTTTAAAACAAAATTTAATTCTTGTCTTACCTATTTTCTCCTCTCATATCCTGAAATTATTAGTCCCTTGCTGGTAACCTTCTGATGCGTTGAACATAGCCTTGACAGCCAACGTCACACAGGTTATGCAAGTGTTGTGGTTTGAAGGTAGAAATCAAAGTGAAAGCCAAAGGTGTCCTCTCCCAATGTGCCCACTTCTGGACAGGTCATCACTGTTACTACCACAGTTCGTACAGTTGAACCCCAGGCTATAATTTGTGCCTGGCTGTGATCAGCTAACTCACCAGGAAGACTAAACCTTCCTGCTTCATGTGGCTCTGCCAGCAGGAGTCTAAACCTGGCCACTCACTTGGAGTGTTCCTTCAGCACTTCAAAATGGTATACTCCATTTGTGAAGAGAAATTTCGTAACACACTTTTTAGTTATATAGTGAAATTCAAAATAGCATTCTAGTCACCAACTGAGCCTCCAGTAAACCAACAATCATTTTGTTTGGGATGCTGATATATTTAAGCTATTTAGTACAACAAGTGCTAACAAATGTTTTCCAAGTTGCAGCAGGGGACTTCAGGTGGCTGCAATGTTGTTTAGACATTGGCCACAAGGTGAAGCTATAACCTCAATTAATTCTTGTTATGGGATTGTGACTGACAAATTTAATAAGAAAGCTTGTATCCAATACTGATCTTCTTTCTGTGTTTCAATAGGTTCCCAAATAGCTGGTCACATCGAAGTTACATTCCCACGTTTAGATTCTTTTCTTAAAATTTTTTGTAATTAGTTTTCTTTAAGCATAATCTTCAAACACTTTTTTTCTCCCCCTTTGGGAGGTGGTGGAAGGATTCCCAGAGTGATTGTTAGCCCATTGAACCACATCAAGGTCACTCCTTCCATGGCCAACAAGTCTTAGCATGGGACTTGAAGCTGGAGCTTCTAGCTCAGAGGTAGGGACATTACCACTGTACCACAAGACCTCCCCTTTTAATTAGTACAAATAGATTATAACATCTTCAAGGTTCATGAGGTAAGTTGCAACCAAAAGTTAATGTTTTTCACCAAGCACCTCACTTAGCAATTGTAAATAAAAATCCCTTTGATGGACTGTCTTACAGTTCTGGCCTCCAGGTGAGATATTGAAACACAGTGTTAAAAAAATCCTGCAGTTGTCAATTTTATCACCTAACAACTGAGATTGAGAAGATTAATGACATAAACTGGATAATGATTGATATTTAATACTGTAGTAATTGTAAATTAAACCTACCATATTGTTATGGGGAATCATGTGACTGTACAGACAAATGAGCCCTAAGCTTGGGTAATCTTAGGGGCGGAGCTTTCTAGCCTTGGTTTTGGTACAAGCCCGTAGCTTCATCAGGAGCTCTGTAAGTAAAGTTTACTGTTTCTTACAAGAAACCTGTCCAGTACCCCAAGTTTATTGCAATTGACGATGAGGATAAATAGCTTTGACGCTGCACCTTGCCTCGTGAATGTGGCTATTTCAATTTTTAAGGGAAGAGAGAAAAGTATACTCACCAGTTGTGCCACTCTTTAGCAGAATTGACCCGTACCATAACCATAAGACATAAGATGTAACAACAGAAGTAGGCCATTCAGCCCATCGGGTCTGCTCTGCCATTCAGTGAGATCATGGCTGATCTGATAATCCTCAACTCCACTTTCCTGCCTTTTCCCCATAACCATTAATTCCCTTACTGATTAAAAATCCATCTATCTCAGACTTGAATCTACTTAATGACCCAACCTCTATAGCCCTCTGCAGTAAGGAATTCCACAGATTCACTACCCCTGAGAGAGGAAATTCCACCTCATCTCTGTCTCAAATGGGTGACCCCTTACTTTGAGATTATGCCCTCTGGTCCTAGACTCTTCCACAAGGGGAAAAGTCCTCTCAGCATCTACCCTGTCAAGCCCCCTAAGAATCTTATATGTTTCAATAAGGTCACCTCTCATTCTTCTAAACTCCAATGAGTACAGACCCAATGAGTACGACTCATCCATTGAGGACCAGAGTCAGCACATAGAGAACCTAGGTTTCTACTTTGTGGCGAACAAAATAACAGTGGAAGAGAAGCAGAAGGCAATTCTTCTAAGTGTCTGCGGAGGCAAGACGAATAACCAAATCCGTAGTCTGATGGGCCCAAACACGCCAAATTCCAGATCGTTCAACGAGCTACTAGTCCACGTGAAGGCACGTTTTCAGCCTAAATCATCTGTGATTATTCAAAGTTTCAAGTTCAACTCTAGAGTAAGGGCCCCCAGTGATTTGATCGCAACATTCATCGCAAACTTAAAATAGTTAATGGAGCACTGTGACCTCACTGATACCCCAAATGACATGTTGCAAGATCGTTTGGTTTGCGGCATACAAAACGATGCCATTCAGTGCTGTTTGCTTGCAGAAATTAATATAGACATGAAGCACAACATGGAGATAACGCTAGCAGTGGAGAATGCTGAGAGGGACTCGCAAGCTTTGCAGACTGTGCAATATTGCGCCATTCTGCAGTTTGGGTGGGAACCTACTGTCGGGCATGGCAAGAGGACCAGGGAGATAACCGTGGTCAAATGCACATGGTCCCTACCACTCAAAAAATAAAAAGAAATACTGGAAGCATCACACCAGTAATTCAGAAATTATAGTGTTACCGATGTGGATAGTAATCATGTGCCCAAAACCAGCAGACTTAAAGAGGCAGAATGCCACTACTGTCACAAAAAAGGGCATTTTATAAAACAATGCAAGGTGAGATCAAGACAGCCATTCACACAGCAGGCTAAGTTGAATGAAGTGGACAATATAGATGAACCAGAAGCTGCTGATACTGACATCTATTCCCTATACAATCTTAAGGCCAGGAAAACTGAACGAATCACAGTCACCCTTCAAGTAAATGGGAAGCCTCTAGTCATGGAGGTTGACACAGGACCATCGGCCACAGTGGTGGGAGAGTACATCTTTAAATACCTCAGGGAAGGTACCCAGCCATTGAGTTTGGAGCAAACCACAGCTCAGCTAAAAACGTACACTGGAGCGGCAATACAGGTTTAAGGCATCACCTCTGGGCCTGGATCCTACAGGCAACAGACAGCCCAGCTGCCAGTGATTGTGTAACAAGTGAAGGACCTAGCCTTCTAGGCTGTGATTGGTTGAAAGAACTTAAACTCAACTGGTCAGAATTTTTTCAAGTTAGAACAGGAAGAAATCCTAAGTTGACAAGGGAATATGATAGTATCTTTAGGAATGAGATAGAAGAGCTGAAGCACCTTCAGAGGAAACAAGGATCCCTCAGGTCAGAGCTGGTTCTGGGAAAATCATGAAAAGAGGCTAAATGAATGCAGTGCCACTCTGAACCAATGGAAGAAACAGTTAGCAGAAAAAACTCACCATGTTCAATATTCCAAGAGGAAGCCAATAGATACAAAAGAGAGATAGAATCAGTTGATTGAGACAAAAGAGGCATTGGAAGGAAAAGTCATGTAACTTTCCAAGATGCGAATGGGTAGCTCAACCCCCGAACTGAACCAAGCAGAGATTTCACCGGAGAGGAATTTGGTCAACTGTGAAATCAAAATGAAAGATGAGACAAAACCCTGTGACAAACACAAGAAGAAAAAACAGAAATCAAATCTGAAAGGCCAATAGGATATGTCTCCAGAAGGTTCTTTGCAGCCAGGAAAGGTTATTCACAAACTGAAAAAGAAGATTTATCTGCCATATTTGGAGTAAAGAAGTTCCATCAATATTTGCATCATATACACTAAAACATTGGCACAGTTTTTCAATAGTTGCACATGATGTCAGTGATCTAATTTCATACACATCCATCCACTTTGAATGTGTATCATTCATGTGATGATCAATGCATGGTACCTAAAAATGGACATATATAGTTTATATGTAGTCTAACCCAGGGTCGACCAGGCCACTCCCATGGATGCAGTAGGGCTGAAATGGGCAATTTCTGCTGTGTCACCATCGTGTCAGGTCACAAGCCACTGTTGGGTTTGTCTAATGAAGATAAGGCAATCCCACTGATGGCCTGTGCTGGAATTCAAAGATGGGCTTTGATTTTGTTGGCTTACGAGTACACTTTTATGCACCATCTGGGTGTGCATATATCAAATGCAGATGCCCTCGGTCATCTTCCTTTTGCCAGATAGCATTACACGTGCTCCAGTGCCTCAAGAAGTTGTACTTGTGTTGAATTTCCTGGACTCCTCACCGGTCTGTGCAAAGCAGATAAAGAATTGGACAAACCGGGATCCAATTTTATCAAGAATCTGAGAACAGGTATTGCAAGATGGTCGGATGCACAAGCCTCTGAAGAATTAGAACCATTCTATTCCCATAAATCTGAACTAAGTTGTAAAGGTGGTATCTTGCTATGGGGAGCAAGAGTCGTCATCCCTTCACAAGGAAGAAAATCACTATTGACAGAGCTTCATATTGCGCATCCAGGCATTTTGAAAATGAAGATGCTTGTGCGAAGTCATATCTGGTGGCCAGGTATAGACAGTGATATAGAAAAATGGTTAACCACTGTCTCCAGTGTGAGCAACAGCAGAAGTTGCCCATATCAGCCCCACTGCATCCGTGGGAGTGGCCTGGTCGGCCCTGGGTTAGACTACATATAAACTATATATGTCCATTTTTAGGTACCATGCATTGATCATCGATACACATTCAAAGTGATTAGATGTGTATGAAGTTAGATCACCGACATTGTGTGCAACTATTGAAAAGCTGCGCCAGTGTTTTAGTGTACATGGCCTACCAGAAGTTATTGTTTCAGATAATGATGCTGCTTTCACTAGTACAGAATTCCAGAGATTCATGAACCTAAATGGGATTAAACACGTCAAAACAGCACCATATCATCCCTCAATCAATAGGTTAGCAGAAAGAACAATACAAACCTTTAAAACTGGCATGAAGAAATTATCTGAGGGAACATTAGAAAAATAATTTCAAGATTTCTTTTCAACTATTCCAAGGCTCCTTGTGCAACTACAGGTCCAACATAGTCTGAATTGTTAATGGAACACTGCCTTCAAACAAGATTGAGTCTAGTATTCCTTAATTTAGTGGGGAAGTTGGAGAAGAACCAGAGTAGTCAGAAAGTGAATCATGATGTTCACAGTAAAGAGCAGAAATTTACTGTGGGGGAGACAGTTTTTGTGCGAAATTTTGCAACTGGACCGAGATGGGTTCCTGGTACCATCGCCTTTGAAACAGGACCTTCATCATATCAAGTGGAAGTGGAAAAATAGGATTGTTAGGAAACACATGAATCATCTCAGAAGTAGAGAGACACGCCAACAATCAGTTATTCCACCTGAGAGTCAAATCAAACCTTCGATCCCTGAGGTGCCAGAATGGCAAAGAACAGACATACCTGATGTCTCTTTGAAGTAAATAATCCTGAACTGCCATTGTCTAAGGATGTCCCTGATGATGCAGTTCAAGTCAATCCAATGGAAGAATCTCAAGTCATAGAGTTGCATCTCTCTACCCAAACCAAAAAAACCACATCAAAGACTAAACCCATAATTGCATAAACTGTATATATTTGTATATGATATGGGTTAAGATATTTTTGTAAATAAGAGAGGTAAAACAAAATTAAAGGGGGAGGAATGTAGTAATTGTAAGTTAAAGCTTTCATACTGTTATGGGGATCATGTGACGGTACAGATGAATCAGCTCAAAGCACAGGTAATCTTAGGGGTGGATGTTTCTCGCATGCAGCTTCATCAGGAGCTCTGTAAATAAAGTTTACTGTTTCTTACAAGAAACCTGTCTGGTATTCCCAGTACATTACAAATACCAAAATAAATGGTGGAATAACACAGGGGTGGGAGGGGTGGGGAGGCAATGGACAATACACGCCACCCACGGAAAACACGGGCGGAATTTTCCATGCCTGCTGCCATCAGGCATCATGGTGGGTGTGAACAGACAATATGGCGAGAAGGCCAAACATCTGTTTCATGACATTGTGAAACCAGTTTGCAATCGTCCACTCCACCCGTCGATGACAGGCCACATTTCCTGCTGCCACACACCGGAAACTCCACTGTGACACATCTGCATATCATTATGAGCCCAGCCCGCCGGAATCATCCCCAGTGTCAAATTTACTGCTCACGTCGGTAGGAAAACACATCAGCGCAGAACACATCCTGACAATTGTGACATGCAAAAGTCAGGACTTACCTCCAGGGCTTTGCTCACATCGCAGACATCTGAGGAGCAGAAGTTGCTGGAGCCCGACAGCAACCGGACCCTGGGAGAATGTCCATCGCATGCTGGGTGGGTTCTCATGGACATGCTGGGTGGGTTCTCATGGACATGGCTCTGCCCCACCATGAAGCAGCTCATGGAAGGTGGTAGGTCACCGTTGAGGATCTGGTTCGGGACATCAATGTCTTGGCCACGGATGATCATTGAGGGGGTGGACAAGAAGGTGTAGATTTGGCTGGAAGAAGAAGGTGTACTGGGGGAGTACAGGGGAATGGGTGTTGGGAGACTAAGTTCTAGGTTTGTCTGGGAGAGGAAGGTGTGTCATTGGGTGGTGAGATTGGGAAGGGGTAACGAAGGTGTCGAGGGGTTGAGGTTGGAGGGTGGGAGGGAATACAGGCAAGGAGGGTGTAATGAGAGAATACAGCAAGTGAGGATAGGTGTAAGCGGGGAGTAAGTTGTAAGGTAAACAGAGTTGGGAGGGGGAAACAACTTCGGGGGGAGGAAGGAGTTCCGAGGGGGGATGGTGTCCAGAGGGAGGAAGGAGTCCGGGGTGGGGGGTGGAAGGAGTCCAGAATTGGGGAGAAGTAAGGGAGTTGTTGTCAGGTGAATGTGCAAGGGAGGGGTCTGTGGAGTCAGTGACTGCCTGCTGGGGAGTGAAATGAGGGTCGGTGTGGTAGGAGGGAATGATGAGATGAGAGAGGGCAGAGTGAGCCACTAGGGTGAGGGTGCGATTGTATCAGTAGAAGGGATGGCGCATGGGGTTGGTGGGGACTCAGAAGCAGAAATGGACCCTGGGGGTGAGAAGGACGAGGTCAGGGAATTTAATGTGGATGGCAGTGGGATTTTCTGGAAGGTAGGGAATGTGCACATTCACCTGGACATCCCCGAAGGAAAAGGGTTTGGGTTGGTAGGTGTCGTTGGGAGGTGGAAGGTGATGCCAGGGGGATCAACAATGATGGGGGGAAAGGAAATGGGTGACTGGGGGAGGAGAAAGGACAGGGGGAGCTAAAGATGAACATTACACACACCATGCTTCTAAATCCGAAAGCGAAAGGGTGTGGGAGGGAGTAAGTCAACTCAGATGGACAACTGAAGGAGAACCCAGCAGGTAGCATTGAGATGAGTGTGTTGTGTGATGAAAGAAGGATCCGGCTGTGTGGGACAGTGCTTGCACAAGACTCTGAAAGGCTCTGCCCCACACACACACACACATACACATACACACACACACACATGCTTCTCTCCAGAATCACTCATGGGCTGGCTGCAAGCAGCTGAACTGTTAGGTGGGGAGTGGTGGGGATGTACTGGGAGGACTCATGAAGCCTGGAAATGAAGCTGAAAGACACCATTACACATTGTTCAGTGAAAGTGAATATATTTTCAGATTATAAAGTGACAAAATGTGTTTACCCATGTAACCAATTGTGGTCGGAATTTCTTAACTTTTCTAGGCCTAACACTTCTAGGTGCTGCCCTGGCATCTGCAGCAGGGTTGGAGACAGCCTGTGCAATTGTTGTTCCTGTTGCCTCTGATGACTGCGGCGTGCATCCTCTGGAGAGCCGAGAACTTGTGTCCCCGGATTGCTTTGACTGTCATCCTGTGGGCCAGCTGCTCTCTCTGTGGTGACAGTGGCTGAGGTTGAGGGGTTCACAGGCAAAGGGGACTCAGTGGGAGAGGATAGCCTCTGAGATTCCTGAGTGGATGACCCAGCTGCCATGCCTCCTTCCTCCTTCCTCACCCAAGGACCCCGGTCTGACTTCTTGAGGGGAAGGGGCACCTGGAAGGATGTTGAGTGTCTTGCTTCCCTCTTGCATTGCCACTGCAGGAACTCACCACTGCTGCCGCAATGGAGTGCAGGTCTGCGGGCATCTCTGCTGGACTAGGTTCTCCATGCATCCACCATCCTTCCCATGGAGTTCTCCATACATGCACATGTGGGCACCACTTCATTAGAGAGCAGGCAGACACATTCCTCAATCTCAAGTGCCACTCTGCTGATGGCTTCCAACAGCTCTGCATGATGTTCCCTGCCTTCTGCTGACTCTCCAGGATGAGTTGGAAGGCCGAATCTAGAGGCTTGTCATCTGACTCAGACCTCACAGATGCCTCTTCCCAACAAGTCCTCTGAGTGCCGGAGATCTCGGCTGATAAGCAGGTAAGCACTGTGACGGGTCATCCAGGCTGCTTATTTCCAGCTCTTCAATGGTGGGGGGTGTCCTCTTGGCTGGAGGTGAGGACCTGGATGGAGCTGAGGGATTGGCTGGCTGAGGGTGTCTATCACTTTGCAGAGCTCCCTGTGAACCAAAGTAGAAATAATGAGTCCATGGCAGCAGAGTCAAAAGCAGGAGAGAGAGCACTCACAGCTGCGTTTAGAGAGGAATGATGTGGTGCAGGATCCTCACAAAGGTGTTCATCACCGACCTCACCATCACTATAGACACAGTCCACGTCTTCACCAGTCAGCATGATGGCATGCTCCTCAAAGTGGGTGAGGAGCCTAATGTGGGCCATGCCACCCCCAGCCTGGGACCTCTCCCTGCTGTTTTCATCCAGCTTCTCCTGCATGGAAACAGATGGAGAGAGTGTGAGCAGGACACATGGCACTGCGTGGAATGTTTGTGTGGTGAGTGGAGCCATGGATGAGATGATGATGCATGTTCCGGAGGATATCAGCCTGAGGGAGATGTGAAGGTGTGTGTGAGAGTTAGTGGTGTTGTCCCTTGAGGTGTGAGATCACTGTGGATGTGTGATGGGTTTGAGAGTGTGTGTTGAGAGTGACCATTCATCCTTTTGTAGCACTCGATGGCTGTCCTCATTTGCAGGGCGTTGGCACTGAGCACTGCAGCCACCACCTCCAATGCTGGATTAGTCACCTTGCTTTCTGGCCTTCACCCATTGCAGTGATATAGGACATCACAGTGGGCCTCCACAGCATCCAAAGAGCGTTCCAGGGACATGTCACTGAATGGGGGGGCTGCAGTCTTCTTGCCTTACGTGGGCCAAGTCTCCTGTGCAGCAGTCCTGGGCTGGAAGCACTGACAGGCGTGCATGTGGCTGCACTTTAAATATGGTGCCCAGCGTGAGGAAGCGGTGAGGTGACAGCAGGGCGAGCAAATGAGAGGCTCATCAGTGACCCAGCATGTTTCCTGGGAATGCATGATTAATGAGGCAGGATTGGGACAATGCAGGGTGAAAAGCCGCCATTGTGGCTAGCGAGTAAAACGTTCTTTATCCAGCCCACTACCACACATGGTACTTATCTGGGATGATTCCGATCCATGTTGCCGTGGAGTCGACATGCTCTACTCTAACCTAACCATAAAGCCCTGAAGGACAGACAAATGAGGGCCGAGTGGGACTTCTGCCTCTCATTGGGGCGGATGTCCCACACTCCACATCCACTGCCGGCCAATTGGAATGGCCAGCAGCTCCATCAATCTTGGCAGAACCAGGAAGGCATCAGGGGTCACTGCCGGGACTGCGGGGAAAGAAGATGAAGGCCCATGGGTCCCAGTAGCAGGTAAGTCCAGGGTCTTGGGCCAGGAGGGTTTGGGTAGGTTAGGCAGAGGGTTGGGGTGGAGGGGTTGTGTTTAAGGGAGGGAGCAGGTAGGAAGGAAAAGAGGGGGTTGATCTAAAGGGGGCCACCCCATGATTGTCCAAGGGCAGCCCCTGAAGGACGAACCCCCCCGCTTTTCCTCCCGTCCTTTAAACATTTAAGTTTAAAAAACAGGCTTCCTGCTCCTGCCCTGCTGCCCACACCAAACTTTTTTTGGCATGGGCAATGCATTATCAATGTCATTTGGATTGAAAAAAAAGCCTAATTGGCCCTTAATCATTCATTTGAATATGATGGGCGGCCTGCCAATTTTGGTGCTCGCCCAATACCCATATTTTGGAGGAGAGCTCAGGGGTGGGTGGGAAAGTGGTGGGATGGGGGCCCACCCCATTTTACATGTCCCCCACCTCCCCATTTTACGTCCCCCCATCACGGGAAACACACTAGCAGCATATAAAATTCAGCCCAAAGCTTTTCAGGGCAGAGATGATTCTCCTATAATGAAAAACAAATACCTCTTCAATGGAGAACAATTTGTTGCACATCTGCCCATTTCTTTCTCAAAGTAGGGTTGTTGCTGGTTTGTAAAGGAGCTAAAACAGAACCAACATTATTAAAGCCTCGATTACCCTATGCGCAGAGCGATGGTGTCATGCAAGTGACACATTTTCAAAGCAGGATTGTTCTTCTCCAAAGCCATTTACATTGTCATGTTGTGCTTTTAGACTTTAAAACTGCGCTGAGAGGCAGTTAAAAAATGTGGGACATTGGAGAGATTTCAAGAAGGGACGTCATTGTCAGCGCTGAGGGAGAAGACGTACCAGCACCCCTGCCTCACCACACACCACCACCCCCACCAACCACATCCCCTTAATAGGATATTAGGCTATGTATTTGATCAACTTGTGCAGACACTAATTTTAGCCACAAGCCACAAATAAATACTTAAATTGATAAAGATTCAGAATAATTTAGTATAATTTAATTTAAAATTGAGCCAAAATCCTTCTATTGAATATAATGCCCTGGATTATGCAGTCAGCAGCAAAGCAAGTGTCCTCACCACTGACCTTGAAGAAAGCTGCCCATAAAGATCTAGCAATCTGTTTGGTGTGGTTTTCCCTTTCCTAACCACAAGTTAAATTTGGTGCCAAGTCCTGGCATGCAGCAGCTGTGATGTCAGCAAAGAGGTAAGCAACCAATCATGTTGAAGTATTCACATGCAGCAAAGCAGGAAGTTAAAAGCATGTAATATTCTTAACTTTAATTTATATTTTCAGACGGCGAAATAAATTAATTAGATTGAATTAAGATAGAAGCTAAAATAAATGTAAATGAACTTTTATAAAAAAGAAAGTATATTTTTTAGAAGGTGGGAATTTTTTTATCATGATGATGAAATTCGAATGAAATTCCATTTGATTGAAATATAAAGTTAGCTTTTCTGTTTGAGTGAAGTTGTTTAGCAGTAATTATTAATTTAATACAATGTTAAAAAGTCATTCAACAAGGTATAACTTTTCCAAGGGTTTATTCACTAACAGTGGATAATTTTTTCAATTCAATTGATGCCCGTTGGTTACAATCTGGAGGGGCTTAGGGGTATCTCAACGGCACACCCTGTGCAAAAGCATAGAACCACTGACACCAACTTCTGCATCTCTGTGTTATCCTGGACATGTGTACACTCCATAGAGTTGTTGTCAGTTTCAGTGGAGTAATGACAGTTGGCGCTGGCAGTTTCATCGTCATTACCAATGTAAATTCCAATTTATTGTAGGCCGCAAAAATTTCTAATCAATTACCACTAATAAGTAAATAAATAAAGGTAGAGGGCAGGATGCTATTACTCCACTTAATTTTTGCTATTGGCTGGCAACTAACCATGGAACCAGCCTGATAGTTCCTCATTTATTTGACAAACCTACTGCCAAAGGACAACCTGAGCTATCGACAGCATCACAATGACTACACCGCAGCCTGGCCTGCCTCTTATGATTGACATGGCATGACTAAGTGTTTAGGACCAATCACATTTCTATGGTGACAGCTTCTTATTAGTTTGGACACTGTGGTGATCCGTAGGACAACAGGACTACAATCTTATTGTCATTGCTCTGTAATTCCTTGTTCCACTACATATAATGAGGTCAAAATGACAAAGGGGCATCACAAAGCAGCCACGGATAATTCTTGATTAAAAATCTTCCATTCAAAATATACTGATCAGGGTCATTCACAAAATATCAGTCAGAAGGAAAAGCTTTCTATTTTCTTTCTATTTACCAGGAGATATTAACAGTAATACATTTGAGATAGGCAAATGTACAGTAAAATATCAGGAAATAAATATTATTTTATTCTCTGAATTAAAATAATAGGAATCCTTAAAGTTTTTTGGATCAGTTGATTATCATCTGTTTAATATAATTTTCTTTTATGTTGTCAAGTCTTGCAGAAGTTTATTGTCACACAAAGCACAGCCAAATATTTATATTAACCAGAATTTGTCCTTTTTTCTCCACAGGTGATTTGTTCATAGCTTTATTCTCAGGTTGGGAACACTAGTAACCTACCTTAATTCCAAAAGACAAAGATGGGCCTCTGATCTTTGCCAAGTTTGAGGAACACCAGTAAGGGGATACATCAGCCACAATGCATGGCACTCTCCTTCCATCAACAGCACCTCAGCCTTGCAACTGAGGCGGAAGGAGCTTCATATAGCAGCCTAATTTCATTGCAACACAAGTTCAGCATTGTGTTTTCTGAAATCTTAGTTCATGAGGCTTCCGAGGGTAGGTTAACTAGTGTTTATTAAGAAGTGTTTTGTTTGTTACAGATCTGTGAAGCAAAGTTCTAAATTTTAACATTTATTGATTTTAAAAATGCAGTATACTTGTGGTGCTACTTATTAGAAAATATCATAGGGTGGGATTTTCCGGTCCCGCCCTTGCCGATGCCTGCCAATGGTGGGGCTGGAAAATCCCAGCCTAAGATAAATTAAGGCGAATGTTGTTCCAACTAAAGTCATTAGCTGTAATAATCTCCCTTAAATACAGAAGGTTAAACACAGAAATAACTATATGCACTGAATATGAGCACCAGTGTATATGACAGTATGGTGATTAAGCCATTGGATTGGCTATCCAGAGACTTTGATAAAATAATCCAGAGAATGTGAGCTCAATTTCCACCATGGCATTTTGAGAATTTGAACTCATTTTTTTAAAAAATGGAATATGTGTGACCATGAAGCTACTGGATTGTCATAAAATACAACTGGCTTACCAATTTTTGGGGGGGCGGGGGGGAAGGAAACCTATGGTTTTGATCTGGTTTGGCCTATGTGACTCCACTTCCACACAAATGTGGTTAACTCTCAACTGCTCTCGGAAGTAGCCCAGCAAGTCACTCAATTGTATCAAATTGTTTCAAATAGCTACGGTAGGTCAAGTAGATACCTCGTCACCACCTTCTCAGGGCAACTTGGGTTGAGCAAAAAATTGGCTGACCTACCAGTGGCACTCACATTCCAGGAATAAAGAAAGAGCATTCAGGCATGAGAAAACTTCCCCTGATATTTCAAAGAAAATCTATCTAAATCATCCTCATTCACCCCAGCAACCACCATTTAAATCACTACAATCTAATAAAATTAATATTTTACAGCTTCAACCTTGATAGGTTCACCCCGGTTTGGTCAAACATTTTCTACCATGCCTTATCAAATAGCATTATATACAAATATTCTGCGGGTTTGATTATTGCGGTTGCTGAGAGTGCAGGTAAATTTGGATAAAAGCATTACAATTAACTAAGTCCACATCATCTGCTTAATTTGAGCTTAAAATTGTTTAAGCAATGCGTCAAATATGGCTTTCATTTATATAATGTCTTTAATGTAGTAAAGGTGCTTTACAGGAGCAAGGCAACTCTGACAAAAACTGACACCAGCCCAAAGAAGACGCTGAAAACGGTGGCCTAAAGTTTGCTTAAAAAATTAAGCTGAAAAGAGAGGTCGAGAAGTGAAAAGTTTAGGGAGAGAATTCCAGAGCTTAAGACAGCTGAAGCTGGCCACCAAGCGCAGAGTGAAGGGAATTACTGGAGCAGAGGGATGGTGCACAAGAGGCAACGGAAGGAGTAACACATTTTCCTTGTTTTAAATTGCAGTTTACGGCACTAACAGTTTTTTAAATTATGGATTTGCCTCTTCAGTCGGAACTTCCTGTTTCAGCTGCAGCCTTGATCCTTCAGAAGATGGAGACCTAGTGGTAAGACATAGTTGCAGAAAAGCTGCGCCTCCTTTCTCGTCATGAATTGGAGACATGCCCTTGGAGTCTGCCTGCAGTTCAGTGTTTTTCAGTGTTTTCAATGTAATTTTAAATATATCCTTCATTCGAGCTCTCCCATTTCCTATTGCCGCTGACCACCCCTCTTCCCGGTGCCGTTCACCAACTCCCATTCCATGTGACATTCACTGTCTCTCCCCAGATTCCCAGTGCCGCTTACATGCTTTCTGTCAGCCCTCAAGCCACCCCCTCCCCCCACCCCACCCACCCAGGTAACCACATACGCCCCATCCCCTCCCGCACCCCCAGCTTACCCCATGCCTCCCATCCTGCTGTACTCACTCACACACCCCAAAGGCTTCACCGGCCCCGTAAGGTACCAGGAATGCCAGAAGGAAGAGGTGATGGGAGCGCTGGGGGTGCATGGTGAGCCAGGGAATGGGTAGGGGCATGACAGGAGGGGGTGCTGACAGAAGGGGGAGTGACAAGAGAGGAATGAGCAGTACCAGAGATAGGGAAATTGCGGAGTAGCACCAGGAGTGCAGGTGTTGATGTTGGAATTGTGTTCCAATAGAGTACATGCTTTAAGTTGGTACTAAAAAAACAGCTGTCTCCAGTTGGAAAGTATTAGGGCTTCATTAGGTCCACATTGTGTGCTGGGGGGAATTGGAAGTACAAAACATATTATTTGCACAAAACTGTCAGGCTCTCTGCTGAGTACCAAGGTAAACAGTAGCACAGGATGCTAAATAAGTGAGGTGGGGCAGGTTGCCAATTGCAACCCTTGAGCCCAAAAACCAATATAACCAAATTATTATCCCAAAGAATCTGAAATATTATGCTGTTTTTCCTCAATTGTAAGATCAAAATCACTTAGCCAATTTATCAAGCAAATTTAAACAAAAATAGAATTTGGAATCACTTGCCCTGTAGAATGAGATTGTGGAATTGTTTCCTTTTCAATGTACAGTTACTTTTATTCAGATCAGTTATTGATCATCTCAAACATCCAAAAGTGATCAGTTCCAGCTCTATCTTATAATTTGGCCACTCGGTATGTATAGTTAAAATTGACTCCTTATATACCCGCTAATAGTATTTTACTGGATGATCCGCAAAAGTAAATTTGTCTTAGTTTACATATTTTGAATGTTTAGAATAATGTTTGTCTTGGAGCGAAAATCTATGTGGAAATATCCATATTGTGATGCAAGGGAGAGATTGTTTCCTTTGGGGTTTGAAAATGTGACCTTTTTTGAGAGAAATTTAAGGGGCAAAATTTCTGTAAAGAGACAGTAAAGTTCCACCGCCACCTCCCCCACCCACCACCCCGCGCAGCTCCCCATATTTACTATGGAAAATAAGTATTGTAATGGGGTTGGCTGTGTCATGCTGCCTATTGTGTTCCAATAGAGTACATGCTTTAAGTTGGTACTAAAAAAACAGCTGTCTCCAATTGGAAAGTATTAGGGCTTCATTAGGTTCACATTGTGTGCTGGGGGGAATTGGAAGTACAAAACGTATTATTTGCACAAAACTGTCAGGCTCTCTGCTGAGTACCAAGGTAAACAGTAGCACAGGATGCTAAATAAGTGAAGTGGGGCAGGTTGCCAATTGCAACCCCTGAGCCCAAAAACCAATATGACCAAATTTTTATCCCATAGAATCTGAAATATTATGCTGTTTTTCCTCAATTGTGAGATCAAAATCACTTAGCCAATTTATCAAGCAAATTTAAACAAAAATAGAATTTGGAATCACTTGCCCTGTAGAATGAGATTGTGGAATTGTTTCCTTTTCAATGTACAGTTACTTTTATTCAGATCAGTTATTGATCATCTCAAACATCCAAAAGTGATCAGTTCCAGCTCTATCTTATAATTTGGCTACTTGGTATGTATAGTTAAAATTGACTCCTTATATACCCGCTAATAGTATTTTACTGGAAGATCCACAGAAGTAAATTTGTCTTAGTTTACATATTTTGAATGTTTAGAATAACGTTTGTCTTGGAGCAAAAATCTATGTGGAAATATCCTTATTGTGATGCAAGGGAGAGATTGTTTCCTTTGGGGTTTGAAAATGTGACCTGCTTTGAGAGAAATTTAAGGGGCAAAATTTCTGCAAAGAGACAGTAAAGTTCCACCGCCACCTCCCCCACCCACCACCCCCCGCAGCTCCCCATATTTACTATGGAAAATAAGTATTATAATGGGGTTGGCTGTGTCATGCTGCTGGAGCATCTCCAAAAATACAGAAGAAGCATTGCCATTTACATTGTTTCTCTGAGGGTCTACAGTGAGGAAATGGGGACAGCCCGGCAGCATGTAGATAAGAACTAGGAGGAGGACAAGCAAGATTCTTGGGGGACTCTGGACAGGATAAAAAGCCAGTTCAGGAGATAATCTTGCTCCAACTGCATAGAAAGTGAATCCAAGCTAGGGCAGAGAAACTCTGCTGCACCACAAAAAGAGGTGCTGGCGGAAGGAAAGTGTTGGAGGAGAATGGTACAGTTAACACTGTTTAAGGTTGTAGACTTATTGAGAAAGGTGAAGAGGGATATAGCATCAGTGATGGAGAGAAATAGAGAATGTGAAAATATTAAGTTATTTTCTTTTCAATTTTGAGTTCAGACTTACTTAGCTAGTCCGTCAAAATAATTTGAATCAAAATAGAATCTAGAATCACTTGACCTATAGAATGAGATCATGGAATTGTTTTCTCTTCTGTGCACTCAGAGCAGTTGTTGATCTTCTGAAATACAGGCCAGACCAGTAATTGGATCCAGCTCTATCTTAGACTGTCGTTAACTAGGTATGCATATTAACTTTTTCCATATCAACCAATAGAATCTGATCAAAAGATTAGCAAAATTAAATTCTTCTTAATTCATTAGCATATTTTATATGTTTTGGAATGAAAATCTATGTGGTAACATCCATATTGTAATGGAGAATATTTCCTTTGGTTTGAAAATGTGACCTGCTTTGATAGAACTTTAAGGATGAAATATATCTGCAAAGGTGCAGTAAAATGCATATTCCCCTTGCCATTTACTATTGAAAGTAGACACAGTAATGAGGTTGGCTGTGCTGTGCCCCTTTAGCTTCGCCAAAAACACCCTAATGACATTTTACGCCATTACTCTGAGGATCTTCCAAGGAGGATTAAGGAAAATCCACAGCACATGGATGGCAACTAGGAGGAGGCCAACCAAAAATTCTTAAAAGTAACAGTGTGTGGTGGGAAGAGAAACAAATGCAGGAGATTCTATGACGGCATAGCAAGTAGATGAATGCCAGGGCAGAGAGACTCTTATGGATGGCAAAGAGAGGTTTTGGTGAAAGGGAAACATTGGAGGGGAGCTGTGTGGTCGACAGTGTCAAAGGATGTTGACAGATTGAGAAAGATGAGGAGGGATATAGCAGTGCTAATGTGAAAATATGAAATGATTTTCTTTTATTTTCTTTTCAATTTTGAGTTTCCTCTCTTGTTTAGCCAATCTGTCAAACTAATTTGAAAAAATTAGAATCTGGAATCATTTAACAAATAGAATGAGAATATGGAATTGTTTACTTTTCAATGTACAGTCACTTTTATTCAGACCAGTTCCTGATCGTCTCAAACACAGACAAGTGATCAGTTCCAGCTCTACCTTAGACTGTAGTTACTTGGTATATATTGTTAAAATTAATTTCTCATATATCAGCGCATTGGGCAGAATTCAATTCACTACCCCACCCCACCAAGCACTCCCCCCCAACTCCCCGCCCGCGGTGGTGAGGGTGAGGGCCATTTGATAAGAGGGAGGGTGCAAAGTAGGGACATCGCTACCTCCCTCTGATTAAGTATGGGTGAGAAGGCTTGCGGGTGGGCCTCTCCCCATCGAGCCTGGAACCTTGGCAGCAGAGTCCCCACTGCCAATTAGGGATTTAATTCCTGGAGAGTGGGTCAGCCAGGTGCCGCCAGCCTTGGTGAAGAAAGTCAGGCCCCCATCTGCCCTTATTAAATTCCACCCATTGTATTCCATTAACAAATCAGTAAGATTCAATTCCAAACTAATCAACATGTTTTGAATATGCACGGTAAAGTTTGCCTTGAAGCAAAAGTCACTGTGCGAATATCCATAAAATGTGCAAGGGGAAACTGGTTTCTTTGGTTTGAAAATGTGACCCTGTTTTGATCAAACCGTTTGAAAGAAATTTCTGCAGAAATGAAGTGAAATCCACCTCTCCCAATTTACTATTGAAAACAAATAGTGTAACTGGTCGGCTGCAGCATCACCAAAAACACAGAACAAGCATCGCAATGACCATTTACACAGTTTCTCCAAGGCTCTACAGTGAGGAAACAGGGAAAGCCCAACAACATGTAGATAAGAAATAGGAGGAGGACAAGCAAGATTCTTGGGGGACTCTTATAGATAACAGAGCAGGACGAGATAAAAATCCAATGCAGGATTTAGCTAACTACATAGGAAATGGATCCGGACCACAAGAAAGGTGTTAGTGGAAGGAAAGTGTTAGAGCAGAATGATTAGGTCAACAGTACCAAAGGCTGTGGACCTATTGAGAGAGCATATAGTATCATTAATAGGGGAAAAATAAAGTAGGTGAAAATCTTAAGTTTTTTCTTTTCAGATTTGAGTTCACTCTGATTTATACAACCTGTCAAACTCATTTGAACAAAAATAGAATCTAGAATCAATAGACCTGTAGAATGAAATGATGGAATTGTTTCCTTTTCAATTTACAGTTATTTTTATTCAGTCAGTTATTGATCATCTCAAACACAGACCAGTGATCGGTTCCAGCTTTATTTCAGACTGTAGATGTTCGGTATGTATAGTTAAAATTAACTCCTTATATTACGAATTATATTTAATTAATGATCAGCAAAATTAATCTTTAATTAATCAACATTTTGAAAGTTTATGAAAAAGTTTGTCTTGGTGCGAAAACTTGTGCATAAAGATTTGCATTCTGATGAGCAGGGAGACTGTTTCCATTGCCAGCTTTGAGAACTTTTGAATGAAATTTAAGCAAAAAAGGAGAAAATCTTGCCCCCAATCCCCACCCCCAACGCCATCTAATCCCATTTCCAATTGAAAAGAAACACTATAATAGGGTCAGCTGTGTTGTAATACTGTAGCTTCACTTAAAACGCCACAGAAATATATTGTAATGATGGTTTATATTGTTTCTCCGTTGCTGTATGGCGGGAAATGGGGAAAGCTTCACAGGACTTGGATGAAAAATAGGCAGCCAAGCAAAAATCAATGGGGACTCCAGAGGTAACTGTGCAGAGTGTGAAGAGAAATTATTGCAGGAAATTCTCTGGCTATGGCTGCATAGGCAGTAGCTCCAGATTGGGGCAGAGAGACTCTCCTGGACCACAAAGAGAGGTGCTGGAGGAGGATGGTGCAGTCAAGAGTGGCAAAGGCTGTAAGTCAAGAAGGATGAGGAGTGATGTAGCACCACCAGTTGGGGAAACAAATATAGAGGATCTGAAAGTATATTTTTTATTTTGAGCTTATAATTACTCAGGCAATCTGTCAAACTAATTTGAATAAAAATAAAATGTAGAATCACTTGATCTGTGGAATGAGATTATGGAATTGTTTCCTTTTCAATGTACAGGTACTTTTATTCAGATCAGTGGTCGGTTCCAGCTCTATCTTTGTCTGCAATAGTTAAAATTAACTTTTTATATATCTACTAATGGTATTTTATTAAAAGCTTAGCAAAATTAAATTCTTCAGTAATTAACATATTTTGGATGTTTCCAATAAAATTTGTCTTGGAAATTTGCACATCCAAATACTTAAATGTTATGAGGGTTTCTGCCTCTATCACCCTTTCAGGCAGTGAGTTCCAGATTCCCACCACCTTCTGGGTGAAAAAATTCTTCCTCTCATCCCCTCTAAACCTCCTGCCCCTTACCCTAAGTCTATGCCTCCTGGTTATTCATCCCTCCACCAAGGGGAAAAGCTCCTTCCTGTCTACCCTACATATGCCCCTCATAATTTTATACACCTCAATCATGTCCCCCTTCAATCTCCTCTGCTCCGGGGAAAATAACCCCAGTCTATCCAATCTCTCCTCATAACTAAAACTCTCCAGCCCAGGCAACATCCTGATAAATCTCCTCTGTACTCTCTCTTGTGCAGTCACGTCCTTCCTATAATTCCAGAACTGCACGCAATGCTCTAGCTGTGGCCTAACCAGCATTTTGTACAGTTCCAGCATAAACTCCCTGCTCTTGTATTCTATGCCTCAGCTAGTAACCACCTTGTCCACCTGTCCCGCTCCCTTAAGGGACCGGTGGACATGTACACCAAGGTTCCTCTGATCCTCGGTACTTCCCAGGATCCTACCATTCATCGTGTATTCCCATGCCTTGTTTGTCCTGCCCAAGTGCATCAGCTCACGCTTATCCAGATTAAATTCTATTTACCACTGATCAGTCCATCTGAGCAGCCCATCTATATCCTCCTGTAAGCTAAGGCTATCCTCCTCACTATTTACCATCCCACCAATTTTCGTGTCATCCATGAACTTACTGTTCAACCCTCCTACATTCAAGTCTAAATCGTTTATATATACCACAAACAGCAAGGGACCCAACACCAATCCCTGTGGAACCCCACTGGACACAGACATCTAGTTTCAAAAACACCCCTCGACCATCACCCTCTGCTTCCTGCCACTCAGCCAATTCTGGATCCAATTTGCCAAATTGCCTTGGATCCCATGGGCTTGTACCTTTGTTATCAGTCTCCCATGCGGGACCTTATCAAAAGCCTTGCTGAAGTCCAAGTAGACTACGTCAAATGTATTGCCCTCATCTACACACCTGGTCACCCCTTCGAAAAATTCAATCAAATTGGTCAGACATGACCTCCCCTTAACAAAACCATGCTGACTGTCCTTGATTAAACCCTGCCTCTCCAAGTGTAGATTAATTCTGTCCCTCAGAATTGCTTCTAATAGTTTCCCCATCACTGAGGTTAGACTGACTGGCCTGCAGCTCCCTGGTTTATCCCTTCCTCTCTTCTTGAATAACGATACCACATTGGCTGTCCTCCAATCCTTTGGCACCTCTCCTGTGGCCAGAGAGGTATTGAAAATTATTGCCAGCACCCTTGCTATCTCCTCCCTTGCCTCACTCAACAGCCTGGGATACACTTCATCCGGGCCTGGAGACTTATCTACTTTTAAACCTGCCAGACCACTTAGAACCTTCTCCCTTTCTATGTTTTATAATGCTTCCAAAAAGCAACATAGGATGTATTGTTACATACAAGATGCTCTACAAATATGAGTTGCTGTTGTTACTTAGTGTGGCGTCACCTTGGTGGAACTCCTGGGGAAACTATATTTTGTGACCTGCCGTTCACTGACTTACTCCTTGAAGTGAGGAGCAGTGTTGAAGAGTGTCATACACAGTGCTGGTGCTTGATCATGTAGTAATACCTTCAGGTCTAGTTATGTATTAAACATGCAGGGTGGGGTGTTACGGAGTGTAAAATAGGTATCAGCCACCAAATAGTGTCTATTGGGATAGATTTGCAAATACTGAATGATGCACTAGGTTTTACAATAGCAGGGTATCGAATAGCATTCGTAATTTTTAAAATTTACCCCTGCACCCTTTGGCCCAAAAAACACTCGCCTACTAAGTTTCTAGATTTGTGAGGGAGAAATTCTATTATACACATCCACAACATGATATACATATGAACATACAAACAAGGAGCAGGAGTAGGCCATTCAGTCTCTCAAGCCTGTTCCATCATTTAATAAGATCATGGCTGAATCTGCATCCCACCTACCTCCAATAAGCTATCACCCCCTTGGTTACCAAGCAATCTGTTCACCTCTCCCTTAAAAATATTCAAAGTCACTGCTTCCATCACCTTTTCAGGAATGGAGTTTTAAAGACTCACGGCCCTCTGAGTGAAAAAATTTCGACTCATCTCCATTTTAAATTGGCAACCCTTTATTTTTAAGCAGTGATCCCTAGTTCTAGATTTTTCCACAAGAGGAAACATCCTCTCCACATCCACCCTGTCAAAACCCCTCAGGATTTTATATGTTTCAATCAAGTTGCCTCTTACTCTTCTAAACTCCAGTGGATACAAGCCTAGTCTGTCCAACCTTTCCTCATAAGACAACCCAACCATTCCAGGTATTAGTTGAATAAACCTTCTCTGAACTGCTTCCTTTTACATCCTTCCTAAAATAAGGTGACCAATATTGTACAGAATGGTCTCACTTGTGCCCTATACAACTGAAGCATAAGCTTCCTACTTTTGTATTCAATTCCCCTCGCAATAAATGATAACATTCTATTAGCTTTTCTAATTACTTGCTGTACTTGCTTACTATCCTTTTGTGATTCATGCACGTCAAAGCTCTGCAATCTGTCACCATTTAAATAATAAGCCTCTCTTTTATTCTTCCTTCCAAAATGGACAATTTCACATTTTCCCACATTATACTCCATTTGCCAGATTTGCCTACCCACTTAACCTATCTATATCTGTTTGTAGCCTCCTTAAGTCCTCTTCACAACTTACTTTCTTACCCATCTTTGTGTTATCAGCAAATTTGGCAACCATCCCATTCATCCAAGTCACTTATATAAATTGCAAACAGTTGAGGTCCCAGCACTGATCCCTGTGGCACATCATTCATTATATCTTGCCAATCTGAAAAAGACCCATTTATGCCTATTCTTTGCTTCCTGTTAGCCAGCCAATCATCTATGCATGCCAATATGTTACCCCTATAGCATGAGCTTTTATTTTCTGCAATAAATTTTGATGTGGCACTTTATCAAATGCCTTCTGGAAATCTAAGTACAGTACATCTAACGGTTCCCCTTTATCCACAGCACATATTACTTCCTCAAAGAACTATCTTCATTGGGCCAGATTTTCTTGTGTATAGCAATGCATTGAACTGCATCTGCCATTGGTAAGACTTGTTCATGCAGATTTTGTTTTTGATTTTTTTTTGCATGATAAGTTGCTTAAAATGCGAGTTCACAGTCATTGTGAGAGAAACTGGGAATCTGGGGCCTAAGTGACCTGACAGCCAGCAACTGTGTTTCTCCTTAACCAAACAGATTGAAGTACGGTGAAATTAACAGTGCAAGAACTGAGAAGGAGAGTAACTTAATGTGAGTAAATTCAATGTCAAATCAGGTACAGAAAGTGAAATTACGAGAGAGAAATAATGAGTGCAAAAAGACAGAGTAAAAACAAGACAAAATAAGTGTTAAAACAGATTTAAATTTGACATTTTTAACATCTCCAGTGTGGGGTCTTAACAACAGGAACAGGTCTTTTAGCCCCTCAAACTTGTTCTGCCATTCAGTAGGCTTATGGCTGATCTGTGATCTTAACTCGACATATCTGCATTTGCCCTATATCCTTTATTACATCTGATTAACAAAAATCCATTAATATCAGTATTAAAATAAATTAGACTATGCCTCGACCAGTGCAAATAATTTTTCTCTATATCTCCTATGTGTTCCTCTCAATACCTTACAAATTACTAAATTCCAGGAAATGCAACCCAATTTATGTAATCTCTCCTCATAATTTAATCCTTGGAGTCCAGGTATCATTCAAGTAAATCTATAATGCGTTCCCTCCAAAGCCTATACATCCTTCCAAAGTTGTGATGCCCAGATGAATAAGGATGAATGTCTGAAGGAATGAGACTCCACACTTGTAATAATTCATTTCCTAAGGTTGATTAACATTATCATGTCATTAAAAGTTATACTTGACTAGCTCTCTATATTGAGTTGGTTCCGATCCATTGCACAAATAGAGTAACCTGAACTATGCAATGCATTTTAATGCTGAGGCGGACAGCAAGATACCATTTTCATGAAGTTCTGAGCAGTCCTACTCAGGTGGCAACTTTTGGAATTTGGCATTTAACCACATATCTGATCCAACCTTGAAGATACACTACCATTTATGCATTTTAAAAAGCATGATGTTAGCCTCACTCTTATTTTGACAACAAAACCTGGGCCAATTTTTATTGAGGGAATGCATTGCTCTTTGTGTTTGAGGCCTCAAGATTCCCTTAAGCATGTTAGGATTGTGAAGTATCTTAAAGTAACATAGTACTGTTGCAATGAGGTAGTCTTTATTAATTAATTTTCGAAAAGCTCAGCATTTTTTAAAGTGTGTAGTTCTGCATAATACTATCCTGCCACCATCAATGATTGTGTTGAATTGTTAAATAATCAATCAACATGGAAGTTAAATATTCGTTTGTTATGGACTTGAATGCTGTTGTCACTATTTAATGATTGGGCAAAGGAGATTGTGTGGTGGTTCACTCATTTTTCATTTTGTCTTTTGTAAATAGCCCTATCCATTCAATTAGCTGTAGTAAATTCTATTCAATGTTTACAATAAATGCATTTGACTCGGGGCTGAGACAGGAAGTTCAGAGAACGTGTAAGCAATGATGGCAAAAATGGAAAAAAAGCGGAAAAAGTCAGTGGCCACATAACTTGAGCACACATAAAGCAGCAAAAGCACAGACAGAAGAAATAGAAGCCTGGGCACAATGCCAGGAAAAGGATGGGAAAGCAAGTCGAGAAAAGGCATTGCCCTTGTGGATTCACACAGTATGTTACAAATCTGTGGGCAAATATTAATATCACTATGATATTTTAATAACCATCCAGAATGGATTAGGGAGCCTGCAGTATGTATTGTACCTGAACTCCTCATTTGATGATAAAAAAAAAACTGCGGATGCTAGAAATCCAAAACAAAAGAATGACATGGAAAAATTCAGCAGGTCTGACAGCATCAGCGGAGAAGAAAAGAGTTGACGTTTCGAGTCCTCATGACCCTTCACCAGAACTGAGTGAATCCAAGGAGATGGGTGAAATATAAGCTGGTTTAAGTTGCCGGCGGGGGGGGGGGAGGTTTGGTGTTGAGTGGGGGGAGAGAAGTGGAGGGGTGTGGTGTGGTTGTAGGGACAAGCAAGCAGTGATAGGAGCAGTTAATCAAAAGATGTCACAGACAAAAGAACACAGAGGTGTTGAAGTTAGTGATATTATTTAAACGAATGTGCTAATTAAGAATGGATGGTAGGGCACTCAAGGTACAGCTCTAGTGGGGGTGGGGGGCATAAAAGATTTAAAAATAATGGAAATAGGTGGGAAAAGAAAAATCTATTTAAATTATCGGAAAAAACAAAAGGAAGGAGGAAGAAACAGAAAGAGGCTGGGGATGGAGGAGCAAGTTCAAGATCTAAAGTTGTTGAATTCAATATTCAGTCCGGAAGGCTGTAAAGTGCCTAGTCGGAAGATGAGGTGTTGTTCCTCCAGATTGCATTGGGCTTCACTGGAACAATGCAGCAAGCCAAGGACAGACATGTGGGCAAGAGAGCAGGGTGGAGTGTTAAAATGGCAAGTGACAGGGAGGTTTGGGTCATTCTTACGGACAGACCGCAGGTGTTCTGCAAAGCGGTCGCCCAGTTTACGTTTGGTCTCTCCAATGTAGAGGAGACCGCATTGGAAGCAACGAATGCAGTAGACTAAGTTGGGGGAAATGCAAGTGAAATGCTGCTTCACATGAAAGGACTGTTTGGGCCCTTGGACGGTGAGGAGAGAGGAAGTGAAGGGGCAGGTGTTGCATCTTTTGCATGGGCATGGGGAGGTGCCATAGGTAGGGGTTGAGGAGTAGGGGTTGATGGAGGAGTGAAGCAGGGTGTCCCGGAGGGAACGATCCCTACAGAATGCCGGCGGGGGGGGATTGAAGGGAAGATGTGTTTGGTGGTGGCATCATGCTGGAGTTGGCGGAAATGGCAGAGGATGATCCTTTGAATTCGGAGGCTAGTGGGGTGATAAGTGAGGACAAGGAGGACCCTATCATGTTTCTGGGATGGAGGAGAAGGCGTGAGGGCTGATGCACGGGTGATGGGCCGGACAACGACCATGGGTGGAAAACCACGGTTAAGGAAGAAGGAGGACATGTCAGAGGAACTGTTTTTGAAGGTAGCATCATCAGAACAGATTAATAAATTCTTCCAAGTCCCGACGAGAGCATGAAGCAGCACCGAAGTAATCATCGATGTATCGGAGAAAGAGTTGTCGAAGTGGGCCGGGATAAGGAATGTTCCACATACCCCATAAAGAGATACGTATAGCTGGAGCCCATGCGGGTACCCATAGCCACACCTTTAATTTGGAGGAAGTGAGAGGAGTTGGAGGAGAAATTGTTGTGTAAGAACAAGTTCGGCCAGATGGAAGAGAGTATTGGTGGATGGGGATTGTTTGGGTCTCTGTTCGAGGAAGAAGCTAAGGGCCTTCAGACAATCCTGGTGGGGGATGGAGGTGTAGAGGGATTGGACGTCCATGGTGAAGAGGAAGCAGTGAGGCCAGGGAACTGAAATTTGTTGATGTGACGTAAGGTGTCAGAGGAATCACAGATGTAGGTGGGAAGGGACTGGACAAGGGGAGAGAGAAGGGAGTCAAGATAACGACAAATGAATTCCGTGGGGCAGGAGCAAGCTGACACGATCAGTCTACCGGGACAGTTCTGTTTGTGGATTTTGGGTAGGAGGTAGAAGCGGGCCGTCCGAGGTTGGGCGACTATCAAGTTGGAAGCTTTGGAAGGAAGATCTCCAGAGGAGATGAGGTCAGTGACAGTCCTGGATCCAATGGCTTGATGTTCAGTGGTGGGGTCATGGTCCAGGGAGATATAGGAGGAAGTGTCTGCGAGTTGACGCTCAGCCTCCATGAGGTAGAGGTCAGTGCGCCAGACAACAAAAGCACCACCCTTGGCAGCAGGTTTGATGACAATGTTGGGGTTGGACCTGAGAGAACGGAGTGCAGTAAATTCAGAGAGGGACAGATTAGAATGGGTGAGAGGAGCAGAGAGATTGAGATGACTAATGTCACGCCGACAGTTCTCAGTGAAAAGATCAAGAGAATTTAAGAATCCAGACTGAGGGGTCCAGGTGGATGGAAATATTGGAGGTGGGTAAAAGGATCCATTAAACGGGGAGAGGACTCCGGCCCAAAGAAGTGAGCCCAGAGACGAAGACGGCGGAAGAAGAGTTCAGCATCGTGCCGAGCCTGAAATTCATTGAGGTGAGGGAGTAAGGGTATGAAACTAAGTCCTTTGCTGAACACTGAACGTTCAGCGTCGGAAAGGGGACGGTCAGGGGGTATAGTGAATACACGGCTGGGGCTCGGATTGGAAGATGGGGTGGGGACGGAGAGACAGGCAGGGTCGGAGCATCCTAGATGGGTGCTGGTGTCGATGAGTTGTTGGAGCTTGCGTTCCTTAGCACTTGAGAGAAAGAGAAAAAGTTTCTTGTTGAGGCGTCAGATGAGACGAAGAATAAAATGAAACTGGGGGCACGCGCAGCTTTGAAAAAGGGAATGGCGGTGCTGCTGGAGGGAGAGGTCGAGTGTGTTCATATGGCAGCACATGGCACTGAGTGTGGATCTCAGAATGTGACAGGAACAGCAGTCCGCGAAATGTTTTATGTCCTGGAGATACCTGTAATCCTGGGTGGGTTCGAATCAAGAGTGATGGAATTTCACTTGAAATCCACGTGGGGGAAGTCAGAGACGGAGACAGTCACTGAGAAAGGAGATATGGCTGTGAAAGCGGGTTTTAGTAAACACCTTGTCAAACACCCGGAGAGAAATGGAAAGCAATGAAGGTGAACAAGGCAAAAGAGAGATATGGAAATCTTGTCGCAGAGAGGAACAAAACTTCTTCAAGGTAGGCATTTCTTGAAGAGCAGTGGCAGTCAATTAAACAAAGAGATAAAAACAAAAAACTGCGGATGCTAGAAATCCAAAACAAAAACAGAATTACCTGGAAAAACTCAGCAGGTCTGGCAGCATCGGCGGAGAACAAAAAAAGTTGACATTACGAGTCCTCATGACCCTTCAACAGAACTGGGTGAATCCAAGGAAAGGGGTGAAATATAAGCTGGTTTAAGGTGGGCGGGTGGGGGTGGTGGGTTGGGTGGGGGCAGAGAAGTGGAGAGGGGTGGTGTGGTTGTAGGGACAAGCAAGCAGTGATAGGAGCAGATAATCAAAAGATGTCACAGACAAAGGAACAAATGAACACAGAGGTGTTGAAATTGGTGATCTTATCTAAACGAATGTGCTAATTAAGAATGGATGGTAGGTCATTCAAGGTACAGCTCTAGTGGGGATGGGGTGGCATAAAATATGTAAAAATAATGGAAATAGGTAGGAAAAGAAAGATCTATATAAATTATCGGAAAAAACAAAAGGAAGGAGGAAGAAACAGAAAGGGGGTGGGGATGGAGGAGGGAGTTCAAGATCTAAAGTTGTTGAATTCAATATTCAGTCTGGAAGGCTGTAAAGTGCCTAGTCGGAAGGTGAGGTGCTGTTCCTCCAGTTTGCATTGGGCTTCACCGGAACAATGCAGCAAGCCAAGGACAGACATGTGGGCAAGAGAGCAGGGTGGAGTGTTAAAATGGCAAGTTAGAGTGAGGTTTGGGTCATTCTTGCGGACAGACCGCAGGTGTTCTGCAAAGCGGGTCTAAAGTTGTTGAATTCAATATTCAGTCCAGAAGCCTGTAAAGTGCCTATTGGGAAGATGAGGTGCTGTTCCTCCAGTTTGCTTTGGACATCACTGGAACAATGCGGCAAGCCAAGGACAGACATGTGGGCAAGAGAGCAGGGTTACAGAGAATCAGCTTATATTTCACCCCTCTCCTTGGATTCACCCAGTTCTGTTGAAGGGTCATGAGGACTCGAAACGTCAACTCTTTTGTTCTCCGCCGATGCTGCCAGACCTGCTGAGTTTTTCCAGGTAATTCTGTTTTTGTTTTAGATTTCTGGCATCTGCAGTTTTTTGTTTTTATCTCTTTGTTTAATTGACTGTCACTGCTCTTCAAGAAATGCCTACCTTCATGAAGTTTTGTTACTCTCTGCGACAAGATTTCCATATCTCTCTTTTGCCTTGTTCACCTTCATTGCTTTCCATTTCTCTCCTGGTGTTTGATAAGGTGTTTACTAAAACCCGCTTTCACAGCCATATCTCCTTTCTCAGTGACTGTCTCTGACTTACCCCACGTGGATTTCAACTGAAATTCCATCCCTCTTGTTTCGAACCCACCTAGGTTACAGGTATCTCCAGGACATAAAACGTTTCTTGGACTGCTGTTCCCATCACATTCTGAGATCCACACTCACAGTGCCATGTGCCGCCATATGAACACACTCAACCTCTCCCTCCAGCAGCACCGCCATTCCCTTTTTCAAAGCTGCGTGTGCCCCCAGTTTCATTTTATGCTTCGTCTCATCTGACGCCTCATCAAGAAACTTTTTCTCTTTCTCTCAAGTGCTAAGGAACACAAGCTCCAACAACTCATCGACACCAGCACCCAGCTAGAACACTCCACCCCTGCCTGTCTCTCCGTCCCCACCCCATCTTCCAATCCGAGCCCCAGCCGTGTATTCACTATACCCCCTGACCTTCCCCGTTCCGATGCTGAACGTTCAGTGCTCCGCAAAGGACTTAGTTTCATAGCCTTACGCCCTCATCTCAATGAATTTCAGGCTCGGCACGATGCTGAACACTTCTTCCGCCACCTTCATCTCCGGGCTCACTTCTTTGGGCAGGAGTCCTCTCCCCGTTCAACGGATCCTTTTACCCACCTCCAATATTCCCCCTCTACCTGGACCCCTCCCTTTGGATTCTTATCTTCTCTTGATCTTTTCATTGAGAACTGGTGGCGCGACATTAGTCATCTCAATTTCTCTGCTCCTCTCACCCATTCTAATCTGTATCTCTCTGAACTTACTGCATTCCGTTCTCTCAGGTCCAACCCCAAAATTGTCATCAAATTTGCTGACAAGGATGGTGCTATTGTTGTATGGCGCACTGACCTCTATCTCACGGAGGCTGAGCGTCAACTCGCAGACACTTCCTCCTACCTCTCCCTGGACCATGACCCCACCACTGAACATCAAGCCATTGTTTCCAGGACTGTCACTGACCTCATCTCCTCTGGAGATTTTCCTCCCACAGCTTCCAAGCTGATAGTTGCCCAACCTCGGACGGCCCGCTTCTACCTCCTACCCAAAATCCACAAACAGAACTGTCCCGTTAGACCGATCGTGTCTCCTGCCCCACGGAATTCATTTGTCGTTATCTTGACTCCCTTCTCTCTCCCCTTGTCCAGTGCCTTCCCACCTACATCCGTGATTCCTCTGTCACCTTACGTCACATCAACAATTTCCAGTTCCCTGGCCCCAACCGCTTCCTCTACACCTCCATCCCCCACCAGGATGGTCTGAGGGCCCTTAGCTTCTTCCATGAACAGAGGCCCAAACAATTCCCATCTACCACTACTCTCCTCCGTCTGGCTGAACTTGTGCTCACACTGAACAATTTCTCCTCCAACTTCTCTCACTTCCTCCAAATTAAAGGTGTGGCTATGGGTACCCGCGTGGGCCACAGCTATGCCTGTCTCTTTATGGGGTATGTGGAACATTCCTTATTCCAGTCCTACTCCGGCCCCCTTCCACAACTCTTTCACGGGAAAACGATAATTACTTCGGTGCTGCTTCATGCTCCCGTCGGGACTTGGAAAAATTGATTAATTTTGCTTCCAATCTCCACCCCTCCATCATTTTCACATGGTCCATCTCTGACACTTCCCTTCCCTTCCTTGACCTCTCTGTCTCAATCTCTGGTGATAGACTGTCCACCAATATCCATTACAAGCCTACCGACTCCCACAGCTACCTCGACTACAGCTCCTCACATCCTGCTTCCTGTAAGGACTCCATCCCATTCTCTCAGTTACTTCGCCTCCGTCGCATCTGTTCTGATGATGCTACCTTCAAAAACAGTTCCTCTGACATGTCCTCCTTCTTCCTTAACCAAGGTTTTCCACCCACGATCGTTGACAGGGCCCTCAACCATGTCCGGCCCATCTCCCGCGCATCTGCCCTCACGCCTTCTCCTCCCTCCCAGAAACATGATAGGGTCCCCCTTGTCCTCACTTATCACCCCACCAGCCTTCGCATTCAAAGGATCATCCTCTGCCATTTCCGCCAACTCCAGCATGATGCCACCACCAAACACATCTTCCCTTCACTCCCCCTGGCAGCATTCCTTAGAGATCGTTCCCTCTGGGACACCCTGGTCCACTCCTCCATCACCCCCTACTCCTCAACCCCCACCTATGGCACCTCCCCATGCCCACGCAAAAGATGCAACACCTGCCCCTTCACCTCCTCTCTCCTCACCGTCCAAGGGCCCAAACACTCCTTTCAAGTGAAGCAGCATTTCACTTGCATTTCCCCCATCTTAGACTACTGCATTTGTTGCTCCCAATGTGGTCTCCTCTACATTGGAGAGACCAAGCGTGAATTGGGCGACCGCTTTGCAGAACACCTGCGGTCTGTCTGCAAGAATGACCCAAACCTCCCTGTCGCTTGCCATTTTAACACTCCACCCTGCTCTCTTGCCCACATGTCTGTCCTTGGCTTGCTGCATTGTTCCAGTGAAGGAACAGCACCTCATCTTCCGACTAGGCACTTAACAGCCTTCTGGACTGAATATTGAATTCAACAACTTTAGATCATGAGCTCCCTCCTCCATCCCCATCCTCTTTCTGTTTCTTCCCCCTTCCTTTTGTTTTTTCCAATAATTTATATAGATTTTTCTTTTTCCCACCTATTTCTATTATTTTTACGTCTTTTATGTCCCCCCCACCCCCACTAGAGCTATATCTTGAGTGCCCTACTATCCATTCTTAATTAGCACATTCGTTTAGATAATATCACCAACTTCAACAACTCTGTGTTCTTTTGTTCTTTTGTCTGTGACATCTTTTGATTATCTGCTCCTATCACTGCTTGCTTGTCCCTACAACCACACCACCCCCCTCCACTTCTCTCCCCTCACCCAACCCCTCCCCTCCCCACCTTATACCAGCTTATATTTCACCCCTCTCCTTGGATTCACCCAGTTCTGCTGAAGGGTCATGAGGACTCGAAACGTCAACTCTTATCTTCTCTGCTGATGCTGCCAGATCTGCTGAGTTTTTTCAAGGTAAATCTGCAATAGCAACCTGAAGGCGCGGGGACGGAAGTGCAGCAAGAAATGATAGAAAAACTGGCCGTCAGTGGTGGGAGGGGATAAAAAAAAATTACAAATGAAAGCCCACAGGCCAGCAGGATTTAACATTCACTGTTACTTTAGCCTCCCATAACATCTGAAAACTCTTAGTTCTCAACAGTAATTTTAAGATGCAGGTTGCAATTTGATATACTTATATTCAAATCAGCCTTTTAAGAAAACACTGGTAAACTGAGGGAAGTGTTTTGATGGTTCTCATCAATATAGATCCTCTACCTAGATCCTAAATGTAATTCACATTTTTCATACTCCAGTTTATTTGCCCAACCTTGACGATAATGAGTTTTTTCCTACATGTGAACTGCAACCTCTTCACATTACATGAAAGCCACAGATCAGGCTGAATTGAGGACCATTCGATTTGTTCCCTCTTATTCAGAGACACAAACAATGTTCAGACAGCAGAATGCTTGAAGGGCCACTTAGCTCGGGTAATGAGTCATGCAAATTAACAGAATTCAGCTGTATATTTTTAGTGCAGTAATATACTGAATCTCTTTTTTATACAAGTTTGTATAAAATTCCTAAGTGCAGTGATGCACTTTTCATGAGGCACAATCAAGATTTTGGGCGGAATTTACCGCAGCCACTGGCATCCGGCGTGATCGGAGGCATGAGTGGACAATATGGCGCGATCGGTTTTAGGACGGCAGGAAACCAGTTCGCAATCGTCTGCCCATCCCGCTAACGGCAGGCTGTGTTTCCCACCATCGGATGTCGGGATTGTCATTGTAATACATCAGCATATCATTATCAGGGCAGCCCACCGGTATAAATCCCCCCCCCACCTCCCCCTGCACCCCCCCCCCCACCACCGCCCCCCCCCCGCCCCCCACCCCCCACCGGATCGTTCATCCATGTCAGCGGGAAAGCACGCTGACATGTTTCACAACAGCAGATAAGAAGCAAAGTGCACTTGGCGGCCTGCTCTTTGAGGGGAACTCGGTGAGTATACAGTAACGTTGTACAGTGCTCGCCAGAGTCGCCTGTTGGACATCAACAGGCTGGGGGCTGGGGTAAGGGCAGCCCTGCTGTTGAGGCATCTTTTGGGGGGTGGGGAGGAAGCGCCTGCCATTGAATATAGCGCACAAGCATTCAGGGTGGGATGGGTGAGGGAAGTGGCCATGCATTAGGGAAACCTGTATAAAGTGACCATTCATCTGCAACTCAGACAGTTCAGGCGCAGCCACATTGATATGATTGGATAAAAACAAAAAAACTGCGGATGCTGGAAATCCAAAACAAAAACAGAATTACCTGGAAAAACTCAGCAGGTCTGGCAGCATCTGATTTCTGTTTTTGTTTTGGATTTCCAGCATCCGCAGTTTTTTCGTTTTTATCTCTGTGTTTAATTGACTGCCACTGCTCTTCAAGAAATGCCTACCTCCTTGAAGAAGTTCTGTTCTTCTCTGCGACAAGATTTCCGTATCTCTCTGTTGTCTTGCTCACCTCTCTATCTCTCCGCCCCCCACACACACACCTTAAACCAACTTATATTTCAACTCTTTCTTGGACTCGAACGCAAGTTCTGTCGAAGGGTCATGAGGACTCGAAACGTCAACTCTTTTCTTCTCCGCCGATGCTGCCAGACCTGCTGAGTTTTTCCAGGTAATTCTGTTTTTGTTTTGGATTTCCAGCATCCGCAGTTTTTTTGTTTTTATCTCTGTGTTTAATTGACTGCCACTGCTCTTCAAGAAATGCCTACCTCCTTGAAGAAGTTCTGTTCCTCTCTGCGACAAGATTTCCATATCTCTCTGTTGTCTTGCTCACCTCTCTATCTCTCCGCCCTCCACACACACACCTTAAACCAGCTTATATTTCAACTCTTTCTTGGACTCGAACGCAAGTTCTGTCGAAGGGTGATGAGGACTCGAAACGTCAACTCTTTTCTTCTCCGCCGATGCTGCCAGACCTGCTGAGTTTTTCCAGGTAATTCTGTTTTTGATATGATTGGAGTCGGGTTTCTAGCTTATCTGCCCACTCGAGCAATGCAAAGGCATCAAAGTGCTACCAAGTATTCCAAAGATTTTTACCTCAGGATCATGGAGCTTGGTGAACTAGCTGTATGCCTGATGGCTGACAGAGAACGAAGACGACAGAGGAGAAAGCGACAGAGGCTCCTGGCTGTGCAGAGGAAGAACTCTGTTATGTTATGGTCATTGTTCCCAAAAGGACCCTGGAGTAGCACATGCAACATTAAATAACCCCTTCTCATTGCACAGAACTAAATCTATGATAGACTGTTTCCTAGTTGGTTCCTCAACGTCCTAGTTTAAAAACCATCTTAAGGATTCATCCACCACAGTATTATTGCCTAATTTGGCTTCCCCAGTCTAAATATGTAGATTAAAGTCACCCATGATTACTGTAGCACCCTTGTTACATGCATCTCTAAATTCCTGTTTAATACTGTCCTCTACCTTACCACTACTGTTTGGAGGCCTAGATACAGCTCCCACTAACGTTTTCTACCCGTTGTTGCTTCTTAGCTCCACCCAGACTGATTCTACATCTAGATTTTCTGAGCCAATATCCTCTCTCACTATTGCACTGATTTCATCCATAACTAACAGTGCCACTCCACCTCCTTTTCTTTTTTGCCTGTCTTTCCTATATATTGAATAGCCTTGGATACTCAGTTCCCAGCCTTGGTCACCCTGCAGCCATGTCTCTGTAATCACAATCATATCATACCCTTTTACATCAATTTGCACTGTTAATTCATCTACCTTATTGTGAATGCTCTGTGCATTCAGATATGGTGCCTTTGGACTTGTCTTTTTCCGCATTTTTTTGTACTATGGCCCTATTTGCTGCTAGCCCCATTTCCTCTGTCTTCCACTTTTGCTTTTTACTTTTCTGTCTTTCATTTCAATCTTTGTTTCCTTCTTTTGTGTCTCCCCACTCAGGTTCCCATTCCCCTGCCACTCTAGTTTAAACCCACCCTCAGAGTACTCGTGAACACCCCTGTGAGGATATTGGTCCCGGTCCTGCTGGGGTGCAACCCGTCCAGCTTGGATAGGTCCCATTTTCCACAGAATGAGTCCCAATACCTCAGGAATCTAAATCCCTCCCTCCAACATCATCTCTCCAGCCACACATTCATCCAGTCTATTCTCCTATCCCCGATCTCACTTGCATGTGACACTGGGAGTAATCCTGAGATTACTATCTTTGAAGACCTGGTTTTTAATTTATTCCCTAGCTTCCTATATTCTGCTTGCAGGAACTCATCCCTCTTTTTACCTATGGCATTGGAACTGATATGGACCACGACCTCTGGTTGTGCACCCTCCCTCTTCAGAATGGGGAGGCAATGGCTTAGTGGTACGGTCACTGGACTAGTAATCTAGAGACACAGGGTAATTCACTGGGGACCTGGGTTCAAATCCCACCACAGCAGATGGTGGAATTTGAATTCAATAAATATCTGGCCTTAAATGTGGCCTCCATGTGACTCCAGACCCACAGCAATATGGTTGACTATCAAATGCTTCTCTGAACAAGGGCAATTAGGGATGGGCAATAAATGCTGTTCTAGCCAGCAACGTCCACATCCAATGAATAATTTTTAATAAAAGAATGCCCTGTAGACCCTCAGTCACATCTTTGACCCTGGCACCAGGGAGACAACATACCATCCTGGTGTCATGTCTGCAGCCACGTCTATCTGTTCCCCTTAGAATTCCCCTATCACTATTGCTCTCCTGCTCTTTTTTCTCAACCCCCCTCCGTGCAGCTGAGCAACTTGCGGTGCCACAGACTTGGCTCTTGCTGCATTCCCCTGAGAAATCATCTCTGCCAGCAATATCCAAAACAGTAAATCTGTTAGAAAGGGAGATGGACGGAGGGGACTACCTGCACTACCTGCCTAGTGCTTTTACTCTGTCTGGTGGTCAGCCACTTCCTTTCTGCCTGTGCACTCTTTAGCTGCTGTATGACCACCTCACTGTATATGCTGTCCACGAAGATCTCAGCCCCGCAGATGCTCCACAGTGACTCCAGCCGCTGCTCCAGATCCGAAACATGGATTTCAAGTTGCTGCAGCTGGAGATACTTCCTGCACATGTCATCACCATGGTCACTGGAAGTGTCCCTGACTTCTCACCTTACACAGGAGGAGCATTCCACGTGATCGAGCAGCCCTTCCATGACTTATCGTTGAATTACTCCCTTTACTTTTACTTCCTGTAGTTTAGAGAATATTAAGGACAGTAGAAATACTCACCAAGCCCTATTTACCAAGACTGCTGCTCTTCTTTCTGAGGAAAGGTAGAAAATGAAAGGATCACTTCCTTCCCTCTTCAGCAAACTCCCTCAACTCACCAAACTCTAACTGAAGCACTGAAATGCAGCCAAAGCAGCACTCCAGTGCAGACAAAAGCAGCACTGTAGATGGTTTGCTTTTTTGCTGTCTGAATCCAGCTTCTGAAAACCTGTTTAAGCCAGTTAACTAATTAACTAGATGCAAGCGGAGCCTGAATGTGCGCTGTTTTAAAGTTGGACAAAAATTCACCTTCTCTGAACCAAAGAGCAACTTTTAGTTAATTGCTTAATTAAAGAAAGATGAGACTGCAGATAGAAATTAACTCTTAAGTTAAGTAAACCCTTAAAACTCCCTCATTCATTGAAGTCCAGCTGAAGCATTCAAATGCAGCCCAAAGCAGGACTCCATTGCAGACAAAAGCAGCACTGTAGACTTGCTATTTATGCTGTCTGAATCCAGCTTTTTGAGGGCACTAGTTCCATTCAATGTGATGTACCTTATGCTTTATTATGTAATTGCTATTCAATAACAAAAGGTGTTGTGGTATAAGAAAAGCTTATTTGGATATAAAGCATGTTTCCACCACATGCCAGGTGCACTTTGTCCAGTACAATGTACTGCACCCAACCTGAACACCACCTGAGGGATACAATCCACCATGGGTAAGCTTCTCCTTTCTCATGTCACTGCAATCACTCCACAGTTCTTGGTGATTTTACTATGTTGTGACCAACATGAAGTATGACTGATTTTAAATATTTAATCACATAACATTATATGTTGAATGGAATCATGGACTCTGGCCATAATATAAAGTTTCTCATGGCTGCATAGTAAACATTGCAAGCTTTCTGCAGTTATACAGCTGCAGCAGAATTCCAAGATGTGTTACGCTCATATAAAAGGTAGCATATGTTTGTGGATTTATACATTCATGGGATGTTTGTGTCACTGGCAAGGCTAGCATTTATTGTCCATCCCTAAATGTCCTTGAGAAAGTGGTGGTGAGCTGCCAATTCATGTGATGTGGATACTCCACACCGTGCTGTTCGCTAGGAGTTCTAGAATTGTAACCTAACAATAAAGAAATATCTGCAGTTTGGTGGTGCCACCAAGCTACTATTGGTGATGGACATTAATCTCCCCTACCCAGGGTATATCCTGTGTCCTTGCTATCCTCAGTGCTTCTTCCAAGTGGTGTTCAGCATGGAGGAATATTGATTCACCAATTGAGGGAGAGCAGGATGTTTCCATGCCCATGTTTTGTCTGATACCATGAGACTTCATGGAGACCAGAGTCATTATTGAGGACTCCCAGGAACATGCCCTTCCAACTATATACAACTGTGCTGCAGCCACTGCTGAGCCTTTTCTGCTGGTAGAACAGGACATAGCCAGGGACGTGATGGTGAAACCTGGGAGTATGATTATGTTATGCCATTGCTTGATTAGTCTATGGAACAGTTCCCTCAATTTGTTAATGAGGAGGACTTTGCAGAGTTGACCGGACTGCATTTGTCTTTGTCATGTCTGGTGCCTAGGTTGATGTTAGGTGGTTTGTTCAGTGTTTGTCTTATTCAATGTTTCTGCAGCATTTTGACAAAAACAAAGGGAGTTAAGAGTCAACTATATTGCTGTGGATCTGGAGTTACTTACATGTCAATCAAGGTCAACAGAATTTTTTTCCTAAAGGATATGAGGGAACTAGAATGGTTTTTGCTCCATTCTGATTGTTTCATGATCACCATTACAGTTACTAGCTTTTTATTCCACGTGTATTTAATTAACTAATCTTAAATTCCTAGCTGTCATAGTTGCATTTAAACTTGTGCACTCCAGTTCATTAGTCCAAACCTTTAGATTACTAATCCAGTGAGATAATCACTGTGCCACCATACTCTCAATTGACTTTCTATATAAAATAATTGCGAGTAAAACTAATACTTGAGTTGCTGAATATGAAGTGTAAATAATGTTATCTTATTATATTTCTCTGAATTTTCCATAACAGATCCAATCCAAAGTACCAGCCAGAGTGCGGGTGAAATGCAACAGCCTGTTTCCCAGATTCCCCAACCTGTAAGCAGCCTATTACAAATGTAGATAGATATATCTTTACTGTTGTTAACTGCTGTCCTAAAAATAATGTTGCTTGGTTGGTGATATTATTGATTAACAACTAGTCCCTTGTTAGTTGGTCCAGTTATTTAACCCCAATGAACTTAGTTTGTGTTTGTGTAGAGACTTTTTCACAGAGGAGATCCTTTCAGGGATGAGCACATTTAATTTTACTGGGACAAAATTCTGAAGCTTGAGAAAATTAAATAGAAAACGTTCTCACCTTCATTACTGACTTGCTCATGACCATGCCCATCTTTGACATTGCATGCATTTAAGTAAAAAGTGCATATCCATGCTTCTTGCACAAAATACCTTGGAGCTTTTCTTCTTGTCATTTCTCCACCCTCTCACTTCAAATCTTCATGAAACTGTTGTGAGTGGATGCTGAATTGATATTATTGATAGAGTTGATCAGCAGACAATTCTTAGGTGGAAACTATTAATTTATTTACAAATGTACTCTGCAGCAACTAAACATGTGCTTTCACTTCAAACTCTATCTCTACACTACTGACTACTAACTACTAACCACAGAGGTAGCCCATGCTGCTTTCCATTTGAGTATTAAAGATCATGTGATCTTCCTAAACAAACATTCTGCTTAAAGGTATTTTACACATTAGATAGAACCATAATTACCACATCCCCCCCCCCCCCCCCACCTTTACTCAGATATACATTTTATATTTACAAGTACAATTTTCTCAAGATAATAAAATATTTACACTGGTAAGTAATTTACAGGTTCAGTCTTTCTGGTGGTTTTCTTATGCGTATAGAGTGTCCCAGCTCTACAATTTCAGATGTTTTGTCAAGAACACCCTTTTCCAGAGTTGCCTGAACATCAGGTGCTTCAGTGGACAGCTGCAGTTCTGTATCCTCAACTCTTACAGGAACACCAGACAAGTCTGTACTGGATTGAGTTCTCTCAACAGGAAATGCTGACTCGGTCGTGAACACTGGTGGAATGAATTCTTGGTGATTTGTTTCTCTTTTCCTTAGATGATCAACATGTCTCTCACAATAACATAAACAGAATAAAAATTCTGCCCAAATATTTATATTTGCTTTTAATTAATTGTGGAAACCTCCTCCTGCCCTAGGATGAAGTTTCCTAAAAACATCAAAAGGCTGATTCGCCCGCCCGCCGACCGTAAGTTTGGACGGGCAGCGAACAATAGCTCTTAATTAGAGGGTTAATGGCCTGAATAGGCCTCTTAATTGTCAGCGGGCGTGCTGCCTACTCTCACGCGTGCCTGCCGGCCAAAATATCGCACGAGTGCACGATGACGTCAGGACGCTTGCCCGACATCATCGCGTGCTATTTTACACCTCATCGGGTCAGGGATGCACCCGCCCGCGGGACATATAATCCTGCCCCTGGTTTCTTTAATTGAACTGAAATCCCCCAGCTGCCGTGGTGGAACTTAAATTCATATCTTCCAGGTCATTAGTATAGACTATGGATTGTAAAGACAGTTACGTAACCACCATTGTGTCCTTCCCACGCATTAAGGGTGATGATGTGTAAGAGCTCTTTCAAATAAGCGGACACCTCTGGTTAATTTTTTTGTCAACATTTTCCCCAGTTCATTTTCTAGACTATTTTTTCTATTGTCCAATTTTTCCCAGTTCTGTATGAAGTCTCTTTAAGTTCATGAATAATTCATTTTCATTTAATTTAGCTTTTTTAGATCCATTTTTTAAAATTTTTGACTGCTCTGTCCTTCTCTCTCTCTCCTCTTCCCTCCCATTTTTGCCACTAGTTCCAACAGCGCAGCTGCTTCTTATCTCCAAATCAGCTTTAACATCCAATGGTGAGGCTTCCATGCTTTCCTTTCTTCCACCCTGTAAGCAGTAACTGCCATCCTCTGGCCTCTCAACATATTCTAACTGTTAACTCTTCCTTTTATCCTATCACCTCAACCATTACACTGCTCCACCTCCACCTTCCCCACCCTAGTGAATCTTTTCTATTCTAGCCTTCTATCTGTACAATCCCACTAATTATTTCCTACTTTCCTGTTCTTCTGTATTTTTGATTGCCTGTGTGCTGCCTGATAGGAGAATGTATAATATATTTTTTTAAATGATTACCCTAGCATATTGCAACAAGAATATTTGGCACAATTAAATCTTTTGCCTATGAGTATATAACGTGGGAGGGCAGAATGATTTCGCATGATCACCAGATTTCCCCTCCTCATTATAAACCATCTCAGACCACTTACAGGAGTGACTTACTTCACTAAACCTGATAACATCATTGGCACACAAAAACTTGAAATGGACATTGCACTGTATCTGTGTTAATTCATGTTAATAATTATAAAAGCTCTGAACATTTTTATTTGTATAATGCATGTGGGCAAATAAATTCAATTTTTGCTGTTTTTGCAGATTATAATTAAAAGGGCAGCCATCAACAGTCCTGCAAAGCCCAGCTTATACAATGTTGTTTCAAGTCACATATGTAACCTGATTAATGATCCAACAGCAGATAAAGTGAGTACTAGCAAATAGACTTACGGGCTGATATTGTGCCTTAAATAAAGTTGATCTAAGTGAATGTGTACTGATTGGAAGCTTAAGGAATGTATTCATTATTTGTGTATTCATGAAACCCAAACATTATAACATGAAAATTATTCCCTTTTGGTTATGAATTTTGTTTTATTATGAAAACTGGTTTATGCATAATTAAATTAAATGAAATTAACAAATGAAATGAATGCCTGAAAGTATGGTGAAAGAAGATTCAATTATAACTTTCAAAATCAAATTGAATAAATATTTGAAAGGGAAAATTTTGCAGGGCTATGGGGAAAAAGCAGGGGAGTGGGATTTAAAGAATAGGCCTCCTTCTGGGCTGTATCATTTCATAATTCTATGATCATCAACATGGCAATCATGAATTTTTAATTGAGGCTGTGCTGAAATTTGGGGAAAAAGCAAAATACTCTGAAGTTTGAAATCTGAAATAACAGAAAATGCTGAAAATACACAGCAGGTCAGTCAACACCTGTGGAGAGAGAAGACAGATCGGTCAATGATCTTTCATTACAACTGCAAGATATTAATGATGAACAGCTTTAAAAAAAAGTAAAACAAGATATAAATGGCAACAGTGGTAGCAAAAGCATAATAGGATCGTGGAAGAAAGGGAGTTGATCCCACGGCCAGAATTGTTTGCTGATCGGGCGGGCACACGCCCAACCCAAACAAGCATTAAATGACACACGATGACATCAGGCATTGTCATCGCACGCTCGGGCGTTATTTCAGTCAGTGGGTGTGCTCGGAAGTCGGAAGCGTGCCCGCCGACAATTAAAAACCCTATTAAGTCCATTAAAGTAATAGTTAAGTTTAATTTTTCGCTGCCCGTCCGACCTTACGGTTGGCAGGCAGGCGAAAAGGCCAAGCGGCCTTTGGATTTTTTAGGAAAGCTCATCCACGAGTGGGATGAGGTTTCCAACAGCAAATAAAAATGAAATTAAAAAGTTTAAATTTCATTCATAACGTGTCCCTGGCACGTGGCAGAGTCACGTTGTGGGGGGGGGGGGACATGTTTTTAACATTTTAAAATCTCTTTTTTTTTTCTTTTCAAAAATATTCATCTGCCTGAGGCAGGTCTGTGCCTCAGGGAGCTTTTCCTGTGCAGCCGTGCGCATGTGCAAACTTGTGCGCTCACTCTCCTCACCCCCACAAGCAGGCAGCGCTGATGCTGCAGTGCGCATTTCACGCTGGGCGGGCCTTAATTGGCCCGCCAGCGTGACATTGCGGTCAGGCCCCAGTCGGGGGCGGTAGTCGGCTTCTCAACCGGTCCCGCTTGCCCCCGCTGAGCCCACCTGATGAGGGCAAAATCCTGGCCCAAGTGTGTGGCTGTATACTCCTACGGGAATCCCACCCCAAGCACCAGACTATTCCTCCTCTACGCCCAATGTCTCTGTTGCAGCCATCCTGCTTTACAGTACTTTGCCAAGAGAAAACTTGAGTATTGGTTAAGATGTGAATGGTGTGAATGCAGCAGAGAATTAAATTGGCAAACAAGCGAATCATCCCAGATTTGCACTAAGTGTGAGAGCGGGTGTGAAAACCAACATTTTACCCGTCGGCCGCAATAGCGAGTTTTCGTGCCCTATCGTCCCCTTCGCGGCACATCCCGCCTCATTAATAATGCATTCACGGAAAACGCTCCAGATCATGGCGGACGGACTCGGATCCTGCCATGACGTGACCTCAGGTGCCATACTTAAAGTGCACCAGAGCGCTGTCTACATCATCTCAGCAGGCCAGGGCAGCTCCTTTGCTTCCAGCCCATCCCCCACCTGAATTATGCTCATCTCTTGACCAGGTTTGTCTTTTGAATGACAGCGAGGGTCCAGGCATACACATCAAGCCCGTCATCATGTGCACATGCTGTGGCTGCGTCACTATTGACTGTGAATTTTTTATTTCCTTTGCTTGTTAAACCAAATTGTAGTGACTTTCTACCTGCCAACTCACTTAGCTTCTCATATTAGTCCAATGGGATTGATAAAAATGGAATAACAGTGAGCAAAATGAGCAAAACCAATGGCTTTTTATTTTACAAGATGAAATTGGGGAGAAAATCCATTTTAATCACATGTGATTTCCTTCAGGCACAGGTGGTGCCAGGAGCCTGTGTCTGTCCAGGGGTAAAAACAAAAAACTGCGGATGCTGGAAATCCAAAACAAAAACAGAATTACCTGGAAAAACTCAGCAGGTCTGGCAGCATCAGCAGAGAAAAAAAGAGTTGACGTTTCGAGTCCTCATGACCCTTCAACTGAACTAAGTGAATATTAGGAGAGGGGTGAAATATAAGCTGGTTTAAGGTGGGGGGTGGGGGGGGTGGGGTTAGAGAAGTGGAGGGGGGGGTGGTGTGGTTTTAGGGACAAGCAAGCAGTGATAGAAGCAGATAATCAAAAGATGTCACAGACAAATGAACAAAGAGGTGTTGAAGGTAATGATATTATCTAAACGACTGTGCTAATTAAGAATGGATGGCAGGGCACTCAAGGTACAGCTCTAGTGGGAGTGGGGTGGAAAGACTAGCAGGGCATACAAGACTTAAAAATAATGGACACAGGTGGGAAAAGAAAAATCTATTTAAATGATTGGAAAAAACAAAAGGAAGGGGGAAGAAACAGAAAGGGGGTGGGGAATGGAGGACGGAGGTCAAGATCTAAAGTTGTTGAATTCAATATTCAGTCCGGAAGGCTGTAAAGTGCCTAGTTGGAAGATGAGGTGCTGTTCCTCCAGTTTGCATTGGGCTTCACTGGAACAATGCAGCAGGCCAAGGACAGACATGTGGGCAAGAGAGCAGGGTGGAGTGCTAAAATGGCAAGCGACAGGGAGGTTTGGGTCTTTCTTGCGGACAGACCGCAGGTGTTCTGCAAAGCGGTCGCCCAGTTTACGTTTAGTCTCTCTAATGTAGAGGAGACCGCATTGGGAGCAACGAATGCAATAGACTAAGTTGGGGGAAATGCAAGTGAAATGCTGCTTCACTTGAAAGGAGTGTTTGGGCCCTTGGACGGTGAGGAGAGAGGAAGTGAAGGGGCAGGTGTTGCCTCTTTTGCATGGGAATGGGGAGGTGCCATAGGTAGGGGTTGAGGAGTAAGGGGTGATGGAGGAGTGGACCAGGGTGTCCCGGAGGGAGCGATCCCTACGGAATGCCGTCAGGAGGGGTGAAGGGAAGCTGTGTTTGGTGGTGGCATCATGCTAGAGTTGGCGGAAATGGCGGAGGATGACCCTTTGAATGCGGAGGCTGGTGGGGTGATAAGTGAGGACAAGGGGGACCCTATCATGTTTCTGGGAGGGAGGAGAAGGTGTGAAGGCGGATGCGCGGGAGATGGGCCGGACACGGTTGAGGGACCTGTCAACGACCGTGGGTGGAAAACCTCAGTTAAGGAAGAAGACGGACATGTCAGAGGAATTGTTTTTGAAGGTAGAATCATCAGAAAATATGCGACGGAGGCGAAGAACTGAGAGAATGGGATGGAATCCTTACAGGAAGCAGGGTGTGAGGAGCTGTAGTCGAGGTAGCTGTGGGAGTCAGTAGGCTTGTAATGGATATTGGTGGACTGTCTATCACCAGAAATTGAAACAGAGAGGTCAAGGAAGGGAAGGGAAGTGTCAGAGATGGACCATGTGAAAATGATGGAGGGGTGGAAATTGGAAGCAAAATTAATAAATTTTTCCAAGTCCTGACGAAAGCATGAAGCAGCACCGAAGTAATTATCGTTGTACTGGAGAAAGAGCTGTGGGAGTGGGCCGGAGTTGGACTGGAACAAGGAATGTTCCACATACCCCATAAAGAGACAGGCAAAGCTGGGGCCCATATGGGTACCCATAGCCACACCTTTAATTTGGAGGAAATGAGAGGAGTTAAAGAAGAAATTGTTCAGTGTGAGAACAAGTCCAGCCAGACGGAGTAGAGTAGTGGTGGATGGGGATTGTTTGGGCCTCCGTTCAAGGAAGAAGCTAAGGGCCCTCAGACCATCCTGATGGGGGATGGAGGTGTAGAGGGATTGGACGTCCATGGTGAAAAGGAAGAGTTTGGGGCCAGGGAACTGGAAATTGTTGATGTGACATAAGGTGTCAGAGGAATCACAGATGTAGGTGGGAAGGGACTGGACAAGGAGAGAGAGAAGGGAACCAAGATAATGAGAAATGAGTTCCATGGGGCAGGAACAGGCTGACACAATTGGTCTACCGGGACCAATTCTGTTTGTGGATTTTGAGTAGGAGGTAGAAGCGGGCTGTCCGAGGTTGGGCGACTATCAGGTTGGAAGCTGTGGGAGGAAGATCTCCAGAGGAGATGAGGTCAGTGACAGTCCTGGAAACAATGGCTTGATGTTCAGCAGTGGGGTCATGGTCCAGGGAGAGGTAGAAGGAAGTGTCTACGAGTTGACACTCAGCCTCCACGAGGTAGACGTCAGTGCGCCAGACAACAGCACCACCCTTGTAGCAAGTTTGATGACAATGTTGGGGTTGGACCTGAGAGAACGGAGTGCAGTAATTGAGGCGCTGATAGCCTCATCCCCAGCCGTGTATTCACTATACCCCCTGACCTTTCCCTCTCCTACGCTGAACGTTCAGTGCTCAGCAAAGGCCTTAGTTTCATACCCTTACACCCTCAACTCAATGCATTTCAGGCTTGGCACGATGCTGAACTCTTCTTCCGCCGTCTTCGTCTCTGTGCTCACTTCTTTGGGCAGGAGTCCTCTCACCGTTCAATGGATCTGTTTACCCACCTCCAATATTCTCCCTCTGCCTGGACCCCTCCCTCTGGATTCTTACCTTCTCTTGATCTTTTCATTGAGAACTATCAGCGTGACATTAGTCATCTCAATTTCTTTGCTCCTCTCACCCATTCTAATCTTTCTCTCTCTGAACTTATTGCACTCCGTTCTCTCAGGTCCAACCCCAACATTGTCATCAAACCTGCTGACAAGGGTGGTGCTGTTGTTGTCTGGCGCACTGACCTCTACCTCGCGGAGGCTGAGTGTCAACTCACCGACACTGCCTCCTATCTCTCCCTGGACCATGACCCCACCACTGAACATCAAGCCATTGTTTCCAGGACTATCACTGACCTCATCTCCTCTTGAGATCTTTCTCCCACAGCTTCCAACCTGATATCACCCAACTTCGGATGGCCTGCTTCTACCTCCTACCCAAAATCCACAAACAGAACTGTCCCGGTAGACCGATCGTGTCAGCCTGTTCCTGCCCCATGGAACTCATTTCTCATTATCTTGACTCCCCTCTCTCTTCCCTTGTCCAGTCCCTTCCCATCTACATCCGTGATTCCTCTGACACCTTACATCACATCAACAATTTCCAGTTCCCTGGCCCCAACCGCTGCCTCTTCACCATGGACATCCAATCCCTCTACACCTCCATCCCCCACCAGGATGGTCCGAGGGCCCTTAGCTTCTTCCTCGAACAGAGGCCCGAACAATCCCCATCCACCACTACTCTCCTCCGTCTGGCTGAACTTGTTCTCAACACTGAACAATTTCTCCTTCAACTCCTCTCACTTGCTCCAAATAAAAGGTGTGGCTATGGGTACCTGCATGGACCCCAGCTATGCCTGACTCTTTACTGGGTATGTGGAACATTCCTTGTTCCAGTCCTACTCCGGCCTCCTTCCACAACTCTTTCTCCGGTACATCGATGATTACTTCGGTGCTGCTTCATGCTCTGGTCGGGACTTGGAAAATTTATTAATTTTGGTTCCAATCTCCACCCCTCCATCATTTTCACATGGTCCATCTCTGACACTGCCCTTCCCTTCCTTGACTTCTTTGTCTCAATTTCTGGTGATAGACTGTCCACCAATATCCATTTCAAGCCTACCGACTCCCACAGCTACCTCGACTACAGCTCCTCACACCCCGCTTCCTGTAAGGACTCCATCCCATTCTCTCAGTTGCTTCGCCTCCGTCGCATCTGTTCTGATCATGCTACCTTCAAAAACAGTTTCTCTGACATGTCCTCCTTCTTCCTTAACCAAGGTTTTACACCCATGTTCATTGACAGGGCCCTCAACCGTGTCCTGCCCATCTCCCGCGCATCCGCCCTCACACCTTCTCCTCCATCCCAGAAACATGATAGGGTCCCCCTTGTCCTCACTTATCACCCCACTAGCCTCCGCATTCAAAGGGTCATCCTCCGCCATTTCCGCCAACTCCAGTATCTTGCCACCACCAAACACATCTTCCCTTCACCCCCCCGGCAGCGTTCCGTAGGGATCGTTCCCTCCGGGACACCCTGGTCCACTCCTCCATCACCCCCTACTCCTCATCCCCTACCTATGGCACCTCCCCATGCCCACACAAAAGATGCAACACCTGCCCCTTCACTTCCTCTCTCCTCACCGGCCAAGTGCCCAAAAACTCCTTTCAAGTGAAGCAGCATTTCACTTGCATTTCCCCCAACTTAGTCTACTGCATTCGTTGCTCCCAATGCGGTCTCCTCTACATTGGAGATAACCAACCTAAACTGGGCGACCGCTTTGCAGAACACCTGAGGTCTGTCCGCAAGAATGACCCAAACCTCCCTGTCACTTGCCATTTTAACACTCTGCCCTGCTCTCTTGCCCACATGTCTGTCCTTGGTTTGCTGCATTGTTCCAGTGAAGCCCAACGCAAACTGGAGGAACAGCACCTCATTTTCCGACTAGGCACTTTACAGCCTTCTGGACTGAATATTGAATTCAACAACTTTAGATCTTGACCTCCCTCCTCCATTCCCACCCACTTTCTGTTTCTTCCCCCTTCCTTTTGTTTTTTCCAATAATTTATATAGATTTTTCTTTTCCCACCTATTTCCATTATTTTTAAGTCTTGTATGCTCTGCTAGTCTTTCCACCCCACCCCCACTAGAGCTATACCTTGAGTGCCCTGCCATCCATTCTTAATTAGCACATTCGTTTAGATAATATCACTGCCTTCAACACCTCTTTATTCCTTTGCCTGTGACATCTTTTCATTATTTGCTCCTATCACTGCTTGCTTGTCCCTACAACCACACCAACACGCCCCCAACTTCTCTCCCCGCCCCCCACCCACCTCCCCCCACCTTAAACCAGCTTATATTTCACCCTTCTCCTAATATTCACTCAGTTCAGTTGAAGCGTCATGAGGACTCGAAACGTCAACTCTTTTCTTCTGTCCAGGGGCTCTGGTTGGTTTGAACAGTTACCATGCACCTTCCCGCTCATCCGCTGCATATTACCTGCTCAACACCAACCATCTCTCAGCCTCCTCACTACCCACCACCTACCACCTCCCCCACTCATCCACCTCACCCTCCCATCCACCTCACCTTCCCATCCACTTTACCCTGTCACCCACATCCCCTACATTTCCACCTCACCCACTCATCCACCTCACCCTCCCATCTACCTCACCCACTCACCCACCTCACCCACTCACCCACCTCCCCCACATATCCATCTCATGCACTCATCTACCTCACCCACTCAACCACCTCACCCTCCCATCTACCTCACCCACTCACCCACCTCACCCACCACCCCCACATATCTACCTCATCCAATCATCCACCTCACCCACTCACCCACCTCGCCCTCCCATCCACCTCACTCACTCACCCACCTCACCCCACATATCCATCTCATCCACTCACCCACCTCACCCTCCCATCCACCTCACCCACCTACCCACCTCACCCACTCACCCAACTCACCCAACTCACCCATCTATCCCGGGCAGCAGGGAATCAGCCCATCAGAAGTTTAAACTCCCTGGGAAATTCCCACTTCGTCTGTGCATCAGGACCTCTGCAGGTACATCTCCCAATGTATATCCCATCTCCAATGACCCAGAGACAGGAAGATTTGAGCCAAGGGTATCCCAACTCTTTCCAGCTGTGAATACATTTATAGAATGAATTAACATTGACATAATTTTCTCATTATTTATTTGCGTTACAAAAAGGAAAGCATTTTTATTTTAAAAAACAGGAGAAAATTATGAAATGTCACTGAAGTAGTGAAAGATGTGGCATGCAACATGCTTCAGGATTTCTGGCCATGTTGCTATAGGAAGGTGGCTGTAATATGCAGTACAAAGATGCGACTATTGACCTAAACCAACACCTCAAGGGATTAAGTTCACTAGACAGCAGACTGGAGATGAGTTTAGAATTCAGATGTGGTGTCCCAGCCAGCATAGCAGAGACAATATAAGCTAGTTCCATTATCTAGCAAGTAGTTCACACTCCACGTTATTGTGACAACTCCATGCATTTGTACTCAGCCGGGGCATTGTCAAGTTAGGCTGGTGGATTTGGCTCTCTGGTAAGAGCTTTGTCAAACTGACACTGAAATAAAACTGACAGAATAGAAGACAGTATTTACCACTACTGCTTCCAAGGAACGGAGTTATCTACTTGGCCTTCAAACAAGGACAGAGCTCCCTCTCCATGCAGCATCCTGTAATAATTAAGAAAGTACAAGTAAGTCAATCCAGCTATATGAAAATGGTAGCAATTTCATTATTTTCTTTCAGGAAACAAAGTGAAACTAATTGGACTAAGTAGACTTTGATTAGTACTAACTATCTGAGCTTTCTTGCTGTATGCAAAAATCGTATAGCCTAATAATTCTAACTTCACTTTATTAAGTCTGTACTCTGTACACCTTTGGAAAGAATGGAGTGGTACATGAAAACACATATGGAGATCTCAATATTTGCTTCAAATTACAAAATGGGGAATTAAGCTTGATTAAGTTATTGGGCAGTGTGAGTTAACTGGCACTGACTCCACCAAACCCGGGAGGTAATTTGCATACTGGAACTTGAAATGAATATTGACCTTTATTTGCATGAATTGTGTTCAGTTATTATAAAAACTCTGAATATTTCTGTTTCTGCTAATATACCTGTGTAATATTGAGGATCAATTGCATTGACTCATTGCTATGTTATAGATTAATGTCAGCCATCTGGGAAAAACACCTTCAGAATATGATTTATACATGAGAGCAATAAAGCACCTGGCTGCTGATTTCAAACAGTCAACACCAGAAATTGTGAATACTTGCGAATAGATGTAGTCAAAGAATTTAGAGGCCAGTGTTGAAATTTGCAGCTGAACTAAGTGTATATGGACTGATTGCAAGATTAAACAGAATAAGCCTTGTTTGTATATTTTCTTATTTTGAAAACTAACTTCATATAATAACCTAAACAATGCCAGCCTGAGGGTGGTGTAGAACTGACACTGTTTTAAATGGACTCAGTACCATCATCCACTCAGGCTTCTAATACCAATCAATAAGTGAGGTTGATGAGTCACTGGGACAGGAATGCTGATGTTGTGTCCCCTTCCTCCAATTTAAAGTCGCCTGCCCCACTCTAATCTGGGTCTCCTGCAGTTCATTGAAGATTCAGTATGTAGCACAAGTAGTCATTAGCTGTCTGTGGCTAACATCTAGGCAATGCTGCTCTATTAAAGGGATTCAGCGGGAGCCAGAAATCTTACAATGCTTAAACTCTGATACTGGTTGTGTAGAATTAAATGCCCATACATTCTACATAGCAGTTATGAATTTTTAATTAGGGATATAAGCAAGGAAGTCAGATGGACCTCAGGGGTATTTGATCAGCCCATCACTTGTGTACCAATAGCTGATCCCCATCCCAAGTACCAGTCCGTTCGTTCCCCACTCCCAATTCCACGATTGCAGCCATCCTCCATCATTATCACCTGCTGCTGAGAGAAAATGTGATCAGTGGTTAATATCTAAAGTTGTTAAGCTTAATGTTAAAGCCAGAAGGCTGTAAAATGCCTAGTAGAAGATGAGCTTCCATTCCTCAAGCTTGAATGGAGTTTCATTGTAACAGGTGGCAGGCCAAGGAGAGGAAAGGACAGAAGTTAAGTGAAATGATGAATTAAAACGGTAAACAAAAGGAAGTCCAGGATCACTTTGCAGATGAGATGGAGGTGTTCAAGAAAACAATCTCCCAATCTGTATCTTGTCTCCTCAGTGTAGAGGAGGCTGCACTGTGAACGATGAATATTGTACATTAAGTAGAAAGAAGTACAACTGAATTGTTCTTTCATCCAGAAGGAGTGTTAGTGCCCAGAACAACAGGAAGGGAAGGGGTGAAAGGGAAGGTGTCACATCTTCTGTGTTTGCATGGGAAGGTGCCGGGTTAAGGTGAGAAGATGTTGGGTGTAATGGAACAACACACTACCTGACCCATTCTTTTTTCCAATCTCACCCTTTGTCATGTTTTTACTATTATAAAAACAAAAAACTGCGGATGCTGGAAATCCAAAACAAAAACAGAACCACCCGGAAAAACTCAGCAGGTCTGGCAGCATCGGCGGAGAAGAAAAGAGTTGACGTTTCGAGTCCTCATGACCCTTCAACAGAACTAGGTGAATCCAAGGAGAGGGGTTAAATATAAGCTGGTTTAAGGTGGAAGTGTGTGTGGGGGTGGGGGGGGGGGCGGCGGAGGTGGTGCGGTTGGGTGGGTGGAGAGAAGTGGAGGGGGTGGTGTAGTTGTAGGGAAAAGCAAGCACTGATAGGAGCAGATAATCAGAAGATGTCACAGACAAAAGAACAAAAGAACACAGAGGTGTTGAAGTTGGTGATATTATCTAAATGAATGTGCTAATTAAGAATGGATGGTAGGGCACTCAAGGTATCGCTCTAGTGGGGGTGGGGGGGCATAAAGATTTAAAAATAATGGAAATAGGTGGGAAAAGAAAAATCTATATAAATTATTGGAAAAAACAAAAGGAAGGGGGAAGAAACAGAAAGGGGGTGGGGATGGAGGAGGGAGTTCAAGACCTCAAGTTGTTGAATTCAATATTCAGTCCAGAAGGCTGTAAAGTGCCTAGTTGGAAGATGAGGTGCTGTTCCTCCAGTTTGCGTTGGGCTTCACTGGAACAATGCAGCAAGCCAAGGACAGACATGTGGGCAAGAGAGCAGGGCAGAATGTTAAAATGGCAAATGACAGGGAGGTTTGGGTCATTTTTACAGACAGAACGCAGGTGTTCTGCAAAGCGGTCGCCCAGTTTATGTTTGGTCTCTCCAATGTAGAGGAGTCCGCATTGGGAGCAACAAATGCAGTAGACTAAGTTGGGGGAAATGCAAGTGAAATGCTGCTTCACTTGAAAGGAGTGTTTGGGCCCTTGGACGGTGAGGATAGAGGAAGTGAAGGGGCAGATGTTACATCTTTTGCGTGGGCATGGGGAGGTGCCATAGGTGGGGATTGAGGAGTAGAGGGTGATGGAGGAGTGGACCAGGGTGTCCCGGAGGGAACGATCCCTAAGAAATGCCTCTGGGGGTGGTGAAGGGAAGATGTGTTTCGTGGAGGCATCATGCTGGAGTTGGCGGAAATGGCGGAGGATGATCCTTTGAATGCGGAGGCTGGTGGGATGATAAGTGAGGACAAGGGGGACCCTATCATGCTTCTGGGAGGGAGGAGAAGGCGTGAGGGTGGATGCGCGGGAAATGGGCCGGACACGGTTGAGGGCCCTGTCAACGACCGTGGGTGGAAAACCTTGGTTAAGGAAGAAGGAGGACATTTCAGAGGAACTGTTTTTGAAGGTAGCATGATCAGAACAGATGCAACGGAGGCGAAGGAACTGAGAGAATGGGATGGAGTGCTTACAGGAAGCGGGGTGTGAGGAGCTGTAGTCAAGGTAGCTGTGGGAGTCGGTAGGTTTGTAATGGATATTGGTGGATAGTCTATCACCAGAGATTGAGACAGAGAAGTCGAGGAAGTGAAGGGAAGTGTCAGAGATGGACCATGTGAAAATGATGGAGGGGTGGAGATTGGAAGCAAAATTAATAAATTTTTCCAAGTTCCGACGAGAGCATGAAGCAGCACCAAAGTAATCACTGATGTACCGGAGAAAGAGTTGTGGGAGGGGGCCCGAGTAGAACTGGAACAAGGAATGTTCCACATACCCCATAAAGAGACACGCATAGCTGGCCCCTGCTAGATTTTTCTTTTCCCACCTATTACCATTATTTTTAAATTTTTTATGCCCCCCCACCCCCACTAGAGCTATACCTTGAGTGCCCTACCATCCATTCTAAATTAGCACATTCATTTAGATAATATCACCAACTTCAACACCTCTGTGTTCTTTTGTTCTTTTGTCTGTGACATCTTTTGATTATCTGCTCCTATCACTGCTTGCTTGTCCCTACAACCATACCACCCCCTCCACTTCTCTCCCCCCACCCAACCCCCGCCACCCCCCACCCCCCCCACTCCAACCCCCATCTTAAACCAGCTCATATTTCACCCCTCTCCTTGGATTCACCTAGTTCTGATGAAGGGTCATGAGGACTCGAAACATTAACTCTTTTCTTCTCTGCTGATGCTGCCAGACCTGCTGAGTTTTTCCGGGTGGTTCTGCTTATGTTTTTACTATTGCCCTCTTAGCTTCCCAACTCTGAGTTTTCTTATTGTTTGAAAAAATAAAACCACTTGATAATTCTGGTCTTTCCAAATTGTACTCTGACCATCTTTGGAAAGATTGGAGAGGTACACGAGGGCACATGTAGAGATGCAAATATCTGCTTTAAATCACAAAAGGGGCTTTTGTTAAATCTTGGGTTAAACTATTGAACATGCAGCTCTTGGGCAGTGTGTGTCTACTGGGAGAAAAGTACTGGAAGATACTGAGGCCACTTGGAGCAGCAACTGGCTCCAGTAAACCTGAGGAGATCTTTGACAGACCTGAACTTGACATGGATAATACCCCAATTCTGTACTAATTCTTTTTAATAATTATAATACATCTGAACATTTTTGTTTGTGCTACTAATGTTGTATAATGCATTGACATTGCTTTTTGTAGACTAGAATCAAGTACCCAGTAAAGCAACCCTCAAGGAGTTCTGTCTACTGCAAAAGCATTTTAACAAAACGCATTGTTAAACGCTTAGAATCGACATCATCATTAACTGTACCAGTGAGTAATTTTAGTAATAACATTTAGAGGTTAGTGTTGTGCCTCAGGAAAAATTAAAGTTGAACCAAGTGAATATGCACTGATAGCAAGATTAAAGAAAATAAGGCCTTGTTTGTGCATCACAAGTCCCAGATATCGTAACATGAAAATCATTTCCTTTTTATTATGAGTTTCTTATTTTGACGAATAATTTCACATAATAATCTAAACAATGTCAGCCAGGGGTTGGCATAGGACTGACACTGTGCCATAACGAGTCTGTTTTAAATGGACTCAGTATCACTGTCTGCTCACAATTCTTATTCAACTTAATAAGTGAGGTTGATGAGTTACTGGGACAGGAATGATTGATGTTGTGTCCCCTTCTTCCAATTTAATGTCAGCTGCTTGACTCAAATCTTGGACAATTGTAGTGTGTTGAAGACTCAACAGCAGAAATGGCCATGAGTTCCCTATGGCTAATACGTGGACAACATTACCCTATTAAAGGGATTCAGTGGGGGCCAAATACTTTCAATACTTAAACTCCAGTGTTAATGAATGAGTTTAATTCAGAATAGGATTAAATTTTGGAATATCTGTACACAGAGAAAGATTTTGAAAATACTTGACCACAATTTTGTTTATGCTCCTTTGATTGGCTGTCCTTCAGTGACAGTTGCATAACTCTTCTAAATCTCATTTAAAAATAAATAAGCTGACAAAATGAGAATGTCCAATGTAAGAAATAGCAATGGTATGGGTTGAGTCGACAACTGGTAAACTGTTTTGATTTCCAGCACTCATGCTCCATGTTGTGATGAGTATAGATTATCACCAGCTGATCTCCTATAGCATTGCTCACAGATGGTCTGGAATAGCATTGTGATGTTTAGCTGCTAAGATGGAAGCTGTAATTAGATGACCTGTTCTTTTAACACCACTGCTCGTGCTTTCTCTGGGAAAGTGGCGTAAATAGGAACACAATGAACTCAATTGGAGGATAATTGTTGAGTATGACAGCAGTTTGTGAATCCCCTTCCCCTAGGGAGATTATCATGGTTAAAAAAGAACAGCAGGAAACAGTTTCCTTTTATTAAAGTACATTTGGCGTTTTGTAACAAATATACATTAGATGCAAGATACATTAATCAACCTCCTGTGGTGCTGCTCACAATAAGTTAGAGGATCTCTAAGCATAAATTAGAGAGGTTCATCCAAAACTCTGCTGCCCATATCCTAATTTGCACCAAGTCCTATGTCCTTCCCAGCTCCAACTTTCTCTAATTTTCTAAATAGATTGCACTCTTCAAATTCTGGTGTCTTTTCTCGTGCATTCCCAATTTCCGTCTCTGCACCCTTGGTGGCTATACCTTCAGCTACCTGGGGACTCGGCTCTGGAATTACCTCTGTAAACTTCACTTCCTTACTACCTCTCTCCTCTCCTTTAAGATGGGCTTTAAAACCTAACTCTTTAACTAAACATTTAGTCACCTGTTCTAATAACAAAGACATCCTGTGGGATAATGGCTACCCTGATCAGATAATTTCGTACTATATATCTCACAAACTCATGAATGGGTCTAAGGCCATCACTTTTGGCCCTGAAAGGTGCCCAATCTACTTCAGATTACCCTGGAAGGGCAAGGTATCTCAAAAATTTGAGCAACAGGTGAAGCTAGCTGTTTCACACTGCTACTATGCACTAGCAACACAAGTGGTAATTGCCACTAACAGGATGCTGCTGTCAAGCCAAAAAGATGTTCTGCCTATCACAAAAATGAGTAATGTGGTATATAAATTTCAGTGCCAGTGTGATTGCTAAGTATATTCCAAAGACTGGCAGATCATATCAATCAGTATGTCCCTTCTGCTGTTCGCAATGGGCAGGGTATAGGCCATACCCAACCAGCCCGTGCTTGCAAAACTGAAAACACAGTGTCCAACAGTAGATGTGACTCCACAATTGGACAACATTTGCTAAATAACCCTCAGAGTGCTAAAAATTTCTCTGACAACCAATTTAAGATTGTCAGTTGGATTTGCATGTAATGGAAACTACATATATTAATACATAGGGGCCTGTTCTTCGCAGACAGAAAGAACATGTACACGCATTGCGCCTGTTTCAGCTAAACAAAATAAGTGATAGCCATTCGCTGATTCATTCCTCAGGGCAATGCCTTGACCAATCAGAGCTAAGCTGTCTGGTTTAAATTTCAAACAATTCTTGGCAGTTAATTGCCAATCACCATTAATTGGTGCATTCTCCTGGCAACGCCTCTATCAATCAGTCCACTTAAACCAATCAGTATTCTCATCTTATACAGTATAAAGTTTTTGCTTCACCTGACATTGGTATTCTTGTAACTGTCCTGATAGTGCAAGATGAAGAGCTTTGACAAAATGTCTTTTTCCAGCAATACTCAAGTTCTGAACTACAAAATGACTATTTGTCCTAATAATTATTTATATGGCTCAGAGTCCAATTTTGTATGATAGTGCTCCACTGCAGTGCTTGGAAATGTTTCACTATATTAAGGGTGCTATATAAATGCAAGTTCTGGTTGCTGTTTTATAAAAACAGAAAATATTCTCCTTTGTAAAATCTTTTCTTGGTACGCATCCCTTTTATGGCTTCAAGGTGTAATTGTTCCATACCCTTGCAAGTATGGTAGGTTTATTTAATTCACATTGCAGGTGGGAACCCTAGTCTTGTTTGACAGGTTTAGCTTTAAAATTTGTAGACCTTGTGGTACCAATATGTTGGGGAGGGAGCTGAAACACACAGCATTGAATATTGGTTTTGAATTTAAGAAAAGACAGATAAGATAACTAATCTTAATTATAGCAATTAATGTTTAACAACTTTATCCCAACTTTGAGACTGTTCAATCAGGTCGTTTTAGTCTCTCCTTTAGCCTGTTACAGTTTCTGAGAAAATGGAAGTGGGAGTTTGGGGAACCTCTGGCCGGGAGTCAATCGCGTGGCAAGGATAATCCATTCCAGTGTGGTAGAGTGCATTTGCCAATGATTGAGAAAGACACAAAAGTGTTACACGAAGGAGTTACAGAAAGTGTGTGATGGTATATAGAAGAAGTATTGAGAGTTTATTTATGTACACACATATATACGTTGAGACTGGGAAATAGATAGTGGCAAGTGGTTCCTGGGTAGAAAACTGAAATACATTTTGATGCTATGCTTAAAATGTGACGGAAAGTATTCAAACAAATTTTGATTTAAGCATAGGCAGATATATGTATGAAATTTTTCAAATTGTTACATTTTGAAGTGCAATATTTATGAAAAATTGTATCTATATATGTGTCTAAATGGGGTCCTTTCTGTTAAGTTGTCACCTATTAGAGTTTGTTTCCTTTAATTTAAACGCTGATCCACTTTAACAACAGAATGATACATAGTGTTATGTGGCATCATGTTCCTATCATTATCCTGATTACGACTTGCAAGGAACAATACAATGAAAGATCCAGTGGATAGAAGTGATTTTTGAGTAATTCAGCCATTAGTTCAGATTTCTCCTCCAAGATGCCTGTGAGGGAATGATCTGTGATGTGTTGTATTAATTTCTTTGATCACTTTATAGTTTGCCTTTATTGTGGTGGCATATAGTCAATGCGCTTTCCGCCCAGTTCTCAGTTTTATTGTGTGCAAATGAGATTCTCAGGAAGTAGTGGTGACTCAGGTTATGCTGTATCAAAAGACACCAGGGCAAAGTAGGGAATCTCATCGTGGTAGAATGTAGTGATTAACTGATGCAGATTTTTCCACCATGAAACTCATCAATACACATTGTGGAATTAGTTAATTAGAAATTTAGGCTTTAGTCTGTTTTCAGGCTTTACCATGTATGGACTTGGATTTTTCCAATGTCATTGAGTTTCTCGGCATCTCACTTCATATTACAGTGAGTATATTTGCTGCATTTTTTCCTTTCAGAAAAGCTATGAACCTTACCTTAAACATGCTACCTGGGGAATCTAGAGCTAGAAGATTTGGTCTCAGGAAAAGGTATTTGTTATTTAGGACTGAAATGAGGAGAAATTTCTTCACTCAGGCAGTTGTAAATCTTTAAAATTCTCTAGCTCAAAGAGCTATGGATGATCAGTTATTGGGCCTACGATAGATAAGTAGATTTTTGATCTCAAAATGAACCATGGGCACAAGGCTAGAGTGGGAAAGTGGAGTTAAAGATCCACCATAATCTTACTGAATGATGGAGAGGGCTTGAGGGGTCGCATGACATACTCATGCTTCTATTTATTTTGTTGTTTGCAGTCCCAAGAATTGCCTTCCCATGAGGGTGATTCGAAAGGTCTGTCAATCCCAGTGCCCTCTGCAGTTCAGCAGATGAAGGAAGATAAAGATTGTGGATCAGAGGAAGAGGTGGTGACAGAAGAAATGCCTGTGCAGTTAAGCTGGAGTGCGTTCTGTGTATCCAGCCAGTGTTAGGATTAGGGTCAGGGTCAGGTTTTCTTACATGGGCTTTGAAGTGTGGGAATAATGGCAGGACGGTCCAGGACAGGATAAAGCATCCTGGTTGTTTCAAAGATGTCACTATTAGAACCACTTGCACTTTCTGTTCCCATACCACAAAGAAATTTTCAGGCCTTGGGTGGCAGGAGTTGTGAAAAAAATATTGGGACTAATTTTTATCTCTCTACTGCCCTGGATTTGGTGGAAACTGAGTGGTAAAATCACAATCTGAGCTGGACTTGCTGCTGGAGGTTCTTCCATTCAAATTTTCACAGGACCTCAATTTAGGCAGCCAGAGCTGCTGCCAGGAATTGTCTTGTTTATATAGGCAAATTGGGTCAGGACCTCAGTGCCATTTTCATCATTGTCTGCATCACTACCACCAGTTCCTCAACCCACCCACAAACTCTGGATGCTACCAGACTAGAGAATGAAACTCAGCTTCAGCTAGGGAAAGCTGGAAGTCAGTCTGCTATTTATTTTTACTGTGGTCATTTACATGGTTTGAAACTTAACAGTTTCCAGTATGTCACCTCCTTGCTGTTGGCACTTTTGGAAACATTTTCCAGTTGCTGTAAATTGCTACTTCATTTCACTTCCCTGCACTTCCACCTGTCTCCTTTGAAGAGCTGCACTCAGCTGATTTATGATCAGCTGCCCCATTCAGATTTCCCACCCTCCCAATCATCGAGCTGCTGATAAACACTGTGATTCATGCTGGCAGCTCACCTATTCAATGTAAATAAACGGAGCCCAATCACAAAAATTGATTGGGTGGAGAAGATGGACCTGCCCACAGCCCACCCAAAGTACACTTAGCATGAAAATTGCCTCCATTATCACTTTACCTCTGAATTTTGTGTTTTAAACCAGCTTAGACTGATGGGGTCAGAAGGTTCTTATGTTGCCTCCTACCTGAAATTAATTTGAGTAGTCTCAACATGATTCCTGGTGAGTTAGAGCCCAGAGCATCAGGCTCTCCATCTGGAAAACCACAGGGATATATGATTTGATATAGAAATGCTGACAACCTGGGGTGTTGTTCTGAGGTTGAGTGTTCAAGTTGCTAGTTAAATAGGGGATCCATCATTACTTTAACTTTGCTGTACTGGGCAGTTAAGTGTTTCATGCGGAAACTGGATGCAAGTCTGGTTCAGTGAAAATCTGTCTGTTCCATCCCTCACCAATAGAAAAATTCTCCTTCAGATTTATTTAGTACTGGGGAGGCAATGGCCTCAGTTTTCAAGCTGTTGAGTGTAAGAGTATTCCTCCCAAATACATTCGGAAATTCTGATATAACAGTGCAAGAATTTGTTGCAAATCCACAGCAGTGAGGAGAATATCTAATTCATTCCATTTCTCTCATTCAAGGATCTCACACCTATCACTCGTGTTCCAACTAACCAGGGACAGAGCAAGCGTTTGGCTAGAGAACCAGCCAATGAAAGCCTGTCGAAAAGGTATTGCCATTCAATTCTCCTTTTGAGCAACGTTTACATCTTGATAGCTACTGAAAGGTAAAGTTAATATAATTCATGTTCATTTGCCAACAAGAGTTGCAACCATTTTATTACTAGCTTATTGTAAGTATTTATTTTAATTATCGGATTACATCATTGTTTTCCTTTTATATTTATAGAAATCTAGTCTTTTCATCAGAATGTGATGAATTGCCTTCCAGTGGCCTGTTTGTTTCTGTTCAATCCCATCAAATTTTCCAGAATTCATCCATGTTCAGAACTAATTTGTATAAAGTGTGCTATTGTTCAAGATATTAGGTACTCCAATGTAATTACACAAATTAAACTCCACTCATACGGTGACTCCAGTTATATAATCCTTGCTATGAGATACAGTTTATCTTCTTAAAATTATTTATTTCCCCCCAGGTGTGAATTTCTTATGGCGTTATTGGCTTAAAAATTGGGTTACGCTCGTGCGGGGTCAAAATTTGCAACTTTCCCACGCCCATGCAGATCGATATGGGGATGTTTGTGTTTTCATGTACTGACGTTACCTGCATAATGAGGACTTTGGCCCATGTGGCAGCACATCTTCTGTTACAGCAGGGGGCCCCTGGTGCAGTGAGCAGCGCGAGAGGCTAGTGCTGTGATAAGTAAGAGATTTGCTTGCCAATCACATCATACGGCCAGCCTCTGCTCTTAAAGGCAAGCTGAAGCTTTAAAGGAAAGCTGTATAAAAATGTTGCTACAATGGAAATCATTTTGAAGTGAACACCAGGGCAGAAAGAGGGTTCCAGAATGATGGTTGTAGTATTGGGAGCATTGATACCTTGAGGTGGACAAGGAGAGATGCCATGGTCTAGTGGTAGGGGTCAAGAGCCCCTCAAGGACCAGCCTTAGAAGGGAATGGGAGCAGGTAGACAGGGAAGTCAATTCCCAGGGTCTAGACCTGAGGATCTGGCAGCAGTGCCAAAAGAAGTCTAATGACCTCACACGGGTAGTCTGTGAATGCATCTTCGTATGACATCTCCTACCCATCATAACACCAACTGCTCACGCTGCCAATTATACACATCCCCATCACTCACCCAGCAGCACACCATAGCACTCAGGACTCACACCTCAAATCCAGATACTCCACTTCACCTTCATACGCCTACCAATGCTGCCAACCTCAAACCCACATCTGGCTGACTCCACATACCTCCAGCTATTCAGCTGTAGCAGGCACAAGCACAGTGCTACACAACCACTCCAAAATTCATCCCTCTCTCTTACATCACACAATACAAGGGAGCAGAACCAGGGCACCTGCATCCTCTGAAAACCTACAGAGGAAACGGCCATCCCCATTAGGGCCCAGCTGCGATGAGGCCCATGGCATCTAGCATAGCTAAGAACATTGAAGATAATCGTGCCTTGTAGACCTTCTCAAAACCCAGAACACCCTCATCCTATTATCTGGCATCATAAGCAAGTTGCAGACGGTGTTACCACGGGCGTCCTGCTTCCCACCCTGCCCCACTTCCCACACCGCTTTTGAGTTCCTGTTTTCAGACAGCCAATAGCTGCTACCTGCCCAGCCACAGTAGCCCCAGAAGGAGGAAAGAGTAGCAGTGAAGCATTAATCAGGATGCTCTGTCATTCGACTAGCTCGTGGTGAGTCATCCGCACAAGTGAGCAGGAACCAGGCCAGAGGTAAAACACGGTTTGTTTGCCATTGACTGGAGGGCGTGCTTGTGGTAATCTGATGTGTAGTATACTTTTAAGGAGAACGTTATAATAGAAGATTACAGGATCTTAGTATTCAATAGCACAGTAGCGTGGGCTACCTCTGTAGTCAGTAGTCTGTAGTCAGTAGTTAGTAGCAGCAGTAGTGTAGAGTTAGAGGTTGAAGTCTTAAAACATGTTTAGTTGCTGCTGCATACTTTGTACATAAACACCGAGTTTCAACATATGAAGTGTCTGCTACTCAACTCTACCATTAGTACCAAAACGGCCACCCCTTACAACAAGCGGGCGAAAAGGATCCAACAATCTGGTAACTAGGATCCTACAAAATGGCGACGAGGATTAAACATGTTAAACAGAAGCAAGCAAGAGAAAGAAAATTGGCATTGTACCTCGAACAACAATTGTATCTAGAAGTTCCATTCAAACCATCAAAGTAAGCCACTCACAGCATGCCGCAATTCAGAAGAATTGATATTTTCAACCCAGCAATGGATGAACTACATTGAGTATCTCTTGTTCTTTTTCCAAGCAAATGAAATTTTATTGGAAGAGAAGAGGCAGGCAACTCTCTTAAGCACATGTGGGTATAAGATTTATGGCTTGGTTTGAAGTTTGACAGCGCCCATTGCCCCAGACTCAAGAAATTTTGATGAATTAGTGGACCTGGTGAAGGGCCATTATCAACCATAGTCCTCAGTAACCATGCAAAGGTTCAAGTTTAATTCTAGAATTAGAGCCCCAGGGGAGACATTTGCAAGCTATGTGGCAAGCTTAAAGCAATTAACGGAGCATTGTGAGTTTGGTACATCCTTAAACCATATGCTTAGAGATTGTTTTGTGTGCGGTGTGAATGAGGACACAATTCAGAAGCGATTATTGTCCGAAACAAGTTTGGATTTTAAGAAGGCGTTAGAGATTGCACTGACAATGGAAAGTGCAGTTGGAGACTTGAAAGCCATAGAGGGCAGACAAAATAGTGCCATCTTCCATATTGGGTGGGGAAACCCCAGCCAAAAAGGGCATGAAAATGCAACCCTCTACTGAGAGGCAGGAAACAGCCCCCACTGGCAGAAGAATGAGAAGATCAAGTTCGCAGCAAAAACAACGAGTAATATCAGTAGAGGTGGAAACAAACAATCCGTTAACAATTGGTATGTAAAAATAATAATGTTTTATTGTCACGTAAACGGTCACATAATGAGACAGTGTAAAGAAAGAGTCATGCAGACTTTTAAACATAAGAAAAAAAACAGGGATCTACAGTGTAGAAGAGCCTGAAGCAACAAATTCAGATATTTATTTGTTGTATAACTTGAAGGTTGGAAGAACATAACCAATCTATTTAACAATGAAAGTGAATGGAAGACCTGTTCGAATGGAAGTGGACACAGGAGCTTCCACTACAGTAATTGGGGAACATACTGTGTAATATCTGAGTAATCAATTTAAATTTGGAAGAAATAATCTCCCAATTAAAAACATACACGGGTGAAAACATCCAAGTCAAAGGCATAAGTCGTGTAATTGTTAATTACGGGAGCCAATCGATAAAGCTACCCCTTTATGGTGGTAGCAGCTGAGGAGCCAGGGCTCCTAGGGCAAAACTGGCTAAAAGAGATTGAGTTGAGATGGGCTGAAAATTTTCCAATTGAGAGCAAGTGAGTTACCAGAGGTAGTACAAAAGTACACCACAGTCTTCAGGTACGAACTTGGGAAAATCCAGGGATTGCAGGTAAAAGTTCATATCGATCCAGAGACAACTCCCTGATTCATAAAGGCCAGACCAGTACCTTATGCATTGAGAGAAAAGTTCAACACCGAATTGGACAGACTAGAAAAACTGGGTGTAATACAACCTGTGCAGTTCTAAAAATGGGCAGCGCCCATAGTCCCCGTCCTTAAACCCAACCGGAGTGTCCATGTTTGTGGAGACTACAAGCTGATGGTTAATAAAGTAGCTAAACTAGACAGTTACCACATACCAAAATTCAAAGACCTGTATGCCGAGCTGGCAGGTGGAACCACCTACATGAAGATTGATATGAGTCATGCTTATTAACAATTAGTTAGATAATGCCTCCCGGGAATTTGTCTCAATTAATACCCATGAAGGGTTGCACCAGTACACTCGATTGCCTTTCGACATCCTCTCAGCTTACCCCATCGTCCAGTGAACAATGGAAAGTTTACTGCAGGGACTGCCCCAGGTTGTAGTCTATTTAGATGATGATTTTGTGACAGAGTTCACTGAAAAAGAGCACATGGCAAACTTAGAAGAAGTCTTAAAACATTTCGTGCAAGCTGGAGTGCATTTGTAAAAAGAAAAGTGCCGTTTCCAAGCAAGGGAGATAATCTATTTGGGTCACGGGGTAGATTCACAGAGCCTCCACCTGGTTGAGGAGAAAGTGAGAGTGATAAGAGAGGCACTTGTGCCAAAGAACACCTCAGAGCTCAAAACATTCCTAGGAATGATCAACTATTATGGACGGTTCTTACCAAATTTATCTACAGAACTAGCACCCCTACATAATCCACTCAAAAAGAACCAATGTTGGTCTGAGGCGCCCCAGAATGAAGCTTTCAAGGAGGTCAAACAATTATTGCACCCGTCCAACCTATTAGTACAATATGACCAGAGGAAAGAATTAGTGTTGACTTGTGACGCATCCCCCTACGGATTGGGAGCAGTGCTCTCCCAATGGATGGATGATGGCAGGAATGGTCTATTGGTTGTGTATCAAGAACACTTACCAAAGCAGCAAAAGGTTACTCGCAGATAGGAAAAGAAGGCCTGTCAATCTTCTTTGGTGTTAAGACATTTCACCAGTATGTACACGGCCAACAATTTACTATCGGTTCAGACTACAAGCCTTTGCTAGGATTGTTCAGTGAAGATAGGGCTATACCACTCATAGCCTCGTCAATAAAACAACAATGGGCTTTCATCCTTGCAGCATTCGAGTATACTTTCATTCATAGGCCTGGAAGTCAAATTGCAAATGCCAATGCACTTACCCTTTTTCCTTTATAAGAAAAGGATGTGGAAGTCCCATTTCCACAAGAACTTATTTTCTTGTTACATTTCTTTGATTCATCACCAGTATGTACTTAGCTGATCAGAGATTGTCCAAGTATGAATTCAAAATGCCATGAACTACAAGTGCACCAGGCAAGCTAAACTTTGAAGGGAACTCGTGCGTGTGCACAACCTTGCGCAGCACTTGTGAGGATCACCGTAGAACATCAAGGAACAAGTGCCACACATTCATGGAGAGGGCACAGGCACATCACTTTTTCCCAGCTGGCTTTCAGTGCGGTGCCTGGTCAGGGGCTCCAGTGTGGGTTGGGGTGGGTTATGGCAGCACAGACTAAAGTAAGTACACAAGCACATGGAGATGGGGTGGGGCTCGTGATGGGTTTGGCAGGGGGAATAGTGCATGGAGGGTGAGGGACGTGGCCAAACACTTGGAAAATTTTGTCAAAAGTGAGTATTCTTCCGCAGCTGAGACCGTTCAGCAGTAGGTACATTGATGTTCTTGGAGTCGGGTCTCTGAAGCATTTCTGCCCATTTAATCAATGCAAAAGCATAAATGTGCCACCAAATGCTCCGGAACCTTTCACCCCTTGGGTGCAGACTGCAAGTTAGTGTGTGTTTTAGGGGGCTGCAGGACAATTGGACAACTGGGCAAGATGTACAATCCCCTTGTGAAACTTGGCCATGGTGCAGTCACTGGTGGAGGCGATCGCAGCCCCTTGCTATGTCAATCTAACCACAAAGTCTTACAGTGAGGCCAGCGCCTCAGCTGAGAGCACAGTATGCAGTCCAGTAGCCGAAGCAGCCACAAATCAGTCAAACGGAGTGAAAGAAAGGTAGGTGGGGTCTCAGGCAGCCACGTAGCGCACTACACACTGGCCATTCAAGTGGTGGCCAGCACTCTCCTGCATGTGTGTAGGGGTCTTCAGACTTAACCAAGAGAGGTCATCAATACACCTATGCTAACCCGCGCATTTCTCTCTTTCACCCTGCAGGAGGAGAACATCAGGATCCTGGTGATCTAGTGGCATGCCTTATGCCTTACAGGTAGCAGGGAAGAAAAAGAGTTTGACAGGAGCGCCTGGCTCACTGGAGGAGCACCACCCTCAAGGTGAAGGGGCGGCAGGGCCTCCTGCACACATAGCTGAAGATCCACAGAGAGACGTTGCTCATAGGTGCCGCACTAGACCAGGGTCTATAGATGGTGCTTGTCATTTCTGCAGATGACTGAGCACCGGTGTCACTGAAGACTGCGCATTTCGAGGGAACCGGTCAGTCACATATGCCACCTGCTGCAGGATTCGGCGCCACGGAGAGAGGGAGGGCATCCACAGCCAGTGGCCGTGAAAGTGACCGCGGTGCTCAAAGATGAGAATTTTAAAATAGAGACCTTACCTGGCTGGGAGCTAAAGTAGGTCAGCAAACATAGGTGATAGGGTTTTGTTGCAACATAGGGAGCACAGTTAAAACAAGGGCAAAGTGGGGCAATGTTACTGAAATGGAAATAGGTGGTCGTAGTGACGGCACCAACATACGGTTGGAAGATCATCTTGGAGTCAAGTATGACATCGAGATTACATATGGATGAATTTAGTTGCCAGAATAGGCATGGTGTTGGTAGCTAGGAAACAAAGTTTGGTGCAGGAACAGAGGCCATGCCATCAGCCTTCCTTATATCAAATTGGAGGAAATTTCTGCTCACCTGGATGTCTGACAAGCAGTCAATTTAGCAACAATGGAGGCATCAAGACTAGTGGTGGTGAGGTAGGACTGGATGTAATCAGCATATGTATGAAAATCAATGCTGTGCCTTTTGGATGTTGTTGACCAGCGGCAACTAGATGAGAAACAAGAGGGGACCAACGACCAATGCTTGCAGTGCACCTTGCAGGGGTAATGGTTAAGGAGCTGGAAGAGAAGCCATTGCAAGTGTTACTCTGGCTATGACTAGATAAGGATGGAACCAGACAAATACAGTTCCATCCAGCTGGATGATAGTGGAGAGGCGCTAGAGGAAGATGATGCAATTAACCATATAAAAAGCTGCAGACAGATCAAGAAGGACAAGAGACAATTTACCATTGTCAAGTCACAAATGATGTCATTCAGCTAGTGGGCTGAAGTCAGGAGAATGCCCCATTCAAGGTCTTCCAGGACTTCCTGGGAGCACACTATTCTAATGTAGCAGGCCATGGAGCAAAGCGCCAGCACAGTGAGACCCCAGGAAGTGGAAGTAGACCAATGAATTTCTAGCCCATTCAGTCAACTTCTTGATCTCTGCTTGAGATTTAATTTCCCGTCTCTATGCTTTAACACCTCTGTTAATCTGCTCAGTTGTATATATGCACATTGCACTAACTACTGATGAAACTCTCAATGTTTTAATTCTGTTTAACATCATTTATTAATATTTAGTGCTGAGTATATTAGTATGCTGAATTTATTCTTGTATTGGGGTTTACCACAAAAATCTTTGCACTTCATTTTGCCTGAAGTGAATTGCAGACTTCTGCAAATGGATGTCTTTTGCAAGTTTCAAAAATCGTGTGATATGCCACGATAATTATATTAATTTTATCTATCCCTGGAATTTCTTTACAGGAAAAGGATTCTTTCTCCAAAATTATGGTCTGTACCCACTCCCAGTAGAGGCTGTAAGAACATGATAAAGACGACCCCGGTACAACATCGAATGACTGCTGGTCACTTCTCAGCATGGGGGGTAGAAGATGATGAAGTCCTAAAGCACATACAGGTATACAATGGCAGCTGGATCAGCAATGTACTGTGTTACCTCTCATGATGGTGTGATGCTCGTTTGCTGACAGTGCCCTGTCAAGTTGAAAAATGACCCACAAATTAAAGCTGGAGAAAGTATGGTTTCCCGACTGAAGTCCAAAACAAAACTGCTTTTAGCTCTGTTGTGATTGGTAGGAACTGGAGCAATTTAACTGGACCAGCTATCTTAATGCTGTAGTTACCAATGCAGGTCAGAAACTAGGTATTCTGTGGTTTGGCAAGTGGCTCATGCCCAGTCTCCTCAAAGCCGCTCTGCCACTTAGAAGCCATAATTCAGGAGTGTGATGGAATATTCTTTTTCCTGGATGGGTGCACCTGCAACAACACTCAAGCTCAACACCATCCAAAACCAAGTAGTACACTTGATTGACATCTTATCCACCAGATTAACCTTTCACTCCCTCCACCACTGGCACACCAGTGTTACAATGCAAGTTAACTACAAATGCATTGCAGCAAGTCGCAAAGCCTTTGCTGGCAAACCCATAGTCTGCACTATCTATAAAGACAAAGACAGCAGGTTCATGGGCACACTAACATCTCCAAGATGCCTATTCTGTCTATCAACATCCTGACTGGGACATATATCACCATTCATTCATTGACACTGAGTCATATTCATGGAGTTCCCTACCTACCTAATGGTAGAATTGTGTGAGTAACATTACCATATGCATTGCATCATTCAAAAAGAATGATTTTCTCAAGGGCAAATTGAGATGTTTTTGCCAGCAATGTCCTGATCCCAAAATTGAACTTTTCAAATAAAAAAGATCTCAACTAATCAATGTAATGTGAAATCCATTTTTATAAAGCAGCAAAGCAGCACTTTAAAATTAATTTTAAAAGGTTTTGAAATAATCATGGCTTTGCTTCACCAACAATTTTGCTGTCATCTGTTTAAGAAATAGCCACTTTCACTTAAATTTATTTAAGTTAGGCATTCACATATTGATGATAAAATGAGATCCTAGTCAAAAGATGTACTTGGCGAAGTGTGCAGGAATCCTATTGGTATTGGATTAAATGTTTGATGTCAGTTGTGAAGAGCATAACTGGGAGCTTTCACAATGATGTGCTGAAGGTGGATCATGACAACAGAAGTAGCCTGAATCTGACAGAAGGCTTTACATTTCATATTGTTTCTCCTTCGTTAATAGAAAGACACCCGTCTTGGTGATGAACAATCTGAGGATACAGCAGTTACTCCAACATCTCATCAAGAAGGTAAAGTTTATTAAATAACTTTGTGAAAAGTTGAGAGTATTTACAAGCTACGTATTCCTCAAGCTTAATGCAGATAAGGGCATAGCAGTCTGGAATTTCATTTGTATATTCCTTTCTGGACTACACATGAATCATTTTGAGTTGATGTCTTTAATGCATTCTAACTGTATCACTGTAAGTTTATTACAAAGTAACCTATTTGCAAAGTATCTTAAAGTAAAGTGTCTTAAAGTGAAGCATAGCTTAGCCAGTGGGATCTGTCACACTGTGAAATTGTAGATTTATTAATCGGTCTACAACTCCACTGATGTCTTTTACAAGGTATATTATATATATTTTATAATGTTTATATTTTAAAGTTTTATGGCAACCTTGTTATGAGTTAATAGTGATAGAGGCAGGAGACTGAAAAAAATGCTTTGGCTAGATCCACTGTATGAGTCAAGGTAGTCGGGCTGCATCGATTTTATAAGGCCATTTTTTTTTATTTCTGTATCATTCCAGAGCAGTTTATTAATCTATTGATACCACAAAGTATTTGTGTGTTTGTGAAATCTAGTGCTTTCTCTTTTGTAAATGATAAGTGCAATTGGGAGCCGGCTCGCCGACAGCAAGATGACGTGGGATGATGTCGGGAGGAACCCCCAATATCATCCCGGCCCATTTAAATTTTCAGGAAGGCAGGGGCACAGCAAAATCAGCCGTGCGCCTGCCGACCTTTCAATGGCCAATTGAGGCCATTGACAGGATAATTAAACTATTAAAGGCCCTGCCCGTCTAACCGTAAGGCTGGCAGGCAGGCCAGGAGCCCCAATGGCTTCTGAGAAAACATAAAATCTCTTCCACTGGCGGGATGAGTTTTCATGCGGGGTTTAAAAATGTTTACTAAAGTTTCAGTGAAATTTATTAACATGTCCCATCTCGGGTGACATTGTCACATGAGGGGGACATGTTAAGGATTTTATTATTTTTCTATTTTTAAAGATTTTATACAGCTGTCAGCGATCTCCCTGAGGAAGCACTTAGCCTCAGGGAGATGTGCGCTCTATTGTGAAAATGCGCGAAAGAGCGCACTCTCACCTTTTGGGGAATCCACCCCCCCGCCCCCCCACCTCCTGCACAACCATCTGCACAGGAAGCGCATAGCACTAGATGCAAGCGGAGCCTGAGTGTGCGCTGTTTTAAAGCTGAATAAAATTCACCTTCTCTGAAACAAAGAGCAACTTTTAGTTAATTGCTTAATTACAGAGAGACTAGACTGTAGATAGAAATTAACTCTTAAATTAAGTAAATACTTAAAACTCCCTCATTCATCAAAGTCCAGATGAAGCATTCAAATGCAGCCCAAAGCAGCACTCCATTGCAGACAAAAGCAGCACTCGAGACTTGCTTTTTATGCTGTCTGAATCCAGCTTTTTGAGGGCACTAGTTCCTTTCAATGTGATGTGCCTTATCCTTTAATATGTAATTGCTATTCAACAACAAAAGGTGTTGTGGTATAAGAAAAGCTTATTTGGATATAAAGCATGATTCCACCACATGACTTGTGCACTTTGTCCAGTACAATGTACTGCATCCAACCTGAACGCCACCTAACGAATACAATCCACCATGGGTAAGATTCTCCTTTCTCATGTCATTGCAATCACTCCACAGTTCTTGGTGATTTTACTCTGCTGTGGCCAATATTAAGTATGATAGATTTTAAGTATTTAATCACATAATATTATATGTTGAATGGAATCATGGACTCTGGCCATAATATAAAGTTTCTCATGGCTGCATAGTAAACTTTGCAAGCTTTCAGCAGTTATACAGCTGCAGCAGAATTCCAAGATGAGTTACGCTCATATAACAGGTAGCATATGATTGTTGATTTATACATTCATGGGATGTTTGTGTCACTGGCAAGGCTAGCATTTATTGTTCATCCCTAAATGTCCTTGAGAAAGTGGTGGTGAGCTGCCAGTTCATGTGATGTGGATACTCCACACCGTGCTGTTCGTTAGGAGTTCTAGAATTGTAACCTAACAATAAAGAAATATCTGCAGTTTGGTGGTGCCACCAAGCTACTATTGGTGATGGACATTAATCTCCTCTATCCAGGATGTATCCTGTGTCCTTGCTATCCTCAGTGCTTCTTCCAAGTGGTGTTCAACATGGAGGAATATTGATTCACTAATTGAGGGAGAGCAGGATGTTTCATTGCCCATGTTTCATCTGATACCATGAGACTTCATGGAGACCAGAGTCATTATTGAGGACTCCCAAGAACATGCCCTTGCAACTCTATACAACTGTGCTGCAGCCCTGGTGAGCCTTTTCTGCTGGTAGAACAGGACATACCCAGGGACGTGATGGTGGAATCTGGGAGTATGATTATGTTATGCTATTGCTTGATTAGTCTATGGAACAGTTCCCTCAATTTGTTAATGAAGAGGACTTTGCAGAGTTGACCGGACTGGGTGTGTCTTTGTTATGTCTGGTGCCTAGGTTGATATTAGGTGGTTTGTTCAGTATTTGTCTTATTCAATGCTTCTGCAGCAGTTTGATAAAAACAAAGGCAGTTAAGAGTCAACTATATTGCTGCGGATCTGGAGTTACTTACATGTCAAGCAAGATCAAAAGAATTTCTTTCCTAAAGGATATGAGGGAACTAGAATGGTTTTTGCTCCATTCTGGTTGTTTCATGATCACCAATACAGTTACTAGCTTTTTATTCCAGGTGTATTTAATTAACTAATCTTAAATTCCTAGCTGTCATAGTTGCACTTAAACTTCTGCACTACAGTTCATTACTCCAAACCTTTGGATTACTAATCCAGTGAGATAATCACTGTGCCACCATACTCTCAATTGACATTCCATATGAAATAATTGCGAGTAACACTAATACTTAAGTTGCTGAATATAAAGTGTAAACAATGTTATCTTATTATATTTCTCTGAATTTTCCATAACAGATCCAATCCAAAGTACCAGCCAAAGTGCGGGTGAAATGCAACAGCCTGTTTCTCAGATTCCTCAACCTGTAAGCAGCCTATTACAAATGTAGATAGATATATCTTTACTGTTGTTAACTGTGTCCTTGCTATCCTCAGTGCTTCTTCCAAGTGGTGTTCAACATGAAGGAATATTGATTCACCAATTGAGGGAGAGCAGGACGTTTCCATGCCCATGTTTGATCTGATAACATGAGACTTCCTAAAAATAATATTGCTTGGTTGGTGATGTTATTGATAAAAAATTAGTCCCCTGTTAGTTGGTCCAGTTATTTAACAACAATGAACTTATTTGTGTTTGTGTAGAGACTTTTTCGCAGAGGAGCTCCTTTCAGGGATGAGTACATTTAATTTTACTGATCCAAAATTCTGAAGCTTGAGAAAATTAAATAGAGTGCGTTATGTGTATCCAGCCAGTGTAAGGATTAGGATTAGGGTCAGCTTCTAGTACATGGGCTTTGAAGTATGGGAATAATGGCAGGACTGTCCAGGACAGGATAAAGCATCCTGATAAAAACAAAAAACTGCGAATGCTGGAAATCCAAAACAAAAACAGAATTACCTGGAAAAACTCAGCAGTTCTGGCAGCATCGGCAGAGAAGAAAAGAGTTGACGTTTCGAGTCCTCATGACCCTTCAGCAGAACTGGGTGAATCCAAGGAGAGGGTTTAAATATAAGCTGGTTTAGGGTGGGGGGGTGTGGAGGGTGTTGTTGGGGTTGGGTGTGGGGAGAGAAGTGCAGGGTGGTGGTGTGGTTGTAGGGACAAGCAAGCAGTGGTAGGAGCAGACAATCAAAAGATGTCACAGACAAAAGAACAAAAGAACACAGAGGTGTTGAAGTTGGTGATATTATTTAAACGAATGTGCTAATTAAGAATGGATGGTAGGGCACTCAATGTACAGCTCTAGTGGGGGTGGAGGGGGCATAAAAATCTAAAAATAATGGAAATAGGTGGGAAAAGAAAAATCTATATAAATTATTGGAAAAAACAAAAGGAAGGGGGAAGAAAAAGAATGGGGTTGGGAATGGAGGAGGGAGGTCAAGATCTAAAGTTGTTGAAATCAATATTCAGTCTGGAAGGCTGTAAAGTGCCTAGTCGGAAGATGAGGTGCTGTTCCTCCACTTTGCGTTGGGCTTCATTGGAACAATGCAGCAAGCCAAGGACAGACATGTGGGCAAGAGTGCAGGGTGGAGTGTTTAAATGGCAAGCGACAGGGAGGTTTGGGTCATTCTTGCGGACAGACCGCAGGTGTTCTGCAAAGCGGTCACCCAGTTTACGTTTGGTCTCTCCAATGTAGAGGAGACCGCATTGGGAGCAACGAATGCAGTAGACTAAGTTGGGGGAAATGCAAGTGAAATGCTGCTTCACTTGAAAGAAGTGTTTGGGCCCTTGGACGGTGAGGAGAGAGGAAGTGAAGGGGCAGGTGTTGCATCTTTTGTGTGGGCATGGGGAGGTGCCATAGGTGGGGGTTGAGGAGTATGGGGTGATGGAGGAGTGGACCAGGGTGTCCCGGAGGGTACGATCCCTACGGAATGCCACCGGGGTGGGTGAAGAGAAGATGTGTTTGGTGGTGGCATCATGCTGAAGTTGGCGGAAATGGCGGAGGATAATCCTTTGAATGCGGAGGACGGTGGGGTGCTAAGTGAGGACAAGGGGGACCCTATCATGTTTCTGGGAGGGTAAGACGACATGAGGGCGAATGTGCGGGAGATGGGCTGGACATGGTTGAGGGCCCTGTCAACGACTGTGCGTGGAAAACCTCAGTTAAGGAAGTAGGAGGACATGTCAGAGGAACTGTTTTTGAAGGTAGCATCATCAGAACAGATGCGACAGAGGCGAAGGAACTGAGAGAATGGGAAGGAATCCTTAAAGGAAGCGGGGTGTGAGGAGCTGTAATCGAGGTAGCTGTGGGAGTCGGTAGGCTTGTAATGGATATTGAAGGACAGTCTGTCACCAGAGATTGAGACAGAGAGATCAAGGAAGGGAAGGGAAGTGTTAGAGATGGACCACTTGAAAATGATGGAGGGGTGGAGATTGGAAGCAAAATTAATAAATTATTCCAAGTTCCGACGACAGCATGAAGCAGCACTGAAGTAATCATCGATGTACTGGAGAAAGAGTTGTGGAAGGGGGCCGGAGTAGGACTGGAACAAGGAATGTTCCACAGACCCCATAAAGAGACAGGCATAGATGGGGCCCATGCGGGTACCCATAGCCATAACTTTTATTTGGAGGATGTGAGAGGAGTTGAAGGAGAAATTGTTCAGTGTGAGAACAAGTTAAGCCAGACGGAAGAGAGTAGTAGTGGATGGGGGTTGTTCGGGCCTCTGTTCAAGGAAGAAGCTAAGGGCCCTCAGACCATCCTAGTGGGGGATGGAGGTGGAGAGGGATTGGACGTCTATGGTGAAGAGGAAGCAGTTGTGTCCAGGGAACTGGAAATTGTTGATGTGACTAAAGGTGTCAGAGGAATCACAGATGTAGGTGGGAAGGGACTGGACAAGGGGAGAGAGAAGGGAGTCAAGATAACTAGAAATGAGTTCCGTGGGGCAGGAGCAAGCTGACACGATTGATCTACCGGGACAGCTCTGTTTGTGGATTTTGGGTAGGAGGTAGAAGCGGGCCGTCCGAGGTTGGGCGACTTTCAGGTTGGAAGCTGTGGGAGGAAGATCTCCAGAGGAGATGAGGTCAGTGACAGTCCTGGAAATAATGGCTTGATGTTCAGTGGTGGGGTCATGGTCCAGGGAGAGGTAGGAGAAAGTATCTGCGAGTTGACGCTCAGCCTCCACGAGGTAGAGGTCAGTGCGCCAGACAACAACAGCACCACCACCCTTGTCAGCGGATTTGATGACAATGTTGGGGTTGGACCTGAGAGAGCGGACGGCAGGAGGTTCAGAGAGAGCTAGATTAGAATGGGTGAGAGGAGCAGAGAAATTGAGAAGACGAATGTCGCACCGACAGTTCTCAATGAAAAGATCAAGAGAATTTAAGAATCCAGACTGAGGGGTCCAGGTGGATGCAGAATATTGGAGGTAGGTAAAAGGATCCATTAAACGGGGAGAGGACTCCTGCCCAAAGAAGTGAGCCCGGAGACGAAGACGGCAGAAGAAGAGTTCAGCATCGTGCCAAGCCTGAAATTCATTGAGGTGAGGGCGTAAGGGTATGAAACTAAGTCCTTTGCTGAGCACTGAACGTTCAGCGTCGGAGAGGGGAATGTCAGGGGCTTTAGTAAATACATGGCTGGAACTGGGATTGGAAGATGGGGTGGGGATGGAGGGACAGGTAGAGGTGGATGGTCCTGGATGGGTGTTGGAGCTTGCATTCCTTATCACTTGAGAGAAAGAGAAAAAGTTTCTTCTTGAGGCGTCGCTTGAGACGAAGAATAAAATGTAACTGGGGGCACGCTCAGCTTTGAAAAAGGGTGCGGCAGTGCTGCTGAAGGAAGAGGGTGAGTATGTCCATATGGCGGCGCATGGCACTGAGTGCGGAGAAGAAAAGAGTTGACGTTTCGGTACTCATGACCCTTCAACGAAACTGGGTGAATCCAAGGAGAGGGGTGAAATATAAGCTGGTTTAAGATGGCCGGGGTGTGGGGGGTGCTGGTGCTGGGTGGTGGGGTTGGGTGGGGGGAGAGAAGTGGAGGGGCATGGTGTGGTTGTAGGGACAAGCAAGCAGTGATAGGAGCAGATAATCAAAAGATGTCACAGACAAAAGAACAAAAGAACACAGAGGTGTTGAAGTTGGTGATATTATATAAACGAATGTGCTAATTAAGAATGGATGGTAGGGCACTCAAGGTATAGCTCTAGTGGGGGTGGGGGGGCATAAAAGATTTAAAAATAATGGAAATATGTGAAAAAAGAAAAATCTATATAAATTATTGGAAAAAACAAAAGGAAGGGGGAAGAAAAAGAAAGGGGGTGGGGATGGAGGAGGGAGGTCAAGATCTAAAGTTGTTGAATTCAACATTTAGTCCGGAAGGCTGTAACGTGCCTAGTCGGAAGGTGAGGTGCTGTTCCTCCAGTTTGCGTTGGGTTTCACTGGAACAATACAGCAAGCCAAGGACAGACATGTGGGCAAGAGAGCATGGTGGAGTGTTAAAATGGCAAGCGACAGGGAGCTTTGGGTCATTCTTGCAGAAAGACCGCAGGTGTTTTGCAAAGCGGTCGCCCAGTTTACGTTTGGTCTCTCCAATGTAGAGGAGACCACATTGGGAGCAACGAATGCAGTAGACTAAGTTGGGGGAAATGCAAGTGAAATGCTGCTTCACTTGAAAGGAGTGTTTGGGCTCTTGGACGGTGAGGAGAGAGGAAGTGAAGGGGCAGGTGTTGCATCTTTTGCTTGGGCATGGGAAGGTGCCATAGGTGGGGATTGAGGAGTCGGGGGTGATGGAGGAGTGGACCAGGGTGTCCCGGAGGGAACGATCCCTACAGAATGCTGCCAAGGACGGTGAAAGGAAGATATGTTTGGTGGTGGCATCATGCTGGGGTTGGCGAATATGGCGGAGGATGATCCTTTGAATGCGGAGGCTGGTGGGGTGATAAGTGAGGAAAAGGGGGACACTATCGTGTTTCTGGGAGGGAGGAGAAGGCGTGAGGGCGGATGAGTGGGATATGTGCCGGATACGGTTGAGGGCCCTATCGTTTATGTAATATCACCAACTTCAGCACCTCTGTGTTCTTTTGTTCTTTTGTCTGTGACATCTTTTGATTATCTGCTCCTATCACTGCTTGCTTGTCCCTACAACCACACCACCCCCCTCCACTTCTCTCCCACCACACAACCGCCACCACCCCCACCTTAATCCAGTTCATATTTCACCCCTCTCCTTGGATTCACCCAGTTCTGTTGAAGGGTCATGAGGACTTGAAGCGTCAACTCTTTTCTTCTCTGCCGATGCTGCCAGACTTGCTGAGTTTTTCCAGGTAATTCTGTTTTATTTTTGGATTTCCAGCTTTGGCAGTTTTTTGTTTTTATCACTTTGTTTAATTGACTGCCACTGCTCTTCAGGAAATGCCTACCTTGAAGAAGTTTTGTTTGTCTCTGCAACAAGATTTCTATATCTCTCTTTTGCCTTGATCATCTTCATTGCTTTCCATTTCTCTCCTGGTGTTTGACAAGGTGTTTACTAAAACCCGCTTTCATAGCAATATCTCCTTTCTCAGTGACTGTCTCCGTCTCTGACTTACCCCATGTGGATTTCAACTGAAATTCCATCCCTCTTGTTTCGAACCCACCCAGGATTACAGGTATCTCCGGGACATAAAATGTTTCTCGGACTGCTGTTCCCGTCACATTCTGAGATCCACATTCAGGGCCATGCGCCGCCATATGAACAGACTCGACCTCTCCCTCCAGCAGCACCACCGTACGCTTTTTCAAAGCTGCGCGTGCCCCCAGTTTCATTTTATTCTTCGTCTCATCCGACGCCTCAACAAGAAACTTTTTCTCTTTCTCTCAAGTACTCAGGAACGCAACCTCCAACAACTCATCGACACCAACACCCATCTAGGACCCTTCACCCCTACCTGTCCCTCTATCCCCACCACATCTTCCAATCCCAGCCAAAGCCGTGTATTTACTATACCCCCTGACATTCCCCTCTCCAACGCTGAACGTTCAGTGCTCAGCAAAGGATTTAGTTTCATACCCTTATGCCCTCATCTCAATTAATTTCAGGCTCGGCACAATGCTGAACTCTTCTTCTGCTGCCTTCGTCTCCAGGATCACTTCTTTCGGCAGGAGTCCTCTCCCCATTCAACGGAACCTTTTACCCACCTCCAATATTCTTCCTCCACCTGGACCCTTCGCTCTGGATTCTTACCTTTTCTTGATCTTTTCATTGAGAACTGTCGTCGCGACATTAATCATCTCAATTTCTCTGCTCCTCTCACCCATTCTAATCTGTCTCTCTCTGTTCTCTCAGGTCCAACCGCAACATTGTCATCAAACCTGCTGACAAGGGTGGTGCTGTTGTTGTCTGGCGCACTGACCTCTACCTCGCGGAGGCTGAGTTTCACCTTGCAGATACTTCCTCCTACCTCTCTCTGGACCATGACCCCACCACTGAAAATCAAGCCATTACTACCAGGACTGTCACTGACCTCATTTCCTCTGGAGATCTTCCTCCCACAGCTTCCAACCTGATATTCGCCCAACCTCGAACGGTCCGCTTCTACCTCCTACCCAAAATCCACAAACAGAACTTCAAGGTAGACCGATCGTGTCAGCTTCCTCCTGCCCCACAGAACTCATTTCTCGTTATGTTGCCTCCCTTCTCTCTCCCCTTGTCCAGTACCTTCCCACCTACATCCGTGATTCCTCTGACACCTTACGTCACATCAACAATTTCCAGTTCCCTGGACCCAACCGCTTCCTGTTCACCATGGACGTCCAATCTCTCTAGACCTCCAGCCCCCACCAGGATGGTCCGAGGGCCCTTAGCTTCTTCCTCGAACAGAGGCCCAAACAATCCCCATCCACAACTACTTTCCTCCGTCTGGCTGAACTTGTTCTCACACTGAACAATTTCTCCTTCAACTCCTCTCACTTCCTCCAAATAAAAGGTGTAGCTATGGGTACCCACATGGGCCGCAGCTATGCCTGTCTCTTTATGGGGTATGTGGAACATTCCTTGTTTCAGTCCTACTCCGGCCCCCTTCCACAAAACTTTCTCCGATACATCGATGATTACTTCAGTGCTGCTTCATGCTCTCGTCAGGACTTGGAAAAATTTATTCATTTTGCTTCCAATCTCCACCCCTCCATCATTTTCACGCGGTCCATCCCTGACACTTCCCTTCCCTTCCTTGACCTCTCTGTCTCAATCTCTGATAGGCTGTCCACCAAAATCCATTACAAGCCTACCGACTCCCACAGCTACCTCGATTACAGCTCCTCACACCCCGCTTCCTGTAAGGACTCCATTCCATTCTCTCAGTTCCTTCACCTCCGTCACGTCTGTTCTGATCATGCTACCTTCAAAAACAGTTCCTCTGACATGTCCTCCTTCTTCCTTAACTGAGGTTTTCCACCCACAGTCGTTGACAGGGCCCTCAACCATGTCTAGCCCATCTCCCGTGCATCCGCCCTCATGCCTTGTCCTCCTCCCAGATACATGATAGGGTCCCCCTTTTCCTCACCTATCACCCCACCAGCCTCCGCATTCAAAGGATCATCCTCCGCCATTTCCGCCAAATCCAGCATGATGCCACCACCAAACACATCTTCCCTTCACACTCCCTGGTGGCATTCCATAGGGATCACTCCCTCCGGGACACCCTGGTCCACTTCTCCATCACCCCATACTCCTCAACCCCCACCTATGGCACCTCCCCATGCCCATGCAAAAAATGCAACACCTGCCCCTTCACTTCCTCTCTCCTCACAGTCCAAGGGCCCAAACACGCCTTCCAAGTGAATGAGCATTTCACTTGCATTTCCCCCAACTTAGTCTACTGCATTCGTTGCTCCCAATGCGGTCTTCTCTACATTGGAGAGACCAAACGCAAACTGGGCGACCGCTTTGCAGAACACCTGCAGTCTGTCCGCAAGAATGACCCAAACCTACTTATCGCTTGCCATTTTAAGAATCAACCCTGCTCTCTTGCCCACATGTCTGTCCTTGGCTTGCTGCATTGTTCCAGTGAAACCCAACGCAAACTGGAGGAACAGCACCTCATCTTCCAACTAGGCACTTTACAGCCTTCAGGACTGAATATTGAATTCAACAACTTGAATCTTGAACTTAGATCTGACCTCCCTCCTCCATTCACACCCCCTTTCTGTTTCTTCCCCCTTCCTTTTGTTTTTTCCTATAATTTATATAGATTTTTCTCTTCCCACCTATTTCCATTATTTTTAAATCTTTTATGCCCCCCACCCCAACTAGAGCTATACCTTGAGTGCCCTACTATCCATTCTTAATTAGCACATTCGTTTAGATAATATCACCAACTTCAACACCTCTGTGTTCTTTTGTTCTTTTGTCTGTGACATCTTTTGATTATCTGCTCCTATCACTGCTTGCTTGTCCCTATAACCACACCACCTCCCTCCACTTCTCTCCCCCCAACCAACCCCTCCCCCCACCTTAAACAGCTTATATTTCACCCCTCTCCTTGGATTCACCCAGTTCTGCTGAAGGGTCATGAGGACTCAAAACGTCAACTCTTTTCTTCTCCACCGATGCTGCCAGATCTGCTGAGTTTTTCCAGGTAATTCTGTTTTTGTGAAGCATCCTGGTTGGTTCAAAAATGTCAATATTAGAACCACTTGCTCTTTCTGTTCCCATACCACAAAGAAATTTTCAGGCCTTGGGTGGCAGGAGTTGTGAAAAAAATATTGGGACTAATTCTTATCTCTCTACTGCCCTGGATTTGGTGGAAACTGGGTGGTAAAATCACAAACTCAGCTGCCAACTTGCTGCTGGAGTTCCTTCCATTCCAATTCTCACAGGACCTCAATTTAGGCAGCCAGAGCTGCTGCCAGGAATGATCTTGCTTGTATAGGCAAATTGGGTCTGGACCTTAGTGCCATTTTCATCATTGTCTGCATCACTACCACCAGTTCCTCAACCCACCCACAAACTCTGGATGCTACAGGTCTAAAGAATGCACCTCAGCTTCCGTTAGGGAAAACTGGAAGTCAGTCTGCTATTTATATTCACTGTGGTCATTTACATGGTTTGAATGTTAATAGTTTCCAGTATGTCACCTCGTTGCTGTTGGCAGTATTGGAAACATTTTCCAGCTGCTGTAAACTGCTGCTTCATTTCATTTCCCTGCACTTCCACCTGTCCCCTTTGAGGTGCTGCACTCGGCTGATTTATGATCAGCTGCCCCATTCAGATTTCCCACCCTCCAAATCATCGAGCTGCTGATAAACACTGTGATTCGTGCTGGCAGCTCACCTATTCAATATAAATAAATGGAGCTCAACCACAAAAGAAGATGGACCTGCCCACAGCCCACCCAATGTACATTCAGCATGAAAATTGCCTCCATTATCACTTTACCTCTGAATTTTGTGTTTTAAACCAGCTTAGACTGATGGGGTCAGAAGGTTCTTATGTTGCCTCCTACCTGAAATTAATTTGAGTAGTCTCAACATGATTCCTGGTGAGTTAGAGCCCAGAGCATCAGGCTCTCCATCTGGAAAAGCACAGGGATATATGATTTGATATAGAATGCTGACAACCTGGGGTGTTGTTCTGAGGTTGAGTGTTAAAATTGCTAGTTAAATAGGTGGTCCATCATTAATTCAACTTTGCTGTACTGGGCAGTTATGTGTTTTAGGCAGAAGCTGGTTCAGTGATAATATGTCTGTTCCAACACTCACCAAAAGAAAAATTCTCCTACAGATTTATTTATTACTGGGGAGACAATGGTCTCAGATTTCATGCTGTAGAGTGTAAGAGTATTCCTCCCAAATATATTCGGAAATTCTGATATAACAGTGCAAGAATTTGTTGCAAATCCACAGCAGTGAGGAGAATATCTAATTCATTCCAAATTGTCTCATTCAAGGATCTCACACCTATCACTCTTGTTCCAACTAACCAGGGACAGAGCAAGCGTTTGGCTAGTGAACCAGCCAATGAAAGCCTGTCGAAAAGGTATTGCCATTCAATTCTCCTTTTGAGCAATGTTTACATCTTGATAGCTACTGAAAGGTAAAGTTAATATAATTCATGTTCATTTGCCAACAAGAGTTGCAACCATTTGCATTACTAGGTTATGGTAAGTATTTATTTTAATTATCGAATTACATCATTGTTTTCCTTTTATATTTATAGAAATCTAGTCATTTAATCAGAATGTGATGAATTGCCTTCCAGTGGTCTGATTGTTTCTGTTCAATCCCATCAAATTTTCCAGAATTCATCCATGTTCAGAACTAATTTGTATAAAGTGTGCTATTGTTCAGAATACTAGGTACTCCAATGTAATTACAAAAATTAAACTCCACTCATACAGTGACTCCAGTTATATAATCCTTGCTATGAGATACAGTTTATCTTCTTAAAATTATTTATTTCCCCCCAGGTGTGAATTTCTTATGGCGTTATTGGCTTAAAAATTGGGTTACGCTCGTGCGGGGTCAAAATTTGCAACTTTCCCATGCCCATGCAGTACGATATGGGGACGATTGTGTTTTCATGTACTGACGTGACTTGCATAATCAGGACTTTGGCCCATGTGGCAGCACATCTTCTGCTACAGCAGGGGGCCCCTGGTGCAGTGAGCAGCGTGAGAGGCTAGTGCTGTGATAAGTAAGAGATTTGCTTGCCAATCACATCATACGGCCAGCCTCTGCTCTTAAAGGCAAGCTGAAGCTTTAAAGGAAAGCTGTATAAAAATGTTGCTACAATGGAAATTATTTTAAAGTGAACACCAGGGCAGAAAGAGGGTTCCAGAATGACGGTTGTAGTATTGGGAGCATTGATACCTTGAGGTGGACAAGGAGAGATGCCAAGATCTAGTGGAAGGGGTCAAGAGCCCGTCAAGGACCAGCCTTAGAAGGGAGCGGGAGCAGGTAGACAGGGAAGTCAATTCCCAGGGTCTGGACCTGAGGATCTGGCAGCAGTGCCAAATAAGTCTAATGACCTCACACGGGTAGTCTGTGAATGCATCTTCGTATCACATCTCCTACTCATCATAACACCAACCACTCACGCTGCCCATTATACACATCCCCATCACTCACCCAGCAGTACACCATAGCACTCAGGACTCACACCTCAAATCCAGAAACTCCACTTCACCCTCATACGCCTACCAATGCTGCCAACCTCAAACCAACCTCTGGCTGACTCCACATACCTCCAGCTATTCAGCTGTAGCAGGCACAAGCACAGTGCTACACAACCACTCAAAATTCTTCCTTCTCTCTTACAGCACACAATACAAAGGAACAGAACCAGGGCACCTGCATCCTCTGAACCCGACAAAAGAAACGGCTATCCCCATTAGGGCCCAGCTGCGATGAGGCCCATGGCATCTAGCACAGCTAAGAACATTGAAGATAATCATGCCTTATAGCCCTTCTCAAAACCCAGAACACCCTCATCCTATTATCTAGCATCATAAGCAAGTTGCAGACGGTGTTACCACGGGCCTCCTGCTTCCCACCCTGCCCCACTTCCTACACCGCTTTTGAGTTCCTGTTTTCAGACAGCCAATAGCTGCTGCCTGCCCAGCCACAGTAGCCCCAGAAGGAGGAAAGAGTAGCAGTGAAGCATTAATGAGGATGCTCTGTCATTCGACTAGCTCGTGGTGAGTCATCTGCACGAGTGAGCAGGAACCAGAGGTAAAGCATGGTTTGTTTGCCATTCACTGGAGGGCGTGCTTGTGGTAATCTGATGTGTAGTATACCTTTAAGGAGAACGTTGTAATAGAAGATTAAAGGATCTTAGTATTCAATAGCAGAGTAGGGTGGGCTACCTCTATAGTCAGTAGTCTGTAGTCAGTAGTTAGTTGCAGCAGTAGTGTAGAGATCGAGTTTGAAGTGTTAGCACATGTTTAGTTGCTGCTGAGTACTTTGTAAATAAACACTGAGTTTCTACATATGAAGTGTCTGCAGCTCAATTATATCATTAGTACCATATCGGTCACCCCTTACAACAAACGTGCGAACAGGATCCAACAAACTGCTGATGAGGATTAAACAAGTGAAACCGAAGCAAGCAGAGAAACAAAATCGGCACTGTACCTCGCACAACAATTGTAGATAGAAGTCTCATTCAAACCATCAAAGTAATCCCCTCACAGCATGCCGCAATTCTGAAGAATTGATATTTTCAACACAGCAATGGACGAACTACATTGAGTATCTCTCGTTCTTTTTCCAAGCAAATGAAATTTCAGGGGAAGAGAAGAGGCAGGCAACTCTCTTAAGTACATGTGGGAATAAGATTTATGGCCTGGTTTGATGTTTGACAGCACCCAGTGCGCCAGACTCGATAAATTTTGATGAATTAGTGGACCTGGTGAAGGGCCATTATCAACCAAAGTCCTCAGTAAACATGCAAAGGTTCAAGTTTAATTCTAGAATTAGAGCCCCAGGGGAGACAGTTGTAAGCTTTGTGGCAAGCTTGAACCAATAAACGGTCACATAATGAGACAGTGTAAAGAAAGAGTCAAGCAGACTTTTAAACATAAGAAAAAAAACCGAGATCCACAGTGTAGAAGAGCCTAAAGCAACAAATTCAGGTATTTATTCATTGTATAACTTGAAGTTTGGAAGAACAGAACCAATCTATTTAACAGTGAAAGTGAATGGCAGACCTGTTAGAATGGAAGTGGACACAGGAGCTTCCACTACAGTAATTGGGGAACATACTGTGTAATATCTGAGTAATCAATTTAAATTTGGAAGAAATAACTGCCCAATTAAAAACATACACAGGTGAAAACATCCAAGTTAAAGGCGTAAGTCGTGTAATTGTTAATTACGGGAGCCAATCGATAAAGCTACCCTTTATGGTGGTAGCAGCTGAGGAGCCAGGGCTCCTAGGGCAAAACTGGCTAAAAGAGATTGAGTTGAGATGGGCTGAAAATTTTCCAATTGAGAGCAAGTGAGTTACCAGAGGTAGTACAAAATTACACCACAGTCTTCAGGTACGAACTTGAGAAACTCCACGGACTGCAGGTAAAAGTTCATGTGGATCCGGAGACAACTCCCCGATTCATAAAGGCCAGACCAGTACCTTATGCATTGAGAGAAAAGTTCAACACCGAATTGGACAGACTAGAAAAACTGGGTGTAATACAAACTGTGCAGTTCTCAAAATGGGCAGCCCATAGACCCGTCCTTAAACCCAACCGGAGTGTCCATGTTTGTGGAGACTACAAGCTGATGGTTAATAAAGTAGCTAAACTAGACAGTTACCACATACCAACATTCAAAGACCTGTACACCGAGCTGGCAGGTGGAACCACCTACATGAAGATTGATATGAGTCATGCTTATTAACAATTAGTTAGATAATGCCTCCCGGGAATTTGTCTCAATTAATACCCATGAAGGGTTGCACCAGTACACTCGATTGCCTTTCGACATCCTCTCAGCTTACCCCATCGTCCAGTGAACAATGGAAAGTTTACTGCAGGGACTGCCCCAGGTTGTAGTCTATTTAGATGATGATTTTGTGACAGAGTTCACTGAAAAAGAGCACATGGCAAACTTAGAAGAAGTCTTAAAACATTTCGTGCAAGCAGGAGTGCATTTGTAAAAAGAAAAGTGCAGATTCCAAGCAAGGGAGGTAATCTATTTGGGTCACGGGGTAGATTCACAGAGCCTCCACCCGGTTGAAGAGAAAGTGAGAGACGTAAGAGAGGCACTTGTGCCAAAGAACACCTCAGAGCTCAAAACATTCCTAGGAATGATCAACTATTACGGACGGTTCCTTCCAAATTTATCTACAGAACTAGCACCCCTACATAATCCACTCAAAATGAACCAATGTTGGTCTGAGGCGCCCCAGAATGAAGCTTTCAAGGAGGTCAAACAATTATTGCACCCGTCCAACATATTAGTATAATATGACCAGAGGAAAGAATTAGTGTTGTCTTGTGATGCATCCCTCGACGGATTGGGAGCAGTGCTCTCCCAATGGATGGATGACGGCAGGAATGGTCTATTGGTTGTGTATCAAGAACACTTACCAAAGCAGCAAAAGGTTATTCGTAGATACGAAAAGAAGGCCTGTAAATCATCTTTGGTGTTAAGACATTTCACCAGTATGTACACAGCCACCAATTTACTATCGTTTCAGACCACAAGCCATTGCTAGGATTGTTCAGTGAAGATAGGGCTATACCACCTATAGCCTTGTCATTAAAACAACAATGGGCTTTAATCCCTGCAGCATACGAGTATACATTCATTCATAGGCCTGGAAGTCAAATTGCAAATGCCAATGCACTTACTCTTTTTCCTTTATAATAAATGGATGTGGAAGTCCCAATTCCACAAGAACTTATTTTCTTGCTACATTTCTTTGATTCATCACCAGTATGCGCTTAGCAGATCAAAGATTGTTCAAGTAGGTACGCAGTCCTATCGCAAGTACAAGAAGTACTTCATGGTTGGCCACAAGAGCCTGTATCTGACAAAATGAAGCCATATTTCAACAGAAGGCATGAAATAAACAGCCAGGATGGTATCTTATTGTGGGGAGCACAAGTGATAGTACATCCAGGGGTAGAGAGCCATTGCTAATTGAGCTACACAGTTGACTTCCAGGAATATCCTGAATGAAGACCATAACACGCAGCTATCTATGGTGCTCTAGGATGGATGGCAAAGTAGAGTTTAGTGAAGAATTATGTGCAATGTCAGCAACTGCAAAAGTTGCCTTCATTGCACCCATGGGAATCATCAGGAAGACCATGGGACCGGTTACACATTCACTATGTGGGACCTTTCATGGGAACAATGTTTCTGCTCATTGTTGATGCCCGCTTAAAATGAATAGATATATATGGGCTGAAGTCACTAACATCTTCTGTTAAAATTGCGAAGCTACGTCAAAGCTTTGCCATTAACGGACTACCAGAAGTAGTCGTTTCTGATAACGGCACAGCATTTACGAATGCTGAGTTTCAGTGGTTTATCAGCATCAGCAGTATCACTTACATAACTACTTCACTGTCGTACCCTTCCTCAAATGGACTGGCCAAAAGGTCAGTTCAAACATTCGAGGCAGGCATGAATAAATTAACTGAAGGTTCCTTAACAACCAAACGAGCATGCTTTCTTCACCATTATATGACCACCACTCACACATCTGGTGTCATGCCTGTGGACTTATTGATGAAACGTTGTCTCAGAACGAGATTGAGCTTAATAATGCCAAATATAGCGGTGAGGCGGAGGGGGGGGCGGAGTTGGAAAGGAATCAGGGAAGTCAGAAAACTAAACACGACTGGCATAGTCGCACAAGGAAATTTACTGTGGGAGAGATGGTATCTATGAAGAACTTTGGAGAATGTCCAAAGTGGTTACCAGGTGAAATAAGTGCAGTGACTGGACCTCTTTCTTACCATGTGAGGGTGGAAGGCCGAGTCATATGGAGACATGTAAATCATCTAAGGAAGAGAGAAACTAGGCACCAAGAAATGATTCCACCAGTGTTGTGACTGGTTCAGTGCTTGCTGTTGCGAGAACTCCACCTAGTACATATGTGTCTGAAACATCTGTTGTTCCTTCAACAGTGGAGGATACAGATCTGCAGGAGCCCACCAAAACACTTGATGTTCAGGCAACGCTGGAAAACAAGCTTCCTGACAAGGAATCTGAAGTTGTAGAGCTGAGAAGCTCTACACATAGAAGGAAACCCCCAGCAAGATTGAATTTGTAAATTACTTACCAGTGTAAATAATTTGCTATTTTGAGAAAACTGTAATTGTGAATATAAAATGTATATCTGAGTAAAGGGGGAGGGATGTGTAAACTGATGTGTAATATCCTTTTAAGAATGTTTTTTTTATATTCATTCAGTCATGGGATGTGGGCTTCGCTGGCTGGGCCAGCATTTATTGCCCATACATAGTTACCCTTGGGAAGGTGGTGGTGAGCTGCCTTCTTGAACCGCTGCAGTCCATGGTATACCTAAAGTGCTGTTAGGAAGGGAGTTCCAGGATTCTTACGCAGCAACAGTAAAGGAACAGTGATATGTTTCCAAGTCAGGATGGTGATGGAAGGTTACATAATCTTAGTATCCAATAGCAGAGTAGTGCGCACTACCTCTGTAGTTTGTAGTCTGTAGTCAGTAGTTAGTCGCAGCAGTAGAGTAGAGATAGAGTTTGAAGCGTTAGCACATGTTTAGTTGCTGCTGAGCACCTTTAGTAAGTAAACAGAGTTTCAACCTAATGAAGTGTCTGCTACTCAACTCTACCATTAGCACCAAATTGGCCACCTCTTATAACAAGCGTGCGCACAGGATCCAACAAACTGGCGACTAGGATCCAATAGAGGTTATAAAGTAATACTGCTGCAGAGGACTCAGATGAGGAACCCAATGCATGGCATACAGGAGAACTCTGATGGACAGGCACATCAAGATATTGGATGCATTGTCTGACATGCCTAGCAGCCTTCTGTCACTATTGAGGAGCATGGAGAGTCTGGCTCCAACTTAGCAAAGAGCATTATGTGGAGCTTGCCATCTCTGCAGCCTCTGCTCCACTTGCCTGTCATGTTGCAGGTCCAGAGGCACTGCTGTCTCTATACTTCTTACAGTCTTCGTTTGGACTCCTCTGGCACCTCCTGTGAGGATGCAGCAGCACTCCATGACAAATCCAGGAACTCAACAAAGAATCTTCGAAAACAGTCCTTTGAGACCTCCTGCAGTAGTAAAAGTTCCAAAAATTCACGTTACCTGAGATTTTATTCATACATTTGTTAGGGATGAGCATCCCTGGCAAGATAATGCCCAACACTAAATGCACTAGAAAAGTTGGTGATAATCCACCCCTTTGTATTGGTGCAGTCCATGTGGTATAGGTTCTCCCACATTGCCGTTAGGGAGAGAGTTCAAGGATTTTGACCCAGCGACAGTGAAGGAATGAAGATGTAGTTCCAAGTCAGCATGGTATGTGACTTGGAGGGGAACATGGAGGTTCGGGTTTTCCGAACCATCCGGTGATTTTGTTCTTCTAACTGGTAGAGGTTGCAGGTTTGGAAAGTGCTGTCTAAGAGGGCTACGTGAGTTACTGCAATGCACCTTGTAGATGGTGCACACTGCTGCCACTGTACACCAATGATGGAGGGGTGCATTTCTACGGTGGTGGATCAAGCAGGCTGCTTTATCTTGGATTGTGTTGAACTACTTGTGTTGTTGGAGCTGCACTGAACCAGACAAGTGGAGAATATTCTATTGCATCCTGACTCGTGCCTCGTAAATGGCAAACAGGATTTGGGGAGTCAGGAGATGGGCTTCTCACTGCAGAATGCCCAGGAATTTACTGCTCTCATTGGTGGCAGGCATCAGCAGACAATATGGCAAGCAGGCCAATAGTCAATTTTACATCATCGAGAAACCGGTTTGCGATCATCTGCTCTGCCAGTCAATGGCAGGCCATGTTTCCCATCAAATCAGGAACATGATTTTACTGCATTGGCATCTCATTATTGAGCACACTAGAATCATCTCCCATGTTACATTTACCTCCCACGCCAGCATGAATTCAGAATGGCATGATTTACAAGTGCACCCGGCAGGCTAAACTTTGAAGAGAACTTGTGAGTGTGCACAACCTTGCGCAGCACTTGTGAGGATCACCGTAGAACATCGAGGAGCAAGAGCTACACATTCATGGAGAGGGCACAGGCACATCGCTTTTTCCCAGCTGGCTTTCAGTGCGGTGCCTGGTCAGGGGCTCCAGTGTGGGTAGGGGTGGGGTAAGGCAGCACAGACTGAAGTAAGTACACAAGCACATGCAGATGGGGTGAGGCTCGTGATGGGTTTGGCAGGGGAAGCGGTGGGTGGAAGAGGAACGACGTGGCTAATCACTTGGAAAATTTTGTCAAAAGTGTGTATTCTTCCGCAGCTGAGACCATTCAGCAGCAGCTACACTGATGTGCTTGGAGTCGGGTCTCTGAAGCATTTCTGCCCATTCAATCTAAGCAAAAGCACAAATGTGCCACCCAATGCTCTGGAACCTTTCACCCCTTGGGTGCAGACTGCAAGTTAGTGTGTGTTTTAGGGGGCTGCAGGACAATTGGACAACTGGGCAAGTTGGACATTCCCCTTGCAAAAGGTGGTCATGGATCAGTCACTGGTGGAGGCGCTCGCAGCCCCTTACTATGTCCATCCAACCACATAGTCTTACAGTGAGGCCAGCACCTCAGCTGAGAGCACAGCATGCAGTCCAGTAGCCGAAGCTGCCGCCAATCAGCCAAACGGAGTGAAAGAAAGGTGGGTGGGGTCTCAGGCAGCCACGTAGCGCACTACACACTGGCCATCCAAGTGGTGGCCAGCACTTTCCTGTATGTGTGTAGGGGTCTTCAGACTTAACCAATAGAGGTCCTCAGTACACCTATGCTAACCCACGCATTTCTCTCTTTCACCCTGCAGGAGGAGAACATCAGGATCCTGGTGATCTAGTGGCATGCCTATGCCTTACAGGTAGCAGGGAAGAAGAGTTTGACAGGAGGGCCTGGCTCACTGGAGGAGCACCACCCTCAAGACGAAGGGGCGGCAGAGCCTCCTGCACGCGCAGCAGAAGATCCACAGAGAGCCGTTGCTCGTAGGCACCGCACTAGACCAGGGTCTATAGATGGTGCTTGTCATTTCTGCAAATAACTGAGCACCAGTGTCACTGAAGACTGCGCATGTCGAGAGAACTGGTCAGTCACATATGCCACCTGCTGCAGGATTCGGCGCCACGGAGAGAGGGAGGGCATTCACAGCCAGTGGCCGTGAAAGTGACCGTGGTGCTCAAAGATGAGAATTTTAAAGTAGAGACCTTACCTGGCTGGGAGCCAAAGTAGGTCAGCAAACATAGGTGATAGGGTTTTGTTGCAACATAGGGAGCACAGTTAAAACAAGGGCAAAGTGGGGCAATGTTACAGAAATGGAAATAGGTGGTCGTAGTGACAACACCAACATACGGTTGGAAGATCATCTTGGAGTCAAGTATGACATCGAGATTGCATATGGATGAATTTAGTCACCAGAATAGTTGTGGAGTTGGTAGCTAGGAAACAAAGTTTGGTGCAGGAACAGAGGCCATGCCATCAGCCTTCCTTATATCAAACTGGAGGAAATTTCTGCTCACCTGGATGTCTGACATGCAGTCAATTTAGCAACAATGGAGGCATCAAGACTAGTGGTGGTAAGGTAGGACTGGATGTTATCAGCATATGTATGAATATCAGTGCTGTGCCTTTTGGATGTTGTCGAGCAGCAGCAACTAGATGAGAAATAAGAGGGGACCAAGGACCAATGCTTGCAGTGCACCTTGCAGAGGTAATGGTTTAGGAGCTGGAAGAGAAGCCATTGTAAGTGTTACTCTGGCTATGACTAGATAAGGATGGAACCAAACAAATACAGTTCCACCCAGCTGGATGATAGTGGAAAGGCACTATAGGAAGATGATGCAATTAACCAGATAAAAGGTTACAGGCAGATCAAGAAGGACAAGTGACAATTTACCATTGTCAAGTCACAAATGATGTCATTCAACTAGTGGGATGAAGTCAGGAGAATGCCCCATTCAAGGTCTTCCAGGACTTCCTGGGAGCACACTATTTTAATGTAGCGGGCCATGGAGCAAAGCGCCAGCACAATGAGACCCCAGGAAGTGGAAGTAGACCAATGAATTTCTAGCCCATTCAGTCAACTTCTTGATCTCTGCTTGAGATTTAATTTCCCGTCTCTGTGCTTTAACACATCTGTTAATCTGCTCAGTTGTATATATGCACATTGCACTGACTACTGATGAAACTCTCAATGTTTTAATTCTGTTAACATCATTTATTAATATTTAGTGCTGAGTATGTTAATGTGCTGAATCTATTCTTGTACTGGGGTTTACCACAAAAATCTTTGCACTTCATTTTGCCTGAAGTGAATTGTTGATTGTAACATTTCTTGTCAATTATCATTGTCTAATTATAAATGTAGACAGTTTGCAGACTTCTGCAAATGGATGTCTTTTGCAAGTTTCAAAAATCTTGTGATATGCCACGATAATTATATTAATTTTGTCTGTCCCTGGAATTTCTTTACAGGAAAAGGAGTCTTTCTCCAAAATTATGGTCTGTACCCACTCCCAGTACAGGCTGTAAGAACATGATAAGGACGACCCCCGTACAACATCGAATGACTGCTGGTCACTTCTCAGCATGGGGGGTAGAAGATGATGAAGTCCTAAAGCACATACAGGTATACAATGGCAGCTGGATCAGCAATGTACTGTGTTACCTCCCATGATGGTGTGATGCTCGTTTGCTGACAGTACCCTGACAAGTTGACAAATGACACACAAATTAAAGCTGGAGACAATATGGTTTCCTGACTGAAGTCCAAAAAGAAAACTACTTTTAGCTCTGTTGTGATTGGTAGAAACTGGAGCAATTTCACTGGACCAGCTATATTAATGCTGTATTTAACAATGCAGGTCAGAAACTAGGTATTCTGTAGTTTGGCAAGTGGCTCATGCCCTGTCTCCTCAAAGCCGCTCTGCCACTTAGAAGCCATAATTCAGGAGTGCGATGGAATATTCTTTTTCCTGGATGGGTGCACCTGCAACAACACTCAAGCTCAACACCATCCAAAACCAAGTAGTACACTTGATTGACATCTTATCCACCAGACTAACCTTTCACTCCCTCCACCACTGGCACACCAGTGTTACAATGCATGTTAACTACAAATGCATTGCAGCAAGTCGCAAAGCCTTTGCTGGCAAGCCCGTAGTCTGCACTATCTATAATGACAAAGACAGCAGGTGCATGGGCACACTAACATCTCCAAAATGCCTATTCTGTCTATCAACATCCTGACTGGGACATATTTCACCATTCCTTCATTGACACTGAGTCATATTCATGGAGTTCCCTACCTACCTAATGGTAGAAATGTGTGAGTAACATTAAGATATGCATTGCATCATTCAAAAAGAATGATTTTCTCAAGGGCAAATTGAGATGTTTTTGCCAGCAATGTCCTGATCCCAAAATTGAACGTTTCAAATAAAAAAAATCTCAATTAATCAATGTAATGTGAAATCCATTTTTATAAAGCAGCAAAGTAGCACTTTAAAATTAATTTTAAAAGGTTTTGAAATAATCATGGCTTTGCTTCATCAACAATTTTGCTGTCAGCTGTTTAAGAAATAGCCACTTTCACTTAAATTTATTTAAGTTAGGCATTCACATATTGATGATAAAATGAGATCCTAGTCAAAAGATGTACTTGGCCAAGTGAGCAGGAATCCTATTGGTATTGGATTAAATGTTTGATGTCACAAAATAATGGTCAGATGTGAAGAGCATAACTGGGAGCTTTCACAATGATGTGCTGAATTTGGATCATGACAACAGAAGTAGCCTGAATCTGACAGAAGGCTTTTCATTTCATACTGTTCCTCCTTCGTTAATAGAAAGACACCCATCTTGGTGATGAACAATCTGAGGATACAGCAGTTACTCCAACATCTCATCAAGAAGGTAAAGTCTATTAAATAACTTTGTGAAAAGTTGAAAGTGTTTACAAGCTACGTATTCCTCAAGCTTAATGCAGATAAGTGCATAGCAGTCTGGAATTTCATTTGTATATTCCTTTCTGGACTACACATGAATCATTTTGAGTTGATGTCTTTAATACATTCTAACTGTATCACAGTAAGTTTATTACAAAGTAACCTATTTGCAAAGTATCTTAAAGTAAAGTGTCTTAAAGTGAAGCATAGGTTAGCCAGTGGAATATGTCACACTTTGAAATCATAGATTTATTAATCGGTCTACAACTCCACTGATGTCTTTTACAAGGTACTTTATATATATTTTATAATGTTTATATTTTAAAGTTTTATGGCAACCTTATTAAGTGCTGATTGTGAAAGAGGCAGGAGACTGAAAAGAATGCTCTGGCTAGATCCACTGTATGAGTCTAGGTACATGGGCTGCATAGATTTTATAAGGCCATTTTTTTTTATTTCTGTATCATTCCAGAGGAGTTTATTAATCTACTGATACCACAAAGTATTGGTGTGTTTGTGAAATCTAGTGCTTTCTCTTTTGTAAATGATAAGTGCAATTGGGAGCCCACTCGCCGACAGCAAGATGACGTGGGATGAGGTCGGGAGGAACCCCCAATGTCATCTCGGCCCATTTAAATTTTCAGGAAGACGGGGGCACAGCAAAATCAGCCGTCCGCCAGCCGACCTTTCAATGGCCAATTGAGGCCATTGACAGGATAATTAAAACAATTAAAGGCCCTGCCCGTCTAACCGTAAGGCTGGCAGGCAGGCCAGGAGCCCCGGTGGCTTCTGAGAAAATATGAAATCTCTTCCACTGGCGGGATGATGTTTCAGGTAGGGTTTAAAAAAGTTTACTAAAGTTTCAGTGAAATTTATTAACATGTCCCATCTCGGGTGACATTGTCACATGAGGGGGACATGTTATGGATTTTATTATTTTTCTATTTTTAAAGATTTTATACAGCTGTCAGCGATCTCCCTGAGGAAGCACTTAGCCTCAGGGAGATATGCGCTCTATTGAGAAAATGCACGAAAGAGTGCACTCTCACCTTTTGGGGAATCCCCCCCCCGCCCCCCGCACCGCCTGCACAGGAAGCGCATAGCACTAGATGCAAGCGGAGCCTGAATGTGCGCTGTTTTAAAGCTGGACTAAAATTCAACTTCTCTGAAACAAAGATCAACCTTTAGTTAATTGCTTAATTAAAGAGAGACTAAACTGTATATAGAAATTAACTCTTAAATTAAGTAAATACTTAAAACTCCCTCATTCATCAAAGTCCAGATGAAGCATTCAAATGCAGTCCAAAGCAGCACTCCATTGCATACAAAAGCAGCACTCTAGACTTGCTTTTTATGCTGTCTGAATCCAGCTTTTTGAGGGCACTAGTTCCTTTCAATGTGATGTGCCTTATCCTTTAGTATGTAATTGCTATTCAATAACAAAAGGTGTTGTGGTATAAGAAAAGCTTATTTGGATATAAAGCATGTTTCCACCACATGCCAGGTGCACTTTGTCCAGTACAATGTACTGCACCCAACCTGAACACCACCTGAGGTATACAATCCACCATGGGTAAGCTTCTCCTTTCTCATGTCACTGCAATCACTCCACAGTTCTTGGTGATTTTACTCTGTTGTGGCCAATATTAAGTATGATTGATTTTAAGTATTTAATCACATAATATTATATGTTGAATGGAATCATGCACTCTGGCCACAATATAAAGTTTCTCATGGCTGCATAGTAAACTTTGCAAGCTTTCTGCAGTTATACAGCTGCAGCAGAATTCCAAGATAAGTTACGCTCATGTAAGAGGTAGCGTATGCTTGTATCACTGGCAAGGCTAGCATTTATTTTCCATCCCTAAATGTCCTTGAGAAAGTGGTGGTGAGCAGCCAATTCATGTGATGTGGATACTCCACACCGTGTTGTTCGCTAGGAGTTCTAGAATTGTAACCTAACAATAAAGAAATATCTGCAGTTTGGTGGTGCCACCAAGCTACTATTGGTGATAGACATTAATCTCCCCTACCCAGGGTGTATCCTGTGTCCTTGCTATCCTCAGTGCTTCTTCCAAGTGGTGTTCAACATGGAGGAATATTGATTCACCAATTGAGGGAGAGCAGGATGTTTCATTGCCCATGTTTCATCTGATACCATGAGACTTCATGGAGACCAGAGTCATTATTGAGGACTCCCAAGAACATGCCCTTGCAACTATATACAACTGTGCTGCAGCCACTGGTGAGCCTTTTCTGCTGGTTGAACAGGACATACCCAGGGACGTGATGGTGGAATCTGGGAGTATGATTATGTTATGCCATTGCTTGATTAGTCTATGGAACAGTTCCCTCAATTTGTTAATGAAGAGGACTTGGCAGAATTGACCGGACTGGGTGTGTCTTTGTCATGTCTGGTGCCTAGGTTGATATTAGGTGGTTTGTTCAGTATTTGTCTTATTCAATGCTTCTGCAGCAGTTTGATAAAAACAAAGGCAGATAAAAGTCAACTATATTGCTGTGGATGTGGAGTTACTTACATGTCAAGCAAGGTCAAAAGAATTTCTTTCCTAAAGGACATTAGGGAACTAGAATGGTTTTTGCTCCATTCTGGTTGTTTCATGATCACCAATACAGTTACTAGCTTTTTATTCCAGGTGTATTTAATTAACTAATCTTAAATTCCTAGCTGTCATAGTTGCATTTAAACTTCTGCACTCCAGTACATTACTCCAAACCTTTGGAATACTAATCCAGTGAGATAATCACTGTGCCACCATACTCTCAATTGACATTCTATATAAAATAATTGTGAGTAAAACTAATACTTAAGTTGCTGAATATAAAGTGTAAACAATGTTATCTTATTATATTTCTCTGAATTTTCCATAACAGATCCAATCCAAAGTACCAGCCAAAGTGCGGGTGAAATGCAACTGCCTGTTTCTCAGATTCCTCAACCTGTAAGCAGCCTATTACAAATGTAGATAGATATATCTTTACTGTTGTTAATTGTGTCCTTGCTATCCTCAGTGCTTCTTCCAAGTGGTGTTCAACATGAAGGAATATTGATTCACCAATTGAGGGAGAGCAGGATGTTTCCATGCCCATGTTTGATCTGATAACATGAGACTTCTTAAAAATAATATTGCTTAGTTGGTGTTGTTATTGATAAAAAAAATTAGTCCCCTGTTAGTTGGTCCAGTTATTTAGCAGCAATGAACTTATTTGTGTTTGTGTAGAGACTTTTTCACAGAGGAGCTCATTTCAGGGATGAGTAAATTTAATTTTACTGTCCAAAATTCTGAAGTTTCAGAAAATAAAATAGAGTGCGTTCTGTGTATCCAGCCAGTGTTAGGATTAGGATTAGGGTCAGGTTCTAGTACATGGGCTTTGAAGTGTGGAAATAATGGCATGGCTGTCCAGGACAGGATAAAGCATCCTGATAAAAACAAAAAACTGCGGATGCTGGAAATCCAAAACAAAAACAGAATTACCTGGAAAAATTCAGCAGGTCTGGCAGCGTCGGCGGAGAAGAAAAGTGTTGACGTTTCGAGTCCTCATGCAGAACTGGGTGAATCCAAGGAGAGGGGTGAAATATAAGCAGGTTTAGGGTGGTGGGGGGGGGGGTGTGGTTGGGGTTGGGTGGGGAGAGAGAAGTTGAGGGGGGTGGTGTGGTTGGAGGGACAAGCAAGCAGTGATAGGAGCAAATAATGAAAAGATGTCACAGACAAAAGAACAAAAGAACGCAGAGGTGTTGAAGTTGGTGATAATACTTAAACAAATGTGCTAATTAAGAATGGATGGTAGGGCACTCAATGTATAGCTCTAGTTGGGGTGGGGGGGCATAAAAATTTAAAAATAATGGAAATAGGTGTGAAAAAAAAATCTATATAAATTATTGGAAAAAGCAAAAGGAAGGGGGAAGAAAAAGAATGGGGTTGGGAATGGAGGAGGGAGGTCAAGATCTAAAGTTGTTGAAATCAATATTCAGTCCGGAAGGCTGTAAAGTGCCTAGTCCGAAGATGGGGTGCTGTTCCTCCACTTTGCATTGGGCTTCACTGGAGCGATGCAGCAAGCCAAGGACAGACATGTGGGCAAGAGAGCAGGATGGAGTGTTAAAATGGCAAGCGCCAGGGAGGTTTGGGTCATTCTTGCGGACAGACCACAGGTGTTCTGCAAAGCGGTCGCCCAGTTCATGTTTGGTCTCTCCAATGTAGAGGAGACCGCATTGGGAGCAACGAATGCAGTAGACTTAGTTGGGGGAAATGCAAGTGAAATGCTGCTTCATTTGAAAGAAGTGTTTGGGCCCTTGGACGGTGAGTAGAGAGGAAGTGAAGGGGCAGGTGTTACATCATTTGCGTGGGCATGGGGTGGTGCCATAGGTGGGGGTTGAGGAGTAGGGGGTGATGGAAGAGTGGACAAGGGTGTCCCGGAGGGAACAATCCCTACGGAATGCCGCCGGGGGGGGGGTGAAGGGAAGATGTGTTTGGTGGTGGCATCATGCTGGAGTTGGCGGAAATGGCGGAGGATGATCCTTTGAATGCGGAGGATGGTGGGGTGATAAGGGAGGAAAAGGGGGACCCTATCATGTTTCCGGGAGGGAGGAGAAGGCATGAGTGTGAATGTGCGGGAGATGGGCTGGACATGGTTGAGGGCCCTGACAACGACTGTGGGTGGAAAACCTCAGTTAAGGAAGAAGGAGAATATGTCAGAGGAACTGTTTTTGAAGGTAGCATGATCAGAACAGATGCAACGGAGGCAAAGGAACTGAGAGAATGGGATGGAGTCCTTAAAGGAAGCGGGGTGTGAGGAGCTGTAATCGAGGTAGCTGTGGGAGTCGGTAGGCTTGTAATGGATATTGATGGACAGTCTGTCACCAGAGATTGAGACAGAGAGATCAAGGAAGGGAAGGGAAGTGTCAGAGATGGACCACTTGAAAATGATGGAGGGGTGGAGATTGGAAGCAAAATTAATAAATTTTTCCAAGTTCCGATGAGAGCATGAAGCAGCACTGAAGTAATCATCGATGTACTGGAGAAAGAGTTGTGGAAGGGGGCTGGAGTAGGACTGCAACAAGGAATGTTCCACATACCCCATAAAGAGACAGGCATAGATGGGGCCCATGCGGGTACCCATATCCATATCTTTTATTTGGAGGAAGTGAGAGGAGTTGAAGGAGAAACTGTTCAGTGTGAGAACAAGTTCAGCCAGACGGAGGAGAGTAGTGGTGGATGGGGATTGTTTGGGCCTCTGTTCGAGGAAGAAGCTAAGGGCCCTCACACCATCCTGGTGGGGGATGGAGGTGTAGAGGGATTGGACGTCTATGGTGAAGAGGAAGCAGTTGGGTCCAGGGAACTGGAAATTGTTGATGTGACGTAAGGTGTCAGAGGAATCACGGATGTAGGTGGGAAGGGACTGGACAAGGGGAGAGAGAAGGGAGTCAAGATAAGTAGAAATGAGTTCCGTGGGGCAGGAGCAAGCTGACACGATCGGTCTACCGGGACAGTTCTGTTTGTGGATTTTGGGTAGGAGGTAGAAGCGGGCCGTCCGAGTTTGGGTGACTTTCAGGTTGGAAGCTGTGGGAGGAAGATCTCCAGAGGAGATGAGGTCAGTGGCAGTCCTGGAAACAATGGCTTGATGTTCAGTGGTGGGATCATAGTCCAGGGAGAGGTATGAGGAACTGTCTGTGAGGTGACGCTCAGCCTCCGCGAGGTAGAGGTCAGTGCACCAGACAACAACAGCACCACCCTTGTCAGCGGATTTGATGACAATGTTGTGGTTGAACCTGAGAGAACGGAGTGCAGGAGGTTCAGAGAGAGATAGATTAGAATGGGTGAGAGGAGCAGAGAAATTGAGATGACTAATGTCGCGCTGACAGTTCTCAATGAAAAGATCAAGAGAAGGTAAGAATCCAGAGCGAGGGGTCCAGGTGGAGGGAGAATATTGGAGGTGGGTAAAAGGATCCATTGAACGGGGAGAGGACTCCTGCCCAAAGAAGTGAGCCCGGAGATGAAGACGGCTGAAGAGGAGTTCAGCATCGTGCCAAGCCTGAAATTCATTGAGATAAGGGCGTCAGGGTATGAAACTAAGTCCTTTGCTGAGCACTGAACGTTCAGCGTCGGAGAGGGGAATGTCAGGGGCTTTAGTTAATACATGGCTGGGGCTGGGATTGGAAGATGGGGTGGGGATGGACAGACTGGTAGGGGTGGAGGGTCCTAGATGGGTGTTGGTGTCGATGAGTTGTTGGAGCTTGCATTCCTTAGCACTTGAGAGAAAGAGAAAAAGTTTCTTCTTGAGGCGTCGCTTGAGACGAAGAATAAAAGTAAATTGGGGGCACGCACAGCTTTGAAAAAGGGTGCGGCAGTGCTGCTGGAGGGAGAGGTCGAGTGTGTTCATATGGCAGCGCATGGCACTGAGTGTGGATCTCAGAATGTGACAGGAACAGCAGTCCGAGAAACATTTTATGTCCGAGAGATACCTGTACTCATGGGTGGCTTCGAAACAAGAGGGATGGAATTTCAGTTGATATCCACGTGGGGTAAGTTGGAGATGGAGACAGTCACTGAGAAATGAGATATGGCTGCGAAAGCGGGTTTTAGTAAACACCTTGTCAAACCCCAGGGGAGAAATGGAAAGCAAGGAAGGTGAACAAGGCAAAAGAGAGATACGGAAATCTTGTCGCAGAGACGTACAAAACTTCTTCAAGGTAGGCATTTCCTGAAGAGCAGTGGCAGTCAATTAAACAAAGAGATTAAAAGCCAAAAAAATGCGGATGCTGGAAATCCAAAACAAAAACAGAATTACCTGGAAAAATTCAGCAGGTCTGGCAGCATCGGCAGAGAAGAAAAGAGTTGACGTTTCGCTCCTCATGACCCTTCAACAGAACTGGGTGAATCCAAGGAGAGGGGTGAAATATAAGCTGGTTTAAGATGGCCAGGGGTTGGGGGGTGCTGGTGCTGGGTGTGGGGTTGGGTGGGGGGAGAGAAGTGGAGGGGGGTGGTGTGGTTGAAAGGACAAGCAAGCAGTGAGAGGAGCAGATAATCGAAAGATGTCACAGACAAAAAAAACAAAAGAACACAGTGGTGTTGAAGTTGGTGATATTATCTAAACGAATGTGCTAATTAAGAATGGACGATAGGGCACTCAAGGCATATCTCTAGTGGGGGTGGGGGGGCATAAAAGATTTAAAACTAATGGAAATAGGTGGGAAAAGAAAAATCTATATAAATTATTGGAAAAAACAAAAGGAAGGGGGAAGAAACAGAAAGGGGGTGGGAATGGAGGATGGAGGTCAAGATCTAAAGTTGTTGAATTCAATATTCAGTCCGGAAGGCTGTAAAGTGCCTAGTCGGAAGATGAGGTGCTGTTCCTCCAGTTTGCGTTGGGTTTCACTGGAACAATGCAGCAAGCCAAGGACAGACATGTGAGCAAGAGAGCAGGGTGGAGTGTTAAAATGGCAAGCGACAGGGAGGTTTGGGTCATTCATGCGGACACACCGCAGGTGTTTTGCAAAGCGGTCGCCCAGTTTACGTTTGGTCTCTCCAATGTAGAGGAGACCACATTGGGAGCAACGAATGCAGTAGACTAAGTTGGGGGAAATGCAAGTGAAATGCTGCTTCACTCGAAAAGAATGTTTAGGCCCTTGGACGGTGAGGAGAGAGGAAGTGAAGGGGCAGGTGTTGCATCTTTTGCGTGGGCATCGGGAGGTGCCATAGGTAGGGTTTGAGGAGTAGAGGGTAATGGAGGAGTGGACCAGGGTGTCCCGGAGGGAACGATCCCTACAGAATGCGGCCAGGGACAGTGAAGGGAAGATGTGTTTGGTGGTGGCATCATGCTGGAGTTGGCGAATATGGCGGAGGATGATCCTTTGAATGCGGAGGCTGGTGGGGTGATAAGTGAGGAAAAGGGGGACTCTATGATATTTCTGGGAGGGAGGAGAATGCGTGAGGGCGGATGCGCGGGAGATGGGCCGGACACGGTTGAGGGCCCTATCGTTTAGATAATATCATCAGCTTCAGCATCTCTGTGTTCTTTTGTTCTTTTGTCTGTGACATCTTTTGAATTTCTGCTCCTATCACTGCTTGCTTGTCCCTAAGCTACACAGACCCCCTCCACTTCTCTCCCCTGACCCAACCGCCACCACCCCGACCTTAATCCATTTCATATGACACCCCTCTCCTTGGATTCACCCAGTTCTGCTGAAGGGTCATGAGGACTTGAAACGTCAACTCTTTTCTTCTCTGCCGATGCTGCCAGACTTGCTGAGTTTTTCCAGGTAATTCTGTTTTATTTTTGGATTTCCAGCTTCAGCAGTTTTTTGTTTTTATCTCTTTGTTTAATTGACTGCCACTGCTCTTCAGGAAATGCCTACCTTGAAGAAGTTTTGTTTGTCTCTGCAACAAGATTTCCATATCTCTCTCTTGCCTTGTTCATCTTCATTGTTTTCCATTTCTCTCCTGGTGTTTGACAAGCTGTTTACCGAAAGCCGCTTTCACAGCCATATCTCCTTTCTCAGTGACTGTCTCCCTCTCTGACTTACCCCATGTGGATTTCAAATGAAATTCCATCCCTCTTGTTTCGAACCCACCCAGGATTACAGATATCTCCGGGACATAAAACGTTTCTCAGAATGCTGTTCCCGTCACATTCTGAGATCCACATTCAGTGCCATGCGCCGCCATATGGACACACTCGACCTCTCCCTCCAGCAGCACCACCGCACCCTTTTTCAAAGCTGCGCGTGTCCCCAATTTCATTTTATTCTTCGTCTCATCCGACGCCTCAACAAGAAACTTTTTCTCTTTCTCTCAAGTACTCAGGAACGCAACCTCCAACAACTCATCAACACTCATCCGTCCCCACCCCATCTTCAAATCCCAGCCAAAGCCGTAAATTTACTACACCCCTGACATTCCCCTCTCCGACGCTGAACGTTCAGTGCTCAGCAAAGGACTTAGTGTCATACCCTTATGCCCTCATCTCAATTAATTTCAGGGCTCGGCACAATGCTGAACTCTTCTTCTGCCGTCTTCGTCTCCGGGCTCAATTCATTGGGCAGGAGTCCTCTCCCCATTAAATGGATCCTTTTACCCACCTCCAATATTCTCCCTCCACCTGGACCCTTCGCTCTGGATTCTTACCTTTTCTTGATCTTTTCATTGAGAACTGTCGGCGCGACATTAGTCATCTCAATTTCACTGCTCCTCTCACCCATTCTAACCTGCCTCTCTCTGAACTTACTGCACTCCGTTCGCTCAGGTCCAACCGCAACATTGTCATCAAACCTGCTGACAAGGGTGGTGCTGTTGTTGTCTGGCACACTGACCTCTACCTCGCGGAGGCTGAGTTTCACCTTGCAGGTACTTCCTCCTACCTCTCTGTGGACCATGACCCCACCACTGAACATCAAGCCATTATTTCCAGGACTGCCACTGACCTCATTTCCTCTGGAGACCTTCCTCCCACAGCTTCCAACCTGATATGTGCACAACCTTGAACGGTCCGCTTCTACCTCCTACCCAAAATCCACAAACCCGACTGTCCCGGTAGACCGATCGTGTCAGCTTGCTCCTGCCCCATGGAACTCATTACTCGTTATCTTGCCTCCATTCTCTCTCCCCTTGTCCAGTCCCTTCTCACCCACATCCGTGATTCCTTTGACGCCTTACATCACATCAACAATTTCCAGTTCCCTGGACCCAACCGCTTCCTCTTCACCATGGACAACCAATCCCTCTACACCTCCATCCCCTACCAGGATGGTCTGAGGGCCCTTAGCTTCTTCCTCGAACAGCGGCCTGAACATTCCCCTTCCACCACTACTCTCCTCTATCTGGCTGAACTTGTTCTCACGCTGAACAATTTCTCCTTCAACTCCTCTCACTTCCTCCAAATAAAAGGTGTGACTATGGGTACCCACATGGGCCGCAGCTATGCCTGTCTCTTTCTGGGGTATGTGGAACATTGCTTGTTTCAGTCCTACTCCGGCCCCCTTCCACAACTCTTTCTCCGGTACATCGATGATTACTTCGGTGCTGCTTCATGCTCTGCTCAGGACTTGGAAAAATTTATTAATTTTGCTTCCAATCTCCACCCTTCCATCATTTTCACGTGGTCCATCTCTGACACTTTCCTTCCCTTCCTTGACCTCTCTGTCTCAATCTCTGACAGACTGTCCACCAATATCCATTACGAGCCTACCGACTCCCCGAGCTACCTCGACTAAAGCTCCTCACACCCCACTTACTGTAAAGACTCCATCCCATTCTCTCAGTTCCTTCGCCTCCGTCGCATCTGTTCTGATCATGCTACCTTAAAAAACAGTTCCTCTGACATGTCCTCCTTCTTCCTTAACTGAGGTTTTCCACCCACAGTCATTGACAGGGCCCTCAACCATGTCTGGCCCATCTCCCACGCATCCGCCCTCACGCCTTCTCCTCCCTCCCAGATACATAATAGTGTCCCCCTTTTCCTCACCTATCACCCCACCAGCCTCCGCATTCAAAGGATCATCCTCCGCCATTTCCGCCAACTCCAGCATGATGCCACCAGCAAACATATCTTCCCTTCACACCCCCTAGTGGCATACCGTAGGGATCATTCCCTCCAGGACACCCTGGTCCACTCCTCCATCACCCCCTACTCCTCAACCTATGGCACCTCCCGATGCCCATGCAAAAAATGCAACACCTGCCCCTTCACTTCCTCTCTCCTCGCGGTTCAAGGGCCCAAACACTCATTTCAAGTGAAGCAGCATTTCACTTGCATTTCCCCCAACTTAGTCTACTGCATTCATTGCTCCCAATGTGGTCTCCTCTACATTGGAGAGACCAAACGTAAACTGGGCGACCGCTTTGCAGAACACCTGCGGTCTGTCCGCAAGAATGACCCAAACCTCCTTGTCGCTTGCCGTTTTAACACTCCACCCTGCTCTCTTGCCCACATGTCTGTCCTTGGCTTGCTGCATTGTTCCAGTGAAGCCCAACGCAAAGTGGAGGAACAGCACCTCATCTTCCGACTAGGCACCTTACAGCCTTCCAGACTGAATATTGAATTCAACAACTTCAGATCTTGACCTCCCTCTTCCATCCCCACCCCCTTTCTGTTTCATCTCCCTTCCTTTTGTTTTTTCCAATAATTTATATAGATTTTTCTTTTCCCACCTATTTCCACTATTTTTAAATCTTTTATGCCCCCCACCCCAACTAGAGCGATACCTTGAGTGCGCTACCATCCATCCTTAATTAGCACATTCGTTTAGATAATATCACCACCTACAACACCACTGTCTTCTTTTGTTCTTTTGTCTGTGAGATCTTTTGATTATCTGCTCCTATCACTGCTTGCTTATCCCTACAACCACACCACCCCCCTCCACTTCTCTCCCCCCACCCAACCCCTCCCCCTACCTTAAACAGCTTATATTTCACCCCTCCCCTTGGACTCACCCAGTTCTGCTGTAGGGTCACGAGGAGTCAAAACGTCAACTCTTTTCTCCTCCACCGATGCTGCCAGACCTCCTGAGTTTTTCCAGGTAATTCTGTTTTTGTGAAGCATCCTGGTTGATTCACTTGCACTTTCACTTGCACGTTCTGTTCCCATACCGCAAAGAAATTTTCAGGCCTTGGCTGGCAGGAGTTGTGAAAAAAATATTGGGACTAATTTTTATCAATCTACTGCCCTGGATTTGGTGGAAACTGGGTGGTAAAATCACAAACTCAGCTGCCAACTTGCTGCTGGAGTTCCTTTCATTCCAATTCTCACAGGACCTCAATTTAGGCAGCCAGAGCTGCTGCCAGGAATGGTCTTGTTTGTATAGGCAAATTGGGTCCGGACCTCAGTGCCATTTTCATCATTGTCTGCATCACTATCACCAGTTCCTCAACCCACCCACAAACTCTGGATGCTACAGGTCGAAAGAATGAACCCCAGCTTCCGTTAGGGAAAGCTGGAAGTCAGTCTGCTATTTATTTTTACTGTGGTCATTTACATGGTTTGAATCTTAACAGTTTCCAATACGTCACCTCCTTGCTGTTGGCAGTATTGGAAACATTTTCCAGCTGCTGTAAACTGCTGCTTCATTTCACTTCCCTGCACTTCCACCTGACCCCTTTGAGGTGCTGCACTCGGCTGATTTATGATCAGCTGCCCCATTCAGATTTCCCACCCTCCCAATCATCGAGCTGCTGATAAACACTGTGATTCGTGCTGGCAGCTCACCTATTCAATGTAAATAAATGGAGCACAATCACAAAAGAAGATGGACCTGCCCACAGCCCACCCAATGTACACTCTGCATGAAAATTGCCTCCATTATCACTTTACCTCTGAATTTTGTGTTTTAAACCAGCTTAGACTGATGGGGTCAGAAGGTTCTTATGTTGCCTCCTACCTGAAATTAATTTGAGTATTCTCAACATGATTCCTGGTGAGTTAGAGCCCAGAGTATCCGGGTCTCCATCTGAAAAAGCACAGGGATATATGATTTGATATAGAAATGCTGACAACCTGGGGTGTTGTTCTGAGGTTGAATGTTAAAATTGCTAGTTAAATAGGCGGCCCATCATTACTTCAACTTTGCTGCACTGGGCAGTTATGTGTTTCATGCGGAAACTGGTTCAGTGATAATATGTCTATTCCATCCCTCACCAAAAGAAAAATTCTCCTTCAGATTTATTTAGTACTGGGGAGGCAATGGTCTCAGTTTTCATGCTGTAGAGTGTAAGAGTATTCCTCCCAAATACATTCGGAAATTCTGATATAACAGTGCAAGAATTTGTTGCAAATCCACAGCAGTGAGGAGAATATCTAATTCATTCCATTTGTCTCATTCAAGGATCTCACACATATCAGTCGTGTTCCAACTAACCAGGGACAGAGCAAGCGTTTGGCTAGAGAACCAGCCAATGAAAGCCTGTCAAAAAGGTATTGCCATTTAATTCTCCTTTTGAGCAATGTTTACATCTTCATAGCTGCTGAAAGCTAAAGTAAATATAATTCATGTTCATTTGCCAACAAGAGTTGCAACCATTTGCATTACTAGCTTATTGTAAGTATTTATTTTAATTATCGAATTACATCATTGTTTTCCTTTTATATTCATAGAAATCTAGTCATTTCATCAGAAGGTAATGAATTGCCTTCCAGTGGTCTGTTTGTTTCTGTTCAATCCCATCAAATTTTCCAGAATTCATCCATGTTCAAAACTAATTTGTATAAAGTGTTCAAGATATTAGGTACTCCAATGTAATTACACAAATTAAACTCCACTCATAAAGTGACTCCAGTTATATAATCTTTGCTATGAGATACATTTTATCTTCTTAAAATTATTTATTTCCCCCCAGGTGTGAATTTCTTATGGCGTTATTGGCTTAAAAATTGGGTTACGCTCGTGCGGGGTCAAAATTTCTAACTTTCACACTCCCACGCAGATCGATATGGGGACGATTGTGTTTTCATGTACTGACATTACCTGCATAATGAGGACTTTGGCCCATGTGGCAGCACATCTTCTGCTACAGCAGGGGGCCCCTGGTGCAGTGAGCAGCGTGAGAGACTAGTGCTGTGATAAGTAAGAGATTTGCTTGCCAATCACATCATACGGCCAGCCTCTGCTCTTAAAGGCAAGCTGAAGCTTTAAAGGAAAGCTGTATAAAAATGTTGCTGCAATGGAAATTATTTTAAAGTGAACACCAGGGCAGAAAGAGGGTTCCAGAATGACGGTTGTAGTATTGGGAGCATTGATACCTTGAGGTGGACAAGGAGAGATGGTCAAGAACCCCTCAAAGACCAGCCTTGGAAGGGAGTGGAAGCAGGTAGACAGGGAAGTCAATTCCCTGATTCTAGGCCTGAGGAACTGGCAGCAGTGCCAAAAGAAGTCTAATGACCTCACGGGTAGTCTGTGAATGCATCTTCGTATGACATCTCCTACTCATCATAACACCAACCACTCACGCTGCCCATTATACACATCCCCATCACTCACCTAGCAGCACACCATAGCACTCAGGACTCACACCTCAAATCCAGAAACTCCACTTCACCCTCATACGCCTACCAATGCTGCCAACCTCAAACCCACATCTGCTTGACCCCACATACCTCCAGCTGTTCAGCTGTAGCAGGCACAAGCACAGTGCTACACAACCACTCAAAATTCATCCCTCTCTCTTACAGCACACAATACAAGGGAGCAGAACCAGGGCACCTGCATCTTCTGAACCCGACAAAAGAAACGGCTATCCCCATTAGGGCCCAGCTGCAATGAGGCCCATGGCATCTAGCACAGCTAAGAACATTGAAGATAATCGTGCCTTGTAGACCTTCTCAAAACCCAGAACACCCTCATCCTATTATCTGGCATCATAAGTAAGTTGCAGACGGTGTTACCATGGGCCTCCTGCTTCCCACCCTGCCCCACTTCCCACACCGCTTTTGAGTTCCTGTTTTCAGACAGCCAATAGCTGCTGCCTGCCCAGCCACAGTAACCCCAGAAGGAGGAAAGAGTAGCAGTGAAGCATTAATCAGGATGCTCTGTCATTTGATTAGCTCGTGGTGAGTCATCTGCACGAGTGAGCAGGAACCAGAAGTAAAGCATGAATTGTTTGCCATTCACTGGAGGGCATGCTTGTGGTAATCTGATGTGTAGTATACCTTTAAGGAGAACGTTATAATCGAAGAATACAGGATTTTAGTATTCAATAGCAGAGTAGCGTGGGCTACCTCTATAGTCAGTAGTCTGTAGTCAGTAGTTAGTAGCAGCAGTAGTGTAAAGATCGAGTTTGAAGTGTTAGCACATGTTTAGTTGCTGCTGAGTACTTTGTAAATAAACACTGAGTTTCTACAACTCTATCTTTAGTACCAAATCGGTTACCCCTCACAACAAACGTGCGAACAGGATCCAACAAACTGCTGATGAGGATTAAACAAGTTAAACAAAAGCAAGCAAGAGAGAAACAAAATCGGCACTGTACATCGCACAACAATTGTTGATGGAAGTTCCATTCAAACCATCAAAGTAACCCCCTCACAACATGCCGCAATTCTGAAGAATTGATATTTTCAACCCAGCAATGGACAAACTACATTGAGTATCTCTCGTTCTTTTTCCAAGCAAATGAAATTACAGGGGAAGAGAAGAGGCAGACGACTCTCTTAAGCACATGTGGGAATAAGATTTATGGCTTGATTTGAAGTTTGACAGCGCCCATTGCCCCAGACTCGAGAAATTTTGATGAATTAGTGGACCTGGTGAAGGGCCATTATCAACCAAAATCCTCAGGAACCATGCAAAGGTTCAAGTTTAATTCTAGAATTAGAGCCCCAGGGGAGACAGTTGTAAGCTTTGTGGCAAGCTTGAACCAACTAACGGAGCATTGTGAGTTTGGTACATCCTGAAACGATATGCCTAGAGATCATTTTGTGTGTGGTGTGAATGAGGACACAATTCAGAAGTGATTACTATCCGAAACAAGTTTGGATTTTAAGAAGGCATTAGAGATTGCTTTGACAATGGAAAGTGCAGTTGGAGATTTGAAATCCATAGAGGGCAGACAAAATGGTGCCATCCTGCATATTGGGTGGGGAAACCCCAGTCAAAAAGGGCATGAAAATGCAACCCTCGACTGAGAGGCAGGAAACAGCGCCCACTAGCAGAAAAATGAGAAAATCAACTATGCAGCAAAAACAAGGAGTAATATCAATAGAGGTGCAAACAAACAATCCTTTAACAATTGGTATGTAAAAAAAAATAATATTTTATTGTCACGTAAACGGTCACATAATGAGACAATGTAAAGAAAGAGTCAAGCAGACTTTTAAACATAAGAAAAGAAACAGAGATCCACAGTGTAGAAGAGCCTGAAGCAACAAATTCAGGTATTTATTCAGTATAACTTGAAGTTTGGAAGAACAGAACCAATCTATTTAACAGTGAAAGTGAAAGGCAGACCTGTTCGAATGAAAGTGGACACAGGAGCTTCCACTACAGTAATTGGGGAACATACTGTGTAATATCTGAGTAATCAATTTAAATTTGGAAGCAATAACTGCCCAATTAAAAACACACACAGGTGAAAACATCCAAGTTAAAGGCATAAGTCGTGTAATTGATAATTACGGGAGCCAATCGATAAAGCTACCCTTTATGGTGGTAGCAGCTGAGGAGCCAGGGCTCCTAGGGCAAAACTGGCTAAAAGAGATTGAGTTGGGATGGGCTGAAAATTTTCCAATTGAGAGCAAGTGAGTTACCAGAGCTACCACAAAAGTACACCACAGTCTTCAGGTACGAACTTTGGAAAATCCACGGACTGCAGGTAAAAGTTCATATCGATCCAGAGACAACTCCCCGATTCATAAAGGCCAGACCAGTACCTTATGCATTGAGAGAAAAGTTCAACACCGAATTGGACAGACTAGAAAAACTGGGTGTAATACAAACTGTGCAGTTCTCAAAATGGGCAGCGCCCATAGTCCCCGTCCTTAAACCCAACCGGAGTGTCCATGTTTGTGGAGACTACAAATTGATGGTTAATAAAGTAGCTAAACTCGACAGTTACCACAGACCAAAATTCAAAGACATGTATGCCGAGCTGGCAGGTGGAACCACCTACATGAAGATTGATATGACTCATGCTTATTAACAATTAGTTAGATAATGCCTCCCGGGAATTTGTCTCAATTAATACCCATGAAGGGTTGCACCAGTACACTCGATTGCCTTTCGCCATCCTCTCAGCTTACCCAATCGTCCAGTGAACAATGGAAAGTATACTGCAGGGGCTGCCCCAGGTTGTAGTCTATTTAGATGATGATTTTGTGACAGAGTTCACTGAGAAAGAACACATGGCAAACTTAGAAGAAGTCTTAAAACATTTCTTGCAAGCTGGAGTGCATTTGTAGAAAGAAAAGTGCAGATTCCAAGCAAGTGAGGTAATCTATTTGCGTCACAGGGTAGATTCACAGAGCCTCCACCTGGTTGAGGAGAAAGTGAGAGCCATAAGAGAGGCACTTGTGCCAAAGAATACCTCAGAGCTCAAAACATTCCTAGGAATGATCAACTATTATGGACAGTTCTTTCCAAATTTATCTACAGAACTAGCACCCCTACATAATCCACTCAAAATGAACCAATGTTGGTCTGAGGTGCCCCAGAATGAAGCTTTCAAGGAGGTCAAACAATTATTGCACCCATCCAACCTATTAGTACAATATGACCAGAGGACAGAATTAGTGTTGTCTTGTGACACATCCCCCTACGGATTGGGAGCAGTGCTCTCCCAATGGATGGACGACGGCAGGAATGGTCTATTGGTTGTGTATCAAGAACGCTTACCAAAGCAGCAAAAGGTTATTCGTAGATACGAAAAGAAGGCCTGTAAATCATCTTTGGTGTTAAGACATTTCATCAGTATGTACACAGCCACCAATTTACTATCGTTTCAGACCACAAGCCATTGCTAGGGTTGTTCAGTGAAGATAGGGCTATACCACCTATAGCCTTGTCATTAAAACAACGATGGGTTTTAATCCCTGCAGCATACGAGTATACATTCGTTCATAGGCCTGGAAGTCAAATTGCAAATGCCAATGCACTTACTCTTTTTTGTTTATAAGAAATGGATGTGGAAGTCCCATTTCCACAAGAACTTATTTTCTTGTTACATTTCTTTGATTCATCACCAGTATGCGCTTAGCAGATCAGAGATTGTCCAAATAGGTACCCAGTCCTATCGCAAGTACAAGAAGTACTTCAAGGTTGGCCACGAGAGACTGTATCTGACAAAATGAAGCCATATTTCAACAGAAGGCATGAAATAACCAGCCAGGATGGTATCTTATTGTGGGGAGCACAAGTGATAGTACCTCCAGGGGTAGAGAGCCATTGCTAATTGAGCTACACAGTTGACTTCCAGGAATATCCTGAATGAAGACCATAACACGCAGCTATCTATGGTGGCCTAGGATGGATGGTGAAGTAGAGTTTAGTGAAGAATTATGTGCAATGTCAGCAACTGCAAAAGTTGCCTTTATTGCACCCCATGGGAATTGTCAGGAAGACCATGGGACCGGTTACACATTGTCTATGTGGGACCTTTCATGGGAACAATGTTTCTGCTCATTGTTGATACCCACTTAAAATAAATGGATATATATGGGGTGAAGTCACCAACATCTTCTGTTACAATTGCGAAGCTACGTCAAAGCTTTGCCATTAACGGACTACCAGAAGTAGTAGTTTCTGATAACGGCACAGCATTTACGAACGCTGAGTTTCAGTGGTTTATCAGCATCAGCAGTATCACTTTCATAACTACTTCACTGTAGTAACCTTCCTCAAATGGACTGGCCAAAAGGTCAGTTCAAACATTCGAGGCAGGCATGAATAAATTAACTGTAGGTTGCTTAACAACTAAACGAGCATGCTTTTTTTTCCATTATATGATCACCATTCACACAACATCAGGTGTCATGCCTGTGGACTTATTGATGAAACGTTGTCTCAGAACGAGATTGAGCTTAATAATGCCAAATATAGCGGTGGGGCAGGGGGGATGGTGGTGGAGTTGGAAAGGAATCAGGGAAGTCAGAAAACTAAACACGACTGGCATAGTCGCACAAGGAAATTTACTGTGGGAGAGATAGTATATACGAAGAACTTTGGAGAATGTCCAAAGTGGTTACCAGGTGAAATAAGTGCAGTGACTGGACCTCTTTCTTACCACGTGAAGGTGGAAGGCCGAGTCATATGGAGACATGTAAATCATCTAAGGAAGAGAGAAACTAGGCACCAAAAAATGATTCCACCAGTATTGTGACTGGTTCAGTGCTTGCTGTTGAGAGAACTCCACCTAGTACATATGTGTCTGAAACATCTGTTGTTCCTTCAACAGTGGAGGATACAGATCTGCAGGAGCCCACCAAAACACTTGATGTTCAGGCAACTCCAGAAAACTAGCTGCCTGACAAGGAATCTGAAGTTGTAGAGCTGAGAAGCTCTACACATAGAAGGAAACCACCAGAAAGATTGAATTTGTAAATTAATAACCAGTGTAAATAATTTGCTATTTTGAGAAAACTGTAATTGTGAATATAAAATGTATATCTCAGTAAAGGGGGAGGGATGTGTAAATTGATGTGTAATATACTTTTAATAATGTTTTTTAAAAATTTATTCATGAATGGGATGTGGGCTTCACTGGCTGGGCCAGCATTTATTGCCCATACTTAGTTAACCTTGGGAAGGTGGTGGTGAACTGACTTCTTGTATCGCTGCAGTCCATGGTATACCTAAAGTGCTGTTAGGAAGGGAGTTCCAGGATTCTTACCCAGCAACAGTAAAGGAACAGTGATATGTTTCCAAGTCAGGATGGTGATGGAAGGTTACATAATCTTAGTATCCAATAGCAGAGTAGTGTGCACTACCTCAGTAGTTCGTAGTCTGTAGTCAGTAGTTAGTCGCAGCAGTAGTGTAGAGATAGAGTTTGAAGCGTTAGCACATGTTTAGTTGCTGCTGAGCACCTTTTGTAAGTAAACAGAGTTTCAACCTAATGAAGTGTCTGCTCCTCAACTCTATCATTAGCACCAAATCGGCCACCTCTTATAACAATCATGCGCACAAGATCCAACAAACTGGTGACTAGGATCCAATAGAGGTTATAAAGTAATAATGCTGCAGAGGACTCAGATGAGGAACCCAATGCATGGCATACAGGAGAACTCTGATGGACAGGGACATCAAGATATTGGATGCATTGCCTGACATGCCTAGCAGCCTTCTGTCACTATTGAGGAGCATGGAGAGTCTGGCTCCAACTTAGCAAAGAGCATTATATGGAGCTTGCCATCTCTGCAGCCTCTGCTCCACTTGCATGTCATGTTGCAGGTCCAGAGGCACTGCTGTCTCTATACTTCTTACAGTCTTCGTTTGGACTCCTCTGGCACCTCCTGTGACGATGCAACGGCACTCCCTGGCAAATCCAGGAACTCAACAAAGTATCTTCGAAAACAATCCTTTGAGACCTCCTGCAGTAGTAAAAGTTCCAAAAAGTCACGTTACCTGAGATTTTTTTCATACCATTGATAGGGATGAGCATCCCTTGCAAGATAATGCCCAACACTAAATGCACTAGAAAAGGTGGTGATACACCACCCCCTTGTATTGGTGCTGTCCATGTGGTATAGGTTCTCCCACATTGCCGTTAGGGAGAGAGTTCAAGGATTTTGACCCAGCGACAGTGAAGGAATGAAGATGTAGTTCCAAGTCAGCATGGTTTGTGACTTGCAGGGGAACTTGAAGGTTCAGGTTTTCTGAACCATTTTGTTCTTCTAACTGGTAGAGGTTGCAGGTTTGGAAAGTGCTGTCAAAGAGGGCTAGGTGAGTTACTGCAATGCACCTTGTAGATGGTGCACACTGCTACCACTGTACACCAATGATGGAGGGGTGTATTTTTACAGTGGTGGTTCAAGCAGGTTGCTTTATCTTGGATTGTTTTGAACTACTTGCATTGTTGGAGCTGCACACAACCAAACAAGTGCTGAATATTCTATTGCACCCTGACTCGTGCCTCGTAAATGGCGAACAGGATTTGGGGAGTCAGGAGATGAGCTACTCACTGCAGAATGCCCAGGAATTTTCTGCTCTCATTGGGGGCAGGCGTCAGCAGACAATATGGCAAGAAGGCCAATAGTCAATTTTACATCATCGTGAAACCGGTTTGCGATCGTCCGCTCTGCCAGTCAATGGCAGGCCATGTTTCCCATCAAATCAGGAACATGATTTTACTGCATTGGCATCTCAGTATTGAGCGCACTAGAATCATCTCCCACGTCAAATTTACCTCCCACGCCAGCATGAATTCAGAATGGCATGATTTACAAGTGCACCTGGCAAGCTGAACTTTAAAGGGAACTCGTGAGTGTGCACAACCTTGCGCAGCACTTGTGAAGATCACCGTAGAACATCGAGGAACAAGAGCCACACATTCATGGAGAAGGCACAGGCACATCGCTTTTTCCCAGCTGGCTTTCAGTGCGGTGCCTGGTCAGGGGCTCCAGTGTGGGCAGGGGTGGGATAAGGCAGCAAAGACTGAAGTAAGTACACAAGCATATGCAGATGGGGTGGGGCTCGTGATGGGTTTGGCAGGGGGAGCGGTGGGTGGAGGAGGAGGGACACGGCCAAACACTTGGAAAATTTTGTCAAAAGTATGTATTCTTCCGCAGCTGAGACTGTTCAGCAGCAGCTACACTGATGTTCTTGGAGTCGGGTCTCTGAAGTACTTCTGCCCATTCAATCAACGCAAAAGCACAAATGTGCCACCCAATGCTCCGGAACCTTTCACCCCTTGGGTGCAGACTGCAGGTTAGTGTGTGTTTTAGGGGGCTGCAGGACAATTGGACAACTGGGCAAGTTGTACAGTCCCCTTGCGAAAGGTGGCCATGGTGCAGTCACCGGTGGAGGCGCTCGCAGCCTCTTGCTATGTCAATCTAACCACACAGTCTTACAGTGAGGGCAGCACCTCAGCTGAGAGCACAGCATGCAGTCCAGTAGCCGAATCTGCCGCCAATCAGCCAAACGGAGTGAAAGAAAGGTGGGTGGGGTCTCAGGCAGCCACGTAGCGCACTACACACTGGCCATTCAAGTGGTGGCCAGCACTTTCCTGTATGTGTGTAGGGGTCTTCAGACTTAACCAAGAGAGGTCCTCAGTACACCAATGCTAACCCACGCATTTCTCTCTTTCATCCTGCAGGAGGAGAACATCAGGTCCTGGTGATCTAATGGCATGCCTTATGCCTTACAGGTAACAGGGAAGAAGAAGAGTTTGACAGGAGGGCCTGGCTCACTGGAGGAGCACCACCCTCAAGATGAAGGGGCGGCAGGGCCTCCTGCACACGCAGCAGAAGATCCACAGAGAGACGTTGCTCGTAGGCACCGCACTAGACCAGGGTCTATAGATGGTGGTTTTCATTTCTGCAGATGACAGAGCACCAGTGTCACTGAAGACTGCGCATGACGAGAGAACTGGTCAGTCACATGTGCCACCTGCTGCAGGATTCGGTGCCACGGAGAGAGGGAGGGCATCCACAGCCAGTGACCGTGAAAGTGACCGCGGTACTCAAAGATGAGAATTTTAAAATAGAGACCTTACCTGGCTGGGAGCCAAAGTCGGTCAGCAAACATAGGTGATAGCGTTTTGTTGCAACACAGGGAGCAGAGTTAGAACAAGGGCAAAGTGGGGCAATGTTACAGAAATGGACATAGGTGGTCGTAGTGGAGACACCAACATAAGGTTGGAAGATCATCTTGGAGTCAAGTATGACATCGAGATTGCATATGGATGAATTTAGTTGCCAGAATAGGCATGGAGTTGGTAGCCTGAAACAAAGTTTGGTGCAGGAACAGAGGCCATGCCATCAGCCTTCCTTATATCAAATTGGAGGAAATTTTTGCTCCCTGGATGTCTAACAAGCAGTCAATTTAGCAACAATGGCGGCATCAAGACTAGTGGTGGTGAGGTAGGACTGGATGTTATCAGCATTTGTATGAAAATCAATGCTGTGCCTTTTGGATGTTGTCGAGCAATGGCAACTAGATGAGAGATAAGAGGGGACCAAGGACCAATCCTTGCAATGCACCTTGCAGAGGTAATGGTTTAGGAGCTGGAAGAGAAGCCATTGTAAGTGTTACTCTGGCTATGACTAGATAAGGATGGAACCAATCAAATACAGTTCCATCCAGCTGGATGATAGTGGAGAGGCGCTAGAGGAAGATGATGCAATTAACCATATAAAAGGCTGCAGACACATCGAGAAGGACAAGAGACAATTTAGCATTGTCAAGTCACAAATGATGTCATTCAACTAGTGGGCTGTAGTCAGGAGAATGCCCCATTCAAGGTCTTCCAGGACTTTCTGGGAGCACACTATTTTCATGTAGCGGGCCATGGAGCAAAGGGCCAGCACAGTGAGACCCCAGGAAGTGGAAGTAGACCAATGAATTTCTAGCCCATTCAGTCAACTTCTTGATCTCTGCTTGAGATTTAATTTCCCATCTCTATGCTTTAACACATCTGTTAATCTGCTCAGTTGTATATATGCACATTGCACTGACTACTGATGAAACTCTCAATGTTTTAATTTTGCTTAACATCATTTATTAATATTTAGTGCTGAGTATGTTAATGTGCTGAATCTATTCTTGTATTGGGGTTTACCACAAAAATCTTTGCACTTCATTTTGCCTGAAGTGAATTGTTGATTGTAACATTTCTTGTCAATTATCATTGTCTAATTATAAATGTAGACAGTTTGCAGACTTCTGCAAATGGATGTCTTTTGCAAGCAAGTTTCAAAAATCTTGTGATATGCCACGATAATTATATTAATTTTGTCTGTCCCTGGAATTACTTTGCAGGGAAAGGAGTCTTTCTCCAAAATTATGGTCTGTACCCACTCCCAGTACAGGCTGTAAGAACATGATAAAGATGACCCCCGTACAACATCGAATGACTGCTGGTCACTTCTCAGCATGGGGGGTAGAAGATGATGAAGTCCTAAAGCACATACAGGTATACAATGACAGCTGGATCAGCAATGAACTGTGTTACCTCTCATGATGGTGTGATGCTCGTTTGCTGACAGTACCCTGACAAGTTGACAAATGACACACAAATTAAAGCTGGAGAAAGTATGGTTTCCCGACTGAAGACCAAAAACAAAATTACTTTTAGCTCTGTTGTGATTGGTAGGAACTGGAGCAATTTCACTGGACCAGCTATATTAATGCTGTAGTTACCAATGCAGGTCAGAAACTAGGTATTCTGTAGTTTGGCAAGTGGCTCATGCCCTGTCTCCTCAAAGCCGCTCTGCCACTTAGAAGCCATAATTCAGGAGTGTGATGGAATATTCTTTTTCCTGGATGGGTGCACCTGCAACAACACTCAAGCTCAACACCATCCAAGACCAAGTAGTACACTTGATTGACATCTTATCCACCAGATTAACCTTTCTCTCCCTCCACCACTGGCACACCCGTGTTACAATGCATGTTAACTACAAATGCATTGCAGCAAGTCGTAAAGCCTTTGCTGGCAAACCCGTAGTCTGCACTATTTATAATGACAAAGACAGCAGGTGCATGGGCACACTAACATCTCCAAGATGCCTATTCTGTCAATCAACATCCTGACTGGGACATATATCACCATTCCTTCATTGACACTGAGTCATATTCATGGAGTTCCCTACCTACCTAATGGTAGAATTGTGTGAGTAACATTACCATATGCATTGCATCATTCAAAAAGAATGATTTTCTCAAGGGCAAATTGAGATGTTTTTGCCAGCAATGTCCTGATCCCAAAATTGAATGTTTCAAATAAAAAAAAACTCAATTAATCAATGTAATGTGAAAAGTGATACCACATTAGTGCAGCTGGGAGCACTCACTGCGTTGAGTTTATTCATGGGTAGCAGAGTAGTGGCAGTTCTTCATGGATATAATGTTGCATAGCATGGAAATGTCTAAGAGGAACGTGGTTCTCATCTTACATTTTGTGTCACTATGTACTCTACTAACTGAAGGTTTATTCTAAAAATGGTGAAATGCAAATCTGCTAATCTTTAAATGTGATGTAAACAATCAAGTAAAATTAATATTTTTGAAAGGTAGGAAATAAACTTTTGTTTTATTTCTTCATGGGATATTGGTTTCGCTGGCAGGGCCAGAATTGTTGCCCAACCCTAAGTGCCCTTGAAGGCATTGTCGAAGGAGCATTGATGGGTTGCTGCATCTTATATACGGTACACACTGCTGCCACTGTGTGTTGGGTTGGAGGGAGTGAATTTTAAATTCGGTGGATGAATTGCCAACCAAGTGGACTGTTTTGTTCTAGATGGTGTTGAAATTCTTGGGAGTTGCTGTAGCTGCACTCATCCAGGCAAGCAGAGGCTATTCAATCACATGCCTGACTTGTGCCTTGTAAATGGTGGGCAGAATCTGGGGAGTCAGGAGATGAGTCATTCAGAATTCCCCGCCTCTGACCTGCTCTTGTAGCCATGGTAATTATACGGCTGGTCCAGTTCAGTTTCTGCTCAATGGTAACGCTCAGGATGTTGATAGTAGGGCATTCGGTAATGGTTGTCAGGATCTTCTGGTCAGCGAGCGGGGGCGGGACCCACTCGCTGATGTGTAAAATGACGCGGGATGACTTCAGGTGGAACTCCAGACATCACCCCGCATCATTTCCGTTTTCAGGTCGGCGGGGATAGAGCCGAGTCAGCTGCGTGCCCATCCACCTGCCAAAGGCCTATTTGAGGCCATTGAGAAACTAATTAAAATCATTAATGGACCTACCCATCCAAGCTTAAGGTTGGCAGGCAGGCCAGGATCCCTGTCAGGCTTCAGAAAAAGCATGAAACCTCATCCATGGGAGAGGATTCATGAGGGTATTTACATTTTTAATAAAGGTTTCAATAAAAGTTATGGGCATGTCCCAACTCATATGACACTGTCACATGAGTTGGGCCATGTCCACGTCAGGGAATTTTTCCATCATTTGTATCACAAGTTTTAATTCGGAGTCGATCTCCCTGAGCCTCAGGGAGACCTGTGCGCTGTTTTGCCTTAATTGGCCCACCCACATAAAATGGTGGTGCACCCAGTTGGGGGTGCTGATCAGCAGCACACCCACGCCCTAACCTCCCCACCAACAGGGGGAAAGCTTTTACCAGTAATGCCATTGAATGTCGAGGAGAGGTGGTTAGATTCTCTCTCTTGTTGGAGATGGTCATTGCTTGGCATTTGTTTAGCATGAATGTTACAAGCCACTTGTCATCTCAAGCCTGGATATTGTCCAGGTCTTCCTGCATATGGACACCGGACTATGATCCGTATCTGAGGAGTTACCAACGGTACTGAGCATTGTGCAATCATCAGCAAACATCCCCAAGTGTTGCCTTATTATGGAGGAAGGTCATTGATGAAGCATTTGAAGGTGGTTGGGCCTAGGACACTATCTTGAGGAACTCCTGCTGCAATGTCCTAGGAGTGAGATGAATGGCCTCCAACAACCACAGCCATCTTGCTTTATACTAGGTATGACTCAAACCAGCAGAGACTTTTCCCCGTGATTCCCATTGACTCCAGTTTTGTTAGGGATCCTTGATGCCACACTCAGCCAAATGCTGCCTTGATATCAAGGGCAGTCACTCTCAACTCTCCTCAGGAGTTCAGCTCTTTTGTCCATGTTTAGACAAAGGCTGTAAAGAGGTCAGGAGCTGCATGGCCCTGAAGGAGTCAAAACTGAGCATCAGTATGCAGGTTATTGCTGAGTAATTGCTACTTGATAGCAATGTCCATGACACCTTCCATCACAATACTGATGATCACGAATAGACTGAGGGGCTGGTAATTGGCCGGGTTGGATTTGTCCTTCCTTTTGTGTACACAACATACCTGGGCATTGTCAGGTAGATGCCAGTGTTGTAGCTGTACTGGAACAGCTTGGCTAGGGATGCAGCTAGTCCTGGGGCACAAGTCTTCAGCACTATTGCTGGAATGTTATCAGGGCCAAATACTTTGTACTATCCAGTGATTTCAGCTGCTTCTTGAAGTCACGTGAAGTGAATCAAATTTTTCTGAAGAATAGCATCTGTGCTGCTGGGGACCTCAGGAGGACGCTGAGATGGATCATTCACTTGGCACTTTTGACTGAAGGTTATTGAATAAATGGAGAAATAAATCCATTTTTATAAAGCAGCAAAGTAGCACTTTAAAATTAATTTTAAAAGGTTTTGAAATAATCATGGCTTTGCTTCATCAACAATTTTGCTGTCATCTGTTTAAGAATTAGCCACTTTCACTTAAATTTATTTAAGTTAGGCATTCACATATTGATGATAAAATGAGATCCTAGTCAAAAGATGTACTTGGCGAAGTGTGCAGGAATCCTATTGGTATTGGATTAAATGTTTGATGTCAGTTGTGAAGAGCATAACTGGGAGCTTTCACAATGATGTGCTGAAGGTGGATCATGACAACAGAAGTAGCCTGAATCTGACAGAAGGCTTTTCATTTCATACTGTTTCTCCTTCGTTAATAGAAAGACACCCATCTTGGTGATGAACAATCTGAGGATACAGCAGTTACTCCAACATCTCATCAAGAAGGTAAAGTTTATTAAATAACTTTGTGAAAAGTTGAGAGTGCTTACAAGCTACGTATTCCTCAAGCTTAATGCAGATAAGGGCATAGCAGTCTGGAATTTCATTTGTATATTCCTTTCTGGACTACACATGAATCATTTTGAGTTGATGTCTTTAATGCTTTCTAACTGTATCACTGTAAGTTTATTACAAAGTAACCTATTTGCAAAGTATCTTAAAGTAAAGTGTCTTAAAGTGAAGCATAGGTTAGCCAGTGGGATCTGTCACACTGTGAAATCGTAGATTTATTAATCGGTCTACAACTCCACTGATGTCTTTTACAAGATATTTTATATATATTTTATAATGTTTATGTTTTAAAGTTTTATGGCAACCTTGTTATGAGTTAATTGTGATAGAGGCAGGAGACTGAAAAAAATTCTCTGGCTGTTCCACTGTAAGAGTCAAGGTAGTAGGTGCTGCATAGATTTTATAAGGCCATTTTTTTTAGTTCTGTATCATTCCAGAGGAGTTTATTAATCTATTGATACCACAAAGTATTTGTGTGTTTGTGAAATCTAGTGCGTTCTCTTTTGTAAATGATAAGTGCAATTGGGAGCCGGCTCGCTGACAGCAAAATGACGTGGGATGATGTCGGGAGGAACCCCCAATATCATCTCGGCCCATTTAAATTTTCAGGAAGGTAGGGGCACAGCAAAATCAGCCATCCACCTGCCGACCATTCAATGGCCAATTGAGGCCATTGACAGGATAATTAAACAATTAAAGGCCCTGCCTGTCTAACCGTAAGGCTGGCAGGCAGGCCGGGAGCCTCGGTGGCTTCTGAGAAAACATGAAACCCCATCCACTGGCGGGATGATGTTTCAGGTAGGGTTTAAAAAAGTTTACTAAAGTTTCAGTAAAATTTATTAATATCTCCCATCTCGTGTGACATTGTCACATGAGGGGGACATATTAAGGATTTTATTATTTTTATATTTTTAAAGATTTTACACAGCTGTCAGCAATCTCCCTGAGGAAGCACTTAGCCTCAGGGAGATGTGCGCTCCATTGTGAAAATGTGCAAAATAGCGCACTCTCACCTTTTGGGGAATCCCCCACCCCCCACCTCCTGCACAACCACCTGCACAGGAAGCACATAGCACTAGAAGCAAGCGGAGCCTGAATGTGCGTTGTTTTAAAGCTGGACTAAAATTCACCTGCTCTGAACCAAAGAGCAACTTTTAGTTAATTGCTTAAAGAGAGACTAGACTGTAGATAGAAATTAACTCTTAAGTTAAGTAAACCCTTAAAACTCCCTCATTCATCAAAGTCCAGCTAAAGCATTCAAATGCAGCCCAAAGCAGCACTCCAGTGCAGACAAAAGCAGCACTGTAGACTTGCTTTTTATGCTGTCTGAATCCAGCTTTTTGAGGGCACTAGTTCCTTTCAATGTGATGTACCTTATCCTTTACTATGTAATTGCTATTCAATAACAAAAGGTGTTGTGGTATAAGAAAAGCTTATTTGGATATAAAGCATGTTTCCACCACATGCCAGGTGCACTTTGTCCAGTACAATGTACTGCACCCAACCTGAACACCACCTGAGGAATACAATCCACCATGGGTAAGCTTCTCCTTTCTCATGTCACTGCAATCACTCCACAGTTCTTGGTGATTTTACTCTGTTGTGGCCAATATCAAGTATTAGTGATTTTAAATATTTAATAACATAATATTATATGTTGAATGGAATCATGCACTCTGGCCACAATATAAAGTTTCTCATGGCTGCATAGTAAAATTTGCAAGCTTTCTGCAGTTATACAGCTGCAGCAGAATTCCAAGATGTGTTATGCTCATATAAAAGATAGCATATGTTTGTGGATTTAAACATTCATGGGATGTTTGTGTCACTGGCAAGGCTAGCATTTATTGTCCATCCCTAAATGTCCTTGAGAAAGTGGTGGTGAGCTGCCAATTCATGTGATGTGGATACTCCACACCATGTTGTTCGCTAGGAGTTCTAGAATTGTAACCTAACAATAAAGAAATATCTGCAGTTTGGTGGTGCCACCAAGCTACTATTGGTGATAGACATTAATCTCCCCTATCCAGGGTATATCCTGTGTCCTTGCAATCCTCAGTGCTTCTTCCAAGTGGTGTTCAAAATGGAGGAATATTGATTCACCAATTGAGGGAGAGCAGGATGTTTCATTGCCCATGTTTCATCTGATACCACGAGAGTTCCTGGAGACCAGAGTCATTATTGAGGACTCCCAAGAACATGACCTTCCAACTATATACAACTGTGCTGCAGCCACTGGTGAGCCTTTTCTGCTGGTTGAACAGGACATACCCAGGGACCTGATGGTGGAATCTGGGAGTATGATTATGTTATGCCATTGCTTGATTAGTCTATGGAACAGTTCCCTCAAATTGTTAAGGAGGAGGACTTTGCAGAGATGACCGGACTGCGTGTGTCTTTGTCATGTCTGGTGCCTAGGTTGATGGTAGGTGGTTTGTTCAGTATTTGTCTTATTCAATGCTTCTGCAGCAGTTTGATAAAAACAAAGGCAGTTAAGAGTCAACTATATCGCTGTGGATCTGTAGTTACTTACATATCAAGCAAGGTCAAAAGAATTTCTTTCCGAAAGGATATTAGGGAACTAGAATGGTTTTTGCTCCATTCTTGTTGATCACCAATACAGTTACTACCTTTTTATTCCAGGTGTATTTAATTAACTAATCTTAAATTCCTAGCTGTCATAGTTGCATTTAAACTTCTGCACTCCAGTTCATTAGTCCAAACCTTTGGATTGCCAATCCAGACAGATAATCACTGTGCCTCCATACTCTCAATTGACATTCTATATAAAATAATTACGAGTAAAACTAATACTTAAGTTGCTGAATATAAAGTGTAAACAATGTTATCTTATTATATTTCTCTGAATTTTCCATAACAGATCCAATCCAAAGTACCAGCCAAAGTGCGGGTGAAATGCAACTGCCTGTTTCTCAGATTCCTCAACCTGTAAGCAGCCTATTACAAATGTAGATAGATATATCTTTACTGTTGTTAACTGTGTCCTTGCTATCCTCAGTGCTTCTTCCAAGTGGTGTTCAACATGAAGGAATATTGATTCACCAATTGAGGGAGAGCAGGATGTTTCCATGCCCATGTTTGATCTGATAACATGAGACTTCCTAAAAATAATATTGCTTGATTGATGATGTTATTCATAAACAATTAGACCCCTGTTAGTTGGTCCAGTTATCTAACAACAATGAACTTATTTGTGGTTGTGTAGAGACTTTTTCATGTAGGAGATCCGTTCAGGGAAGAGTACATTTAATTTTACTGGTCCAAATTTCTGAAGCTTTAGAAAATTAAATTGAGTGCGTTCTGTGTATCCAGCCAGTGTTAGGATTAGGATTAGGGTAAGGTTCTAGTACATGGGCTTTGAAGTGTGGGAATAATGGCAGGAATGTCCAGGACAGGATAAAGCATCCTGATAAAAACAAAGAACTGCGGAAGCTGGAAATCCAAAAAAAAAACAGAATTACCTGGAAAAGCTCAGCAGGTTTGGCAGCATCGGCGGAGAAGAAAAAAGTTGACGTTTCGAGTCCTAATGAACCTTCAGCAGAACTGGGTGAATCCAAGGAGAGGGGTGAAATATGAGCTGGTTTAAGGTGGGGGTTTGGTGGCAGTTGGGTGGGGGGAGAGAAGTGGAGGGGGGTGGTGTGATTGTAGGGTCAAGCAAGCAGTGATAGGAGCAGATAATCAAAAGATGTCACAGACAAAAGAACAAAAGAACACAGAGGTGTTAAACTTGGTGATATTATCTAAACGAATGTGCTCATTAAGAATGGATGGCAAGGCACTCAAGCTACAGCTCTAGTGGGGGTGTGGGGGCCAACAAGATTTAAAAATATTGGATATAGGTGGAAAAAGAAAAATCTATATAAATTATTGGAAAAAACAAAAGGAAGGGGGAAGAAACAGAAAGGGGTGGGGATGGAGGAGGGAGGTCAAGATCTAAAGTTGTTGAATTCAATATTCAGTCCGGAAGGCTATAAAATGCCTAGTCGGACGATGAGGTGCTGTTCCTCCAGTTTGCGTTGGGTTTCACTAGAACAATGCAGAAAGCCAGGGACAGACATGTGGGCAAGAGAGCAGGGTGGAGTGTTAAAATCAAGCAAGCGATAGGGAGGTTTGGGTCATTCTTGCGGACAGACCGCAGGTGTTCTGCAAAGCGGTCGCCCAGTTTACGTTTGGTCTCTCCAATGTAGAGGAGACTGCATTGGGAGCAACAAATACAGTAGACTAAGTTGGGGGAAATGCAAGTGAAATGCTGCTTCACTTGAAAGGAGTGTTTGGGCACTTGAACGGTGAGGAGAGAGGAAGTGAAGGGGCAGGTGTTGCATCTTTTGCGTGGCATCGGGAGGTGCCATAGATGGGGGTTGAGGAGCAGGGGGTCATGGAGGAGTGGACCAGGGTGTCCCGGAGGGAATGATCACTACGGAATGCCGCTGGGGGGGGTGAAGTTAAGATGTGATTGGTGGTGGCATCATGCTAGAGTTGGCGGAAATGGCGGAGGATGATCCTTTGAATGCAGAGCCTGGTGGGGTGATAGGTGAGGACAATGGGGACCCTATCAAGTTTCTGGGAGGTAGGAGAATGCATGAGGGCGGATGCGCGGGAGATGGGCAGGACATGGTTGAGGACCCTGTCAACGACCGTGGTTGGAAAACCTCAGTTAAGGAAGAAGAAGGACATGTCAGAGGAACTGTTTTTGAAGGTAGCATCATCAGAACAGATGCGACGGAGGTGAAGGATCTGAGAGAATGGGATGGAGTCCTTACACGAAGCGGGGTGTAAGGACCTTTAGTCGAGGTATCTGTGGGAGTCGGTAGGCTTGTAATGGATATTGATGGACAGTCTGTCACCAAAGATTGAGACAGAGAAGTCAAGGAAGGGAAGGGAAATATCAGAGATGGACCACGTGAAAATGATGGAGGGGTGGAGACTGGAAGCAAAATTAATAAATTTTCCAAGTCCCGACCAGAGCATGAAGCAGCACCGAAGTAATCATCGATGTACCGGAGAAAGAGTTGTGGAAGGGGGCCGGAGTAGGACTGGAACAAGGAATGTTTCACATACCCAGTAAAGAGTCAGGCATATCTGGGGTCCATGCAGGTACCCATAGCCACACCTTTTATTTGGAGGAAGTGAGAGGAGTTGAAGGAGAAATTGTTCAGTGTTGAGAACAAGTTCAGCCAGACGGAGGAGAGTAGTGGTGGATGGGGATTGTTCGGGCCTCTGCTCGAGGAAGAAGCTAAGGGCCCTCAGACCATCCTGGTGGGGGATGGAGGTGTAGAGGGATTGGACGTCTATGGTGAAGAGGAAGCGTTTGGGGCCAGGGAATTGGAAATTGTTGATGTGATGGAAGGTGTCAGAGGAATCACGGATGTAGGTGGGAAGGGACAGCACAAGGGGAGAGAGAAGGGAGTCAAGATAACGAGAAATGAGTTCCGTGGGGCAGGAACAGTCTGACACAATCGGTCTACCGGGACAGTTCTGTTTGTGGATTTTGGGTAGGAGGTAGAAGCGGGCCGTCCGAGGTTGGGTGACTATCAGGTTGGAAGCTGTGGGAGGAAGATCTCCAGAGGAAATGAGGTCAGTGACAGTCCTGGAAATAATGGCTTGATGTTCAGTGGTGAGGTCATGGTCCAGGGAGAGGTAGGAGGAACTGTCTGCGAATTGACGCTCAGCTTTACGAGGTAGATGTCAGTGCGCCAGACAACAACAGCTACACCCTTGTCAGCGGGATTGATGACAATGTTGCGGTTGGACCTGAGAGAACGGAGTGCAATAAGTTCAAAGAGAGATAGATTAGAATGGGTGAGAGGAGCAGAGAAATTGAGACGACTAATGTCACGCCGACAGTTCTCAATGTAAAGATCAAGAGAAGATAAGAATCCAGAGGGAAGGGTCCAGGTGGAGGGAGAATATTGGAGGTGGCCAAAAGGATCCATTGAACAGGGAGAGGACTCCTGCCCAATGAAGTGAGCCCGGAGACGAAGATGGCGGAAGAAGAGTTCAGCATCATGCCGAGCACCAAATTCATTGAGATGAGGGTGTAAGGCTATGAAACCAAGTCCTTTGCTGAGCACTGAACGTTCAGCGTCGGAGAGGGGAAGGTCAGGGGTTTTAGCAAATACACGGCTGGGGCTGGGATTGGAAGATGGGGTGGGGATGGAGGGACAGATAGTGGTTGAGGGTCCTAGATGGGGGCTGGTGTCGATGAGTTGTTGGATCTTGCGTTCCTTAGCACTTGAGAGAAAGAGAAAAAGTTTCTTCTTGATGCGTCGGATGAGACAAAGAATAAAATGAAATTGGGGACACGCGCAGCTTTGATAAAGGATGCGGTGGTGCTGCTGGAGGGAGAGGTCGAGTGTGTTCATATGCTGGTGCACGGCACTGTGTGTGGATCTCAGAATGTGACAGGAACAGCAGTCCAAGATACGTTTTATGTTCTGGAGATACCTGTAAACCTGCGTGGGTTCGATAAAAGAGGGATGGAATTTCAATTGAAATCCATGTGGGGTAAGTCGGAGACGGAGACAATCACTGAGACAGGAGATATGGCTGTGAAAGCGGGTTTTAGTAAACACCTTGGCAAACACCAGGAGAGAAATGGAAAGCAATGAAGGTGAACAAGGCAAAAGAGAGATACGGAAATCTTGTCGCAGAGACGAACAAAACTTCTTCAAGGCAGGCATTTCTTGAAGAGCAGTGGCAGTCAATTAAAAAAAGGGATAAAAACAAAAAACTGCGGATGCTGGAAATCCAAAACAAAAACAAAATTGCCTGGAAAAAATCAGCAGGTTTGGCAGCATCGGCGGAGAAGAAGAGTTGACGTTTCGAGTCCTCATGACCCTTCAACAGAACTGGGTGAATCCAAGGAGAGGGGTGAAATATAAGCTGGTTTAAGATGGCCGGGAGGATGGCGGTGTTTGCGGGGGGGGTGGCCATGCTGGTGCTGGGTGGTGGGGTAGGGTGGGGGGGTAGAAGTGGAGGGGGGTGGTGTGGTTGTAGGGACAAGAAAGCAGTGATAGGAGCAGATAATCAAAAGATGTCAGACAACAGAACAAAAGAACTCAGAGGTGTTGAAGTTGGTGATATTATCTAAATGAATGTGCTAATTAAGAATGGATGGTAGGGCACTCAAGGTATAGCTCTAGTGGGGGTGGCAGGCATAAAAATTTAAAAATAATGGAAATCGGTGGGAAAAGAAATATCTATATAAATTATTGGAAAAAACAAAAGGAAGGGGGACGAAACAGAAAGGGGGTCGGGATGCAGGAGGGATGTCTAGATCTAAAATTGTTGAATTCAATATTCAGTCCGGAAGGCTGTAAAGTGCCTAGTCGGAAGATGAGGTGCTGTTCCTCCAGTTTGCGTTGGGCTTCACTGCAACAACGCAGGAAGCCAAGGACAGACCTGTGGACAGGAGACCAGGGTGCAGTATTAAAATGGCAAGCGACAGGGAGGTTTGGGTCATTCTTGCGGACAAACCGCAGGTGTTCTGCAAAGCGGTCGCCCAGTTTATGTTTGGTCTCTTCAATGTAGAGGAGACTGCATTGGGAGCAACGAATGCAGTAGACTAGGTTGGGGGAAATGCAAGTGCTGCTTCTCTTGAAAGGACTGTTTGGGCCCTTCAACGGTGAGGAGAGAGGAAGTGAAGGGGAAGGTGTTACATCTTTTGCGTGGGCATGGGGAGGTGCCATGGGTGGGTGTTGAGGAGTAGGGCGTGATGGAAGAGTGGACCAGGGTGTCCCGGAGGGAACGATCCCTACGGAATGCCGCCGGGGGGGGGTGAAGGGAAAATGTGATTGGTAGTGGCATCATGCTGGAGTTGGCGGAAATGGCAGAGGATAATGCTTTGAATGCGGAGGATGGTGGATTGATAAATGAGGAAAAGGGGGACCCTATCATGTTTCTGGGAGGGAAGAGAAGATGTGAGGGAAAATGTGCGGGAGATGGGCTGGACATGGTTGAGGGCCCTGTCAACGACTGTGCGTGGAAAACCTCAGTTAAGGAAGTAGGGGGACATGTCAGAGGAACTGTTTTTGAAGGTAGCATGATCAGAAGAGAAGCGATGGAGGCAAAGGAACTGAGAGAATGGGAAGGAATCCGTAAAGGAAGCGGGGTGTGAGGAGCTGTAATCGAGGTAGCTGTGGGAGTCGGTAGGCTTGTAATGGATTTGCTTGACAGTCTTTCACCAGAGATTGAGACAGAGAGATCAAGGAAGGGAAGGGAAGTGTCAGAGATGGTTCCACTTGAAAATGATGGAGAGGTGGAGATTGGAAGAAAAATTAATAAATTTTTCCAAGTTCGGACGAGAGCATTAAGCAGCACCGAAGTAATCATTGATGTACTGGAGAAAGAGTTGTGGAAGGGGGCCGGAGTAGGACTGGAACAAGGAATGTTCCAAATACCCAATAAAGAGACAGGCATAGCTGCGGCCCATGTGGGTACCCATAGCCACACCTTTTATTTGGGGGAAGTGAGAGGAGTTGAAGGAGAAATTGTTCAGTGTGAGAACAAGTTCAGCCAGACAGAGGAGAGTAGTGGTGGATGGGGATTGTTCAGGCCTCTGTTCGAGGAAGAAGCTAAGGGCCCTCAGACCATCCTGGTAGGGGATGGAGGTGTAGAGGGATTGGATGTCCATGGTGAAGAGGATGCGGTTGGGTCCAGGGAACTGGAAATTGTTGATGTGATGGAAGGTGTCAGAGGAATCACGGATGTAGGTGGGAAGGGACTGGACGAGGGGAGAGAGAAGGATGTCAAGATAACGAGAAATGAGTTCCGTGGGGCAGGAGCAAGCTGACACGATCGGTCTACCGGGACCGTTCTGTTTGTGGATTTTGGGTAGGAGGTAGATGTGGGCCGTCCGAGGTTGGGTGACTTTCAGGTTGGAAGCTGTGGGAGGAAGATCTCCAGAGGAGATGAGGTCAGTGACAGTCCTGGAAACAATGGCTTGATGTTCAGTGGTGGGGTCATGGTCCAGGGAGAGGTAGGAGGAAGTGTCTGCAATTTGAGACTCAGCCTCCGCGAGGTAGAGGTCAGTGCACCAGACAACATCAGCTACACCCTTGTCAGCGGGTTTGATGACAATGTTGCGGTTGGACCTGGGAGAACGGAGTGCAGGAGGTTCAGAGAGAGATAGATTAGAATGGGTGAGAGGAGCAGAGAAATTGAGACGACTAATGTCGCGCCAACAGTTCTCAATGAAAAGATCTAGAGAAGGTAAGAATCCAGAGGGAGGGGTCCAGGTGGAGGGAGAATACTGGAGTTGGGTAAAAGGATCCGTTGAATGGTAAGAGGACTCCTGCCCAAAGAAGTGAACCCGGAGACGAAGACGGCAGAAGAAGACAGCAGGTCTGGCAGCATCGGCGGAGAAGAAAAGAGTTGACGTTTCGAGTCCTCATGACCCTTCAATCAAGGGTCATGAGGACTCAAAACGTCAACTCTTTTCTTCTCTGCCGATGCTGCCAAACCTGCGGAGTTTTTCCAGGTAATTCTGTTTTTGTTTTTGTTTTGGATTTCCAGCATCCGCAGTTTTTTTGTTTTTGTTACGGCAGAAGAAGAGTTCAGCATCATGCCGAGCCCGAAATTCATTGAGATGAGGGCGTAAGGGTATGAAACTTAGTCCTTTGCTGAGCACTGAACGTTCAGCGTCGGAGAGGGGAATGTCAGGGTGTATAGTAAGTACACGACTGGGGCTGGGATTGGAAGATGGGGTGGGGATGGAGGGACAGGTAGAGGTGGAGGGTCCTAGATGGGTGTTGGTGTCGATGAGTTGTTGGAGCTTGCGTTCCGTAGCACTTGAGAGAAAGAGAAAAAGTTGTTCTTGAGGTGTCGGTTGAGATGAAGAATAAAATGAAACTGGGGTCACGCACAGCTTTGAAAAAGGATACAGCGGTGCTGCTGGAGGGAGATGTCAAGTGTGTTCATATGGCATCGCATGGCACTGAGTGTGGATCTCAGGATGTAACAGGAACAGCAGTCCAAGAAACATTTTATGTCCCGGAGATACCTGTAATCATGGGTGGGTTCGAAACAAGAGGGATGGAATTTCAGTTGAAATCCACGTGGGGTAAGTCGGAGTTGGAGAGAGTGACTGAGAAAGGAGATGTGGCTGTGAAAGCAGGTTTTAGTAAACACCTTGTCAAACACCAGGAGAGAAATTGAAAGCAATAAAGGTGAACAAGGCAAAAGAGAGATACGGAAATCTTGTCGCAGAGACGTGCAAAACATCTTCAAGGTAGGCATTTCCTGAAGAGCAGTGGCAGTCAATTAAACAAAGATTAAAACCAAAAAAATGTGGATGCTGGAAATCCAAAACAAAAACAGAATCACCTGGAAAAACTCAGCAGGTCTGGCAGCATCGGCGGAGGAGAAAAGAGTTGACGTTTCGAGTCCTCATGACCCTTCAACAGAACTGGGTGAATCCAAGGAGAGGGGTGAAATATAAGCTGGTTTAAGATGGCTGGGGGGTGGGGGAGGTGGGGGGGTTCTGGTGCTGGGTGGTGAGGTTGGGTGGGGGGAGAGAAGTGGAGGGGGCTGGTGTGGTTGTAGGGACAAGCAAGCAGTGATAGGAGCAGATAATCAAAAGATGTCACAGACAAAAGAACAAAAGAACACAGAGGTGTTGAAATTGGTGATATTATTTAAACGAATGTACTAATTAAGAATGGATGGTAGGTCACTCAAGGTATAGCTCTAGTGGGGGTTGGGGGGGCATAAAAGATTTCAAAAATAATGGAAATAGGTGGGAAAAGAAAAATCTCTATAAATTATTGTAAAAACAAAAGGAAGGGGAAAGAAACAGAAAGGGGGTGGGGATGGAGGAGGGAGGTCAAGATCTTAAGTTCTTGAATTCAATATTTATTCCGGAAGGCTTTAAAGTGCCTAGCCGGAAGATGAGGTGCTGTTCCTCCAGTTTGCGTTGGTTTTCACTGGTACAATAGAGCAAGCCAGGGACAGACATGTGAGCAAGAGAGCAGGGTGGAGTGTTAAAATGGCAAGCGACAGGGAGGTTTGGGTCATTCTTGCGGACAGACCACAGGTGTTCTGCAAAGCGGTCGCCCAGTTTACGTTTGGTCACTCCAGTGTAGAGAAGATCGCATTGGGAACAACGAATGCAGTAGACTAAGTGGGGGAAATGCAAGTGAAATGCTGCTTCACTTGAAAGGAGTGTTTGGGCCTTTGGACGGTGAGGAGAGAGGAAGTGAAGAGGCAGGTGTTGCAACTTTTGCGTGGGCATGGGGAGATGCCATAGGTGGGCGTTGAGGTGTAGGGGTTGATGGAGAAGTGGACTAGGGTGTCCCGGAGGGAACGATCCCTACAGAATGCTGCCAGGGATGGTGAAGGGAAGATGTGTTTGGAGGTGGCATCATGCTGGAGTTGGCGGAAATGGCGGAGGATGATCCTTTGAATGCGGAGGCTGGTGGGGTGATAAGTGAGGAAAAGGGGGACCCTATCATGCTTCTGGGAGGGAGGGTAATGCGTGAGGGTGGATGCGCGGGAGATGGGCTGGACACGGTTGAGGGCCCTATCGTTTAGATAATATCACCAACTTCAACACCTCTGTGTTCTTTTGTTCTTTTGTCTGTGACATCTTTTGATTATCTGCTCCTATCACTGCTTGCTTGTCCCTACGACCACACCACCCCCCTCCACTTCTCTCCCCTGACCCAACCGCCACCACCCCCCCACCTTAAACCATCTCATATTTAACCCCTCTCCTTGGATTCACCCAGTTCTGCTGAAGGGTCATGAGGACTTGAAACGTCAACTCTTTTCTTCTCCGCCGATGCTGCCAAACCTGCTGAGTTTTTCCAGGTAATTCTGTTTTCTTTTTGGATTTCCAGCTTCCGCAGTTTTTTGTTTTTATCTGTTTGTTCAATTGACTGCCACTGCTCTTCAGGAAATGCCTATCTTGAAGATGTTTTGTTTGTCTCTGCGACAAAATTTCCATATCTCTCTTTTGCCTTGTTCACCTTCATTGCTTTCCATTTATCTCCGGGTGTTTGACAAGGTGTTTAGTAAAACCCGCTTTCATAGCCATATCTTCTTTCTCAGTGACTGTCTCCATCTCCGACTGCCCCCATGTGGATTTCAACAGAAATTCCATCCCTCTTGTTTCGAACCCACCCAGGATTACAGGTAACTCCGGGACATAAAAGGTTTCTCGGACTGATGTTCCTGTCACTTTCTCAGATCCACACTCAGTGCCATGCGCTATCATATGAACAGACTCAACCTCTCCCTCCAGCAGCACCACCGTACCCTTTTTCAAAACTGCGCATGCCCCCAGTTTCACTTTATTCTTCGCTCATCCAACATCGCAACAAGAAACTTTTTCTCTTTCTCTCAAGTGCTAAGGAACGCAAGCTCCAACAACTCATCAACATCAACACCCATCTAGGACCCTCCACTTCTAACTGTCGCTCCGTCCCCACCCCATCTTCCAATCCCAGCCCCAGCCGTGTATTTACTATACCCCCTGACATTTCCCTCTCCGACACTGAACGTTCAGTGCTCAGCAAAGGATTTAGTTTCATAGCCTTACGCCCTCAGCTCAATGAATTTCAGGCTCGGCACGATGCTGAACTCTTCTTCCACCGTCTTCGTCTCCAGGCTCACTTCTTTGGGCAGGAGTCCTCTCCCCGTTCAACGGATCCTTTTACCCACCTAACTCTCCCTGGACAATGACCCCACCACTAAACATCAAGCCATTATTTCCAGGACTGTCACTGACCTCATTTCCTCTGGAGATCTTCCTCCCACAGCTTCCAACCTATAGTCGCCCAACCTCGGACGGTCCGCTTCTACCTCCTACCCAAAATCCACAAACCCAACTGTCCCGGTGGACGGATCGTGTGAGCTTGCTCCTGCCCCACGGAACTCATTACTCGTTATCGTGCCTCCATTCTCTCTCCCCTTGTCTAGTCCCCTCCCACCCACATCCGTGATTCCTTTGACACATTACATCACATCAACAATTTCCAGTTCCCTGGCCCCAACTGCTTCCTCTTCACCATAGATGTCCAATCCCTCTACACCTCCATCCCCCACCAGGATGGTCTGAGGGCCCTTAGCTTCTTCCTCGAACAGAGGCCAGAACAATCCACATCCAGAACTACTTTCCTCCATCTGGCTGAACTTGTTCTCACACTGAACAATTTCTCCTTCGACTCCTCTCACTTCCTCCAAATAAAAGGTGTGGCTATGGGTAGCCGCATGGGCCCCAGCTATGCCTGTCTCTTTATGGGGTATGTGGAACATTCCTTGTTCCAGTCCTACTCCGGCCGCCTTCCACAACTCTTTCTCCGGTACATCGATGATTACTTCGGTGCTGCTTTACACTCTGGACAGGACTTGGAAAAATTTATTCATTTTGCTTCCAATCTCCACCCCTCCATCATTTTCACGTGGTCCATCTCTGACACTTCCCTTCCCTTCCTTGACCATTCTGTCTCAATCTCTGTTAGACTGTCCACCAATATCTATTACAAGCCTACTGACTCCCACAGCTACCTCGACTAAAGCTCCTCACACCCCGCTTCCTGTAAGGACTCCATCTCGCCTTCGTCGCATCTGTTCTGATGATGCTACATTCAAAAACAGTTCCTCTGACATGTCCTCCTTCTCCCTTAACTGAGGTTTTCCACCCACAGTCGTTGACAGGGCCCTCAACCATGTCCTGCCCATATCCCGCGTATCCACCCTCACGCATTATCCTCCCTCCCAGATACATGATAGGGTCCCCTGTTTCCTCACTTATCACCCCACCAGCCTTCGCATTCAAAGGATCATCTTGCACCATTTCCGCCAACTCCAGCATGATGCCACGACCAAACACATCTTCGCTTCACCCCCCCGGCGGCATTCTGTAGGGGTCATTCCCTCTGGGTCACCCTGCTCCACTCCTCCATCACCCCCTACTCCTCAACCCCCACCTATGGCACTTCCCCATGACAACGCAAAAGATGCAACACCTGCCCCTTCACTTCCTCTCTCCTCACCGTCCAAGGGCCCAAACATTCCTTTCAAGTGAAGGAGCATTTCACTTGCATTTCCCCCAACATAGTCTACTGCATTCGTTGCTCCCAATGCGGTCTCCTCTACATTGGAGAGACCAAAGTTAAACTGGACGACCGCTTTGCAGAACACCTGTGGTCTGTCTGCAAGAATGACCCAAACCTCCCTGTCGCTTGCCATTTTAACACTCCACCCTGCTCTTTTGCCCACATGTCTGTCCTTGGCTTGCTGCATTGTTTCAGTGAAGCCCAACGCAAACTGGAGGAACAGCACCTCATCTTCCGACAAGGCACTGTACAGCCTTCCGGACTAAATATTGAATTCAACAACTTTAGAATCTTGACCTCCTTCCTCCATCCCCACCGCCTTTCTGTTTCTTTCCCCTTCCTTTTGTTTTTCTAATAATTTATATAGCTTTTTCTTTTCCCACCTATTTCCATTATTTTTAAATCTTTTATGCCCCCCACCCCAACTAGAGCTATACCTTGAGTGCCCTACCATCCATTCTTAATTAGCATATTCGTTTAGATAATATCACCAACTTCAACACCTCTGTGTTCTTTTGTTCTTTTGTCTGTGACATCTTTTGATTATCTGCTCCTATCACTGCTTGCTGGTCCCTACAACCACACCACCCCCCTCCACTTCTCTCCCCCCACCCAACCCCTCCCCCCACCTTAAACAGCTTATATTTCACACCTCTCCTTGGATTCACCCAGTTCTGCTGAAGGGTCATGAGGACTCAAAACGTCAACTCTTTTCTTCTCCACCGATGCTGCCAGACATGCTGAGTTTTTCCAGGTAATTCTGTTTTTGTGAAGCATCCTGGTTGGTTCAAAAATGTCAATATTAGAACCATTTGCACTTTCTGTTCCCAAACCACAAAGAAATTTTCAGGCCGTGGGTGGCAGGAGTTGTGAAAAAAATATGGGAATAATTTTTATCTGTCTACTGCCCTGGATTCGGTGGAAACTGGGTGGTAAAATCACAAACTCAGCTGCCAACTTGCTGCTGGAGTTCCTTCCATTCCAATTCTCACAGAACCTCAATTTAGGCAGCCAGAGCTGCTGCCAGGAATAGTCTTGTTTGTATTGGCAAATTGGGTCCGGACCTCAGTGACATTTTCATCATTATCTGCATCACGACCACCAGTTCCTCAACCCACCCACAAACTCTGGATGCTACAGGTCGAAAGAATGAACCTCAGCTTTCGTTAGGGAAAGCTGGAAGTCAGTCTGCTATTTATTTTTATTGTGGTCATTTACATGGTTTGAATCTTAACAGTTTCCAGTATGTCACCTCCTTGCTGTTGGCAGTATTGGAAATATTTTCCACCTGCTGTAAACTACTGCTTCATTTCACTTCCCTGCACTTCCACCTGTCCCCTTTGAGGTGCTGCACTCGGCTGATTTATGATCAGCTGCCCCATTCAGTTTTCCCACCCTCCCAATCATCGAGCTGCTGATAAACACTGTGATTCGTGCTGGCAGCTCACCTATTCAATGTAAATAAATGGAGCACAATCACAAAAGAAGATGGATCTGCCCACAGCCCACCCAATGTACATTCAGCATGAAAATTGCATCCATTATCACTTTACCTCTGAATTTTGTGTTTTAACCAGCTTAGACTGATGGGTTCAGCAGGTTCTTATGTTGCGTCCTACCTGAAATTAACTTGAGTAGTCTCAACATGATTCCTGATGAGTTAGAGCCCAGAGCATCAGGTTCTCCATCTGAAAATGCACAGGGATATATGATTTGATATAGAAATGCTGACAACCTGGGGTGTTGTTCTGAGGTTGAGTGTTAAAATTGCTAGTTCAATAGGCGGTCCATCATAACTTTAACTTTGCTGTACTGGGCATATATGTGTTTCAGGCGGAAACAAAGAATTTGTTTCAAATCCACAGCAGTGAGGAGAATATCTAATTCATTCCAAATTGTCTCATTCAAGGATCTCACACCTATCACTGGTGTTCCAACTAACCAGGGACAGAGCAAGCGTTTGGCTAGTGAACCAGCCAATGAAAGCCTGTCGAAAAGGTATTGCCATTCAATTCTCCTTTTGAGCAATGTTTACATCTTGATAGCTACTGAAAGGTAAAGTTAATATAATTCATGTTCATTTGCCAGCAAGAGTTGCAACCATTTGCATTACTAGCTTATTGTAAGTATTTATTTTAATTATCGAATTACACCATTGTTTTCCTTTTATATTTATAGAAATCTAGTCATTTCATCAGAATGTGATGAATTGCCTTCCAGTGGTCTGTTTGTTTCTGTTCAATCCCATCAAATTTTCCAGAATTCATCCATGTTCAGAATTAATTTGTATAAAGTGTGCTATTGTTCAGAATATTAGGTACTCCAATGTAATTACACAAATTAAACTCCACTAATACAGTGACTCCAGTTAGATAATCTTTGCTATGAGATACATTTTATCTTCTTAAAATTATTTATTTCCCCCCAGGTGTGAATTTCTTATGGCGTTACTGACTTAAAAATTGGGTTACGCTCATGCGGGGTCAAAATTTGCAACTTTCCCACGCCCATGCAGATCGACATGGGGACGATTGTGTTTTCATGTACTGACATTACCTGCATGATCAGGACATTGGCCGATGTGGCAGCACATCTTCTGCTACAGCAGGGGGCCCCTGGTGCAGTGAGCAGCGTGACAGGCTAGTGCTGTGATTAGTAAGAGATTTGCTTGGCAATCACATCATACGGCCAGCCTCTGCTCTTAAAGGCAAGCTGAAGCTTTAAAGGAAAGCTGTATAAAAATGTTGCTACAATGGAAATTATTTTACAGTGAACACCAGGGCAGAAAGAGGGTTCCAGAATGATGGTTGTAGTAATGGGAGCATTGATACCTTGAGGTGGACAAGGAGAGATGCCACGGTCTAGTGGTAGGGGTCAAGAGCCCCTCAAGGACCAGCCTTAGAAGGGAGTGGGAGCAGGTAGGCAGGGAAGTCAATTCCCAGGGTCTAGGCCTGAGGACCTGCCAGCAGTGCCAAAAGAAGTCTAATGACCTCACACGGGTAGTCTGTGAATGCCTCTTCGTATGACATCTCTTACTCATCATAACACCAACCACTCACGCTGCCCATTATACACATCCCCATCACTCACCCAGCAGCACACCATAGCACTCAGGACTCACACCTCAAATCCAGAAACTCCACTTCACCCTCATACGCCTACCAATGCTGCCAACCTCAAACCCACATCTGGCTGACTCCACATACCTCCAGCTATTCAGCTGTAGCAGGCACAAACACACTGCCACAAAACCACTCAAAATTCTTCCCTCTCTCTTAAAGCACACAGTACAAGGGAGCAGAACCAGGCAACTGCATCCTCTGAACCCTACAAAAGAAACGGCCATCCCTGTTAGGGCCCAGCTGCGATGAGGTGCTTGGCATCTAGCACAGCTAAGAACATTGAAGATAATCGTGCCTTGTAGCCCTTCTCAAAACCCAGAACACCCTCATCCAACCTATTAGTACAATATGACCAGAGGAAAGAATTAGTGTTGTCTTGTGACGCATCCCCCTACGGATTGGGAGCAGTGCTCTCCCAATGGATGGACGACGGCAGGAATGGTCAATTGGTTGTGTATCAAGAACGCTTACCAATGCAGCAAAAGGTTATTCGTAGATACGAAAAGAAGGCTTGTCAATCATCTTTGATGTTAAGACATTTCACTAGTATGTACACGGCCAACAATTTACTATCGTTTCAGACCACAAGCCATTGCTAGGATTGTTCAGTGAAGATAGGGCTATACCACCTATAGCCTTGTCATTAAAACAACGATGGGCTTTAATCCCTGCAGCATACGAGTATACTTTCATTCATAGGCCTGGAAGACAAATTGCAAATGCCAATGCACTTACTCTTTTTCCTTTATAAGAAATGGATGTGGAAGTCCCATTTCCACAAGAACTTATTTTCTTGTTACATTTCTTTGATTCATCACCAGTATGCACTTAGCAGATCAGAGATTGTCCAAATAGGTACCCAGACCTATCGCAAGTACAAGAAGTACTTCGTGGTTGGCCACAAGAGCCTGTATCTGACAAAATGAAGCATATTTCAACAGAAGGCATGAAATAACCAGCCAGGATGGTATCTTATTGTGGGGAGCACAAGTGATACTACCTCCAGGGGTAGTACCTCCATTCACTATGTGGAACCTTTCATGGGAACAATGTTTCTGCTCATTTTTGATACCCGCTTAAAATGAATGGATATATATGGGGTGAAGTCACCAACATCTTCTGTTACAATTGCAAAGCTACGTCAAAGCTTTGCCATTAATGGACTACCAGAAGTAGTCGTTTCTGATAACGGCACAGCATTTACGAACGCTGAGTTTCAGTGATTTATCAGCATCAGCAGTATCACTTACATAACTACTTCACTGTAGTACCCATCCTCAAATGGACTGGCCAAACGGTCAGTTCAAACGTTCGAGGCAGGCATGAATAAATTAACTGAAGGTTCCTTAACAACCAAACGAGCATGCCTTCTTTTCCATTATATGACCACCACTCACACAACATCTGGTGTCATGACTGTGGACTTATTGATGAAACGTTGTCTCAGAACGAGATTGAGCTTAATAATGCCAAATATAGCGGTGGGGCGATGGGGGGGGTGGAGTTGGAAAGTAATCAGGGAAGTCAGAAAACTAAACACGACTGGCATAGTCGCACAAGGAAATTTACTCTGGGAGAGATGGTATATATGAAGAACATTGGAGAAGGTCCAAAGTGGTTACCAGGTGAAATAAGTGCAGTGACTGGACATCTTTCTTACCACGTGAAGGTGGAAGGCCGAGTCATATGGAGACATGTAAATCATCTAAGGAAGAGAGAAACTAGGCACCAAAAAATGATTCCACCAGTGTTGTGACTGGTTCAGTGCTTGCTGTTGAGAGAACTCCACCTAGTACATATGTGTCTGAAACATCTGTTGTTCCTTCAACAGTGGAGGATACAGATCTGCAGGAGTCCACCAAAACACTTGATGTTCAGGCAACTCCAGAAAACTAGCTTCCTGACAAGGAATCTAAAGTTGTAGAGCTGAGAAGCTCTACACATAGAAGGAAACCCCCAGAAAGATTGAATTAGTAAATTACTTACCAGTGTAAATAATTTGCTATTTTGAGAAAACTGTAATTGTGAATATAAAACGTATATCTGAATAAAGGGGGAGGGATGTGTAAACTGATGTGTAATATACTTTTAGGAATGTTTTTTTTAAATTCATTCATTCATGGGATGTGGGCTTTGCTGGCTGGGCCAGCATTTATTGCCCATACTTAGTTACCCTTGGGAAGGTGGTGGTGAGCTGCCTTCTTGAACCGCTGCAGTCCATGGTATACCTAAAGTGCTGTTAGGAAGGGAGTTCCAGGATTCTTACCCAGCAACAGTAAAGGAACAGTGATATGTTTCCAAGTCAGGATGGTGATGGAAGGTTACATAATCTTAGTATCCAATAGCAGACTAGTGCGCACTACCTCTGTAGTTCGTAGAATGTAGTCAGTAGTTAGTCGCAGCAGTAGAGTAGAGATAGAGTTTGAAGCATTAGCAGATGTTTAGTTGCTGCTGAGCATCTTTTGTAAGTAAACAGAGTTTCAACCTAATGAAGTGTATGCTACTCAACTCTATCATTAGCACCAAATCGGCCACCTCTTATAACAAGCGTGCGCACAGGATCCAACAAACTGGTGACTAGGATCCACTAGAGGTTATAAAGTAATACTGCTGCAGAGGACTCAGATGAGGTCCCCAACGCATGGCATACAGGAGAACTCTGATGGACAGGCACATCAAGATATTGGATGCATTGCCTGACATGCCTAGCAGCCTTCTGTCACTATTGAGGAGCATGGAGAGTCTGGCTCCAACTTAGCAAAGAGCGTTATGTGGAGCTTGCCATCTCTGCAGCCTCTGCTCCACTTGATAGTCATGTTGCAGGTCCAGAGGCACTGCTGTGTCTATACTTCTTACAGTCTTCGTTTGGACTCCTCTGGCACCTCCTGTGAGGATGCAGCAGCACTCCCTGGCAAATCCAGGAACTCAACAAAGTATCTTCGAAAACAGTCCTTTGAGACCTCCTGCAGTAGTAAAAGTTCCAAAAAGTCACATTACCTGAGATTTTTTTCATTCTTTGTTAGGGATGAGCATCCCTGGCAAGATAATGCCCAACACTAAATGCACTAGAAAAAGTGGTGATAAACCACCCCCTTGTATTGGTGCAGTCCATGTGGTATAGGTTCTCCCACATTGCCGTTAGGGAGAGAGTTCAAGGATTTTGACCCAGCGACAGTGAAGGAATGAAGATGTAGTTTCAAGTCAGCATGGTATGTGACTTGGAGGGGAACTTGGAGGTTCAGGTTTTCCGATCCATTCCGTGATTTTGTTCTTCTAACTGGTAGAGGTTGCAGGTTTGGAAGGTGCTGTCAAAGAGGACTAGGTGAGTTACTGCAATGCACCTTGAAGATGGTGCACACTGCTGCCACTGTACACCAATGATGGAGGGGTGAATGTTTACGGTGGAGGATCAAGCAGGCTGCTTTACCTTGGATTGTGTTGAACGACTTGTGATGTTGGAGCTGCACTCAACCAGACAAGTGGAGAATATTCTATTGCATCCTGACTCGTGCCTCGTAAATGGCGAAAAGGATTTGGGGAGTCCGGAGATGGGATACTCACTGCAGAATGCCCAGGAATTTACTGCTCTCCTTGGTGGCAGGCATCAGCAGATAATATAGCAAGAAGTCATAGTCATAGCCATAGTCAATTTTACATCATCGTGAAACCGGTTTGCGATCGTCCGCTCTGCCAGTCAATGGCAGGCCATGTTTCCCATCAAATCAGGAACATGATTTTACTGCATTGGCATCTCAATATTGAGCACACTAGAATCATCTCCCACGTCAAATTTACCTCCCACGCCAGCATCAATTCAGAATGGCATGATTTACAAGTGCACCTGGCAAGCTAAACTTTGAAGGGAACTCGTGAGTGTGCCCAACATTGCGCAGCACTTGTGAGGATCACCGTAGAACATCAAGGAACAAGTGCCACACATTCATGGGGAGGGCACAGGCAGATCACTTTTTCCCAGCTGGCTTTCAGTGCGGTGCCTGGTCAGGGGCTCCATTGTGGGTAGGGGTGGGATAAGGCAGCAAAGACTGAAGTAAGTACACAAGCACATGCAGATGGGGTGGGGATCGTGGTGGGTTTGGCAGGGGGAGCGGTGGGTGGAGGAGGAGGGACGCGGCCAAACACTTGGAAAATTTTGTCAAAAGTGTGTATTCTTCCGCAGCTGAGACTGTTCAGCAGTAGCTACACTGATGTGCTTGGAGTCGCGTCTCTGAAGCATTTCTGCCCATTCAATCAACGCAAAATCACTAATGTGCCACCCAATGCTCCGGAACCTTTCACCCCTTGGGTGCAGACTGCAAGTTAGTGTGTGTTTTAGGGGGCTGCAGGACAACTGGACAACTGGGCAAGTTGTACATTCCCCTTGCGAAAGGTGGCCATGGTGCAGTGGAGGCGCTCGCAACCCCTTGCTATGTCAATCTAACCACACAGTCTTACAGTGAGGCCAGCACCTCAGCTGAGAGCACAGCATGCAGTCCAGTAGCCGAAGCTGCCGCCAATCAGCCAAACGGAGTGAAAGAAAGGTGGGTGGGGTCTCAGGCAACCACGTAGCGCACTACACACTGGCCATCCAAGTGGAGGCCAGCACTTTCCTGTATGTGTGAAGGGTCTTCAGACTTAACCAAGAGAGGTCCTCAGTACACCTATGCTAATCCACTCTTTCACCCTGCAGGAGGAGAACATCAGGATCCTTGTGACCTAGTGGCATACCTTATGACTTACAGGTAACAGGGAAGAAGAAGAGTTTGACAGGAGGGCCTGGCTCACTGGAGGAGCACCACCCTCAAGATGAAGGGGCGGCAGGGCCTCCTGAACATGCAGCAGAAGATCCACAGAGAGCTGTTGCTCGTAGGCGCCGCACTAGACCAGAGACTGTAGATGGTGCTTGTCATTTCTGCAGATGACTGAGCACCAGTGTCACTGAAGACTGCGCATGTCGAGAGAACTGGTCAGTCACATATGCCACCTGCTGCAGGATTCGGCGCCACGGAGAGAGGGAGGGCATCCACAGCCAGTGACTGTGAAAGTGACTGCGGTGCTCAAAGATGAGAATTTTAAAATAGAGACTTTACCTGGCTGGAAGCCAAAGTAGGTCAGCAAACATAGGTGATAGGGTTTTGTTGCAACACAGGGAGCAGAGTTAAAACAAGGGCAAAGTGGGGCAATGTTACAGAAATGGAAATAGGTGGTCGTAGTGACGGCACCAACATACGGTTGGAAGATCATCTGGGAGTCAAGGATGACATCGAGATTGCATATGGATGAATTTAGTTGCCAAAATAGGCGTGGAGTTGGTAGCTAGGAAACAAAGTTTGGTGCAGGAACAGAGGCCATGCCATCAGCCTTACTTATATCAAATTGGAGGAAATTTCTGCTCACCTGGATGTCTGACAAGCAGTCAATTTAGCAACAATGGAGGCATCAAGACTAGTGGTGGTGAGGTGGGACTGGATGTTATCAGTTTATGTATGAAAATCAATGCTGTGCCTTTTGGATGTTGTCAAGCAGCGGCAACTAGATGAGAAATAAGAGGGGACCAAGGACCAATCCTTGCAGTGCACATTGCAGAGGTAATGGTTTAGGAGCTGGAAGAGAAGCCATTGTAAGTGTTACTCTGGCTATGACTAGATAAGGATGGAACCAATCAAATACAGTTCCATCCAGCTGGATGATAGTGGAGAGGCGCTAGAGGAAGATGATGCAATTAACCATATAAAAGGTTGCAGACAGATCGAGAAGGACAAGAGACAATTTACCGTTGTCAAGTCACAAATGATGTCATTCAACTAGTGGGCTGAAGTCAGGAGAATGCCCCATTCAAGGTCTTCCAGGACTTCCTGGGAGCACATTATTTTAATGTAGCGGGCCACGGAGCAAAGGGCCAGCACAGTGAGACCCCAGGAAGTGGAAGTAGACCAATGAATTTCTAGCCCATTCAGTCAACTTCTTGATCTCTGCTTGAGATTTAATTTCCCGTCTCTATGCTGTAACACATCTGTTAATCTGCTCAGTTGTATATATGCACATTGCACTGACTACTGATGAAACTCTCAATGTTTTAATTCTGTTTAAGATCATTTATTAATATTTCGTGCTGAGTATGTTAATGTGCTGAATCTATTCTTGTATTGGGGTTTACCACAAAAATCTTTGCACTTCATTTTGCCTGAAGTGAATTGTTGATTGTAACATTTCTTGTCAATTATCATTGTCTAATTATAAATGTAGACAGTTTGCAGACTTCTGCAAATCGATGTCTTTTGCAAGTTTCAAAAATCTTGTGATATGCCACGATAATTATATTAATTTTGTCTGTCCCTGGAATTTCTTTACAGGAAAAGGAGTCTTTCTCCAAAATTATGGTCTGTTCCCACTCCCAGTACAGGCTGTAAGAACATGATAAAGACAACCCCCGTACAACATCGAATGACTGCTGGTCACTTCTCAGCATGGGGGGTAGAAGATGATGAAGTCCTAAAGCACATACAGGTATACAATGGCAGCTGGATCAGCAATGTACTGTGTTACCTCTCATGATGGTGTGATGCTCGTTTGCTGACAGTGCCCTGTCAAGTTGACAAATGACACACAAATTAAAGCTGGAGAAAGTATGGTTTCCCGACTGAAGTCCAAAAACAAAACTACTTTTAGCTCTGTTGTGATTGGTAGGAACTGGAGCAATTTCACTGGACCAGCTATATTAATGCTGTAGTTACCAACGCAGGTCAGAAACTAGGTATTCTGTAGTTTGGCAAGTGGCTCATGCCCTGTCTCCTCAAAGCTGCTCTGCCACTTAGAAGCCATAATTCAGGAGTGTGATGGAATATTCTTTTTCCTGGATGGGTGCACCTGCAACAACACTCAAGCTCAACACCATCCAAGACCAAGTAGTACACTTGATTGACATCTTATCCACCAGATTAACCTTTCACTCTCTCCACCACTGGCACACCAGTGTTACAATGCATGTTAACTATAAATGCATTGCAGTAAGTCGCAAAGCCTTTGCTGGCAAACCCGTAGTCTGCACTATCTATAATGACAAAGACAGCAGGTGCATGGGCACACTAACATCTCCAAGATGCCTATTCTGTCAATCCTGACTGGGACAAAAATCACCATTCCTTCATTGACACTGAGTCATAATCATGGAGTTCCCTACCTACCTAATGGTAGAATTGTGTGAGTAACATTACTATAAGCATTGCATCATTCAAAAAGAATGATTTTCTCAAGGGCAAATTGAGATGTTTTTGCCAGCAATGTCCTGATCCCAAAATTGAATGTTTCAAATAAAAAAAATCTCAATTAATCAATGTAATGTGAAAAGTGATAAAGCCACATTAGTGCAGCTGGGACCACTCACTGCGTTGAGGTTATTCATGGGTAGCAGATTAGTAGCAGTTCTTCATGGATATAATGTTGCATAGAATGGAAATGTCTAAGAGGAACTTGGTTCTCATTTTACATTTTGTGTCACTATGCACTCTACTAACTGAAGGTTTATTCCAAAAATGGCGAAATGCAAATCTGCTAATCTTTAAATGTGATGTAAACAATCAAGTACAATTAATATTTTTAAAAGGTAGGATATAAACTTTTTTTTTTCTTCATGGGATATTGGTGTTGCTGGCAGGGCCAGAATTGTTGCCCAACCATAACTCCCCTTGAAGGCATTGTCGAAGGAGCATTGATGGGTTGCTGCATCTTATATACAGTACACACTGCTGCCACTGTGTGTTGGGTTGGAGGGAGTGAATTTTAAATTCGGTGGATGAATTGCCAACCAAGTGGACTGTTTTGTTCTAGATGGTGATGAGCTTCTTGGGAGTTGTTGAAGCTGCACTCATCCAGGCAAGCAGAGGCTATTCAATCACATGCCTGACTTGTGCCTTGTAAATGGTGGGCAGACTCTGGGGAGTCAGGAGGTGAGTTATTCAGAATTCGCCGTCTCTGACCTGCTCTTGTAGCCATGATAGTTATACGGCCGGTCCATTTCAGTTTCTGATCAATGGTAACCCACAGGATATTGATAGTACGGCATTCGGCAATGGTGGGCAGAATCTTCTGGTCAGCGAGCGGGGGCAGGACCCACTCGCTGACGTTTAAAATGACGCGGGATGACTTCGGGTGTCAGCTGCGTGCCCGTCGACCTGCCAAAGGCCTATTTGAGGCCATTGAGAAACTAATTAAAATCATTAATTGACCTGCCCATCCAACCTTAAGGTTGGCAGGCAGGCCAGGAGCCCTGTCGGGCTTCAGAAAAAGCATGAAACCTCATCCATGGGAGAGGATTCATGAGGGTATTTACATTTTTAATAAAGGTTTCAATAAAAGTTACGGGCATGTCCCATATCATATGACACTGTCACATGAGTTGGGACATGTCTACGTCAGGGAATTTTTCCATCATTTGTATCACAAGTTTTAATTCGGAGTCGATCTCCCTGAGCCTCAGGGAGACCTGTGCGCTGTTTTGCCTTAATTGGCCCACCCACATAACATGGTAGTGCACCCAATTGGAGGTGCTGATCAGCAGCACACCCATTCCCTAACCTCCCCACCAACAGGGGGAAAAGTTTTCCCAGTAATGCCATTGAATGTCGAGGAGAGTTGGTTAGATTCTCTCTCTTGTTGGAGATGGTCATTGCTTGGCATTTGTTTAGCATGAATGTTACAAGCCACTTGTCAGCTCAAGCCTGGATATTGTCCAGGTCTTCCTGCATATGGACACCGGACTATGATCCGTATCTGAGGAGTTGCCAACGGTACTGAGCATTGTGCAATCATCAGCAAACATCCCCAAGTTTTGCCTTATTATGGAGGAAGGTCATTGATGAAGCATTTGAAGATGGTTGGGCCTAGGACACTATCTTGAGGAACTCCTGCTGCAATGTCCTAGGAGTGAGATGAATGGCCTCCAACAACCACAGCCATCTTGCTTTATACTAGGTATGACTCAAACCAGCAGAGACTTTTCCCCGTGATTCCCATTGACTCCAGTTTTGTTAGGGCTCCTTGATGTCACACTCAGCCAAATGCTGCCTTGATATCAACAGCAGTCATTCTCACCTCACCTCAGGAGTTCAGCTCTTTTGTCCATGTTTAGACAAAGGCTGTAATGAGGTCAGGAGCTGCGTGGCCCAGGCAGAGTCCAAACTGAGCATCAGGATGCAGGTTATTGCTGAGTAATTGCTACTTGATAGCAATGTCCATGACACCTTCCATCACAATACTGATGATCACAAATAGACTGAGGGGATGGTAATTGGCCGGGTTGGATTTGTCCTCCTTTTTGTGTACACAACATACCTGGGCATTGTCAGGTAGATGCCAGTGTTGTAGCTGTACTGGAACAGCTTGGCTACGGATGCAGCTAGTCCTGGGGCACAAGTCTTCAGCACTATTGCTGGAATGTTATCAGGGCCAAATACTTTGTACTATCCAGTGATTTCAGCTGCTTCTTGAAGTCACGTGAAGTGAATCAAACTTTTCTGAAGACTAGCCTCTGTGCTGCTGGGGACCTCAGGAGGACGCTGAGATGGATCATCCACTTGGCACTTTTGACTGCAGGGTATTGAATAAATGGAGAAATAAATCCATTTTTATAAAGCAGCAAAGTAGCACTTTAAAATTAATTTTAAAAGGTTTTGAAATAATCATGGCTTTGCTTCATCAACAATTTTGCTGTCATCTGTTTAAGAAATAGCCACTTTCACTTAAATTTATTTAAGTTAGGCATTCACATATTGATGATAAAATGAGATCCTAGTCAAAAGATGTACTTGGCGAAGTGAGCAGGAATCCTATTGGTATTGGATTAAATGTTTGATGTCAGTTGTGAAGAGCATAACTGGGAGCTTTCACAATGATGTGCTGAAGGTGGATCATGACAACAGAAGTAGCCTGAATCTGACAGAAGGCTTTTCATTTCATACTGTTTCTCCTTCATTAATAGAAAGATACCCATCTTGGTGATGAACAATCTGAGGATACAGCAGTTACTCCAACATCTCATCAAGAAGGTAAAGTTTATTAAATAACTTTGTGAAAGGTTGAGAGTGTTTACAAGCTACGTATTACTCAAGCTTAATGCAGATAAAGGAATTTCATTTGTATATTCCTTTCTGGACTACATATGAATCATTTTGAGTTGATGTCTTTAATGCATTCTAACTGTATCACTGTAAGTTTATTACAAAGTAACCTATTTGTAAAGTATCTTAAAGTAAAGTGTCTTAAAGTGAAGCATAGGTTAGCCAGAGGGATCTGTCACATTGCGAAATCGTAGATTTATTAATCGGTCTACAACTCCACTGATGTCTTTTACAAGGTACTTTATATATATTTTATAATGTTTATGTTTTAAAGTTTTATGGCAACCTTGTTAAGAGTTAATTGTGATAGAGGCAGGAGACTGAAAAAAATGCTCTGGCTGGATCCACTGTATGAGTCAAGGTAGTAGTGCTGCATAGATTTTATAAGGCCATTTTTTTTTATTTCTGTATCATTCCAGAGGAGTTTATTAATCTATTGATACCACAAAGTATTTGTGTGTTTGTGAAATCTAGTGCGTTCTCTTTTGTAAATGATAAGTGCAATTGGGAGCCGGCTCGCTGACAGCAAAATGACGTGGGATGACGTAGGGAGGAACCCCCAATGTCATCTCGGCCCATTTAAATTTTCAGGAAGGTGGGGGCACAGCAAGATCAGCAGTGCGCCTGCCGACGTTTCAATGGCCAATTGAGGCCATTGACAGGATAATTAAAACAATTAAATGCCCTGCCCGTCTAACATTAAGGCTGGCAGGCAGGCCAGGAGCCCCGGTGGCTTCTGAGAAAACATGAAACCTCATCCACTGGCGGGATGATGTTTCAGGTAGGGTTTAAAAAAGTTTACTAAAGTCTCAGTGAAATTTATTAACATGTCCCATCTCGTGTGACATTCTCACATGAGGGGGACATGTTAAGGATTTTATTATTTTTCTATGTTTAAAGATTTTATACAGCAGTCAGCGATATCCCTGAGGAAGCACTTAGCCTCAGGGAGATGTGCGCTCTATTGTGAAAATGTGCGAAAGAGCGCACTCTCACCTTTTGGGGAATCCCCCACCCCCCACCTCATGCACAACCGCCTGCACAGGAAGCGCATAGCACTAGATGCAAGCGGAGCCTGAATGTGCGCTGTTTTAAAGCTGGACTAAAATTCACCTGCTCTGAACCAAAGAGCAAATTTTAGTTAATTGCTTAATTAAAGAGAGACTAAACTGTAGATAGAAATTAACTCTTAAGTTAAGTAAACCCTTAAAACTCCCTCATTCATCAAAGTCCAGCTGAAGCATTCAAATGCAGCCCAAAGCAGCAGTCCAGTGCAGACAAAAGCAGCACTGTAGACTTGCTTTTTATGCTGTCTGAATCCAGCTTTTTGAGGGCACTAGTTCTTTTCAATGTGATGTACCTTATGCTTTATTATGTAATTGCTATTCAATAACAAAAGGTGTTGTGGTATAAGAAAAGCTTATTTGGATATAAAGCATGTTTCCACCACATGCCAGGTGCACTTTGTCCAGTACAATGTACTGCACCCAACCTGAACACCACCTGAGGGATACAATCCACCATGGGTAAGCTTCTCCTTTCTCATGTCACTGCAATCACTCCACAGTTCTTGGTGATTTTACTCTGTTGTGGCCAATATTAAGTATGACTGATTTTAAATATTTAATCTCATAATATTATATGTTGAATGGAATCATGCACTCTGGCCACAATATAAAATTTCTCATGGCTGCATAGTAAACATTGCAAGCTTTCTGCAGTTATATAGCTGCAGCAGAATTCCAAGATGTGTTATTCTCATATAAAAGGTAGCATATGCTTTTGGATTTATACATTCACGCGATGTTTGTGTCAGTGGCAAGGCTAGCATTTATTGTCCATCCCTAAATGTCCTTGAGAAAGTGGTGGTGAGCTGCCAATTCATGTGATGTGGATACTCCACACCATGTTGTTCACTAGGAGTTCTAGAATTGTAATCTAACAATAAAGAAATATCTGCAGTTTGGTGGTGCCACCAAGCTACTATTGGTGATAGACATTAATCTCCCCTATCCAGGGTATATCCTGTGTCCTTGCTATCCTCAGTGCTTCTTCCAAGTGGTGTTCAACATGGAGGAATATTGATTCACCAATTGAGGGAGAGCAGGATGTTTCATTGCCCATGTTTCATCTGATACCATGAGACTTCATGGAGACCAGAGTCATTATTGAGAACTCCCAAGAACAGGCCCTTCAAACTATATACAACTGTGCTGCAGCCACTGGTGAGCCTTTTCTGCTGGTAGAACAGGACATACCCAGGGACCTGATGGTGGAATCTGGGAGTATGATTATGTTATGCCATTGCTTGATTAGTCTATGGAACAGTTCCCTCAAATTGTTAAGGAGAGGTCTTTGCAGAGATGACCGGACTGCGTGTGTCTTTGTCATGTCTGGTGCTTAGGTTGATGTTAGGTTGTTTGTTCAGTATTTGTCTTATTCAATGCTTCTGCAGCAGTTTGATAAAAACAAAGGCAGTTAAGAGTCAACTATATTGCTATGGATCTGTAGTTACTCACATGTCAAGCAAGGTCAAAAGAATTTCTTTCCTAAAGGATATTAGGGAACTAGAATGGTTTTTGCTCCATTCTGGTTGTTTCATGATCACCAATACAGTTACTAGCTTTTTATTTCAGGTGTATTTAATTAACTAATCTTAAATTCCTAGCTGTCATAGTTGCACTTAAACGTGTGCACTCCAGTTCATTAGTCCAAACCTTTAGATTGCTAATCCAGACAGATAATCACTGTGCCTCCAAACTCTCAATTGACATTCTATATAAAATAATTGCGAGTAAAACTAATACTTAAGTTGCTGAATATAAAGTGTAAACAATGATATCTTATTATATTTCTCTGAATTTTCCTAACAGATCCAATCCAAAGTAACAGCCAAAGTGCGAATGACATGCAACTGCCTGTTTCTCAGATTCCTCAACCTGTAAGCAGCCTATTACAAATGTAGATAGATATATCTTTACTGTTGTTAACTGTGTCCTTGCTATCCTCAGTGCTTCTTCCAAGTGGTGTTCAACATGAAGGAATATTGATTCACCAATTGAGGGAGAGCAGGATGTTTCCATGCCCATGTTTGATCTGATAACATGAGACTTCCTAAAAATAATATTGCTTGGTTGGTGATGTTATTGATAAAGAATTAGACCCCTGTTAGTTGGTCCAGTTATTTAACAACAATGAACTTATTTGTGTTTGTGTAGAGACTTTTTCATGGAGGAGTTCCGTTCAGGGAAGAGTACATTTAATTTTACTGGTCCAAAATTCTGAAGCTTGAGAAAATTAAATAGAGTGCGTTCTGTGTATCCAGCCAGTGTTAGGATTAGGATTAGGGTCAGGTTCTAGTACATGGGCTTTGAAGTGTGGGAATAATGGCAGGACTGTGCAGGACAGGACAAAGCATCCTGATAAAAACAAAGAACTGCGGATGCTGGAAATCCAAAACAAAAACAGAATTACCTGGAAAAACTCAGCAGGTCTGGCAGCTTCGAGGAGGGAGGTCAAGATCTAAGGTTGTTGAATTCAATATTCAGTCCGGAAGGCTGTAAAATGCCTAGTCGGAAGATGAGGTGCTGTTCCTCCAGTTTGCGTTGGGTTTCACTAGCACAATGCAGAAAACCAGGGACAGACATGTGGGCAAGAGAGCAGGGTGGAGTGTTAAAATGGCAAGCGACAGGGAGGTTTGGGTCATTCTTGCGGACAGACCGCAGGTGTTCTACAAAGCGGTCGCCCAGTTTACATTTGGCCTCTCCATTGTAGTGGAGACCGCATTGGGAGCAACGAATGCAGTAGACTAAGTTGGGGGAAATGCAAATGAAATGCTGCTTCACTTGAAAGGATTGTTTGGGCCCTTGAACGGTGAGGAGAGAGGAAGTGAAGGGGCAGGTGTTGCATCTTTTGCGTGGGCATGGGGAGGTGCCATAGATGGGGGTTGAGGAGTAGAGGGTGATGGAGGAGAGCACCAGGGTGTCCCGGAGGGAACGATCCCTACGGAATGCCGGCAGGGGGGTGAAGGGAAGATGTGTTTGGTGGTGGCATCATGCTGGAGTTGGCGGAAATGGCGGAGGAAGATCCTTTGAATGCAGAGGATGGTGGGGTGATAAGTGAGGACAAGGGGGACCCTATCATGTATCTGGGAGGGAGGAGAAGGTGTGCGCCTTCAAGTTGCTATTGCAGATTTACCTTGAAAAAACTCAGCAGATCTGGCAGCATCAGCAGAGAAGAAAAGAGTTGACGTTTCGAGTCCTCATGACCCTTCAACAGAACTGGGTGAATCCAAGGAGAGGGGTGAAATATAAGCTGGTATAAGATGAGCGGGGGGTGGGGGAAGTGGGGGGGTTCTGGTGCTGGGTGGTGAGGTTGGGTGGGGGGAGAGAAGTGGAGGGGGGTGGTGTGGTTGTAGGGACAAGCAAGTAGTGATAGGAGCAGATAATCAACAGTTGTCACAGACAAAAGAACAAAAGAACACAAAGGTGTTGAAGTTGGTGATATTATGTAAACGAATGTACTAATTAAGAATGGATGGTAGGTCACTCAAGGTATAGCTCTAGTGGGGTTGGGGGGGCATAAAAGATTTAAAAAATAATGGAAATAGGTGGGAAAAGAAAAAATATATAAATTATTGTAAAAACAAAAGGAAGGGGAAAGAAACAGAAAGGGGGTGGGGATGGAAGAGGGAGGTCAAGATCTAAAGTTCATGAATTCAATATTTATTCCGGAAGGCTTTAAAGTGCCTAGCCGGAAGATGAGGTGCTGTTCCTCCAGGTTGCGTTGGGTTTCACTGGTACAATAGAGCAAACCAAGGACTGACATGTGGGCAAGAGAGCAGGGTTGAGTGTTAAAATGGCAAGCGACAGGGAGGTTTGGGTCATTCTTGCGGACAGACCGCAGGTGTTCTGCAATGCAGTCGCGCAGTTTATGTTTGGTCACTCCAGTGCAGAGGAGACCGCATTGTGAGCAACGAATGCAGTAGATTATGTTGGGGGATTTGCAAGTGAAATACTGCTTCACTTGAAAGGAGTGTGTGGGCCCTTGGACGGTGAGGAGAGAGGAAGTGAAGGGGCAGGTGTTGCATCATTTGCGTGGGCATGGGGAGAGGCCATAGGTGAGCGTTGAGGAGTAGGGGGTGAGGGAGGAGAGGACCAGTTTCAAACCCACCCAGGATAACAGGTATCTCTGGGACATAAAATATTTCTCGGACTGATGTTCCCGTCACTTTCTGAGATCCACACTCAGTGCCATGCGCCACCTTATGAACACACTCGACCTCTCCCTCCAGCAGCACCGCCGTACCCTTTTTCAAAGCTGCGCGTGCCCCCAGTTTCACTTTATTCTTTGCTCATCCAACACCGCAACAAGAAACTTTTTCTCTTTCTCTCTAATGCTAAGGAACACAAGCTCCAACAACTCATCAACACCAACACCCATCTAGGACCCTTCACCTCTAAGTGTCGCTCCATCCCCACCCCAACTTTCAATCCCAGCCCCAGCCGTGTATTTACTATACCCCCTGACATTCCCCTCTCCGACACTGAACGTTCAGTGCTCAGCAAAGGATATAGTTTCAGACACTTACGCCCTCATCTCAATGAATTTCAGGCGCGGCACGATGCTGAACTCTTCTTCTGCGGTCTTCGTCTCCAGGCTCACTTCTTTGGGCAGGAGTCCTCTCCCCGTTCAATGGATCCTTTTACCCACCTCCAATATTCTCACTCCATCTGGATCCCTCAGTCTGGTTTCTTACCTTCCTCTGATCTTTTCATTGAGAACTGTCGGTGTGACATTAGTCATCTCAATTTCTCTGCTCCGCTCACCCATTCTAATCTATCTCTCTCTGAACTTAATGCACTCCGTTCTCTCAGGACCAACCGCAACATTGTCATCAAACCTGCTGACAAGGGTGGTGCTGTTGTTGTCTGGCGCACTGACCTCTACCTCACGGAGGCTGAGCGTCAACTTGCAGATACTTCCTCCTACCTCCCCCTGGACCATGACCCCACCACTGAACATCAAGCCATTATTTCCAGGACTGTCACTGACCTCATTTCCTCTGGAGATCTTCCTTCCACAGCTTCCAACCTGATAGTCGCCCAACCTCGGACGGTCCGCTTCTACCTCCTACCCAAAAATCCACAAACACAACTGTCCCGGTAGACCGATTGTGTGAGCTTGCTCCTGCCCCACGGAACTCATTTCTCGTTATCTTGCCTCCCTTCTCTCTCCCCTTGTACAGTCCCTTCCCACCTACATCTGTGATTCATTTGATACCTTAGGTCACATCAACAATTTCCAATTCCCTGGCCCCAACCGTTTCCTCTTCACCATGGCTGTGCAATCCCTCTACACCTCCATCCCCCACCAGGATGGTCTGAGGGCCCTTAGCTTCTTCCTCGAACAGAGGCCCGAACAATCCACATCCACCACTACTCTCCTCCGTCTGGCTGAACCTGTTCTCACACAGAACAATTTCTCCTTCAAATTCTCTCACTTCCTCCAAATAAAAGGTGTGGCTATGGGTACCCGCATGGGCCCCAGCTATGCCTGTCTCTTAATGGGGTATGTGGAACATTCCTTGTTCCAGTCCTAATCCGGCCCCCTTCCACAACTCTTTCTCCGGTACATTGATGATTACTTCGGTGCTGCTTCATGTTCTCATCAGGACTTGGAAAAATTTATTCATTTTGCTTCCAATCTCCACCCCTCCATCATTTTCACGTGGTCCATCTCTGACACTTCCCTTCCCTTCCTTGACTTCTCTGTCTCAATCTCTGATACACTGTCCACCAATATCCATTACAAGCCTAACGACTCCCACAGCTACCTCGACTAAAGCTCCTCACACCCCACTTCCTGTAAGGACTCCATCCCATTATCTCAGTTCCTTCGTCTTCGTCGCATCTGTTTTGATGATGCTACCTTCAAAAACAGTTCCTCTGACATGTCCTCCTTCTTCCTTAACTGAGGTTTTCCGCACACAGCAGTTGACAGGGCCCTCAACCGTGCCAACCCACCTCCCGCGTATCCACCCTCACGCATTCCCCTCCCTCCCAGATACATGATAGGGTCGCCCTTTTCCTCACTTATGACCCCACCAGCTTCCACATTCAAAGCATCATCCTCCGCCATTACCGCTAACTCCAGCATGATGCCACCACCAAACACATCTTCGCTTCACCCCCCCAGCGGCACTCCGTAGGGATCAGTCCCTCCGGGACAACCTGGTCCAATCCTCCATCACCCCCAACTCCTCAACCCCCACCTATGGCAGTTCCCCATGCCACGCAAAAGTTGCAACACCTGCCCCTTCACTTCCTCTCTCCTCACCGTCCAAGGGCCCAAACATTCCTTTCAAGTGAAGCAGCATTTCACTGGCAATTCCCCCAACTTAGTCTACTGCATTCGTTGCTCCCAATGCGGTCTCCTCTACATCGGAGAGACCAAACGGAAACTGGACGACCGCTTTGAAGAACACCTGCGGTCTGTACGCAAGAATGACCCAAACCTCCCTGTCGCTTGCCATTTTAACACTCCACCCTGCTATCTTGCCCACATGTCTGTCCTTGGCTTGCTGCATTGTTTCAGTGAAGCCCAACGCAAACTGGAGAAACAGCACCTCATCTTCCAACTAGGCACTTTACAGCCTTCCGGACTGAATATTGAATTCAACAACTTTAGATCTTGACCTCCCTCCTCCATCCCCACTCCCTTTCTGCTTCTTCCCCCTTCCTTTTGTTTTTTCCAATAATTTATATAGCTTTTGCTTTTCCCATATATTTCCACTATTTTGAAATCTTTTATGCCCCCCACCCCAACTAGAGCCAAACCTTGAGTGCCCTACCATCCATTCTTAAATAGCACATTCGTTTAGATAATATCACCAACTTCAACACCTCTGTGTTCTTTTGTTTTTTTGTCTCTGACATCTTTTGATTATCTGCTCCTATCACTGCTTGCTTGTCCCTACAACCACAGCACCCCCCTCCACTTCTCTCCCCCCACCCAACCACTCCCCCTACCTTAAACAGCTTATATTTCACCTCTCTCCTTGGATTCACCCAGTTCTGCTGAAGGGTCATGAGGACTCAAAACATCAACTCTTTTCTTCTCCACCGATGCTGCCAGACATGCTGAGTTTTTCCAGGTAATTCTGTTTTTGTGAAGCATCCTGGTTGTTTCAAAAATGTCAATATTAGAACCATTTGCACTTTCTGTTCCCAAACCACGAAGAAATTTTCAGGCCTTAGGTGGCAGGAGTTGTGAAAAAAATATTGGGACTAATTTTTATCTCTCTACTGCCCTGGATTTGGTGGAAACTGGGTGGTAAAATCATAAACTCAGCTGCCAACTTGCTGCTGGAGTTCCTTCCATTCCAATTCTCACTGAACCTCAATTTAGGCAGCCAGAGCTGCTGCCAGGAATGGTCTTGTTTGAATTGGCAAATTGGGTCCGGACCTCAGTGCCATTTTCATCATTATTTGCATCACTACCACCAGTTCCTCAACCCACCCACAAACTCTGGATGCTACAGGTCGAAAGAATGAACCACAGCTTCCGTTAGGGAAAGCTGGAAGTCAGTCTGCTATTTATTTTTATTGTGGTCATTTACATCGTTTGAATCTTAACACTTTCCAGTACGTCACCTCCTTGCTGTTGGCAGTATTGGAAACATTTTCCAGCTGCTGTAAACTGCTGCTTCATTTCACTTCCCTGCACTTCCACCTGTCCCCTTTGAGGTGCTGCACTCGGTTGATTATGATCAGCTGCCCCATTCAGATTTTCCACCCTCCCAATCATCGAGCTGCTGATAAACACTGTGATTCGTGCTGGCAGCTCACCTATTCAATGTAAATAAATGGAGCACAATCACAAAAGAAGATGGACCTGCCCACAGCCCACCCACTGTACACTCTGCATGAAAATTGCCTCCATTATCACTTTAAATCTGAATTTTGTGTTTTAAACCAGCTTAGACTGATGGGGTCAGAAGGTTCTTATGTTGCCTCCTACCTGAAATTAATTTGAGTAGTCTCAACATGATTCCTGGTGAGTTAGAGCCCAGAGCATCAGGCTCTCCATCTGAAAAAGCACAGGGATATATGATTTGATATAGAAATGCTGACAACCTGGGGTGTTGTTCTGAGGTTGAGTGTTAAAATTGCTAGTTAAATAGGCGGTCCATCGTAACTTTAACTTTGCTGTACTGGGCAGTTATGTGTTTCAGGCGGAAACTGGTTCAGTGATAATATGTCTGTTCCATCCCTCACCAAAAGAAAAATTCTCCTTCAGATTTATTTAGTACTGGGGAGGCAATGGCCTCAGTTTTCATGCTGTAGAGTGTAAGAGTATTCCTCCCAAATACATTCGGAAATTCTGATATAACAGTGCAAGAATTTGTTGCAAATCCACAGCAGTGAGGAGAATATCTAATTCATTCCAATTTGTTTCATTCAAGGATCTCACACCTATCACTCGTGTTCCAACTAACCAGGGACAGAGCAAGCGTTTGGCTAGAGAACCAGCCAATGAAAGCCTGTCGAAAAGGTATTGCCATTCAATTCTCCTTTTGAGCAATGTTTACATCTTGATAGGTGCTGAACGGTAAAGTAAATATAATTCATATATAAAAACAAAAAAACTGCGGATGCTGGAAATCCAAAACAAAAACAGAATTACCTGGAAAAACTCAGCAGGTCTGGCAGCATCGGCAGAGAAGAAAAGAGTTGACGTTTCGAGTCCTCATGACCCTTCGACAGAACTTGCGTGCGAGTCCAAGAAAGAGTTGAAATATAAGCTGGTTTAAGGTGTGTGTGTGGGGGGCGGAGAGCTAGAGAGACAAAGAGGTGGAGGGGGGTGGGTGTGGTTGTAGGGACAAACAAGCAGTGATAGAAGCAGATCATCAAAAGATGTCAACGACAATAGTACAATAGAACACATAGGTGTTAAAATTAAAGTTGGTGATATTATCTAAACGAATGTGCTAATTAAGAATGGATGGTAGGGCACTCAAGGTATAGCTCTAGTGGGGTTTTTTTTTATATAATGGAAATAGGTGGGAAAAGGAAAATCTTTATAATTTATTGGAAAAAAAAGGGAAGGGGGAAACAGAAAGGGTGTGGGGATGGGGGAGGGAGCTTACGACCTAAAGTTGTTGAATTCAATATTCAGTCCGGAAGGCTGTAAAGTCCCTAGTCGGAAGATGAGGTGTTGTTCCTCCAGTTTGCGTTGGGCTTCACTGGAACAATGCAGCAAGCCAAGGACAGACATGTGGGCAAGAGAGCAGGGTGGAGTGTTGAAATGGCAAGCGACAGGGAGGTTTGGGTCATTCTTGCGGACAGACCGCAGGTGTTCTGCAAAGTGGTCGCCCAGTTTACGTTTGGTCTCTCCAATGTAGAGGAGACCACATTGGGAGCAACGAATGCAGTAGACTAAGTTGGGGGAAATGCAAGTGAAATGCTGCTTCACTTGAAAGGAGTGTTTGGGTCCTTGGACGGTGAGGAGAGAGGAAGTGAAGAGGCAGGTGTTGCATCTTTTGCGTGGGCATGGGGTGGTGCCAAAAGAGGGGGTTGAGGAGTACGGGGTGATGGAGGAGTGGACCAGGGTGTCCCGGAGGGAGCGATCTCTACGGAATGCCGATAAGGGGGGTGAAGCGAAGATGTGTTTGGTGGTGGCATCATGCTGGAGTTGGCGGAAATGGCGGAGGATGATCCTTTGAATGCGGAGGCTGGTGGGGTGATAAGTGAGGACAAGGGGGACCCTATCATGTTTCTGGGAGGGAGGAGAAGGCGTGAGGGCGGATGCGCGGGAGATGGGCCGGACACGGTTGAGGGCCCTGTCAACGACCGTGGGTGGAAAACCTCAGTTAAGGAAGAAGGAGGACATGTCAGAGGAACTGTTTTTGAATGTAGCATCATCGGAACAGATGCGACGGAGGCGAAGGAACTGAGAGAATGCGATGGAGTCCTTACAGGAAGCGGGGTGTGAGGAGCTGTAGTCGAGATAGCTGTGGGAGTCGGTGGGTTTGTAATGGATATTGGTGGACAGTATATCACCAGAGATTGAGACAGAGAGGTCAAGGAAGGGAAGGGACGTGTCAGAGATGGACCACGTGAAAATGATGGAGGGGTGGAGATTGGAAGCAAAATTAATAAATTTTTCCAAGTCCTGACCAGAGCATGAAACATCACCGAAGTAATCATCGATGTACCGGAGAAAGAGTTGTGGAAGGGGGCCGGAGTAGGACTGCAACAAGGAATGTTCCACATACCCCATAAAGAGACAGGCATAGCTGGGGCCCATGCAGGTACCCATAGCCACACCTTTTATTTGGAGGAAGTGAGAGGAGTTGAAGGAGAAATTGTTCAGCGTTAGAACAAGTTCAGCCAGACGGAGGAGAGTAGTGGTGGATGGGGATTGTTCGGGCCTCTGTTCGAGGAAGAAGCTAAGGGCCCTCAGACCATCCTGGTGGGGGATGGAGGTGTAGAGGGATTGGACGTCCATGGTGAAGAGGAAGCGGTTGGGGCCAGGGAACTGGAAATTGTTGATGTGACGTAAGGTGTCAGAGGAATCACGGATGTAGGTGGGAAGGGACTGGACAAGGGGAGAGAGAAGGGAGTCAAGATAACGAGAAATGAGTTCTGTGGGGCAGGAACAAGCTGAGACGATCGATCTACCGGGGCAGTTCGGTTTGTGGATTTTGGGTAGGAGATAGAAGCGGGCCGTCCGAGGTTGGGAGACTATCAGGATGGAAGCTGTGGGAGGGAGATCCCCAGAGGAGATGAGGTCAGTGACAGTCCTGGAAATAATGGCTTGATGTTCAGTGGTGGGGTCATGGTCCAGGGAGAGGTAGGAGGAAGTGTCTGCGAGTTGACGCTCAGCCTCCGCGAGGTAGAGGTCAGTGCGCCAGACAACAACAGCACCACCCTTGTCAGCGGGTTTGATGACAATGTCAGGGTTGGACCTGAGAGAATGGAGTGCAGTAAGTTCAGAGAGAGACAGGTTAGAATGGGTGAGAGGAGCAGAGAAATTGAGACGACTAATGTCGCGCCGACAGTTCTCAATGAAAAGATCAAGAGAAGGTAAGAATCCAGAGGGAGGGGTCCAGGTGGAGGGAGAATATTGGAGATGGGTAAAAGGATCCGTTGAACTGGGAGAGGACTCCTGCCCAAAGAAGTGAGCCCGGAGATGAAGACGGCGGAAGAAGAGTTCAGCATCATGCCGAGCCCGAAATTCATTGAGGTGAGGGCGTAAGGGTATGAAACTAAGTCCTTTGCTGAGCACTGAACGTTCAGCATCGGAGAGGGGAAGGTCAGGGGGTATAGTGAATACACGGCTGGGGTTGGGATTGGAAGAAAGGGTGGGGTCGGAGGAACAGGCAGGGGTGGAGGGTCCTAGATGGGTGTTGGTGTCGATGAGTTGTTGCAGCTTGCGTTCCTTAGCACTTGAGAGAAAGAGAAAAAGTTTCTTGTTGAGGCGTCGGATGAGCCGAAGGATAAAATGAAACTGGGGGCACACGCAGCTTTGAAAAAGGGCACGGCGGTGCTGCTGGAGGGAGAGGTCGAGTGTGTTCATATGGCGGCGCATGGCACTGAGTGTGGATTTCAGAATGTGACGGGAACAGCAGTCCGAGAAACGTTTTATGTCCCGGAGATACCTGTAATCCTGGGTGGGTTCGAAACATGAGGGGTGGAATTTCAGTTGAAATCCACGTGGGGTAAGTCGGAGACGGAGACAGTCACTGAGAAAGGAGATATGGCTGTGAAAGCGGGTTTTAGTAAACACCTTGTCAAACACTAGGAGGGAAATGGAAAGCAAGGAAGGTGAGCAAGACAACAGAGAGACACGGAAATCTTGTCGCAGAGAGGAACAGAACTTCTTCAAGGAGGTAGGCATTTCTTGAAGAACAGTGGCAGTCAATTAAACACAGAGATAAAAACAAAAAAACTGCGGATGCTGGAAATCCAAAACAAAAACAGAATTACCTGGAAAAACTCAGCAGGTCTGGCAGCATCGGCGGAGAAGAAAAGAGTTGACGTTACGAGTCCTCATGACCCTTCGACAGAACTTGCGTGCGAGTCCAAGAAAGAGTTGAAATATAAGCTGGTTTAAGGTGTGTGTGTGGGGGGCGGAGAGATAGAGCGACCAAATATAATTCATGTTCAATTGCCAACAAGAGTTGCAACCATTTGCATTACTAGCTTATTGTAAGTATTTATTGTAATTATCGAGTTATATCATTGTTTTCCGTTTATATTTATAGAAATCTAGTCATTTCATCAGAATGTGATGAATTGCCTTCCAGCGGTCTGTTTGTTTCTGTTCAATCCCATCAAATTTTCCAAAATTCATCCATGTTCAGAACTAATTTATATAAAGTGTGCTATTGTTCAGAATATTAGGTACTCCAATGTCATTGAACTCCACTCATACAGTGACTCCAGTTATATAATTTTTGCTATGAGATACATTTTATCTTCTTAAAATTATTTATTTCCCCCCAGGTGTGAATTTCTTATGGCGTTATTGGCTTAAAAATTGGGTTACGCTTGTGCAGTGTCAAAATTTGCAACTTTCCCACGCCCATGCAGATCGATATGGGGAAGATTGTGTTTTCATGTACCGACATTACCTGCATAATCAGGACTTTGGCCCATGTGGCAGCACATCTTCTGCTACAGCAGGGGGCCCCTCGTGCAGTCAGCAGCGTGAGAGGCTAGTGCTGTGATAAGTAAGAGATTTGCTTGCCAACCACATCATACGGCCAGCCTCTGCTCTTAAAGGCAAGCTGAAGCTTTAAAGGAAAGCTGTATAAAAATGTTGCTACAATGGAAATTATTTTAAAGTGAACACCAGGGCAGAAAGAGGGTTCCAGAACGACGGTTGTAGTATTGGGAGCATTGATACCTTGAGGTGGACAAGGAGAGATGCCACGGTCTAGTGGTAGGGGTCAAGAGCCCCTCAAGGACCAGCCTTAGAAGGGAGTGGGAGCAGGTAGACAGGGAAGTCAATTCCCAGGGTCTAGGACTGAGGACCTGACAGCAGTGCCAAAAGAAGTCTAATGACTTCACACGGATAGTCTGTGAATGCCTCTTCATATGACATCTCTTACTCATCATAACACCAACCACACACGCTGCCCATTATACACATCTCCATCACTCACCCAGCAGCACACCATAGCACTCAGGACTCACACTTCAAATCCAGAAACTCCACTTCACCCTCATACACCTACCAATGCTGCCAACCTCAAACCCACATCTGGCTGACCCCACATACCTCCAGCTATTCAGCTGTAGCAGGCACAAGCACACTGCTACACAACCATTCAAAATTCTTCCCTCTCTCTTACAGCACACAATACAAGGGAGCAGAACCAGGCAACTGCATCCTCTGAACCCTACAAAAGAAACGGCCATCCCTATAAGGGCCCAGCTGCGATGAGGCCCATGGCATCTAGCACAGCTAAGAACATTGAAGATAATCGTACTTTGTAGCCCTTCTCAAAACCCAGAACACCCTCATCCAACCTATTAGTACAATATGACCAGAGGAAAGAATTAGTGTTGTCTTGTGACGCATCCCCCTACGGATTGGGAGCAGTGCTCTCCCAATGGATGGACGACGGCAGGAATGGTCTATTGGTTGTGTATCAAGAACGCTTACCAAAGCAGCGAAAGGTTATTCGTAGATACGAAAAGAAGGCCTGTCAATCATCTTTGATGTTAAGACATTTCACCAGTATGTACATGGCCAACAATTTACTACCGTTTCAGACCACAAGCCATTGATAGGATTGTTCAATAAAGATAGGGCTATACCATCTATAGCCTTGTCATTAAAACAACGATGGGCTTTAATCCCTGCAGCATACGAGTATACTTTCATTCATAGGCCTGGAAGTCAAATTGCAAATGCCAATGCACTTACTCTTTTTCGTTTATAATAAATGGATGTGGAAGTCCCATTTCCACAAGAACTTATTCTCTTGCTACATTTCTTTGATTCATCACCAGTATGCGCTTAGCAGATCAGAGATTGTCCAAGTAGGTACCCAGTCCTATCGCAAGTACAAGAAGTACTTCATGGTTGGCCACAAGAGCCTGTATCTGAGAAAATGAAGCCATATTTCAACAGAAGGCATGAAATAACCAGCCAGGATGGTATCTTATTGTGGGGAGCACAAGTGATAGTACCTCCAGGGGTATAGAGCCATTGCTAATTGAGCTACACAGTTGACTTCCAGGAATATCCCAAATGAAGACCATAACACGCAGCTATCTATGGTGGCCTAGGATGGATGGCGAAGTAGAGTTTAGTGAAGAATTATGTGCAATGTCAGCAACTGCAAAAGTTGCCTTCATTGCACCCATGGGAATCATCAGGAAGACCATGGGACCGGTTACACATTGACTATGTGGGACCTGTCATGGGAACAATGTTTCTGCTCATTGTTGATGCCCGCTTAAAATGAATGGATATATATGGGGTGAAGTCACAAACATCTTCTGTTACAATTGCGAAGCTACGTCAAAGCTTTGCCATTAACGGACTACCAGAAGTAGTCATTTCTGATAACAGCACAGCATTTACGAACGCTGAGTTTCAGTGGTTTATCAGCATCAGCAGTATCACTTACATAACTACTTCACTGTAGTAAACTTCCTCAAATGGACTGGCCAAAAGGTCAGTTCAAACATTCGAGGCAGGCATGAATAAATTAACTGAAGGTTCTGTAACAACCAAAGGAGCATGCTTTCTTTTCCATTATATGACCACCACTCACACAACATCAGGTGTCATGCCTGTGGACTTATTGATGAAACGTTGTCTCAGAACGAGATTGAGCTTAATAATGCCAAATATAGCGGTGGGGCGATGGGGGTTTGGGGTGGTGTTGGAAAGGAATCAGGGAAGTCAGAAAACTAAACACGACTGGCATAGTTGCACAAGGAAGCATTTCTGCCCATTCAATCAACGCAAAAGCACAAATATGCCACCCAATGCTCAGGAACCTTTCACCCCTTGGGTGCAGACTGCAAGTTAGTGTGTGTTTTAGGGGGCTGCAGGACAATTGGACAACTGGGCAAGTTGTACATTCCCCTTGCGAAAGGTGGCCATGGTGCAGTCACTGGTGGAGGCGCTCGCTGCCCCTTGCTATGTCAATCTAACCATACAGTCTTACAGTGAGGCCAGCGCCTCAGCTGAGAGCACAGCATGCAGTCCAGTAGCCGAAGCTGCCGCCAATCAGCCAAACGGCGTGAAAGAAAGGTGGGTGGGGTCTCAGGCAGCCACGTAGCGCACTACACACTGGCCATCCAAGTGGAGGCCAGCACTTTCCTGTATGTGTGTAGTGGTCTTCAGACTTAACCAAGAGAGGTCCTCAGTACACCTATGCTAACCCACGCATTTCTCTCTTTCACCCTGCAGGAGGAGAACATCAGGAACCTGGTGATCTAGTGGCATGCATTATGCCTTACAGGTAGCAGGGAAGAAGAAGAGTTTGACAGGAGGGCCTGGCTCACTGGAGGAGCACCACCCTCAAGATGAAGGGGCGGCAGGGCCTCCTGCACACCCAGCAGTAGATCCACAGAGAGCCGTTGCTCATTGACGCCGCACAAGACCAGGGTCTATAGATGGTGCTTGTCATTTCTGCAGATGACTGAGCACCAGTGTCACTGAAGACTGCGCATGTCGAGAGAACTGGTCAGTCACATATGCCACCTGCTGCAGGATTCGGCGCCACGGAGAGAGGGAGGGCATCCACAGCCAGTGACCGTGAAAGTGACCGCGGTGCTCAAAGATGAGAATTTTAAAATAGAGACCTTACCTGGCAGGGAGCCAAAGTAGGTCAGCAAACATAGGTGATAGGGTTTTGTTGCAACACAGGGAGCAGAGTTAAAACAAGGGCAAAGTGTGGCAATGTTACAGAAATGGAAATAGGTGGTCGTAGTGATAGCACCAACATACGGCTGGAAGATCATCTTGGAGTCAAGTATGACATCGAGATTGCATATGGATGAATTTAGTTGCCAGAATAGGTGTGGAGTTGGTAGCTAGGAAACAAAGTTTGGTGCAGGAACAGAGGCCATGCCATCAGCCTTACTTATATCAAATTGGAGGAAATTTCTGCTCACCTGGATGTCTGACAAGCAGTCAATTTAGCAGCAATGGAGGCATCAAGACTAGTGGTGGTAAGGTAGGACTGGATGTTATCACCATATGTATGAAAATCAATGCTATGCCTTTTGGATGTTGTCGAGCAGCGGCAACTAGATGAGAAATAAGAGGGGACCAAGGACCAATCCTTGCAGTGCACCTTGCAGAGGTAATGGTTTAGGAGCTGGAAGAGAAGCCATTGTAAGTGTTACTCTGGCTATGACTAGATAAGGATGGAACCAATCAAATACAGTTCCATCCAGCTGGATGATAGTGGAGAGGCACTAGAGGAAGATGATGCAATTAACCATATAAAAGGCTGCAGACAGATCGAGAAGGACAAGAGACAATTTACCGTTGTCAAGTCACAAATGATGTCATTCAGCTAGTGGGCTGAAGTCAGGAGAATGCCCCATTCAAGGTCTTCCAGGACTTCCTGGGAGCACACTATTTTAATGTAGCGGGCCATGGAGCAAAGCGCCAGCACAGTGAGACCCCAGGAAGTGGAAGTAGACCAATGAATTTCTAGCACATTCAGTCAACTTCTTGATCTCTGCTTGAGATTTAATTTCCCGTCTCTATGCTGTAACACATCTGTTAATCTGCTCAGTTGTATATATGAACATTGCACTGACTACTGATGAAACTCTCAATGTTTTAATTCTGTTTAACATCATTTATTAATATTAAGTGCAGAGTATGTTAATGTGCTGAATCTATTCTTGTATTGGGGTTTACCACAAAAATCTTTGCACTTCATTTTGCCTGAAGTGAATTGTTGATTGTAACATTTCTTGTCAATTATCATTGTCTAATTATAAATGTAGACAGTTTGCAGACTTCTGCAAATGGATGTCTTTTGCAAGTTTCAAAAATCTTGTGATATGCCACGATAATTATATTAATTTTGTCTGTCCCTGGAATTTCTTTGCAGGGAAAGGATTCTTTCTCCAAAATTATGGTCTGTACCCACTCCCAGTACAGGCTGTAAGAACATGATAAAGACGACCCCCGTACAACATCGAATGACTGCTGGTCACTTCTCAGCATGGGGGGTAGAAGATGATGAAGTCCTAAAGCACATACAGGTATACAATGGCAGCTGGATCAGCAATGTACTGTGTTACCTCTCATGATGGTGTGATGCTCGTTTGCTGACAGTAACCTGACAAGTTGACAAATGACACACAAATTAAAGTTGGAGAAAGTATGGTTTCCCAACTGAAGTCCAAAAACAAAACTACTTTTAGCTCTGTTGTGATTGGTAGGAACTGGAGCAATTTCACTGGACCAGCTATATTAATGCTGTAGTTACCAAAGCAGGTCAGAAACTAGGTATTCTGTGGTTTGGCAAGTGGCTCATGCCCTGTCTCCTCAAAGCCGCTCTGCCACTTAGAAGCCATAATTCAGGAGTGTGATGGAATATTCTTTTTCCTGGATGGGTGCACCTGCAACAACACTCAAGCTCAACACCATCCAATACCAAGTAGTACACTTGATTGACATCTTATCCACCAGATTAACCTTTCACTCTCTCCACCACTGGCACACCAGTGTTACAATGCATGTTAACTACAAATGCATTGCAGCAAGTCGCAAAGCCTTTGCTGGCAAACCCGTAGTCTGCCCTATCTATAATGACAAAGACAGCAGGTGCATGGGCACACTAACATCTCCAAGATGCCTATTCTGTCAATCAACATCCTGACTGGGACATATATCACCATTCCTTCATTGACACTGAGTCATGATCATGGATTTCCCTACCTACCTAATGGTAGAATTGTGTGAGTAACATTACCATATGCATTGCATCATTCAAAAAGAATGATTTTCTCAAGGGCAAATTGAGATGTTTTTGCCAGCAATGTCCTGATCCCAAAATTGAACGTTTCAAATAAAAAAAATCTCAAATAATCAATGTAATGTGAATAGTGATAAAGCCACATTAGTGCAGCTGGGAGCACTCACTGCATTGAGGTTATTCATGGGTAGCAAAGTAGTGGCAGTTCTTCATGGATATAGTGTTGCATGGCATGGAAATGTCTAAGAGGAACTTGGTTCTCATTTTACATTTTGCGTCACTATGTACTCTACTAATTGAAGGTTTATTCTGAAAATGGTCAAATGCAAATCTGCTAATCTTTAAATGTGATGAAAACAATCAAGTACAATTAATATTTTTTAAAGATAGGAAATAAACTTTTTGTTTATTTCTTCATGGGATATTGGTGTTGCTGGCAAGGCCAGATTTGTTGCCCAACCCTAACTGCCCTTGAAGGCATTGTCGAAGGAGCATTGATGGGTTGCTGCATCTTATATATGGTACACACTGCTGCCACTGTGTGTTGGGTTGGAGGGAGTGAATTTTAAAGTCGATGGATGAATTGCCAACCAAGTGGACTGTTTTGTTCTAGATGGTGTTGAGCTTCTTGGGAGTTGTTGAAGCTGCACTCATCCAGGCAAGCAGAGGCTATTCAATCACATGCCTGACTTGTGCCATGTAAATGGTGGGCAGACTCTGGGGAGTCAGGAGGTGAGTTATTCAGAATTCCCCGTCTCTGAACTGCTCTTGTAGCCATGGTAATTATACGGCTGGTCCAGTTCAGTTTCTGCTCAATGGTAACCCACAGGATGTTGATAGTGGGGCATTCGGCAATGGTGGGCAGAATCTTCTGGTCAGCGAGCGGGGGCGGGACCCACTCGCTGACGTTTAAACTGACGCGGGATGACTTCGGGTGGACCTCCGGACATCACCCCACATCATTTCCATTTTCAGGTCGGCGGGGTCACAGCTGAGTCCGCTGCGTGCCCATCGACCTGCCAAAGGTTTATTTGAGGCCATTGAGAAACTAATTAAAATCATTAATGGACCTGCCCATCCAAACTTAAGGTTGGCAGGCAGGCCAGGAGCCCTGTTGGGCGTCAGAAAAAGCAAGAAACCTCATCCATGGGAGAGGATTCATGAGGCCATTTACATTTTTAATAAAGGTTTCAATAAAAGTTACGGGCATGTTCCAAATCATATGACACTGTCACATGAGTTGGGACATGTCTACGTCAGGGAATTTTTCCATCATTCGTATCACAAGTTTTAATTCGGAGTCGATCTCCCTGAGCAGCACTTAGCCTCAGGGAGACCTGTGCGCTATTTTGCCTTAATTGGCCCACCCACATAAAATGGTAGTGCACCCAATTGGGGGTGCTGATCAGCAGCACACCCACTCCCTAACCTCCCCACCAACACGGGGGGAAAAATTTTCCCAGTAATGCCATTGAATGTCGAGGAGAGATGGTTAGATTCTCTCTCGTGTTGGATATGGTCATTGCTTGGCATTTGTTTAGCATGAATGTTACAAGCCACTTGTCAGCTCAAGCCTGGATATTGTCCAGGTCTTCCTGCATATGGACACCGGACTATGATCCGTATCTGAGGAGTTGCCAACGGTACTGAGCATTGTGCAATCATCAGCAAACATCCCCAGGTTTTGCCTTATTATGGAGGAAGGTCATTGATGAAGCATTTGAAGATGGTTGGGCCTAGGACACTATCTTGAGGAACTCCTGCTGCAATGTCCTAGGAGTGAGATGAATGGCCTCCAACAACCACAGCCATCTTGCTTTATACTAGGTATGACTCAAACCAGCAGAGACTTTTCCCCGTGATTCCCATTGACTCCAGTTTTGTTAGGGCTCCTTGATGCCACACTCAGCCAAATGCTGCCTTGATATCAAGGGCAGTCACTCTCACCTCACCTCAGGAGTTCAGCTCTTTTGTCCATGTTTAGACAAAGGCTGTAATGAGGTCAGGAGCTGCGTGACCCTGGCAGAGTCCAAACTGAGCATCAGTATGCAGGTTATTGCTGAGTAATTGCTACTTGATAGCACTGTCCATGACACCTTCCATCACAATACTGATGATCATGAATAGACTGAGGGGATGGTAATTGGCCGGGTTGGATTTGTCCTTCCTTTTGTGTACAAAACATACCTGGGCATTGTCAGGTAGATGCCAGTGTTGTAGCTGTACTGGAACAGCTTGGCTACGGATGCAGCTAGTCCTGGGGCACAAGTCTTCAGCACTATTGCTGGAACGTTATCAGGGCCAAATACTTTGTACTATCCAGTGATTTCAGCTGCTGCTTGAAGTCACGTGGAGTGAATCAAATTTTTATGAAGACTAGCATCTGTGCTGCTGGGGACCTCAGGAGGACGCTGAGATGGATCATCCACTTAGCACTTTTGACTGCAGGGTATTGAATAAATGGAGAAATGAATCCATTTTTATAAAGCAGCAAAGTAGCACTTTAAAATTAAGTTTAAAATGTTTTGAAATAATCATGGAATTGCTTCATCAACAATTTTGCTGTCATCTGTTTAAGAAATAGCCACTTTCACTTAAATTTATTTAAGTTAGGCATTCACATATTGATGATAAAATGAGATCCTAGTCAAAAGATGAACTTGACGAAGTGAGCAGGAATCCTATTGGTATTGGATTAAATGTTTGATGTCAGTTGTGAAGAACATAACTGGGAGCTTTCACAATGATGTGCTGAAGGTGGATCATGACAACAGAAGTAGCCTGAATCTGACAGAAGGCTTTTCAGTTCATACTGTTTCTCCTTCGTTAATAGAAAGACACCCGTCTTGGTGATGAACAATCTGAGAATACAGCAGTTACACCAACATCTCATCAAGAAGGTAAAGCTTATTAAATAACTTTGTGAAAAGTTGAGAGTGTTTACAAGCTACGTATTCCTCAAGCTTAATGCAGATAAGGGCATAGCAGTCTGGAATTTCATTTGCATATTCCTTTCTGGACTACATATGAATCATTTTGAGTTGATGTCTTTAATGCTTTCTAACTGTATCACTGTAAGTTTATTACAAAGTAACCTATTTGCAAAGTATCTTAAAGTAAAGTGTCTTAAAGTGAAGCATAGGTTAGCCAGTGGGATCTGTCACACTGTGAAATCGTAGATTTATTAATCGGTCTACAACTCCACTGATGTCTTTTACAAGGTATTTTATATATATTTTATAATGTTTATGTTTTAAAGTTTTATGGCAACCTTGTTAAGAGTTAATTGTGATAGAGGCAGGAGACTGAAAAAAATGCACTGGCTGGATCCTCTGTATGAGTCAAGGTAGTAGTGCTGCATAGATTTTATAAGGCCATTTTTTTTTATTTCTGTATCATTCCAGAGGAGTTTATTAATCTATTGATATCACAAAGTATTTGTGTGTTTGTGAAACCTAGTGCTTTCTCTTTGGTAAATGATAAGTGCAATTGGGAGCCCGCTCGCTGACAGCAAGATGACGTGGGATGACGTAGGGAGGAACCCCCAATATCATGCCGGCCCATTTAAATTTTCAGGAAGGCGGGGGCACAGCAAGATCGGCCGTCCGCCTGCCGACCTTTCAATGGCCAAATGAGGCCATTGACAGGATAATTAAAACAATTAAAGGCCCTGCCACTGGCGGGATGATGTTTCAGGTAGGGTTTAAAAAAGTTTACTAAAGTTTCAGTGAAAATAATTACCATCTCCCATCTCGTGTGACATTGTCACATCAGGGGGACATATTAAAGATTTTATTATTTTTATATTTTTAAAGATTTTATACAGCTGTCAGCGATCTCCCTGAGGAAGCACTTAGCCTCAGGGAGATGTGCGCTCTATTGTGAAAATGTGCAAAAGAGCGTACTCCCACCTTTTGGGGAATCCCCCCACCCCCCACCTCATGCACAACCACCTGCACAGGAAGCACATAGCACTAGATGCAAGCGGAGCCTGAATGGGCGCTGTTTTAAAGCTGGACTAAAATTCACCTGCTCTGAACCAAAGAGCAACTTTTAGTTAATTGCTTAATTAAAGAGAGACTAGACTGTAGATAGAAATTAACTCTTAAGTTAAGTAAACCCTTAAAACTCCCTCATTCATCAAAGACCTGCTGAAGCATTCAAATGCAGCCCAAAGCAGCACTCCAGTGCAGACAAAAGCAGCACTCTAGACTTGCTTTTTATGCTGTCTGAATCCAGCTTTTTGCGGGCACTAGTTTCTTTCAATGTGATGTACCTTATGCTTTATTATGAAATTGCTATTCAATAACAAAAGGTGTTGTGGTATAAGAAAAGCTTATTTGGTTATAAAGCATGTTTCCACCACATGCCATGTGCAATTTCTCCAGTACAATGTACTGCACCCAACCTGAACTCCACCTGAGGAATACAATCCACCATGGGTAAGCTTCTCCTTTCTCATGTCACTGCAATCACTCCCCAGATCTTGGTGATTTTACTCTGTTGTGGCCAATATTAAGTATGACTGATTTTAAATATTTAATCACATAATATTATATGTTGAATGGAATCATGCACTCTGGCCGCAATATAAAATTTCTCATTGCTGCATAGTAAAATTTGCAAGCTTTCTGCAGTTATACAGCTGCAGCAGAATTCCAAGATGTGTTATGCTCATATAAAAGGTAGCATATGTTTGTGGATTTATACATTCACGGGATGTTTGTGTCAGTGGCAAGGCGAGCATTTATTGTCCATCCCTAAATGTCCTTGAGAAAGTAGTGGTGAGCTGCCAATTCATGCGATGTGGATACTCCACACCATGTTGTTCGCTACAAGTTCTAGAATTGTAACCTAACAATAAAGAAATATCTGCAGTTTGGTGGTGCCACCAAGCTACTATTGGTGATAAACATTAATCTCCCCTATCCAGGGTATATCCTGTGTCCTTGCAATCCTCAGTGCTTCTTCCAAGTGGTGTTCAACATGGAGGAATATTGATTCTCCAATTGAGGGAGAGCAGGATGTTTCATTGCCCATGTTTCGTCTGATACCATGAGACTTCATGGAGACCAGAGTCATTATTGAGGACTCCCAAGAACATGCCCTTGCAACTACATACAACTGTGCTGCAGCTACTGGTGAGCCTTTTCTGCTGGTAGAACAGGACATACCCAGGGACCTGATGGTGGAATCTGGGAGTATGATTATGTTATGCCATTGATTGATTAGTCTATGGAACAGTTCCCTCAAATTGTTAAGGAGGAGGACTTTGCAGAAATGACCGGACTGCGTGTGTCTTTGTCATGTGTGGTGCCTAGGTTGATGTTAGGTCGTTTGTTCAGTATTTGTCTTATTCAATGCTTCTGCAGCAGTTTGATAAAAACAAAGGCAGTTAAGAATCAACTATATTGCTGTGGATCTGTAGTTACTTACATGTCAAGCAAGGTCAAAAGAATTTCTTTCCGAAAGGATATTAGGGAACTAGAATGGTTTTTGCTCCATTCTGGTTGTTTCATGATCACCAATACAGTTACTAGCTTTTTATTCCAGGTATTTAATTAACTAGTCTTAAATTCCTAGCTGTCATAGTTGCATTTAAACTTCTGCACTCCAGTTCATTAGTCCAAACCTTTAGATTGCTAATCCAGAGAGATAATCACTGTGCCTCCATACTCTCAATTGACAGTCTATAGAAAATAATTGCAAGTAAAACGAATACTGAAGTTGCTGAATATAAAGTGTGAACAATGTTATCTTATTATATTTCTCTGAATTTCCCATAACAGATCCAATCCAAAGTACCAGCCAAAGTGCGGGTGAAATGCAACTGCCTGTTTCTCAGATTCCTCAACCTGTAAGCAGCCTATTACAAATGTAGATAGATATATCTTTACTGTTGTTAACTGTGTCCTTGCTATCCTCAGTGCTTCTTCCAAGTGGTGTTCAACATGAAGGAATATTGATTCACCAATTGAGGGAGAGCAGGATGTTTCCATGCCCATGTTTGATCTGATAACATGAGACTTCCTAAAAATAATATTGCTTGGTTGGTGATGTTATTGATAAACAATTAGACCCCTGTTAGTTGGTCCAGTTATTTAACAACAATGAACTTATTTGTGTTTGTGTAGAGACTTTTTCATGGAGGAGATCCTTTCAGGGAAGAGTACATTTAATTTTACTGGTCCAAAATTCTGAAGCTTGAGAAAATTAAATTGAGTGTGTTCTGTGTATCCAGCCAGTGTTAGGATTAGGATTAGGGTCAGCTTCTAGTACATGGGCTTTGAAGTGTGGGAATAATGGCAGGAATGTCCAGGACAGGATAAAGCATCCTGATAAAAACAAAGAACTGTGGATGCTGGAAATCCAAAAAAAAACAGAATTACCTGGAAAAACTCAGCAGGTTTGGCAGCATCGGCGGAGAAGAAAAGAGTTGACGTTTCGAGTCCTCATGACCCTTCAACAGAACTGGGTGAATCCAAGGAGAGGGGTGAAATATGAGCTGGTTTAAGGTGGGAGGGGTGATGGCGGTTGGGTGGGGGGAGAGAAGTGGAGCGGGGTGGTGTGATTGTAGGGACAAACAAGCAGTGATAGGAGCAGATAATCAAAAGATGTCACAGACAAAAGAACAAAAGAACACAGAGGTGTTGAAGTTGGTGATATTAACTAAACGAATGTGCTCATTAAGAATGGATGGCAGGGCACTCAAGCTACAGCTCTAGTGGGGGTGTGGGGGCCAAAAAGATTAAAAATAATGGATATAGGTGGAAAAAGAAAAATCTATATAAATTATTGGAAAAAACAAAAGGAAGGGGGAAGAAACAGAAAGGGGTCGGGATGGAGGAGGGAGGTCAAGATCTAAATTTGTTGAATTCAATATTCAGTCCGGAAGGCTATAAAATGCCTAGTCGGAAGATGAGGTACTGTTCCTCCAGATTGCGTTGGGTTTCAATAGAACAATGCAGCAAGCCAGGGACAGACAGGGTGGAGTGTTAAAATGGCAAGCGACAGGGAGGTTTGGGTCATTCTTGCGGACAGACCGCAGGTGTTCTACAAAGCGGTCGCCCAGTTTACGTTTGGCCTCTCCAATGTAGAGGAGACCGCATTGGGAGCAACGAATGCAGTAGACTAAGTTGGGGGAAATGCAAGTGAAATGCTGCTTCACTTGAAAGGAGTGTTTGGGCACTTGAACGGTGAGGAGAGAGGAAGTGAAGGGGCAGGTGTTGCATCTTTTGCGTGGGCATCGGGAGGTGCCATAGATGGGGGTTGAGGAGTAGGGGGTGATGGAGGAGTGGACCAGGGTGTTCCGGATGGAACGATCCCTACGGAATGCCGCTAGCGGGGGTGAAGGGAAGATGTGTTTGGTGGTGGCATCATGCTAGAGTTGGAAATGGCGGAGGATGATCCTTTGAATGCAGAGCCTGGTGGGGTGATATGTGAGGACAAGGGGGACCCTATCATGTTTCTGGGAGGGAGGAGGAGGCATGAGGGCGGATGCGCAGGAGATGGGCCGGACACGGTTGAGGACCCTGTCAACGACCGTGGGTGGAAAACCTCAGTTAAGGAAGAAGAAGGACATGTCAGAGGAACTGTTTTTGAAGGTAGCATCATCAGAACAGATGCGACGGAGGTGAAGGATCTGAGAGAATGGAATGGAGTCCTTACACGAAGCGGGGTGTAATGACCTTTAGTCGAGGTATCTGTGGGAGTCGGTAGGCTTGTAATGGTTATTGATGGACAGTCTGTCACCAAAGATTGAGACAGAGAAGTCAAGGAAGGGAAGGGAAGAATCAGAGATGGACCACGTGAAAATGATGGAGGGGTGGAGATAGGAAGCAAAATTAATAAATTTTCCAAGTCCCGACCAGAGCATGAAGCAGCACCGAAGTAATCATAGATGTACCGGAGAAAGAGTTGTGGAAGGGGGCCAGAGTAGGACTGGAACAAGGAATGTGTACCCTGTAAAGAGTCAGGCATAGCTGGGGCCCATGCAGGTACCCATATCCACACCTTTTTTTTGGAGGAAGTGAGAGGAGTTGAAGGAGAAATTGTTCAGTGTGAGAACAAGTTCAGCCAGACGGAGGAGAGTTGTGGTGGATGGGGATTGTTTGGGCCTCTGTTCGAGGAAGAAGCTAAGGGCCCTGAGACCATCCTGGTGGGGGTTGGAGGTGTAGAGGGATTGGACGTCCATGGTGAAGAGGAAGCGTTTGGGGCCAGGGAATTGGAAATTGTTGATGTGACGGAAGGTGTCAGAGGAATCACGGATGTAGGTGGGAAGGGACTGGACAAGGGGAGAGAGAAGGGTGTCAAGATAAGGAGAAATTAGTTCCGTGGGGCAGGAACAGGCTGACACAATCGGTCTACCGGGACAGTACTGTTGGTGGATTTTGGGTAGGAGGTAGAAGCGGGCCGTCCGAGGTGGGGTGACTATCAGGTTGGAAGCTGTGGGAGGAAGATCTCCAGAGGAGATGAGGTCAGTGACAGTCCTGGAAATAATGGCTTGATGTTCAGTGGTGAGGTCATGGTCCAGGGAGAGGTAGGAGGAAGTGTCTGCGAATTGACGCTCAGTCTTTGCGAGGTAGAGGTCAGTGCGCCAGACAACAACAGCTACACTCTTGTCAGCGGGTTTGATGACAATGTTGCGGTTAGACCTGAGAGAACGGAGTGCATGAAGTTCAGAGAGAGATAGATTAGAATGGGTGAGAGGAGCAGAGAAATTGAGATGACTAATGTCACGCCGACAGTTCTCAATGAAAAGATCAAGAGAAGATAAGAATCCAGAGGGAGGGGTCCAGGTGGAGGGCGAATATTGGAGGTGGCCAAAAGGATCCGTTGAACTGGGAGAGGACTCCTGCCCAATGAAGTGAGCCCGGAGACAAAGATGGCAGAAGAAGAGCTCAGCATCATGCCGTGCCCGAAAGTCATTGAGATGAGGGCGTAAGGGTATGAAACTAAGTCCTTTGCTGGGCACTGAACGTTCAGCGTTGGAGATGGGAAGGTCAGGGGTTTTAGCAAATACACGGCTGGGGCTGGGATTGGAAGATGGGGTAGGGACGGAGGGACAGATAGTGGTTGAGGGTCCTAGATGGGTGTTGGTGTCGATGACTTGTTGGAGCTTGCGTTCCTTAGCACTTGAGAGAAAGAGAAAATGTTTCTTCTTGATGCGTCGGATGAGACAAAGAATAAAATGAAATTGGGGACACGCGCAGCTTTGAAAAAGGATGCGGCGGTGCTGCTGGAGGGAGAGATCGAGTGTGTTCATATGCTGGTGCATGGCACTGTGTGTGGATCTCAGAATGTGACAGGAACAGTAGTCCGAGATACGTTTTATGTCCCGGAGATACCTGTAAACCTGGGTGGGTTCGAAACAAGAGGGATGGAAATTCAGTTGAAATCCATGTGGGGTAAGTCGGAGACGGAGACAATCACTAAGAAAGGAGATAGGGCTATGAAAGTGGGTTTTAATAAACACCTTGGCAAACACCAGGAGAGAAATGGAAAGCAATGAAGGCGAACAAGGCAAAAGAGAGATACGGAAATCTTGTCGCAGAGACGAACAAAACTTCTTCAAGGTAGGCATTTCTTGAAGAGCAGTGGCAATCAATTAAAAAAAGAGATAAAAACAAAAAACTGCGGATGCTGGAAATCCAAAACAAAAGCAGAATTACCTGGAAAAACTCAGCAGGTCTGGCAGCGTCAGCGGAGAAAAGCGTTGACGTTTCGAGTCCTCATGACCCTGCAACAGAACTGGGTGAATCCAAGGAGAGGGGTGAAATATAAAACGCTTTAAGATGGCCGGGGGGCGGGGTGCTTGGGGTGAGGGGGTGGGGGCGCCCGGCGGTGCTGGTGCTGGGTGGTTGGGTTGGGTGGTGGAAGAGAAGCGGAGGGGGGTGGTGTGGTTGTAGGGAGAAGCAAGCACTGATAGGAGCAGATAATCAAAAGATGTCACAGACAAAAGAACAAAAGAACACAGAGGTGTTGAAGATGGTGATATAATCTAAATGAATGTGCTAATTGAGAATGGATGGTAGGGCACTTAAGGTATAGCTCTAGTGGGGTTGGGAGGCATAAAAATTTAAAAATAATGGAAATTGTTGGGAAAAGAAAAATCTATATAATTTATTGGAAAAAACAAAAGGAAGGGGGAAGAAACAGAAAGGAGGTCGGGATGCAGGAGGGTGGTCAAGATCTAAAGTTGTTGAATTCAATATTCAGTCCGGAAGGCTGTAAAGTGCCTAGTCGGAAGATGAGGTGCTGTTCCTCCAGTTTGCGTTGGGCTTCACTGGAACAATGCAGCAAGCCAAGGACAGACATGTGGGCAAGAGAGCAGGGTGGAGTGTTAAAATGGCAAGCGGCAAGGAGGTTTGGGTCATTCTTACGGACAGACTGCAGGTGTTCTGCAAAGCGGTCGCCCAGTTTACATTTGGTCTCTCCAATGTAGAGGAGACCGCATGGGGAGCAACAAATGCAGTAGACTAAGTTGGGGGAAATGCAAGTGCTGCTTCACTTGAAAGGAGTGTTTGGGCCCTTGAACGGTGAGGAGAGAGGAAGTGAAGGGGCAGGTGTTGCATCTTTTGCGTGGGCATGGGGAGGTGCCATAGGTGGGGGTTGAGGAGTAGGGGGTGATGGAGGAGTGGACCAGGGTGTCCCGGAGGGAATGATCCCTACGGAATGCTGCCGCAGAGGGGTGAAGGGAAGATGTGTTTGGTGGTGGCATGATGCTGGAGTTGGCAGAAATGGCGGAGGATAATCCTTTGAATGCGGAGGATGGTGGGGTGATAAGGGAGGAAAAGGGGGACCCTATCATGTTTCTGGGAGGGAGGAGAAGGTGTGAGGGCGAATGTGCGGGAGATGGGCTGGACACGGTTGAGGGCCCTGTCAACGAATATGCGTAGAAAACCTCAGTTAAGGAAGTAGGAGGACATGTCAGAAAAACTGTTTTTGAAGGTAGCATGATCACAACAGAAGCGACGGAGACAAAGGAACTGAGAGAATGGGATGGAGTCCTTAAAGGAAGCGGGGTGTGAGGAGCTGTAATCGAGGTAGCTGTGGGAGTCGGTAGGCTTGTAATGGATTTGATTGACAGTCTGTCACCAGAGATTGAGAAAGACAGATCAAGGAAGGGAAGGGAAGTGTCAGAGATGGACCACGTGAAAATGATGGAGGGGTGGAAATTGGAAGCAAAATTAATAAATTTTTCCAAGTTCCGACGAGAGCATGAAGCAGTGCCGAAGTAATCATCAATGTACTGGGAAAAGAGTTGTAGAAGGGGGCCGGAGTTGTACTGGAACAAGGAATGTTCCACATACCCCATAAAGAGACAGGCATAGCTGGGGCCCAAGTGGGTACCCATAGCCATACCATTTATTTGGAGGAAGTGAGAGGAGTTGAAGGAGAAATTGTTCAGTTGATAACAAGTTCAGCCTGATGGAGGAGAGTAGTGGTGGATGAGGATTGTTCGGGACTCTGTGCGAGGAAGAAGCTAAGGGCCCTCAGACCATCCTGGTGGGGGTTGGAGGTGTAGAGGGATTGGACGCCCATGGTGAAGAGGAAGCGTTTGGGGCCAGGGAATTGGAAATTGTTGATGTGATGGAAGGTGTCAGAGGAATCACAGATGTAGGTGGGAAGGCACTGGACAAGGGGAGAGAGAAGGGAGGCAAGATAACGAGAAATGAGTTCCGTGGGGCAGGTGCAAGCTGACACAATCGGTCTACCGGGACAGTTCTGTTGGTGGATTTTGGGTAGGAGGTAGATATGGGCCTTCCGAGGTTGGGTGGCTTTCAGGTTGGAAGCTGTGGGAGGAAGATCTCCAGAGGAGATGAGGTCAGTGATAGTCCTGGAAACAATGGCTTGATGTTCAGTGGTGGGGTCATGGTCCAGGGAGAGGTAGGAGGAAGTGTCTGCAAGTTGACGCTCAGCCTCCGCGAGGTAGAGGTCAGTGCGCCCGAAAACATCAGCCACACCCTTGTCAGTGGGTTTGATGACAATGTTGCGGTTGGACCTGAGAGAACGGAGTGCAGGAGGTTCAGAGAGAAATAGATTAGAATGGGTGAGAGGAGCAGAGAAATTGAGATGACTAATGTCGCAGCGACAGTTCTCAATGAAAAGATCAAGAGAAGGTAAGAATCCAGAGGGAGGGGTCCAGGTGGAGGGAGAATATTGGAGGTGGTAAAAGGATCCGTTGAATGGGGAGAGGACTCCTGCACAAAGAAGTGAGCCCGGAAATGAAGACGGCAGAGAAGAGTTCAGTATTGTGCCAAGCCCGAAATTCATTGAGATGAGGGCGTAAATTTAGTCCTTTGCTGAGCACTGAACGTTCAGCGTCGGAGAGAGGAATGTAAGCGTGTATAGTAAGTACACGGCAGGGGCTGAGATTGGAAGATGGGGTGGGGATGGAAGGACAGGTAGAGTTGGAGGGTCCTAGATGGGTGTTGGTGTCGATGAGTTGTTGGAGCTTGCGTTCCTTAGCACTTGAGAGAAAGAGAAAAAGTTTCTTCTTCAGGCATCGGTTGAGACGAAAAATAAAATGAAACTGGGGGCAAGCACAGCTTTGAAAAAGGATACAGCGGTGCTGCTGGAGGGAGAGGCCGAATGTGTTCATATGCCGGCACATGGCAATGAGTGTGGATCTCAGAATGTGACAGGAACAGCAGTCCGAGAAACATTTTATGTCCCGGCGATACCTGTAATCATAGGTGGGGTCGAAACAAGAGAGATGGAATTTCAGTTGAAATCCACAAGGTGGAGATGGAGACAGTCAGTGAGAAAGTAGATATGGCTGTGAAAGTGGGTTTTAGTAAACACCTTGTCAAACACCAGGAGAGAAATAGAAAGCAATGAAGGTGAACAAGGCAAAAGAGAGATACGGAAATCTTGTCGCAGAGACGTGCAAAACTTCTTCAAGGTAGGCATTTCCTGAAGAGCAGTGGAGATTCAATTTAACAAAGAGATTAAAAACAAAACAATGCGGATGCTGGAAATCCAAAACAAAAACAGAATCACCTGGAAAAACTCAGCAGGTCTGGCAGCTTCGACGGAGGAGGAAAGAGTTAATGTTTCGAGTCCTCATGACCCTTCAACAGAACTGGGTGAATCCAAGGAGAGGGGTGAAATATAAGCTGGTTTAAGATGGCCAGGGGGTGGTGGAGTTGGGGGGGTTCTGGTGCTGGGTGGTGAGGTTGGGTGGGGGGAGAGAAGTGGATGGGTGTGGTGTGGTTGTAGGGACAAGCAAGCAGTGATAGGAGCAGATAATCAACAGATGTCACAGACAAAATAACAAAAGAACACAGAGGTGTTGAAGTTGGTGATATTATCTAAACGAATGTACTAATTAAGAATGGATGGTAGGTCACTCAAGGTATAGCTCTAGTGGGGTTCGGGGGGGCCATAAAAGATTTAAAAAATAATGGAAATAGGTGGGAAAAGAAAAAATATATAAATTATTGTAAAAGCAAAAGGAAGGGGAAAGAAACAGAAAGAGGGTGGGGATGGAGGAGGGAGGTCAAGATCTAAAGTTCTTAAATTCAATATTTATTCCGGAAGGCTTTAAAGTGCCTAGCCGGAAGATGAGGTGCTGTTCCTCCAGTTTGCGTTGGGTTTCACTCGTACAATAGAGCAAGCCAAGGACAGACATGTGGGCAAGAGAGCAGGGTGGAGTGTTAAAATGGCAAGCGACAGGGAGGTTTGGGTCATTCTTGCGGACAGACCGCAGGTCGCCCAGTTTACGTTTGGTCACTCCAATGTAGAGGAGACCGCATTGGGAGCACAAATGCAGTATACTAAGTTGGGGGAAATGCAAGTGAAATGCTGCTTCACTTGAAAGGAGTGTTTGGGCCCTTGAACCGTGAGGAGAGAGGAACTGAAGGGGCAGGTGTTGCATCTTTTGCGTGGGCATGGGGAGAGGCCATAGGTGGGCGTTGAGGAGTAGGGGCTGAGGGAGGAGTGGACCAGGGTGTCCCGGAGGGAACGATCCCTACAGAATGCTGCCAGGGAGGGTGAAGGGAAGGTGTGTTTGGAAGTGGCATCATGCTGGAGTTGGCGGATATGGCGGAGGATAATCCTTTGAATGCAGAGGCTGGTGGGGTGATAAGTGAGGAAAAGGGGGACCCTGTCGTGCTTCTGGGAGGGAGGAGAAGGCGTGAGGGCGGATGCGCGGGAGACGGGCCAGACACGGTTGAGGGCCCTATCGTTTAGATAATATCACCAACTTCAACACCTCTGTGTTCTTTTGATATTTTGTCTGTGACATCTTTTGATTATCTGCTCCTATCACTGCTTGCTTGGCCCTACAACCACACCACCCCCCTCCACTTCTCTCCCCCCACCCAACCGCCACCACCCCCCCACCTTAAACCAGCTCATACTTAACCCCTCTCCTTGGATTCACCCAGTTCTGCTGAAGGGTCATGAGGACTCGAAAGGTCAACTCTTTTCTTCTCCATCAATGCTGCCAAACCTGCTGAGTTTTTCCAGGTAATTCTGTTTTCTTTTTGGATTTCCAGCTTCTGCAGTTTTTTGTTTTTATCTGTTTATTCAATTAACTGCCACTGCTCTTCAAGAAATGCCTATCTTGAAGAAGTTTTGTTTGTCTCTGCGACAAGATTTCCATATCTCTCTTTTGCCTTGTTCACCTTCATTGCTTTCCATTTCTCTCCTGGTGTTTGACAAGGTGTTTACTAAAACCCGCTTTCACAGCCATGTCTTCTTTCTCAGTGACTGTCTCCATCTCCGTCTGCCCCCATGTGGATTTCAATGGAAATTCCATCCCTCTTGTTTCGAACCCACCCAGGATTACAGGTAACTACGGGACATAAAAGGTTTCTAGGACTGAAGTTCCAGTCACTTTCTGAGATCCACACTCAGTGCCATGCGCCACCTTATGAACACACTCAACCACTCCCTCCAGCAGCACCGCCGTACCCTTTTCCAAAGCTGCGCGTGCCCCCAGTTTCACTTTATTCTTCGCTCATCCAACACCGCAACAAGAAACTTTTTCTCTTTCTCTCAAGTGCTAAGGAACGCAAGCTCCAACAACTCATCGACACCAACGCCCATCTAGGACACTTCACCTCTAACTGTCGCTCTGTCCCCACCCCATCTTCCAATCCCAGCCCCAGCCGTGTATTTACTATACCCCCTGACATTCCCCTCTCCGACGCTGAACAATCAGTGGTCAGCAAAGGATTTAGTTTCATAGCGTTACACCCTCATCTCAATGAATTTAAGGCGCCGCACGATGTTGAACTCTTCTTCTGCCGTGTTCGTCTCCAGGCTCACTTCTTTGGGCAGCAGTCCTCTCCCCGTTCAATGGATACTTTTACCCAACTCCAATATTCTCCCTCCACCTTGACCCCTCGCTCTGGATTCTTTCTTTCTCCTGATCTTTTCATTGAGAACTGTTGGCGTGACATTAGTCATCACAAGTTCTCTGTTCCTCTCACCCATTCTAATCTGTCTTTCTCTGAACTTACTACACTCCATTCTCTCAGGTCCAACCGCAACATTGTCAGCAAACCTGCTGACAAGGGTTGTGCTGTTGTTGTCTGGCGCACTGACCTCTACCTCGCGGAGGCTGAGCGTCAACTTGCAGATACTTCCTCCTACCTCTCCCTGGACAATGACCCCACCACTGAACATCAAGCCATTATTTCCAGGACTGTCACTGACCTCATTTCCTCTGGAGATCTTCCTCCCACAGCTTCCAACCTATAGTCGCCCAACCTCGGACGGTCCGCTTCTACCTCCTACCCAAAATCCACAAACCCAACTGTCCCGGTAGACCGAACGTGTCAGCTTGCTCCTGCCCCACGGAACTCATTTCTCGTTAACTTGCCTCCCTTCTCTCTCCCCTTGTCCAGTCCCTTCCCACCTACATCCGTGATTCCTCTCACACCTTCCGTCACATCAACAATTTCCAGTTCCCTGACACCAACTGCTTCCTCTTCACCATGGATGTCCAATCCCTCTACACCTCCATCCCCCACCAGGATGGTCTGAGGGCCCTTTGCTTCTTCCTCGAACAGAGGCCTGAACAATCCAAATCCAGCACTGCTCTCCTCCGTCTGGCTGAACTTGTTCTCACACTGAACAAATTCTCCTTCAACTCCTCTCACTTCCTCCAAATAAAAGGTGTGGCTATGGGTACCCGCATGGGCACCAGCTATGCCTGTCTCTTTATGGGGTATGTGGAACATTCCTTGTTCCAGTCCTACCCCGGCCCCCTTCCACAACTCTTTCTCCGGTACATCGATGATTAATTCAGTGCTGCTTCATGCTCTGGTCAGGACTTGGAAAAATTTATTCATTTTGCTTCCAATCTCCACCCCTCCATCATTTTCACGTGGTCCATCTCTGACACTTCCCTTCCCTTGCTTGACCTCTCTGTCTCAATCTCTGATAGACTGTCCACCAATATCCATTACAAGCCTACCGACTCGCACAGCTACCTCGACTACAGCTCCTCACACCCCGCTTCATGTAAGGACTCCATCCCATTCTCTCAGTTCCTTCACCTTTGTCGCATCTGTTCTGATGATGCTACCTTCAGAAACAGTTCCTCTGACATGTCCTCCTTCTTCCTTAACTGTGGTTTTCCACCCACAGTCGTTGACAGGGCGCTCAACCATGTCCTGCCCATATCCCGCGTATCCACCCTCATGCATTACCCTCCCTCCCAGATACATGATAGGGTCCCCCTTTTCCTGACTTATCATCCCACCAGCCTTCGCATTCAAAGGATCATCCTGCACCATTTCCGCCTACTCCAGCATGATGCCACGACCAAACACATGTTCGCTTCACCCCCCCGGCGGCATTGCGTAGGGGTCATTCCCTCCGGGACACCCTGCTCCACTCCTCCATCACCCCCTACTCCTCAACCCCCACCTATGGCACTTCCCCATGATGACACAAAAGATGCAACACCTGCCCCTTCACTTCCTCTCTCCTCACCGTCCAAGGGCCCAAACATTCCTTTCAAGTGAAGCAGCATTTCACTTGCATTTCCCTCAACATAGTCTAATGCATTCGTTGCTCCCAATGCGGTCTCCTCTACATTGGAGAGACCAAACGTAAACTGGACTACCGCTTTGCAGAACACCTGTGGTCTGTCCGCAAGAATGACCCAAACCTCCCTGTCGCTTGCCATTTTAACACTCCACCCTGCTATCTTGCCCACATGTCTGTCCTTGGCTTGCTGCATTGTTTCAGTGAAGCCCAACGCAAACTGGAGGAACAGCACCTCATCTTCCGACTAGGCACTTTACAGCCTTCTGGACTGTTTATTGAATTCAACAACTTTAGATCATGACCTCCCTCTTCCATCCCCACCCCCTTTCTGTTTCTTTCCCCTTCCTTTTGTTTTTTCCAATAATTTATATAGCTTTTTCTTTTCCCACCTATTTCCATTATTTTGAAATCTTTTATGCCCCCCACCCCAACTAGAGCGATACCTTGAGAGCCCTACCATCCATTCTTAATTAGCACATTCGTTTAGATAATATCACCAACTTCAACACCTCTGTGTTCTTTTGTTCTTTTGTCTGTGACATCTTTTGATTATCTGCTCCTATCACTGCTTGCTTGTCTCTACAACCACACCACTCCCCTCCACTTCTCTCCCCGCAACCAACCGCCACCACCCCCCCACCTTAAACCAGCTCAGATTTCACTCCTCTCCTTGGATTCACCCAGTTCTGCTGAAGGGTCATGAGGACTCAAAACGTCAACTCTTTTCTTCTCCACCGATGCTGCCAGACATGCTCAGCTTTTCCAGGTAATTCTGTTTTTGTGAAGCATCCTGGTTGTTTCAAAAATGTCAATATTAGAACCACTTGCACTTTCTGTTCCCAAACCACAAAGAAATTTTCAGGCCTTGGGTGGCAGGAGTTGTGAAAAAAATATTGGGACTAATTTTTATCTCTCTACTGCCCTGGATTTGGTGGAAACTGGGTGGTAAAATCACAAACTCAGCTGCCAACTTGCTGCTGGAGTTCCTTCCATTCCAATTCTCACAGGACCTCAATTAGGCAGCCAGAGCTGCTGCCAGGAATGGTCTTGCTTGTATAGGCAAATTGGGTCCGGACCTCAGTGCCATTTTCATCATTATCTGCATCACTACCACCAGTTCCTCAACAGACCCACAAACTCTGGATGCTACAGGTCGAAAGAATGCACCCCAGCTTCCGTTAGCGAAAGCTGGAAATCAGTCTGCTATTTATTTTTACTGTGGTCATTTACATGGTTTGAATCTTAACAGTTTCCAGTATATCACCTCCTTGCTGTTGGCAGTATTGGAAACATTTTCCAGCTGCTGTAAACTGCTGCTTCATTTCACTTCCCTGCACTTCCACCTGTCCCCTTTGAGGTGCTGCACTCGGTTGATTTATGATCAGCTGCCCCATTCAGATTTCCCACCCTCCAAATCATCGAGCTGCTGATAAACACTGTGATTCGTGCTGGCAGCTCACCTATTCAATGTAAATAAATGGAGCCCAATCACAAAAGAAGATGGACCTGCCCTCAGCCCACCCAATGTACACTCAGCATGAAGATTGCCTCCATTATCACTTTAAATCTGAATTTTGTGATTTAAAACAGCTTAGACTGATGGGGTCAGAAGGTTCTTATCTTGCCTCCTACCTGAAATTAATTTGAGTAGTCTCAACATGATTCCTGGTGAGTAAGAGCCCAGAGCATCAGGCTCTCCAATGAAAAAGCACAGGGATATATGATTTGATATAGAAATGCTGACAACCTGGGGTGTTGTTCTGAGGTTGAGTGTTAAAATTGCTAGTTAATTAGGCGGTCCATCATTACTTCAACTTTGCTGTACTGGGCAGTTATGTTTTTCATGCGGAAACTGGTTCAGTGATAATATGTCTGTTCCATCCCACACCAAAAGAAAAATTCTCCTTCAGATTTATTTAGTACTGGGGAGGCAATGGCCTCAGTTTTCATGCTGTAGAGTGTGAGTATTCCTCCCAAATACATTCGGAAATTCTGATATAACAGTGCAAGAATTTGTTGCAAATCCACAGCAGTGAGGAGAATAGCCAATTCATTACAATTTGTCTCATTCAAGGATCTCACACCTATCACTCGTGTTCCAACTAACCAGGGACAGAGCAAGCGTTTGGCTAGAGAACCAGCCAATGAAAGCCTGTCGAAAAGGAATTGCCATTCAATTCTCCTTTTGAGCAATGTTTACATCTTGATACCTGCTGAAAGGTAAAGTAAATATAATTCATGTTCATTTGCCAACAAGAGTTGCAACCATTTGCATTACTAGCTTATTGTAAGTATTTATTTTAATTATCGAATTACATCATTGTTTTCCTTTTATATTCATAGAAATCTAGTCATTTCATCAGAATGTGATGAATTCCCTTCCAGTGGTCTGTTTGTTTCTGTTAAATCCCATCAAATTTTCCAGAATTCATCCATGTTCAGAACTAATTTGTATAAAGTGTGCTATTGTTCAGAATATTAGGTACTCCAATGTAATTACACAAATTAAACTCCACTCATACAGTGACTCCAGTTATATAATCTTTGCTATGAGATACATTTTATCTTCTTAAAATTATTTATTTCCCCCCAGGTGTGAATTTCTTATGGCGTTATTGGCTTAAAAATTGGGTTACGCTCGTGCGGGGTCAAAATTTGCAACTTTCCCACGCCCATGCAGATTGATATGGGGACGATTGTGTTTTCATGTACTGACATTACCTGAGTAATCAGGACTTTGGCCCATGTGGCAGCACATCTTCTGCTACAGCAGGGGGCCCCTGGTGCAGTGAGCAGCGTGAGAGGCTAGTGCTGTGATTAGTAAGAGATTTGCTTGCCAATCACATCATACGGCCAGCCTCTGCTCTTAAAGGCAAGCTGAAGCTTTAAAGGAAAGCTGTATAAAAATGTTGCTACAATGGAAATTATTTTAAAGTCAAAACCAGGGCAGAAAGAGGGTTCCAGAATGACGGTTGTAGTATTGGGAGCATTGATACCTTGAGGTGGACAAGGAGAGATGCCACGGTCTAGTGGTAGGGGTCAAGAGCCCCTCAAGGACCAGCCTTAGAAGGGAGTGGGAGCAGGTAGACAGGGAAGTCAATTCCCAGGGTCTAGGCTTGAGGACCTGGCAGCAGTGCCAAAAGACGTCTAATGACCTCACACGGGTAGTCTGTGAATGCATCTTCGTATGACATCTCTTACTCATCATAACACCAACCACTCACGCTGCCCATTAAACACATCCCCATCACTCACCCAGCAGCACACCATAGCACTCAGGACTCACACCTCAAATCCAGAAACTCCACTTCACCCTCATACGCCTACCAATGCTGCTAACCTCAAACCCACATCTGGCTGACTCCACATACCTCCAGCTATTCAGCTGTAGCAGGCACAAGCACACTGCTACAAAACCACTCAAAATTCTTCCCTCTCCTTTACAGCAAACAATACAAGGGAGCAGATCCAGGCAACTGCATCCTCTGAACCCTACAAAAGAAATGGCCATCCCTATTAGGGCCCAGCTGCGATGAGGCCCATGGCATCTAGCACAGCTAAGAACATTGAAGATAATCGTGCCTTGTAGCCCTTCTCAAAACCCAGAACACCCTCATCCAACCTATTAGTACAATATGACCAGAGGAAAGAATTAGTGTTGACTTGTGTCGCATCCCCCTACGGATTGGGAGCAGTGCTCTCCCAATGGATGGACGACGGCAGGAATGGTCTATTGGTTGTGTATCAAGAACGCTTACCAAAGCAGCAAAAGGTTATTTGTAGATACGAAAAGAAGGCCTGTCAATCATCTTTGATGTTAAGACATTTCACCAGTATGTACACGGCCAACAATTTACTATCGTTTCAGACCACAAGCCATTGCTAGGATTGTTCAGTGAAGATAGGGCTATACCACCTATAGCCTTGTCAATAAAACAACGATGGGCTTTAATACCTGCAGCATATGAGTATACTTTCATTCATAGGCCTGGAAGACAAATTACAAATGCCAATGCACTTACTCTTTTTCCTTTATAAGAAATGGATGTGGAAGTCCCATTTCCACAAGAACTTATTTTCTTGTTACATTTCTTTGATTCATCACCAGTATGCACTTAGCAGATCAGAGATTGTCCAAGTAGGTACCCAGTCCTATCGCAAGTACAAGTAGTACTTCGTGGTTGGCCACAAGAGCCTGTATCTGACAAAATGAAGCCATATTTCAACAGAAGGCATGAAATAACCAGCCAGGATGGTATCTTATTGTGGGGAGCACAAGTGATAGTACCTCCAGGGGTAGAGAGCCATTGCTAATTGAGCTACACAGTTGACTTCCAGGAATATCCCGAATGAAGACCATAACACGCAGCTATCTATGGTGGCCTAGGATGGATGGCGAAGTAGAGTTTAGTGAAGAATTATGTGCAATGTCAGCAACTGCAAAAGTTGCCTTCATTGCACCCATGGGAATCATCAGGAAGACCATGGGACCGGTTACACATTGACTATGTGGGACCTTTCATGGGAACAATGTTTCTGCTCATTGTTGATGTCCGCTTAAAATGAATGGATATATATGGAGTGAAGTCACCAACATCTTCTGTTACAATTGCGAAGCTACGTCAAAGCTTTGCCATTAACGGACTACCAGAAGTATTCGTTTCTGATAACGTCACAGCATTTACGAACGCTGAGTTTCAGTGGTTTATCAGCATCAGCAGTATCACTTACATAACTACTTCACTGTTGTACCCTTCCTCAAATGGACTGGCCAAACGGTCAGTTCAAACATTCGAGGCAGGCATGAATAAATTAACTGAAGGTTCTGTAACAACCAAACGAGCATGCTTTCTTTTCCATTATATGACCACCACTCACACAACATCTGGTGTCATGCCTGTGGACTTATTGATGAAACGTTGTCTCAGAACGAGATTGAGTTTAATAATGCCAAATATAGCGGTGGGGCGGGGGGGATGGTGGTGGAGTTGGAAAGGAATCAGGGAAGTCAGAAAAGTAAACACGACTGGCATAGTCGCACAAGGAAATTTACTCGGGGAGAGATGGTATATAGGAAGAACATTGGAGAAGGTCCAAAGTGGTTACCAGGTGAAATAAGTGCAGTGACTGGACCTCTTTCTTACCACGTGAAGGTGGAAGGCCGAGTCATATGGGGACATGTAAATCATCTAAGGAAGAGAGAAACTAGGCACCAAGAAATGATTCCACCAGTGTTGTGACTGGTTCAGTGCTTGCTGTTGAGAGAACTCCACCTAGTACACATGTGTCTGAAACATCTGTTGTTCCTTCAACAGTGGAGGATACAGATCTGCAGGAGTCCACCAAAACACTTGCTGTTCAGGCAACTCTGGAAAACGATCTTCCTGACAAGGAATCTGAAGTTGTAGAGCTGAGAATCTCTACACATAGAAGGAAACCCCCAGAAAGATTGAATTTGTAAATTACTTACCAGTGTAAATAATTTGCTATTTTGAGAAAACTGTAATTGTGAATATAAAATGTATATCTGAGTAAAGAGGGAGGGATGTGTTAACTGATGTGTAATATACTTTTAGGAATTTTTTTTAAAATTCATTCATTCATGGGATGTGGGCTTCGCTGGCTGGGCCAGCATTTATTGCCTATACTTAGTTACCCTTGGGAAGGTGGTGGTGAGCTGCCTTCTTAAACCGCTGCAGTCCATGGTATACCTAAAGTGCTGTTGGGAAGGGAGTTCCAGGATTCTTACCCAGCAACAGTAAAGGAACAGTGATATGTTTCCAAGTCAGGATGGTAATGGAAGGTTACATAATCTTAGTATCCAATAGCAGAGTAGTGCGCACTACCTCTGTAGTTCGTAGTCTGTAGTCAGTAGTTAGTCGCAGCAGTAGTGTAGAGGTAGAGTTTGAAGCGTTAGCACATGTTTAGTTGCTGCTGAGCACCTTTTGTAAGTAAACAGAGTTTCAACCTAATGAAGTGTCTGCTCCTCAACTCTATCATTAGCACCAAATCGGCCACCTCTTATAACAAGCGTGCGCACAGGATCCAACAAACTGGTGACTAGGATCCAATAGAGGTTATAAAGTAATACTGCTGCACAAGACTCAGATGAGGACCCCAACGCATGGCATACAGGAGCACTCTGATGGACAGGCACATCAAGATATTGGAAGCATTGCCTGACTTGCCTAGCAGCCTTCTGTCACTATTGAGGAGCATGGAGAGTCTGGCTCCAACTTAGCAAAGAGCATTATGTGGAGCTTGCCAGCTCTGCAGCCTCTGCTCCACTTGCTAGTCATGTTGCAGGTCCAGAGGCACTGCTGTCTCTATACTTCTTACAGTCTTCGTGTGGACTCCTCTGGCACCTCCTGTGAGGATGCAGCAGCACTCCCTGGCAAGTCCAGGAACTCAACAAAGTATCTTCGAAAACAGTCCTTTGAGACCACCTGCAGTAGTAAAAGTTCCAAAAAGTCACATTACCTGAGATTTTTTTCATACCTTTGTTAGGGAAGAGCATCCCTTGCAAGATAATGCCCAACACTGAATGCACTCGAAAAGGTTGTGATATGCCACCCCCTTGTATTGGTGCAGTCCATGTGGTATAGGTTCTCCCACATTGCCATTAGGGAGAGAGTTCAAGGACTTTGACCCAGCGACAGTGAAGGAATGAAGATGTAGTTCCAAGTCAGCATGGTATGTGACTTGGAGGGGAACTTGGATGTTCAGGTTTTCCGATCCATTCCGTGATTTTGTTCTTCTAACTGGTAGAGGTTGCAGGTTTGGAAGGTGCTGTCAAAGAGGGCTAGGTGAGATACTGCAATGCACCTTGTAGATGGTGCACACTGCTGCCACTGTACACCAATGATGGAGGGGTGAATATTTACGGTGGTGGATCAAGCAGGCTGCTTTATCTTGGATTGTGTTGAACTACTTGTGTTGTTGGAGCTGCACTCAACCAGACGAGTGAAGAATATCCTACTGCATCCTGACTCGTGCCTCGTAAATGGCGAACAGGATTTGGGGAGTCAGGAGATGGGCTTCTCACTGCAGAATGCCCAGGAATTTACTGCTCTCATTGGTGGCAGGCATCAGCGGACAATATGGCAAGCAGGCCAATAGTCAATTTTACATCATCGAGAAACCGGTTTGCAATCGTCCGCTCTGCCAGTCAATGGCAGGCCATGTTTCCCATCAAATCAGGAACATGATTTTACTACATTGGCATCTCAATATTGAGCACACTAGAATCATCTCGCACATCAAATTTACCTCCCACGCCAGCATCAATTCAGAATGGCATGATTTACAAGTGCACCTGGCAAGCTAAATTTCGAAGGGAACTCGTGAGTTTGCACATCCTTGCGCAGCACTTGTGAGGATCACCATAGAACATCAAGAAACAAGAGCCACACATTCATGGAGAAGGAACAGGCACATTGCTTTTTCCCAGCTGGCTTTCAGTGCGGTGCCTGGTCAGGGGCTCCAGTGTGGGTAGGGTTGGGATAAGGCAGCACAGACTGAAGTAAGTACACAAGCACATGCAGATGGGGTGGGGCTCGTGGTGGGTTTGGCAGGGGGAGCGGTGGGTGGAGGAGGAGGGACGTGGCCAAACACTTGGAAAATTTTGTCAAAAGTGTGTATTCTTCCGCAGCTGAGACTGTTCAGCAGCAGCTACACTGATGTGCTCGGAGTCGGGTCTCTGAAGCATTTCTGCCCATTCAATCAACGCAAAAGCACAAATGTGCCACCCAATGCTCCGGAACATTTCACCCCTTGGGTGCAGACTGCAAGTTAGTGTGTGTTTTAGGGGGCTGCAGGACAATTGGACAACTGGGCAAGTTGTACATTCCCCTTGCGAAAGATGGCCATGGTGCAGTCACTGGTGGAGGCGCTCGCAGACCCTTGCTATGTCAATCTAACCACGCAGTCTTACAGTGAGGCCAGCACCTCAGCTGAGAGCACAGCATGCAGTCCAGTAGCCGAAGCTGCCGCCACTCAGCCAAACGGAGTGAAAGAAAGGTGGGTGGGGTCTCAGGCAGCCACGTAGCGCACTTCACACTGGCCATCCAAGTGGTGGCCAGCACTTTCCTGTATGTGTGTAGGGGTCTTCAGACTTAACCAAGAGAGGTCCTCTGTACACCTATGCTAACCCACGCATTTCTCTCTTTCACCCTGCAGGAGGAGAACATCAGGATCCTGGTGATCTAGTGGCATGCCTTATGCCTTACAGGTAGCAGGGAAGAAGAAGAGTTTGACAGGAGGGCCTGGCTCACTGGAGGAGCACCACCCTCAAGATGAAGGGGCGGCAGGGCCTCCTGCACACGCAGCAGAAGATCCACAGAGAGCCGTTGCTCGTAGGCTCCGCACTAGACCAGGGTCTATAGATGGTGCTTGTCATTTCTGCAGATGACTGAGCACCAGTGTCACTGAAGACTGCGCATGTCGAGAGAACTGGTCAGTCACATATGCCACCAGCTGCAGGATTCGGCGCCACGGAGAGAGGGAGGGCATCCACAGCCAGTGGCCGTGAAAGTGACTGCGGTGCTCAAAGATGAGAATTTTAAAATAGAGACCTTACCTGGCAGGGAGCCAAAGTAGGTCAGCAAACATAGGTGATAGGGTTTGGTTGCAACATAGGGAGCACAGTTAAAACAAGGGCAAAGTGGGGCAATGTTACAGAAATGGAAATAGGTGGTCGTATTGACGGCACCAACATACGGTTGGAAGGTCATCTTGGAGTCAAGTATGATATCGAGATTGCATATGGATGAACTTACTTGCCAGAATAGGCGTGGAATTGGTAGCTCGGAAACAAAGTTTGGTGCAGGAACAGAGGCCATGCCATCAGCCTTACTTATATCAAATTGGAGGAAATTTCTGCTCACCTGGATGTCTGACAAGCAGTCAATTTAGCAACAATGGAGGCATCAAGACTAGTGGTGGTGAGGCAGGACTGGATGTTATCAACATATGTATGAAAATCAATGCTGTGCCTTTTGGATGTTGTCGAGCAGCGGCAACTAGATGAGAAATAAGAGGGCACCAAGGACCAATGCTTGCAGTGCACCTTGCAGAGGTAATGGTTTAGGAGCTGGAAGAGAAGCCATTGTAAGTGCTACTCTGGCTATGACGAGATAAGGATGGAACCAAACAAATACAGTTCCATCCAAATGGATGATAGTGGAGAGGCGCTAGAGGAAGATGATGCAATTAACCATATAAAAGGCTGCAGACAGATCGAGAAGGACAAGAGACAATTTACCGTTGTCAAGTCACAAATGATGTCATTCAACTAGTGGGCTGAAGTCAGGAGAATGCCCCATTCAAGGTCTTCCAGGACTTCCTGGGAGCACACTATTTTAATTTAGCAGGCCATGGAGCAAAGCGCCAGCACAATGAGACCCCAGGAAGTGGAATTAGACGAATGAATTTCTAGCCCACTCAGTCAACTTCTTGATCTCTGCTTGAGATTTAACTTCCCGTCTCTATGCTGTAACACATCTGTTAATCTGCTTAGTTGTATATATGCACATTGCAGTGACTACTGTTGAAACTCTCAATGTTTTAATTCTGTTTAACATCATTTATTAATATTTAGTGCTGAGTATGTTAATGTGCTGAATCTATTCTTGTATTGGGGTTTGCCACAAAAATCTTTGCACTTCATTTTGACTGAAGTGAATTGTTGATTGTAACATTTCTTGTCAATTATCATTGTCTAATTATAAATGTAGACAGTTTGCAGACTTCTGCAAATGGATGACTTTTGCAAGTTTCAAAAATCTTGTGATATGCCACGATAATTATATTAATTTTGTCTGTCCCTGGAATTACTTTGCAGGGAAAGGAGTCTTTCTCCAAAATTATGGTCTGTACCCACTCCCAGTACAGGCTGTAAGAACATGATAAAGATGACCCCCGTACAACATCGAATGACTGCTGGTCACTTCTCAGCATGGGGGATAGAACATGATGAAGTCCTAAAGCACATACAGGTATACAAAGGCAGCTGGATCAGCAATGTACTGTGTTACCTCTCATGATGGTGTGATGCTCGTTTGCTGACAGTACCCTGACAAGTTGACAAATGACACACAAATTAAAGCTGGAGAAAGTATGGTTTCCCGACTGAAGTCCAAAAACAAAACTACTTTTAGCTCTGTTGTGATTGGTAGGAACTGGAGCAATTTCACTGGACCAGCTATATTAATGCTGTAGTTACCAATGCAGGTCAGAAACTAGGTATTCTGTAGTTTGGCAAGTGGCTCATGCCCTATCTCCTCAAAGCCGCTCTGCCACTTAGAAGCCATAATTCAGGAGTGTGATGGAATATTCTTTTTCCTGGATGGGTACACCTGCAACAACACTCAAGCTCAACACCATCCAAGAGCAAGTTGTACACTTGATAGTCATCTTATCCACCAGATTAACCTTTTACTCCCTCCACCTCTGGCACACCAGTGTTACAATGCATGTTAACTGCAAAAGCATTGCAGTAAGTCGCAAAGCCTTTGCTGGCAAACCCGTAGTCTGCACTATCTATAATGACAAAGACAGCAGGTGCATGGGCACACTAACATCTCCAAGATGCCTATTCTGTCAATCAATATCCTGACTGGGACATATATCACCATTCCTTCATTGACACTGAGTCATAATCATGGAGTTCCCTACCTACCTAATGGTAGAATTGAGTGAGTAACATTACCATATGCATTGCATCATTCAAAAAGAATGATTTTCTCAAGGGCAAATTGAGATGTTTTTGCCAGCAATGTCCTGATCCCAAAATTGAACGTTTCAAATAAAAAAAATCTCAATTAATCAATGTAATGTGAAAAGTGATAAAGCCACATTAGTGCAGCTGGGAGCACTCACTGCGTTGAGGTTATTCATGGGTAGCAGAGTAGAGGCAGTTCTTCATGGATGTAGTGTTGCATAGCATGGAAATGTCTAAGAGGAACGTGGTTCTCATTTTACATTTTGTGTCACTATGTACTCTACTAACAGAAGGTTTATTCTAAAATTGGTTAAATGCAAATCTGCTAATCTTTAAATGTGATAAGAACAATCAAGTACATTTAATATTTTTAAAAGGTCGGAAATAAACGTTTTTTTACTTCTTCATGGGATATTGGTGTTGCTGGCAGGGCCAGAATTGTTGTCCAACCCTAACTGCACTTGGAGGCATTGTCGAAGGAGTATTGATGGGTTGCTGCATCTTATATATGGTACACAGTGTGTTGGGTTGGAGGGAGTGAATTTTAAAATCGGTGGATGAATTGCCAACCAAGTGGATTGTTTTGTTCTAGATGGTGTTGAGCTTCTTGGGAGTTGTTCAAGCTGCACTCATCCAGGCAAGCAGAGGCTATTCAATCACATGCCTGACTTGTGCCTTGTAAATGGTGGGCAGACTCTGGGGAGTCAGGAGGTGAGTTATTCAGAATTCCCCGTCTCTGACCTGCTCTTGTAGCCACGGTAGTTATACGGCTGGTCCAGTTCAGTTTCTGCTCAATGGTAACCCACAGGATGTTGATAGTAGGGCATTCGGCAATGGTGGGCTGAACTTTCTGGTCAGCGAGCGGGGGCGGGACCCACTCGCTGACGTTTAAAATTACGCGGGATGACTTCAGGTGGAACTCCGGACATCACCCCGCATCATTTCCGTTTTCAGGTCGGCGGGGGTACAGCCGAGTCAGCTGTGTGCCCGTCGACCTGCCAAAGGCCTATTTGAGGCCATTGAGAAACTAATTAAAATCATTAATGGACCTGCCCATCCAACCTTAAGGTTGGCAGGCAGGACAGGAGCCCTGTCGGGCTTCAGAAAAAGCATGAAACCTCATCCATGGGAGAGCATTCATGAGGGTATTTACATTTTTAATAAAGGTTTCAGTAAAATTAACGGGGATGTCCCAACTCATATGACACTGTCACATGAATTGGGACATGTCTACATCAGGGAATTTTTCCATTATTTGTATCACAAGTTTTAATTTGGAGTCGATCTCCCTGAGCAGCACTTAGCCTCAGGGAGACCTGTGTGCTGTTTTGCCTTAATTGGCCCACCCACATAAAATGGTGCTGCACCCAATTAGGGGTGCTGATCAGCAGCACACCCATTCCCTAACCTCCCCACCAACACGGGGAAAAGTTTTCCCAGTAATGCCATTGAATGTCGAGGAGAGATGGTTAGATTCTCTCTCTTGTTGGAGATGGTCATTGCTTGGCATTTGTTTAGCATGAATGTTACAAGCCACTTGTCAGCTCAAGCCTGGATATTGTCCAGGTCTTCCTGCATATGGACACCGGACTATGATCCGTATCTGAGGAGTTGCCAACGGTACTGAGCATTGTGCAATCATCAGCAAACATCCCCAAGTGTTGCCTTATTATGGAGGAAGGTCATTGATGAAGCATTTGAAGATGGTTGGGCCTAGGACACTATCTTGAGGAACACCTGCTGCAATGTCCTAGAAGAGAGATGAACGGCCTCCAACAACCACAGCCATCTTGCTTTATACTAGGTATGACTCAAACCAGCAGAGACTTTTCCCCGTGATTCCCATTGACTCCAGTTTTGTGAGGCTCCTTGATGCCACACTCAGCCAAATGCTGCCTTGATATCATGGGCAGTCACTCTCACCTCACCTCAGGAGTTCAGCTCTTTTGTCCATGTTTAGACAAAGGCTGTAATGAGGTCAGGAGCTGCGTGGCCCTGGAGGAGTCAAAACTGAGCATCAGTATACAGGTTATTGCTGAGTAATTGCTACTTGATAGCACGGTCCATGACACCTTCCATCACAATACTGATGATCACGAATAGACTGAGGGGATGGTAATTGGCCGGGTTGGATTTGTCCTGCTTTTTGTGTACACAACTTACCTGTGCATTGTCAGGTAGATGCCAGTGCTGTAGCTGTACTGGAACAGCTTGGCTACGGATGCAGCTAGTCCTGGGGCACAAGTCTTCAGCACTATTGCTGGAATGTTATCAGGGCCAAATACTTTGTACTATCCAGTGATTTCAGCTGCTTCTTGAAGTCACGTGGAGTGAATCGAATTTTTCTGAAGGTTAGCATCTGTGCTGCTGGGGGCCTCAGGAGGACGCTGAGATGGATCATCCACTTGGCACTTTTGACTGCAGGGTATTGAATAAATGGAGAAATGAATCCAATTCTATAAAGCAGCAAAGTAGCACTTTAAAATTAATTTTAAAAGGTTTTGAAATAATCATGGCTTTGCTTCATCAACAATTTTGCTGTCATCTGTTTAAGAAATAGCCACTTTCACTTAAATTTATTTAAGTTAGGCATTCACATATTGATGATAAAATGAGATCCTAGTCAAAAGATGAACTTGGCGAAGTGAGCAGGAATCCTATTGGTATTGGATTTAATGTTGGTGTTGGTTGTGAAGAGCATAACTGGGAGCTTTCACAATGATGTGCTGAAGGTGGATCATGACAACAGAAGTAGCCTGAATCTGACAGAAGGCTTTTCATTTCATACTGTTTCTCCTTCGTTAATAGAAAGACACCCGTCTTGGTGATGAACAATCTGAGGATACAGCAGTTACTCCAACATCTCATCAAGAAGGTAAAGTTATTAAATAACTTTGTGAAAAGTTGAGAGTGTTTACAAGCTACGTATTCCTCAAGCTTAATGCAGATAAGGGCATAACAGTCTGGAATTTCATTTGTATATTCCTTTCTGGACTACACATGAATCATTTTGAGTTGATGTCTTTAATGCTTTCTAACTGTATCACTGTAAGTTTACTACAAAGTAACCTATTTGTAAAGTATCTTAAAGTAAAGTGCCTTAAAGTGAAGCATAGGTTAGCCAGTGGGATCTGTCACACTGTGAAATCGTAGATTTATTAATCGGTCTCAAATTCCACTGATGTCTTTTACAAGGTATTTTATATATATTTTATAATGTTTATATTTTAAAGTTTAATGGCAACCTTGTTAAGAGTTAATTGTGATAGAGGCAGGAGACTGAAAAAACATGCTCTGGCTGGATCCACTGTATGAGTCAAGGTAGTAGGGCTGCATAGATTTTATAAGGCCATTTTTTTTATTTCTGTATCATTCCAGAGGAGTTTATTAATCTATTGATAACACAAAGTATTGGTGTGTTTGTGAAATCTAGTGCTTTCTCTTTTGTAAATGATAAGTGCAATTGGGAGCCCGCTCGCTGACAGCAAGATGACGTGGGATGACGTCGGGAGGAACCCCCAATATCATCCCGGCCCATTTAAATTTTCAGGAAGACGGGGGCACAGCAAAATCAGCCGTCTGCCTGCCGACCTTTCAATGGCCAATTGAGGCCATTGACAGGATAATTAAAACAATTAAAGGCCCTGCCCGTCCTCCCGTAAGTCTGGCAGGCAGGCCAGGAGCCCCGGTGGCTTCTGAGAAAACATGAAACCTCATCCACTGGCGGGATGATGTTTCAGGTAGGGTTTAAAAAAGTTTACTAAAGTTTCAGTGAAATTTATTAACATGTCCCATCTCGTGTGACATTCTCACATGAGGGGGACATGTTAAGGATTTTATTATTTTTCTATTTTTAAAGATTTTATACAGCTGTCAGCGATCAACCTGAGGAAGCACTTAGCCTCAGGGAGATATGCACTCTATTGTAAAAATGTGCGAAAGAGCGCACTCTCACCATTTGGGGAATCGCCCCACCCCCCACCTCCTGCACAACCGCCTGCACAGGAAGCGCATAGCACTAGGTGCAAGCGGAGCCTGAATGTGCGCTCTTTTAAAGCTGGACTAAAATTTGCCGGCTCTGAACCAAAGATCAACTTTTAGTTAATTGCTTAATTAAAGAGAGACTAAACTGTAGATAGAAATTAACTCTTAAGTTAAGTAAACCCTTAAAACTCCCTCATTCATCAAAGTCCAGCTGAAGCATTCAAATGCAGCCCAAAGCAGCACTCCAGTGCAGACAAAAGCAGCACTGTAGACTTGCTTTTTATGCTTTCTTTTAATCCAGCTTTTTGAGGGCACTAGTTCCTTTCAATGTGATGTACCTTATGCTTTATTATGTAATTGCTATTCAATAACAAAAGGTGTTGTGGTATAAGAAAAGCTTATTTGGATATAAAGCATGTTTCCACCACATGCCAGGTGCACTTTGTCCAGTACAATGTACTGCACCCAACCTGAACACCACCTGAGGGATACAATCCACCATGGGTAAGCTTCTCCTTTCTCATGTCACTGCAATCACTCCACAGTTCTTGGTGATTTTAATTTGTTGTGGCCAATATTAAGTATGATTGATTTTAATTATTTAATCACATAATATTATATGTTGAATGGAATCATGCACTCTGCCCACAATATAAAATTTCTCATGGCTGCATAGTAAACATTGCAAGCTTTCTGCAGTTATATAGCTGCAGCAGAATTCCAAGATGTGTTATGCTCATATAAAAGGTAGCATATGTTTGTGGATTTATACATTCATGGGATGTTTGTGTCACTGGCAAGGCTAGCATTTATTGTCCATCCCTAAATGTCCTTGAGAAAGAGGTGGTGAGCTGCCAATTCATGTGATGTGGATACTCTACACCATGTTGTTCGCTAGGAGTTCTAGAATTGTAACCTAACAATAAAGAAATATCTGCAGTTTGGTGGTGTCACCAAGCTACTATTGGTGATGGACAATAATCTCCTCTATCCAGGGTATGTCCTGTGTCCTTGCTATCCTCAGTGCTTCTTCCAAGTGGTGTTCAACATGGAGGAATATTGATTCACCAATTGAGGGAGAGCAGGATGTTTCATTGCCCATGTTTCATCTGATACCATGAGACTTCATGGAGACCAGAGTCATTATTGAGGACTCCCAAGAACATGCCCTTGCAACTCTATACAACTGTGCTGCAGCCACTGGTGAGCCTTTTCTGCTGGTAGAACAGGACATACCCAGGGACATGATGGTGGAATCTGGGAGTATGATTATGTTATGCCATTGCTTGATTAGTCTATGGAACAGTTCCCTCAAATTGTTAAGGAGGAGGACTTTGCAGAGATGACCGGACTGCATTTGTCTTTGTCTTGTCTGGTGCCTAGGTTGATGTTAGGTGGTTTGTTCAGTATTTGTCTTATTCAATGCTTCTGCAGCAGTTTGATAAAAACAAAGGCAGTTAAGAGTCAACTATATTGCTGTGGATCTGTAGTTACTTACATATCAAGCAAGGTCAAAAGAATTTCTTTCCGAAAGGATATTAGGGAACTAGAATGGTTTTTGCTCCATTCTGGTTGTTTCATGATCACCAATACAGTTACTAGCTTTTTATTTCAGGTGTATTTAATTAACTAATCTTAAATTCCTAGCTGTCATAGTTGCACTTAAACTTGTGCACTCCAGTTCATTAGTCCAAACCTTTGGATTGCCAATCCAGACAGATAATCACTCTGCCTCCATACTCTCAATTGACATTCTATATAAAATAATTACGAGTAAAACTAATACTTAAGTTGCTGAATATAAAGTGTAAACAATGTTATCTTATTATATTTCTCTGAATTTTCCATAACAGATCCAATCCAAAGTAACAGCCAAAGTGCGAATGAAATGCAACAGCCTGTTTCTCAGATTCCTCAACCTGTAAGCAGCCTATTACAAATGTAGATAGATATATCTTTACTGTTGTTAACTGTGTCCTTGCTATCCTCAGTGCTTCTTCCAAGTGGTGTTCAACATGAAGGCATATTGATTCACCAATTGAGGGAGAGCAGGATGTTTCCATGCCCATGTTTGATCTGATAACATGAGACTTCCTAAAAATAATATTGCTTGGTTGGTGATGTTATTGATAAACAATTAGACCCCTGCTAGATGGTCCAGTTATTTAACAACAATGAACTTATCTGTGTATCCAGCCAGTGTTAGGATTAGGATTAGGGTCAGGTTCTAGTACATGGGCTTTGAAGTGTGGGAATAATGGCAGGACTGTCCAGGACAGGATAAAGCATCCTGATAAAAACAAAGAACTGCGGATGCTGGACATCCAACAAAAAAACAGAATTACCTGGAAAAACTCAGCAGGTCTGGCAGCATCGGCGGAGAAGAAAAGAGTTGACGTTTCAAGTCCTAATGACACTTCAGCAGAACTGGGTGAATCCAAGGAGAGGGGTGAAATATAAGCCGGTTAAGGTTGTTGGTAGCGGGGGGGAGGAGAGAAGTGGAGGGGGTGGTGTGGTTGTAGGGACAAGCAAGCAGTGATAGGAGCAGATAATCAAAAGATGTCACAGACAAAAGAACGAAAGGACACAGAGGTGTTGAAGTTGGTGATATTATCCAAACGAATGTGTTCATTAAGAATGGTTGGCAGGGCACTCAAGCTACAGCTCAAGTTGGGGTGTGGGGGCCAAAAAGATTTAAAAATAATGGATATAGGTGGAAAAAGAAAAATCTATATAAATTATTCGAAAATGCAAAAGGAAGGGGGAAGAAACAGAAAGGGGTGGGGATGGCGGACGGAGGTCAAGATCTAACGTAGTTGAATTCAATATTCAGTCCGGAAGGATGTAAAATGCCTAGTCGGAAGATGAGGTGCTGTTCCTCCAGTTTGCGTTGGGTTTCACTAGAACAATGCAACAAGCCAAGGGCAGACATGTGGGCAAGAGAGCAGGGTGGAGTGTTAAAATGGCAAGCGACAGGGAGGTTGGGGTGTTTCTTGCGGACAGACCACTGGTATTCTACAAAGTGGTCGCCAAGTTTACGTTTGGCCTCTCCAATGTAGAGGAGACCGCATTGGGAGCAACGAATGCAGTAGACTAAATTGGGCGAAATGCAAATGAAATGCTGCTTCTCTTGAAAGGAGTGTTTGGGCCCTTGAACGGTGAGGAGAGAGGAAATGAAGGGGCAGGTGTTGTATCTTTTACGTGGGCATGGGGAGGTGCCATTGATGGGGGTTGAGGAGTAGAAGGTGATGAAGGAGTGGACCAGGGTGTCCCGGAGGGAACGTTCCCAATGGAATGCCGCCAGGGGGGGTGAAGGAAAGATGTGTTTGGTGGTGGCATCAAGCTAGAGTTGGCGGAAATGGCGGAGGAAGATCCTTTGAATGCAGAGCCTGGTGGGGTGATAAGTGAGGACAAGGGGGACCCTATCATGTTTCTGGGAGGGATGGGAAGGCGTGAGGGTGGATGCGCAGGAGATGGGCCGGACACGGTTGAGGGCCCTGTCAACGACCGTGGGTTGAAAACCTCAGTTAAGGAAGAAGACGGTCATGTCAGAGGAACTGTTTTTGAAAGTAGCATCATCAGAACAGATGCGACGGAGGCGAAGGATCTGAGAGAATGGGATGGAGTCCTTACACGAAGCGGGGTGTAAGGAGCTTTAGTCAAGTTATCTGTGGGAGTCGGTAGGCTTGTAATGGATATTGATGGACAGTCTGTCACCAAGGATTGAGACAGAGAAGTCAAGGAAGGGAAGGGAAGTATCAGAGATGGACCACGTGAAAATGATGGAGGGGTGGAGATTGGAAGCAAAATTAATAAATTTTTCCGAGTCCCAATGAGAGCATGAAGCAGCACCGATGTAATTATCGATGTACTGGAGGAAGAGTTGTGGAAGGGGGCCGGAGTAGGACTGGAACAAGGAATGTTCCACATACCCGGTGAAGAGTCAGGCATAGCTGGGGCCCATGCAAGTACCCATAGCCACACCTTTTATTTGGAGGAAGTGAGAGGAGTTGAAGGAGAAATTGTTCAGTGTGAGAACAAGTTCAGCCAGACGGAGGAGAGTAGTGGTGGATGGGGATTGTTCGGGCCTCTGTTCGAGGAAGAAGCTAAGGGCCCTCAGACCATCCTGGTGGGGGATGGAGGTGTAGAGGGATTGGACATCTATGGTCAAGAGGAAGCGTTTGGGGCCACGGAATTGGAAATCGTTGATGTGACGGAAGGTGTCAGAGGAATCACGGATGTAGGTGGGAAGGGGCTGGACAAGGGGAGAGAGAAGGGTGTCAAGATAAGGAGAAATGAGTTCCGTGGGGCAGGAACAGTCTGACACAATCGGTCTACCGGGACAGTTCTGTTTGTGGATTTTGGGTAGGATGTAGAAGCGGGCCGTCCGAGGTTGGGCGACTATCAGGTTGGAAGCTGTGGGAGGAAGATCTCCAGAGGAGCTGAGGTCAGTGACAGTCCTGGAAACAATGGCTTGATGTTCAGTGCTGGGGTAATGGTCCAGGGAGAGGTGGGAGGAAGTGTCTGCGAGTTGACGCTCACCATTTGCGAGGTAGAGGTCAGTGCGCCAGACAACAACAGCTACACCCTTGTCAGTGGGTTTGATGACAATGTTGCGGTTGGACCTGAGAGAACGGAGTGCATGAAGTTCAGAGAGAGATAGATTAGAATGGGTGAAAGGAGCAGAGAAATTGAGACGACTAATGTCAAACCGACAGTTCTCAATGAAAAGATCAAGAGAAGGTAAGAATCCAGAGGGAGGTGTCCAGGTGGAGGGAGAATATTGGAGGTGGCCAAAAGGATCCGTTGAACTGGGAGAGGACTCCTGCCCAATGAAGTGAGCCCGGAGACAAAGATGGCGGAAGAAGAGTTCAGCATCATGCCGAGCCGAAAATTCATTGAGATGAGGGCATAAGGGTATGAAACTAAGTCATTTGCTGGGCAGTGAACGTTCAGCGTCAGAGAGGGGAAGGTCAGGGGTTTTAGCAAATACACGGCTGGGGCTGGGATTGGAACATGGGGTGGGAATGGAGGAAGAGATAGGGGTGGAGGTTCCTCGATGGGTGTTGGTGTCGATGAGTTGTTGGAGCTTGTGTTCCTTAGCACTTGAGAGAAAGAGGAAATGTTTCTTCTTGATGCATCGGATGAGACGAAGAATAAAATTAAATTGGGGACACGCGCAGCTTTGAAAAAGAATGCGGCGGTGCTGCTGCAGGGAGAGGTCGAGTGTGTTCATATGCCGGCGCATGGCACTGAGTGTGGATCTCAGAATGTGACAGGAACAGAAGTCCGAGATATAGTTTATGTCCTGGCGATACCTGTAAACCTGGGTGGGTTCGAAACAAGAGGGATGGAATTTCAATTGAAATCCAGGTGGGGTAAGTCGGAGACGGAGACAATCACTGAGAAAGGAGATATGGCTGTGAAAGCGTGCTTTAATAAACACCTTGGCAAACACCAGGAGAGAAATGGAAAGCAATGAAGGCGAACAAGGCAAAAGAGAGATACGGAAATCTTGTCGCAGAGATGAACAAAACTTCTTCAAGGTATGCATTTCTAGATGAGCAGTGGCAATCAATTAAAAAAAGAGAAAAAAACATAAAACAGCAGATGCTGGAAATCCAAAACAAAAGCAGAATTACCTGGAAAAACTCAGCAGGTCTGGTAGCATTGGCGGAGAAGAAGAGTTGATGTTTCGAGTCCTCATGACCCTTCAACAGAACTGGGTGAATCCTCGGAGAGGGGTGAAATATAAACTGGTTTAAGATGGCCGGTGGGGGGGGGGGGGTGCTTGGAATTGGGGGGGTGGGGGGCGGTGCTGGTGCTGGGTGGTGGGGTTGGGTGGGGGGAGAGAAGCGGAGTGGGGTGGTGTGGTTATAGGGACAAGCAAGCCATGATAGGAGCAGATAATCAAATGATGTCACAGACAAAAGAACTAAAGAACACAGAGGTGTTGAAGTTGCTGATAATATCGAAACGAATGTGCTAATTAAGCATGGATGGTAGGGCACTCAAGGTATAGCTCTAGTCGGGGTGGGAGGCTTAAAAATTTAAAAATAATGGAAATTGATGGGAAAAGAAAAATCTATATAAATTATTGGAAAAAACAAAAGGAAGGGGGAAGAAACAGAAAGGAGGTCAGGATGCAGGAGGGAGGTCAAGATCTAAACTTGTTGAATTCAATATTCAGTCCGGAAGGCTGTAAAGTGCCTAGTCAGAAGACGAGGTGCTGTTCCTCCAGATTGCGTTGGGCTTTACTGCAACAATGCAGCAAGCCAAGGACAGACATGTGGGCAAGAGAACAGGGTGGAGTGTTAAAATGGCAAGCGACAGGGAGGTTTGGGTCATTCTTGCGGACAGACTGCAGGTGTTCTGCAAAGCGGTCGCCCAGTTTACGTTTGGTCTCTCCAATGTAGAGGAGACCGCATTGGGAGCAACGAATGCAGTAGACTAAGTTGGGGGAAATGCAAGTGAAATGCTTCACTTGAATGGAGTGCTTGGGCCCTCGAACGGTTAGGAGAGAGGAAGTGAAGGGGCAGGTGTTGAATCTTTTGCTTAGGCATGGGGAGGTGCCATAGGTGGGGGTTGAGGAGTAGGGGGTGATAGAGGAGTGGACCAGGGTGTCCCGGAGGGAACGATCCCTACGGAATGCCGCCGCAGGGGGGGTGAAGGGAAGATGAGATTGGTGGTGGCATCATGCTGGAGTTGGCGGAAATGGCGGAGGATAGTCCTTTGAATGCGGATTATGGAGGGGTGATAAGTGAGGAAAAGGGGGACCCTATCAAGTTTCTGGGAGGGAGGAGAAGGTGTGAGGGCGAATGTGCGGGAGATGGGCTGGACACGGTTGAGGGCCCTGTCAACGAATGTGCGTGGAAAACCTCAGTTAAGGAAGTAGGAGGACACGTCAGAGGAACTGTTTTTGAAGGTAGCATGATCAGAAGAGAAGCGACGGAGGCAAAGGAACTGAGAGAATGGGATGGAGTCCTTAAAGGAAGTGGGGTGTGAGGAGCTGTAATCGAGGTAGCTGTGGGAGTCAGTATGCTTGTAATGGATTTGATTGACAGTCTGTCACCAGAGATTGAGACATAGAGATCAAGGAAGGGAAGGGAAGTTTCAGAGATGGACCACTTGAAAATGATGGAGGGGTGGAGATTGGAAGCAAAATTAATAAATTTTTCCAAGTCCTGACGAAAGCATGAAGCAGCGCCGAAGTAATCATCGATGTACTGGGGAAAGAGTTGTAGAAGGGGGCCGGAGTTGTACTGGAACAAGGAATGTTCCACATACCCGATAAAGAGACAGGCATAGCTGCGGCCCGTGCGGGTACCCATAGCCATACCTTTTATTTGGAGGAAGGGAGAGGAGTTGAAGGAGAAATTTTTCATTGTGAGAACAAGTTCAGCCAGACGGAGGAGAGTAGTGGTGGATGGGGATTGTTCAGGCCTCTGTTCGAGGAAGAAGCTAAGGGCCCTCAGACCATCCTGGTGGGGGATGGAGGTGTAGAGGGATTGGACGTCTATGGTGAAGAGGAAGCGGTAGGGTCCAGGGAACTGGAAATTGTTGATGTGACGGAAGTTGTCAGAGGAATCACGGATGTAGGTGGGAAGGCACTGGACAACGGGAGAGAGAAGGGAGTCAAGATAACGAGAAACGAGTTCCGTGGGGCAGGAGCAAGCTGACACAATCGGTCTACCGGGACAGTTCTGTTGGTGGATTTTGGATAGGAGGTTGATGTGGGCCGTCCGAGTTTGGGTGACTATCAGGTTGGAAGCTGTGGAAGGAAGATCTCCAGAGGTGATGAGGTCAGTGACAGTCCTGGGAACAATGGCTTGATGTTCAGTGGTGGGGTCATGGTCCAGGGAGAGGTAGGAGGAAGTGTCTGCAAGTTGACGCTCAGCCTCCGTGAGGTAGAGGTCAGTGCGCCAGACAACATCAGTTACACCCTTGTCAGCGGGTTTGATGACAATGTTGCAGTTGGACCTGAGAGAACGGAGTGCAGGAGGTTCAGAGAGAGATAAATTAGAATGGGTGAGAGGAGCAGAGAAATTGAGACGACTAATGTCACACCGACAGTTCTCATTGTAAAGATCAAGAGATGGTAAGAATCCAGAAGGAGGTGTCCAGGTGGAGGGAGAATATTGGAGGTGGGTAAAAGGATCCGTTGAACGGGGAGAGGACTCCTGCCCAATGAAGTGAGCCCGGAGACGAAGATGGCGGAAGAAGAGTTCAGCATCATGCCAAGCCGAAAATTCATTGAGATGAGGGCGTAAAGGTATGAAACTAAGTCATTTGCTGAGCAGTGAACGTTCAGCGTCAGAGAGGGGAAGGTCAGGGGTTTTAGCAAATACACGGCTGGGGCTGGGATTGGAAAATGGGGTGGGGACGGAGGAAGAGATAGAGGTGGAGGGTCCTAGATGGGTGTTGTTGTCGATGAGTTGTTGGAGCTTGCGTTCCTTAGCACTTGAGAGAAAGAGAAAAAGTTTCTTCTTGAGGCGTCGGTTGAGACGAAAAATAAAATGAACCTGGGGGCAAGCACAGCTTTGAAAAAGCATACAGCGGTGCTGCTGGAGGGAGAGGTCGAGTGTGTTCATATGGCGGCACATTGCACTGAGTGTGGATCTCAGAATGTGACAGGAACAGCAGTCCGAGAAACATTTTATGTCCCGGCGATAACTGTAATCATAGGTGGGTTCGAAACAAGAGGGATGGAATTTCAGTTGAAATCCACATGGGCTAAGGTGGAGATGGAGACAGTCACTGAGAAAGGAGATATGGCTGTGAAAGCGGGTTTTAGTAAACACGTTGTCAAACACCAGGAGAGAAATGGAAAGCAATACAGGTGAACAAGGCAAAAGAGAGATACGGAAATCTTGTCGCAGAGACGTGCAAAACTTCTTCAAGGTAGGCATTTCCTGAAGAGCAGTAGAGAGTCAATTAAACAAAGAAATTAAAAACAAAACAATGCGGATGCTGGAAATCCAAAACAAAAACAGAATCACCTGGAAAAACTCAGCAGGTCTGGCAGCATCGGCGGAGGAGAAAAGAGTTGACGTTTCGAGTCCTCATGACCCTTCAACAGAACTGGGTGAATCCAAGGAGAGGGGTGAAATATAAGCTGGTTTAAAATGGCCGGGGAGGGTGGGGAGGGGGGAGGGGAGTTCTGGTGCTGGGTGGTGAGGTTGGGTGGTGGGAGAGAAGTGGAGGGGGGGTGGTGATGTTGTTGGGACAAGCAAGCAATGATAGGAGCAGATAATCAAAAGATGTCACAGACAAAACAGCAAAAGAACACAGAGGTGTTGAAGTTGGTGATATTATCTAAACGAATGTACTAATTAAGAATGGATGGTTAGTCAGTCAATGTATAGCTCTAGTGCGGTTGGGCGGGGGCATAAAAGCTTTCAAAATAATGGAAATATGTGGGAAAAGAAAAATCTATATAAATTATTGTAAAAACAAAAGGAAGGGGGAAGAAACAGAAAGGGGATGGATGAGGGAGGTCAAGATCTAAAGTTTTGAATTCAATATTTATTCCGGAAGGTTGTAAAGTGCCTTGTCGGAAGATGAGGTGCTGTTCCTCCAGTTTGCGTTGGGTTTCACTGGTACAATACAGCAAGCCAAGGACAGACATGAGGGCAAGAGAGCAGGGTGGAGTGTTAAAATGGCAAGCGACAGGGAAGTTTGGGTCATTCTTGCGGACAGACCGCAGGCGTTCTGCAAAGCGGTCGCCCAGTTTACGCTTGATCACTCCAATGTAGAGGAGACCGCATTGGGAGCATCGAATGCAGTAGACTAAGTTGGGGGAAATGCAAGTGAAATGCTGCTTCACTTGAAAGGAGTGTTTGGGCCCTTGAACCGTGAGGAGAGAGGAACTGAAGGGGCAGGTGTTGCATCTTTTGCGTGGGCATGGGGAGAGGCCATAGGTGGGCGTTGAGGAGTAGGGGCTGAGGGAGGAGTGGACCAGGGTGTCCCGGAGGGAACGATCCCTACAGAATGCTGCCAGGGAGGGTGAAGCGAAGATGTGTTTGGAGGTGGCAACATGCTGGAGTTGGCGGATATGGCGGAGGATAATCCTTTGAATGCAGAGGCTGGTGGGGTGATAAGTGAGGAAAAGGGGGACCCTGTCGTGCTTCTGGGAGGGAGGAGAAGGCGTGAGGGCAGATGCGCGGGAGACGGGCCAGACACGGTTGAGGGCCCTATCGTTTAGATAATCTCACCAACTTCAACACCTCTGTGTTCTTTTGTTATTTTGTCTGTGACATCTTTTGATTATCTGCTCCTATCACTGCTTGCTTGTCCCTACAACCACACCACCCCCCTCCACTTCTCTCCCCCCACCCAACCGCCATCACCCCCCCACCTTAAACCAGCTCATATTTCACTCCTCTCCTTGGATTCACCCAATTCTGCTGAAGAGTCATGAGGACTCAAAACGGCAACTCTTTTCTTCTCCGCCGATGCTGCCAGACGTGCTGAGTTTTTCCAGGTAATTCTGATGTATTTCTGGATTTCCAGCTTCTGCAGTTTTTTGTTTTTATCTGTTTGTTTAATTGACTGCCACTGCTCTTCAAGAAATACCTACCTTGAAGAAGTTTTGTTTGTCTCTGCGACAAGATTTCCATATCTCTCTTTTGCCTTGTTCACCTTCATTGCTTTCCATTTCTCTCCGGGTGTTTGACAAGGTGTTTACCAAAACCCGCTTTCCAGCCATATCTCCTTTCTCAGTGACTGTCTCCATCTCCGTCTTCCCCCATGTGTATTTCAAATTAAATTTCATCCCTCTTTTTTCGAACCCTCCCAGGATTAGAGGTATCTCTGGGACATAAAATGTTTCTCGGACTGATGCTCCCGTCACTTTCTGAGATCCACACTCAGTGCCATGCGCCACCATATTAACACACTCGACCTCTCCCTCCAGCAGCACCACCGTACACTTTTTCAAAGCTGCGCATGCCCCCAGTTTCACTTTATTCTTCGCTCATCCAACATCGCCACGAGAAACTTTTTCTCTTTCTCTCAAGTGCTAAGGAACACAAGCTCCAACAACTCATCGACACCAACACCCATCTAGGACCCTTCACCTCTAACTGTCCCTCTGTCCTCACCCCATCTTCCAATCCCAGCCCTATCCATGTATTTACTATACCCCCTGACATTCCCCTCTCCGTCGCTGAATGTTCAGAGCTCAGCAAAGGATTTAGTTTCATACCCTCAGTCTGGTTTCTTACCTTCTCCTGATCTTTTCATTGAGAACTGTTGGTGTGACATTAGTCATCTCAATTTCTCTGCTCCTCTCACCCATTCTGATCTGTCTTTCTCTGAACTTACTGCACTCCGTTCTCTCAGATCCAACCGCAACATTGTCATCAAACCTGCTGACAAGGGTGGTGCTGTTGTTGTCTGGCGCACTGACCTCTACCTCGCAGAGGCTGAGCGTCAACTTGCAGATACTTCCTCCTACCTCCCTCTGGACCTTGAACCCACCACTGAACATCAAGCCATTATTTCCAGGACTGTCACTGACCTCATTTCCTCTGGAGATCTTCCTCCCACAGCTTCCAAACTGATAGTCACCCAACCTCGGACGGTCCGCTTCTACCTCCTACCCAAAATCCACAAACCCAACTGTCCCGGTAGACCGAACATGTCAGCTTGCTCCTGCCCCACGGAACTAATTTCTCATTATCTTGCCTCCCTTCTCTCTCCCCTTGTCCAGTCCCTTCCCACCTACATCCGTGATTCCTCTGATACCTTAGGTCACATCAACAATTTCCAGTTCCCTGGCCCCAACCGCTTCCTCTTCACCATGGATGTCCAATCCCTCTACACCTCCATCCCCCTCCAGGATGGTCTGAGGGCCCTTAGCTTCTTCCTCGAACAATCCAAACAATCCACATCCACCACTACTCTCCTCCGTCTGGCTGATCTTGTTCTCACACTGAACAATTTCTCCTTCAACTCCTCTCACTTCCTCCAAATAAAAGGTGTGGCTATGGGTACCCGCATGGGCACCAGCTATGCCTGTCTCTTTATGGGGTATGTGGAACATTCCTTGTTCCAGTCCTACTCCGGCCCCCTTCCACAACTCTTTCTCCAGTACGTCGATGATTACTTCGGTGATGTTTCATGCTCTGGTCAGGACTTGGAAAAAATTATTCATTTTGCTTCCAATCTCCACCCCTCCATCATTTTCACGTGGTCCATCTCTGACACTTCCCTTCCCTTCCTTGACTGCTCTGTCTCAATCTCTGATACACTGTCCACCAATACCCATTACAAGACAACTGACTCCCACAGCTACCTCGACTAAAGCTCCTTACACCCCACTTCCTGTAAGGACTCCATCCCATTCTCTCAGTTCCTTCGCCTCCGTCGCATCTGTTCTGATGATGCTACCTTCAGAAACAGTTCCTCTTACATGTCTTCCTTCTTCCTTAACTGAGGTTTTCCACCCACAGTCGTTGACAGGGCCCTCAACCGTGTCCTGCCCATCTCCCGCATATCCACCCTCACACATTCCCCTCCCACCCAGATACATGATAGGGTCCCCCTTTTCCTCACGTATCACCCCACCAGCCTTCGCATTCAAAGGATCATCCTCCGCCATTTCCGCAAACTCCAGCATGATGCCACCACCAAACACATCTTCGCTTCACCCCCCCCGGCGCATTCCGTAGGGACTATTCCCTCCGGGACACCCTGGTCCAGTCCTCCATCACCCCCTACTCCTCAACCCCCTCCTATGGCACTTCCCCATGCCCACGCAAAAGTTGCAACACCTGCCCCTTCACTTCCTCTCTCCTCACTGTCCAAGGACCGAAACACTCCTTTCAAGTGAAGCAGCATTTCACTTGCATTTCCCCCAAGTTAGTCTACTGCATTCGTTGCTTCCAATGCGATCTCCTCTACATTGGAGAGACCAAACGTAAACTGGATGACCGCTTTGCAGAACACCTGCGGTCTGTCCGCAAGAATGACCCAAACCTCCCTGTCGCTTGCCATTTTAACACTCCACCCTGCTCTCTTGTCCACATGTCTGTCCTTGGCTTGCTGCACTGTTTCAGTGAAGCCCAATGCAAACTGGAGGAACAGCACCTCATCTTGCGACTAGGCACTTTACAGACTTCCGGACTGATTATTCAATTCAACAACTTTAGACCTTGACCTCCCTCCTGCATCCCCACTCCCTTCCTGTTTCTTCCCCCTTCCTTTTGTTTTTTACAATAATTTATATAGCTTTTTCTTTTCCCACCTGTTTCCATTATTTTGAAATCTTTTATGCCCCCCACCCCAACTGGAGCCAAACCTTGAGTGCCCTGCCATCCATTCTTAAATAGCACATTCGTTTAGATAATATCACCAACTTCAACACCTCTGTGTTCTTTTGTTCTTTTGTCTCTGACATCTTTTGATTATCTGCTCCTATCACTGCTTGATTGTCCCTAAAACCACACCACCCCCCTAAACTTCTCACCCCCCCACCCAGCCCCTCCCCCCACCTTAAACAGCTTATATTTCACCCCTCTCCTTGGATTCGCCCAGTTCTGCTGAAGGGTCATGAGGACTCCAAACGTCAACTCTTTTCTTCTCCACCGATGCTGCCAGACATGCTGAGTTTTTCCAGGTAATTCTGTTTTTGTGAAGCATCCTGGTTGTTTCAAAAATGTCAATATTAGAACCACTTGCACTTTCTGTTCCCATACCACAAAGAAATTTTCAGGCCTTGGGTGGCAGGATTTGTGAAAAAAATATTTGGACTAATTTTTATCTCTCTACTGCCCTGGATTTGGTGGAAACTGGGTGGTAAAATCACAAACTCAGCTGCCAGCTTGCTGCTGGAGTACTTTTCATTCCAATTCACACAGGACCTCAATTTAGGCAGCCAGAGCTGCTGCCTGGAATGGGCTTGTTTGTATAGGCAAATTGGGTCCGGACCTCAGTGCCATTTTCATCATTGTCTGCATCACTACCACCAGTTCCTCAACCCACCCACAAACTCTGGATGCTACAGGTCGAAATAATGCACCTCAGCTTCCGTTAGGGAAAGCTGGAAGTCAGTCTGCTACTTATTTTTACTGTGGTCATTTACATGGTTTGAATCTCAACAGTTTCCAGTATGTCACCTCCTTGCTGTTGGCAGTATTGGAAACATTTTCCAGCTGCTGTAAACTGCTGCTTCATTTCACTTCCCTGCACTTCCACCTGACCCTTTTGAGGTGCTGCACTCGGCTGATTTATGATCAGCTGCCCCATTCAGATTTCCCACCCTCCCAATCATCAAGCTGCTGATAAACACTGTGATTCGTGCTGGCAGCTCACCTATTCAATGTAAATAAATGGAGCACAATCACAAAAGAAGATGGACCTGCCCTCAGCCCAACCACTGTACACTCAGCATGAAAATTGCCTCCATTATCACTTTACCTCTGAATTTTGTGTTTTAAACCAGCTTAGACTGATGGGGTCAGAAGGTTCTTATGTTGCCTCCTACCTGAAATTAATTTGAGCAGTCTCAACATGATTCCTGGTGAGTTAGAGCCCAGAGCATCAGGCTCTCCATCTGGAAAAGTACAGGGATATATGATTTGATATAGAAATGCTGACAACCTGGGGTGTTGTTCTGAGGTTGAGTGTTAAAATTGCTAGCTAAATAGGCGGTCCATCATTACTTTAACTTTGCTGTACTGGGCAGTTATGTGTTTCAGGCGGAAACTGGTTCAGTGATAATATGTCTGTTCCATCCCTCACCAAAAGAAAAATTCTCCTTCAGATTTATTTATTACTGGGGAGGCAATGGTCTCAGTTTTCATGCTTTATAGTGTAAGAGTATTCCTCGCAAATACATTCGGAAATTCTGATGTAACAGTGCAAGAATTTGTTGCAAATCCACAGCAGTTCTGAGAATATCCAATTCATTACAATTTGTCTCATTCAAGGATCTCACACCTATCACTCGTGTTCCAACTAACCAGGGACAGAGCAAGCGTTTGGCTAGAGAACCAGCCAATGAAAGCCTGTCGAAAAGGAATTGCCATTCAATTCTCCTTTTGAGCAATGTTTACATCTTGATACCTGCTGAAAGGTAAAGTAAATATAATTCATGTTCATTTGCCAACAAGAGTTGCAACCATTTGCATTACTAGCTTATTGTAAGTATTTATTTTAATTATCGAATTACATCATTGTTTTCCTTTTATATTCATAGAAATCTAGTCATTTCATCAGAATGTGATGAATTCCCTTCCAGTGGTCTGTTTGTTTCTGTTAAATCCCATCAAATTTTCCAGAATTCATCCATGTTCAGAACTAATTTGTATAAAGTGTGCTATTGTTCAGAATATTAGGTACTCCAATGTAATTACACAAATTAAACTCCACTCATACAGTGACTCCAGTTATATAATCTTTGCTATGAGATACATTTTATCTTCTTAAAATTATTTATTTCCCCCAGGTGTGAATTTCTTATGGCGTTATTGGCTTAAAAATTGGGTTACGCTCGTGCAGTGTCAAAATTTGCAACTTTCCCACGCCCATGCAGATCGATATGGGGACGATTGTGTTTTCATGTACTGACATTACCTGCATAATCAGGACCTTGGCCCATGTGGCAGCACATCTTCTGCTACAGCAGGGGGCCCCTGGTGCAGTGAGCAGCGTGAGAGGCTAGTGCTGTGATTAGTAAGAGATTTGCTTGCCAATCACATCATACGGCCAGCCTCTGCTCTTAAAGGCAAGCTGAAGCTTTAAAGAAAAGCTGTATAAAAATGTTGCTACAATGGAAATTATTTTAAAGTGAACACCAGGGCAGAAAGAGGGTTCCAGAATGACGGTTGTAGTATTGGGAGCATTGATACCTTGAGGTGAACAAGGAGAGATGCCACGGTCTAGTAGTAGGGGTCAAGAACCCCTCAAGGACCAGCCTTAGAAGGGAGTGGGAGCAGGTAGACAGGGAAGTCAATTCCCAGGGTCTAGGCCTGAGGACCTGGCAGCAGTGCCAAAAGAAGTCTAATGACCTCACACGGGTAGTCTGTGAATGCATCTTCGTATGACATCTCTTACTCATCATAACACCAACCACTCACGCTGCCCATTAAACACATCCCCATCACTCACCCAGCAGCACACCATAGCACTCAGGACTCACACCTCAAATCCAGAAACTCCACTTCACCCTCATATGCCTACCAATGCTGCCAACCTCAAACCCACATCTGGCTGACTCCACATACCTCCAGCTATTCAGCTGTAGCAGGCACAAGCACACTGCTACAAAACCACTCAAAATTCTTCCCTCTCCTTTACAGCACACAATACAAGGGAGCAGAACCAGGCAACTGCATCCTCTGAACCCTACAAAAGAAATGGCCATCCCTATTAGGGCCCAGCTGCGATGAGGCCCATGGAATCTAGCACAGCTAAGAACATTGAAGATAATCGTGCCTTGTAGCCCTTCTCAAAACCCAGAACACCCTCATCCAACCAATTAGTACAATATGACCAGAGGAAAGAATTAGTGTTGACTTGTGACGCACCCCCCTACAGATTGGGAGCAGTGCTCTCCCAATGGATGGATGACGGCAGGAATGGTCTATTGGTTGTGTACCAAGAACGCTTACCAAAGCAGCAAAAGGTTATTCGTAGATACGAAAAGAAGGCCTGTCAATCATCTTTGATGTTAAGACATTTCACCAGTATGGACACGGCCAACAATTTACTATCGTTTCAGACCACAAGCCATTTCTAGGATTGTTCAGTGAAGATAGGGCTATACCACCTTGTCAATAAAACAACGATGGGCTTTAATCCCTGCAGCATATGAGTATACTTTCATTCATAGGCCTGGAAGTCAAATTGCAAATGCCAATGCACTTACTCTTTTTCCTTTATAAGAAATGGATGTGGAAGTCCCATTTCCACAAGAACTTATTTTCTTGTTACATTTCTTTGATTCATCACCAGTATGCACTTAGCAGATCAGAGATTGTCCAAGTAGGTACCCAGGCCTATCGCAAGTACAAGAAGTACTTCGTGGTTGGCCACAAGAGCCTGTATCTGACAAAATGAAGCCATATTTCAACAGAAGGCATGAAATAACCAGCCAGGATGGTATCTTATTGTGGGGAGCACAAGTGATAGTACCTCCAGGGGTAGAGAGCCATTGCTAATTGAGTTACACAGTTGACTTCCAGGAATATCCCGAATGAAGACCATAACACGCAGCTATCTATGGTGGCCTAGGATGGATGGCGAAGTAGACTTTAGTGAAGAGTTATGTGCAATGTCAGCAACTGCAAAAGTTGCCTTCATTGCACCCCATGGGAATCATCAGGAAGACCATGGGACCGGTTACACATTGACTATGTGGGACCTTTCATGGGAACAATGTTTCTGCTCATTGTTGATGTCCACTTAAAATGAATGGATATATATGGCGTGAAGTCACCAACATCTTCTGTTACAATTGCGAAGCTACGTCAAAGCTTTGCCATTAACGGACTACCAGAAGTAGTCATTTCTGATAACGGCACAGCATTTACGAACGCTGAGTTTCAGTGGTTTATCAGCGTCAGCAGTATCACTTACATAAGTACTTCACTGTAGTACCCTTCCTCAAATGGACTGGCCAAACGGTCAGTTCAAACATTTGAGGTAGGCATGAATAAATTAACTGAAGGTTCCTTAACAACCAAACGAGCATGCTTTCTTTTCCATTATATGACCACCACTCACACAACATCTGGTGTCATGCCTATGGACTTATTGATGAAACGTTGTCTCAGAACAAGATTGAGCTTAATATAACGGTGGGGCGATGGGGGTGGTGGTGGAGTTGGAAAGGAATCAGGGAAGTCAGAAAAGTAAACACGCCTGGCATAGTCGCACAAGGAAATTTACTCTGGGAGAGATGGTATATAGGAAGAACATTGGAGAAGGTCCAAAGTGGTTACCAGGTGAAATAAGTGCAGTGACTGGACCTCTTTCTTACCACGAGAAGGTGGAAGGCCGAGTCATATGGGGACATGTAAATCATCTAAGGAAGAGAGAAACTAGGCACCAAGAAATGATTCCACCAGTGTTGTGACTGGTTCAGTGCTTGCTGTTGAGAGAACTCCACCTAGTACATGTGTCTGAAACATCTGTTGTTCCTTCAACAGTGGAGGATACAGATCTGCAGGAGCCCACCAAAACACTTGACGTTCAGGCAACTCTGGAAAACGATCTTCCTGACAAGGAATCTGAAGTTGTAGAGCTGAGAAGCTCTACACATAGAAGGAAACCCCCAGAAAGATTGAATTTGTAAATTACTTACCAGTGTAAATAATTTGCTATTTTGAGAAAACTGTAATTGTGAATATAAAATGTATATCTGAGTAAAGAGGGAGGGATGTGTAAACTGATGTGTAATATACTTTTAGGAATGTTTTTTTTAAATTCATTCATTCATGGGATGTGGGCTTCGCTGGCTGGGCCAGCATTTATTGCCTATACTTAGTTACCCTTGGGAAGGTGGTGGTGAGCTGCCTTCTTGAACCGCTGCAGTCCATGGTATACCTAAAGTGCTGTTAGGAAGGGAGTTCCCGGATTCTTACCCAGCAACAGTAAAGGAACAGTGATATGTTTCCAAGTCAGGATGATGATGGAAGGTTACATAATCTTAGTATCCAATAGCAGAGTAGTGCGCACTACCTCTGTAGTTCGTAGTCTGTACTCAGTAGTTAGTCGCAGCAGTAGTGTAGAGATAGAGTTTGAAGCGTTAGCACATGTTTAGTTGCTGCTGAGCACCTTTTGTAAGTAAACAGAGTTTCAACCTAATGAAGTGTCTGCTACTCAACTCTATCATTAGCACCAAATCGGCCACCTCTTATAACAAGCGTGCGCACAGGATCCAACAAACTGGTGACTAGGATCCAATAGAGGTTATAAAGTAATACTGCTGCAGAGGACTTAGATGAGGACCCCAACGCATGGCATACAGGAGAACTCTGATGGACAGGCACATCAAGATATTGGAAGCATTGCCTGACTTGCCTAGCAGCCTTCTGTCACTATTGAGGAGCATGGAGAGTCTGGCTCCAACTTAGCAACGAGCATTATGTGGAGCTTGCCAGCTCTGCAGCCTCTGCTCCACTTGCTAGTCATGTTGCAGGTCCAGAGGCACTGCTGTCTCTATACTTCTTACAGTCTTCGTTTGGACTCCTCTGGCACCTCCTGTGAGGATGCAGCAGCACTCCCTGGCAAATCCAGGAACTCAACAAAGTATCTTCGAAAACAGTCCTTTGAGACCACTTGCAGTAGTAAAAGTTCCAAAAAGTCACATTACCTGAGATTTTTTTCATAACTTTGTTAGAGAAGAGCAACCCTTGCAAGATAATGCCCAACACTAAATGCAATAGAAAAGGTGGTGATAAGCCACTCCCTTGTATTGGTGCAGTCCATGTGGTATAGGTTCTCCCACATTGCCATTAGGGAGAGAGTTCAAGGATTTTGACCCAGCGACAGTGAAGGAATGAAGATGTAGTTCCAAGTCAGCATGGTATGTGACTTGGAGGGGAACTTGGAGGTTCAAGTTTTCCGATCCATTCCATGATTTTGTTCTTCGAACTGGTAGAGGTTGCAGGTTAGGAAGGTGCTGTCAAAGAGGGCTACGTGAGTTACTGCAATGCACCTTGTAGATGCTGCACACTGCTGCCTCTGTACACCAATGATGGAGGGGTGAATATTTACGGTGGTGTATCAAGCAGGCTGCTTTATCTTGGATTGTGTTGAACTACTTGTGTTGTTGGAGCTGCACTCAACCAGACAAGTGAAGAATATTCTATTGCATCCTGACTCATGTCTCGTAAATGGCAAACAGGATTTGGGGAGTCAAGAGATGGGCTTCTCACTGCAGGATGCCCAGGAATTTTCTGCTCTCATTGGTGGCAGGCATCAGCAGACAATATGGCAAGAAGGCCAATAGTCAATTTTACATCATCGTGAAACCGGTTTGCGATCGTCCGCTCTGCCAGTCAATGGCAGGCCATGTTTCCCATCAAATCAGGAACATGATTTTACTAAATTGGCATCTCATTATTGAGCACACTAGAATCATCTCCCACGTCAAATTTACCTCCCACGCCAGCATCAATTCAGATTGGCATGATTTACAAGTGCACCTGGCAAGCTAAATTTCGAAGGGAACTCGTGAGTTTGCACAACCTTGCGCAGCACTTGTGAGGATCACCATAGAACATCAAGGAACAAGAGCCACACATTCATGGAGATGAACAGGCACATCGCTTTTTCCCAGCTGGCTTTCAGTGCGGTGCCTGGTCAGGGGCTCCAGTGTGGGTAGGGGTGGGATAAGGCAGCACAGATTGAAGTAAGTACACAAGCACATGCAGATGGGGTGGGGCTCGTGGTGGGTTTGGCAGGGGGAGCGGTGGGTGGAGGAGGAGGGACATGGCCAAACACTTGGAAAATTTTGTCAAAAGTGTGTATTCTTCCGCAGCTGAGACTGTTCAGCAGCAGCTACACTGATGTGCTTGGAGTCCGGTCTCTGAAGCATAACTGCCCATTCAATCAACGCAAAAGCACAAATGTGCCACCCAATGCTCCGGAACCTTTCACCCCTTGGGTGCAGACTGTAAGTTAGTGTGTGTTTTAGGGGGCTGCAGGACAATTGGACAACTGGACAAGTTGTACATTCCCCTTGCGAAATGTGGTCATGGTGCAGTCACTGGTGGAGGCGCTCGCAGCCCCTTGCTATGTCAATCTAACCACACAGTCTTACAGTGAGGCCAGCACCTCAGCTGAGAGCACAGCATGCAATCCAGTAGCCGAAGCTGCCGCCAATCAGCCAAACGGAGTGAAAGAAAGGTGGGTGGGGTCTCAGACAGCCATGTAGCGCACTACACACTGGCCATCCAAGTGGTGGCCAGCACATTCCTGTATGTGTGTAGGGGTCTTCAGACTTAACCAAGAGAGGTCCTCAGTACACCTATGCTAACCCACACATTTCTCTCTTTCACCCTGCAGGAGGAGAACATCAGGATCCTCGTGATCTAGTGGCATGCCTTATGCCTTACAGGTAGCAGGGAAGAAGAAGAGTTTGACAAGAGCGCCTGGCTCACTGGAGGAGCACCACCCTCAAGATGAAGGGGCGGCAGGGCCTCCTGCACACGCAACAGAAGATCCACAGAGAGACGTTGCTCCTAGGCGCCGCACTAGACCAGGGTCTATAGATGGTGCTTGTCATTTCTGCAGATGACTGAGCACCAGTGTCACTGAAGACTGCGCATGTCGAGAGAACTGGTCAGTCACATATGCCACCAGCTGCAGGATTCGGCGCCACAGAGAGAGGGAGGGCATCCACAGCCAGTGGCCATGAAAGTGACCACGGTGCTCAAAGATGAGAATTTTAAAATAGAGACCTTACCTGGCAGGGAGCCAAAGTAGGTCAGCAAACATAGGTGATAGGGTTTTGTTGCAACATAGGGAGCACATTTAAAACAAGGGCAAAGTGGGGCAATGTTACAGAAATGGAAATAGGTGTACGTAGTGACGGCACCAACATACGGTTGGAAGATCATCTTGGAGTCAAGTATGATATCGAGATTGCATATGGATGAATTTAGTTGCCAGAATAGGCATGGAATTTGTAGCTCGGAAACAACGTTTGGTGCAGGAACAGAGGCCATGCCATCAGCTTTCCTTATATCAAATTGGAGGAAATTTCTGCTCACCTGGATATCTGACAAGCAGTCAATTTAGCAACAATGGAGGCATCAAGACTAGTGGTGGTGAGGTAGGACTGGATGTTATCAGCATATGTATGAAAATCAATGCTGTGCCTTTTGGATGTTGTCGAGCAGCGGCAACTAGATGAGAAATAAGAGGGGACCAAGGACCAATCCTTGCAGTGCACCTTGCAGAGTTAATGGTTTAGGAGCTGGAAGAGAAGCCATTGTAAGTGCTACTCTGGCTATGGTGAGATAAGGATGGAACCAAACAAATACAGTTCCATCCAGCTGGATGATAGTGGAGAGGCGCAAGAGGAAGAAGATGCAATTAACCATATAAAAGGCTGCAGACAGATCGAGAAGGACAAGAGACAATTTACCGTTGTCAAGTCACAAATGATGTCATTCAACTAGTGGGCTGAAGTCAGGAGAATGCCCCATTCAAGGTCTTCCAGGACTTCCTGGAAGCACACTATTTTAATGTAGCGGGCCATGGAGCAAAGGGCCAGCACAGTGAGACCCCAGGAAGTGGAAGTAGACCAATGAATTTCTAGCCCATTCAGTCAACTTCTTGATCTCTGCTTGAGGTTTAATTTCCCGTCTCTATGCTTCAACACATCTGTTAATCTGCTCAGTTGTATATATGCTCATTGCACTGACTACTGTTGAAACTCTCAATGTTTTAATTCTGTTTATCATCATTTATTAATATTTAGTGCTGTGTCTGTTAATGTGCTGAATCTATTCTTATATTGGGGTTTACCACAAAAATCTTTGCACTTCATTTTGCCTGAAGTGAATTGTTGATTGTAACATTTCTTGTCAATTATCATTGTCTAATTATAAATGTAGACAGTTTGCAGACTTCTGCAAATGGATGTCTTTTGCAAGTTTCAAAAATCTTGTGATATGCCATGATAATTATATTAATTTTGTCTGTCCCTGGAATTACTTTGCAGGGAAAGGAGTCTTTCTCCAAAATTATGGTCTGTACCCACTCCCAGTACAGGCTGTAAGAACATGATAATGATGACCCCCAGACAACATCGAATGACTGCTGGTCACTTCTCAGCATGGGGGGTAGAAGATGATGAAGTCCTAAAGCACATACAGGTATACAATGGCAGCTGGATCAGCAATGTACTGTGTTACCTCTCATGATTGTGTGATGCTCGTTTGCTGACAGTACCCTGTCAAGTTGAAAAATGACACACAAATTATAACTGGAGAAAGTATGGTTTCCTGACTGAAGTCCAAAAACAAAACTACTTTTAGCTCTGTTGTGATTGGTAGGAACTGGAGCAATTTCACTGGACCACCTATATTAATGCTGTAGTTACCAATGCAGGTCAGAAACTAGGTATTCTGTGGTTTGGCAAGTGGCTCATGCCCTGTCTCCTCAAAGCCGCTCTGCCACTTAGAAGCCATAATTCAGGAGTGTGATGGAATATTCTTTTTCCTGGATGGGTGCACCTGCAACAACACTCAAGCTCAACACCATCCAAGACCAAGTAGTACACTTGATAGACCTCTTATCCACCAGATTAACCTTTCACTCCCTCCACCACTGGCACACCAGTGTTACAATGCATGTTAACTGCAAATGCATTGCAGTAAGTCGCAAAGCCTTTGTTGGCAAACCCGTAGTCTGCACTATCTATAATGACAAAGACAGCAGGTGCATGGGCACATTAACATCTCCAAGATGCCTATTCTGTCAATCAACATCCTGACTAGGACATATATCACCATTCATTCATTGACACTGAGTCATAATCATGGAGTTCCCTACCTACCTAATGGTAGAATTGAGTGAGTAACATTACCATATGCATTGCATCATTCAAAAAGAATGATTTTTTCAAGGGCAAATTGAGATGTTTTTGCCAGCAATGTCCTGATCCCAAAATTGAACGTTTCAAATAAAAAAAATCTCAATTAATCAATGTAATGTGAAAAGTGATAAAGCCACATTAGTGCAGCTGGTAGCACTCACTGCCTTGAGGTTATTCATGGGTAGCAGAGTAGAGGCAGTTCTTCATGGATATAGTGTTGCATAGCATGGAAATGTCTAAGAGGAACTTGGTTCTCATTTTACATTTTGTGTCACTATGTACTCTACTAACAGAAGGTTTATTCTAAAATTGGTTAAATGCAAATCTGCTAATCTTTAAATGAGATGAAAACAATCAAGCACATTTAATATTTTTAAAAGGTAGGAAATAAACTTTTTTTTTATTTCTTCATGGGATATTGGTGTTGCTGGCAGGGCCAGAATTGTTGTCCAACCCTAACTGCCCTTGAAGGCATTGTCGAAGGAGTATTGATGGGTTGCTGCATCTTTTTTTTGGTACACAGTGCTGCCACTGTGTGTTGGGTTGGAGGGAGTGAATTTTAAAATCGGTGGATGAATTGCCAACCAAGTGGACTGTTTTGTTCTAGATGGTGTTGAGCTTCTTGGGAGTTGTTGAGGCTGCACTCAACCAGGCAAGCAGAGGCTATTCAATCACATGCCTGACTTGTGCCTTGTAAATGGTGGGCAGACTCTGGGGAGTCAGGAGGTGAGTTATTCAGAATTCCCCGTCTCTGACCTGCTCTTGTAGCCACGGTAGTTATACGGCTGGTCCAGTTCAGTTTCTGCTCAATGGTAACCCACAGTATGTTGATAGTAGGGCATTCGGCAATGGTGGGTAGAATCTTCTGGTCAGCGAGCGGGGGCGGGACCCACTCGCTGACGTTTAAATTGACGCGGGATGACTTCAGGTGGAACTCCGGACATCACCCCGCATCATTTCCATTTTCAGGTCGGCGGGGGTACAGCCGAGTCAGCTGTGTGCCCGTCGACCTGCCAAAGGCCTATTTGAGGCCATTGAGAAACTAATTAAAATCATTAATGGACCTGCCCATCCAACCTTAAGGTTGGCAGGCAGGCCAGGAGCCCTGTCGGGATTCAGAAAAAGCATGAAACCTCATCCATGGGAGAGCATTCATGAGAGTATTTACATTTTTAATAAAGGTTTCAATAAAATTAACGGGCATGTCCCAACTCATATGACACTGTCACATGAGTTGGGACATGTCTACATCAGGGAATTTTTCCATCATTTGTATCACAAGTTTTAATTTGGAGTCGATCTCCCTGAGCAGCACTTAGCCTCAGGGAGACCTGTGTGCTGTTTTGCCTTAATTGGCCCACCCACATAAAATGGTGGTGCACCCAATTGGGGGTGCTGATCAGCAGCACACCCACTCCCTAACCTCCCCACCAACACGGGGAAAAGTTTTCCCAGTAATGCCATTGAATGTCGAGGAGAGATGGTTAGATTCTCTCTCTTGTTGGAGATGGTCATTGCTTGGCATTTGTTTAGCATGAATGTTACAAGCCACTTGTCAGCTCAAGCCTGGATATTGTCCAGGTCTTCCTGCATATGGACACCGGACTATGATCCGTATCTGAGGAGTTGCCAACGGTACTGAGCATTGTGCAATCATCAGCAAACATCCCCAATTGTTGTCTTATTATGGAGGAAGGTCATTGATGAAGCATTTGAAGGTGGTTGGGCCTAGGACACTATCTTGAGGAACTCCTGCTGCAATGTCCTTGGAGAGAGATGAATGGCCTCCAACAACCACAGCCATCTTGCTTTATACTAGGTATGACTCAAACCAGCAGAGACTTTTCCCCGTGATTCCCATTGACTCCAGTTTTGTGAGGGCTCCTTGATGCCACACTCAGCCAAATGCTGCCTTGATATCAAGGGCAGTCACTCTCACCTCACCTCAGGAGTTCAGCTCTTTTGTCCATGTTTAGACAAAGGCTGTAATGAGGTCAGGAGCTGCGTGGCCCTGGAGGAGTCAAAACTGAGTATCAGTATACAGGTTATTGCTGAGTAATTGCTACTTGATAGCACAGTCCATGACACCTTCCATCACAATACTGATGATCACGAATAGACTGAGGGGATGGTAATTGGCCGGGTTGGATTTGTCCTGCTTTTTGTTTACACAACATACCTGGGCATTGTCAGGTAGATGCC